>NC_045951.1:1875000-2500000 GCF_004382195.2 Drosophila sechellia | reverse complement strand
AAAACAGTGCCATTCGCTTCCTGCTGCATTCGACAGTTTATGCAACTCAGGAAACCACTTCGCATTACTTTTTATGCAACTCGCAGCGGGCCTCCAGTTTTATTTTTATTTTTAGTTGCCGCTTATCAATTTTAATTTTACTAATAACAATAGCAACAAAGTCTGGCGAATCGAGAGCTGAAATCAAACTTGTATTGCCGCTGCGAAGTGCGAACCACTCGCTTCCAAGTCGCGATTCAAACTGCCTCGTAAATTTACAGACTGCCGAAGTCGGGAACTCGGAAACTCGGGATCGCATCGTATCGCATTGGATCGGATTCTTCAAAAGCCGGGTCTTCGAGGAAAACGAAGCTGCGAGTCTCCGATGACGAGGAGAAAGACGAAGCTGCGAAGACGTCAGCTTAGAAGGGTTTTTAAATTAAACTAAGCGTAGTAAACAAGATCATTGTTGGCATGCCGTGAAAATGGGTAAAATATAAAAAGGGTGAATTTAAAGTGCCAAATATCAGCTATGAAACTGAACTAGTAATGGTTCTTTGTAATTATTTCTCAATTCTTATTTCGAAATACATTATTGTTTCGGAAGCTGTTTTAAGTCTTACTTTTACATTGTACCAAAACTTAAAACGATCATCTGTATACACACACATTTTCTGTACACTTCGTGACTGGAATGTGACCACATAAAAAGGGACAACGAAATTTTTGGGCTGGGCCCACATCTGCCCAAGCTGATGAGATAAATCACCAGAGAAGAAGAAGGCAGCCAAGAAGGCCTATCGCGAAATTCATTTAGTCGCACTAAAAATAAACCAATGCAAGTTCAGCAACTTGAGGCACAATGATGTAATTGTCTAAAAATTCAATAGCTGCCAAGAAACTAAGAACAAAGGTAGAGGATCGAGAGCAGCAAGACACCTTATCTCGAAAAGTAATGAATCACACACAGAAGCAATAAAAGTAATCAGCAATAAGCAGGCATTCTTGCAGCTCATAGATACATCCCCCAGATACAGATACAGCAGCAGATATATATATATATATATATATATATACAGATACAAACGGGGAAACAGAGGGCCGCAGTTGATTTTAGAAGTTTATGAACAGCTCGGGGTACTGCTGTTTTCCTGCCCCTTTCCGCCGCTGTTGTCACTACAGCGAGGAGGGCATGGACTAATGAACAAGTACAGCAGCAACATCAACAGCACCGCAGCAACATTGCAGCATTGCAGCAACATCGCAACTGCAACAATGATAATGAAGTAGACTGCGGCGAGCTGCAGCACAAAACTGCAAGTATATCAAATTTACAAAACAATTTACAACAGCATGAGGCGAGGCCTGCAGCTGGAAGATGAGCACGTTCAAGATCTCCAGGCGGAGATCAAATGCTGCGGACCCTGCGAAGCCCCTAAAACAACAACTTCTGCCAGTTAGAAGCAGTCCAAAAGCAACCTTCGGTCGCCTCCTTTTCCATCTTTATTTCTTCGCTTTGTAATTGTTGCTACAGTTAGGGAAAAACGTAAGTAAACTTTTTAAAAACATATATTTCCAAGAGCCAAGTGTTTGGCTTAATCAAAAAGTTGAAGATCAGGCGAATATATTTGAAAGATATTTTTTTATAGTTTAGGGACTTACTGCCTACAGCTTAGAAACCAAACGTATATTTTTGAGTTACATTTTTTCTCTGAGTGTCTGGTCTGGCTGCTGTAGTTGCTCTTGGTTTGCTTTTCCAGATGCTGCGCTTGCCACAGCCCACAAGGCAAGTTTGGAAAATTATGGCAAAATGTAAGTTGGCAGTTGCCTCCAAATTGTAAAGGCAGGAGCAGAAAACTAGACACTGTCTATATATTTTTAGCTGCCCTCTTGGAACCGAAACTCCTGGATGCTGGATGCAAGATGCTGGATGCTAGTTGCTGTATTCTGGATGCGGCACTCTGGCGAGCCCTTCATTACTATGCGCATTTTCATTTGCTCCGCTCGTTTGCTCACTCGCTTTCTGCGATCGCGGCCTGATAAATTGTGCTAAATTACAAAGATTTCTTTCTGCCTTGACACGCGCTTGGGGACTGCGTCAAAGAGTTGGGCAGACTAATTGCGCATACGCCACCTGGGACGTCTGCCAAACAGCGCATGAATACGAGTGTCTCGCCTCCATCAGAGCAGGGAAAACAGAAATTCATCTTAATTATTAATAAATTGTACTATAATGGGCGTCAAGTGTCGTGGGGCGGAAAATGAGGGTAGAACTTTAGGTGGGGAACAAGCGAAATGGGCACTCCCTTTCAGATGATGTATCTTCTCTAAATATACGCTCTGCACATTGACCTTGTCCCAGTGTCGTCAAGCACACAGAAAATAATACTTTGTAGTTAGTATATATGATATAATTCTCTCACGAGGAAGACACAATTCTTCCTCTCAGTGCACTGAGCCACTATGAAAATAGGGAACCCAAAACAGTAACAGCTGTAGCAACCACAACAATAACAATAGCGACAGCACTTGAAAACTCATTTGGCCTGAGAGTGGGGAATATAATATGCATTTTGTTTGGTGTGTGGGTCAGAAGATCGCCCTGACACGATTTCCTCACAATTTCTCCACCCAACAGACGATGGGATGGTGGGCACCATATATATTATATACACATATAAACTCGTATAAGGAGGCGGAGTCCCAGTAATTAAGTGTGATTACTTCGGCGACTACTTTGGGGAAAGGCGCGAAAAGGGCGGGCGAAGACTACCCGCATAATTATGAACCAGAAGTAACCGTTTACCAGAGAGAGAGAGTTCACTTAACTTCATGTCTCGCCAAAAGCTAGCGGCAATTTTCAATGGATCGGCTAATTGACAGTCCAAACGGAATCGGATTTTAAACCAGGTCTGATAGCAGCAGCCGCAAAGTGCCCATGCCCATAAATAATAAGGCAAAAGTGGGCGAAGCTCTTGAGTTGGCTAGTGAAAACAGCAAACTTGCCAAACTTGCACTTCCCCCAAAAAAAGGCGCAAAAGTTCGTTTTCGTTTGAAATTCAATGCAAAGTTGGACCTTGGTCACCCTGAAAGTATGCAACATTTCTTACGAGATTCGAACCGCCGTGTGTTGGCGCTATGCCCGAAAGTATGCAACGTTTTTGTGTATACTACATGTAGTATACACGACGTATACGTAATGTAAATTTATCAAGTGTATTGTATATTGTAATACTAAGCATAAACAATAAATTTCTTAATTACTTAGCAATCTATTATAATGTATTATATAGCGAATGAAGATGCCAGTAATTCATTTTCTTATCGAATATTTCATTTTGGTAACCGTGAGACTTTTACAGGTATTTAGGTTCGGTAAGTATAGAATGGCCTTCTGTAGCATTATGATCCATTCTGATTATTCATAATACACGCAATTCGCAGACAGACACTTTATCGCGGAACCCACTTCAATTACGTCACTTCCCTTCCTCGAATGTAAGTCACACACATCATCCAGATAACACTCCCAGCCTCATCCTCATCCCTCCGCGATCGGTATCACTTGCACTTTTCGCATTATTATGTCATTGCCGTCAGGTTTAACGCTCAGTTGGCATTGCACGAACAACGGGCACATTGCAGAAATTGCAGAGAAAATGCAACAACGTTAATAAACAAAACGATTAGCAATAAGGAAACCATTTTCACGCAATTGCGATCGAGATCGAGATCGGATTCGTTGCGGTCCACAGCAAACCACCGCATGCATTGCAGCTTAACCTATCTTCCAGATACCATATACACTACATACTCCATATTCAAGATTGCAGATACCAGATACAAGTGGTGGGTACTCACGTTTACGAAGTTTTCACGGTGCACATCGTCGACTTCGTCGCGCTTCGAAATGCGCTTCTTCCAGTCGTCCTCGCCACTTTTGTGGAGTGCCGCCAAACGCTCCGCAATGGAGCCGGTCTTCGAAATCACCAAAGAGCGCTGATCGGGGCCCATGACCTGGATAAATGGATAATCGATAATGGATGGTTGGCATCAGCTCACACGTGAATCGGTTCAATTGACACTGGGTCAGATACAATTAGGGGGTTCTGAATTGAAATTATCCAAGGGAATTGATTCGTTCTTGACTCTTTTGGATTTTTCTTGTTAACATCTAACCTCCTCCAACTTCTTCCTCGGATGAATACTAGACTCACTTCGGTTGATGATCGTTGGACGCCTTGAAGAAACTGCGGCAGAGCCGTTGGGTGCGATGAGTCTCCCGAAGCTTCTGCCTGCTCCTGGCCGAGATCCTTCTTATCTGGCGATTCCTTGGCGGAGGATGTGGTGCTGCTGCTACTGGTGTCCTCCTCCTTGGCTACATGACGCAACTTAACGAAGCCGCCGCCGAGGGGAAGGGGTGGTAGCTGGGGGCCAAGGCCGATGGGTGCTGATATGCCCGAGTGGCTCTTGCTTTTCGCAACGAGATTGCTGCAAGAGAGAGAAACAGACGATAGACCGTTAAAAAAGTGCGCATAAAGTGTGGCAATTAAGGTGCGAATCCACGAGATATGAGATAAAGAGCTTTGAGTGCAGATACGAATGCATGCAGGAATGGCTGAAAACGTGCGTTTTCCTCAATGGACTCCACAATCCGTTCCCATTTTCCCCATCTTAATAGGAAACTCGTGACATAGCATTTTCCCGGCCACTAATGAACGAGTGGAGCTGCCTTATTCGAACGTCCCTCTTCGAATAGAATGCACAGGAAGCGATCGACAGTCAGTCGGCCTTTTATTTCTGCTGAGATGTTTGCCCTCCTCTGCAGCCAAACCAAACCAACTTTCTCCTTTAATAGGGGACCATCCATGGACCATGGATTTTATTAGGCGCTGGGCAGCGATTTTCCTCGCGTTGGCAATGGTATTTTCTTTTGCAAATGGTCATCGGATCGGTTATTGTTATGGCTGGGTCTCATTTTTATTGGCCGTCAGACGTTGACGTTAAAAAACCGCGGGCGGCTAATGAGACAAGTTGATTGCTTGGCTCGGGGGATTATCCTCTTAGTCATTCAGTTTCCTTGTACCAACTGACATTTTAAAGCATGTAAGACGGTGGAAGTTGGGGCAAGCATATTATTCTGCATTATTCATAAGCTATGAATTTATTGGAATTATGTTTTGCCAATAAAACAAATTTCAAATACTTGTTGAGGGACAACACAATTCATTATTATGCTCGATAGAAATGGCATAGAATTCCACTAGAATCGTTATTATTTCCCGCACATTTCATTCAGCACTTCCATTGATCAAAAGCTGGGCTTTGTCTCAGCAAAACAAGATTCTATCTGTATCGAATGGAAACCGCCTTGTATTCACTTTTTTTTTTAGCCGCACCGTTAAGAACGACTCGGAGATTTTTCATAAACTTCTGAGCAGACGGTTATTAGTCACCGGACACGATTCGGTACATTTTGATTTTTGGATTCTGACCGCCTTGAGAAATATCTCACAGCGTGAGTCAAAGTCGCGCGGAAAACAAAACCCCAACGAAATGGGCCCGGCATTTATATATGTCACGGATTATTCGGAACGACAGGCGGCATTCAGAAACCGCTAAGAACTTGTTTGGATTTCGATTTGGCAATGGCCATGCCAAAGGGAAAACGTGGCGCACTCACATTTGGGAAATCTCTGCACCTGTTTTCCTTACTACGAGAGGCACTGGAAAAGCGATTGAAAAGCGAACTGCACGCGACGAGCGAACAAAGACGAATGAGCAGGCAGCATGGATTGGGTCCCAGTACACTTAGGTATCTGAGTTCCAATCCCGACGAGGCTCGCCACCTGCGAGCCTACGGCAGGTAAACAAACAGCCAAACTGCTGACAGCTAAATTGCATATTAATTTGGAAAAATTTTGACAGACCCGCGACAGGCAAACGCTGACCAGGTGCTGGGTTTTCGGACCTCGTCTACCTAAAATGTCGGACGAAGTGTCCACTGTTTGCTGATCGTGTGTAAATCCGTTGAAGAGTAACATGATGACTATATCAGGAGCGTTTTAGCACCTTACATTTTATTACCTTAGTTCAGAAAACCACAGAAATATTTTCAAATGCATTATCTCAAGAATCTTAGAATGGGTAGTACATCTTTAAGCTAAAGTCTCCAATTGAAATCCAAACGAAACTAAAAATCGATTTCAATTACCATGCATAACCGCATGAAAATGGCATTGGTAAAGTTCAAAGTTTAGCCACAACTGCTGAGACGTGAAATCAAAGTAAAAGCCTGGCTAATGGAATAATGGCAGAAATTGCAGACGCGGTGGAGTGAGATTGGGATTGGGGAATATCTGCTGGCCAGGAGCCATAGGTCAGAGGGCAGACACGCGAGTGGCTCCTCCCGGGCTTGAACTTCTCCTGTTTCCACAGTCGATAGCTATAGATTTTAGTGCAGTAATTGCCCTTTGGAAAGCGTTTAGCGAGCAATTAGTTTGAGTGCCAAACTCCTGGGTGCGGTGAATGGACATGCTGAGCCACACCCTGAAGATACATACATGTACGAAAGTCCAGGCGATACCACCTTCATTCCACACGACTGACGGACAGCTCAGGGAGCTCAGGTTCCACGGAACTGAGACGCTTCTGCATATAATTAGAAGCCATTCCGGGGATCGTTGATCAGCAGTCCACTTGCTCAGCTCACTCGCGTTTTGTAATTGAATTACCCAGTGCGGTAATTAAAATTGAAATTTCTTTGGCCAAAAGTGAATGTGAACCGAGATTGAGAGTGATCACGCGATCAGTTTGGCAATGCGGCAGCGGTTTGTGGCGACTTAATGGTATAACAAAATGAATTGTTTTATAAACTATTTGGCGCGGCATAAAAAATGGCACGCCATCAAGCCATCGCTTTACGAGGCCCTCACACGGAATGATCTCTAATGGAGTTGTAAGCCCACAGATTCCCTCAAGGTGTTGAAAATGTATGCAAAAATACCTCATATAGCTCATATAAATGATGTGAAGAGTGCCTGCTGCACTCCCGATCACGATCAATGCCAACTCCCCGTTCCTAGAGGGTCTCTGTCATTGTCTCTATGTCAAGTACCCGGTTCGAGATAAACGATTTAAAGGCAACCATAAATCAACGGCCGTGGCAACTGTTGAGTTTGAGCGGTTTTTTAGCAAGGTTGCAGCCGCAGTTGAGGCTGAATAAGTATAAATAATAATATCTCACAGCTAATAATACTAAAACATGATATATTCCCAACAGAAGTATCTGACTTGATGGCAAACCGCAAAATGATATCAGGCAGGCCATCGAGTTGGATTGTGTGGCGGCACTTAGAAAAATCTACAACTATAATTTTAATTGTTTTCGACTTATTTTAAGAAAATAAACACATATATTTGTCTAAGATATATGACCATGGGACTATTTACAATTGCTATGAGTCTAAAGTGATCTTAAGAAGAAGAAGCCACACTTTTTTCCCAGTGCAGCCATATGAAACTCAGGTGAATTGCCGGTAATGCATCGCGTCATATAAATCATCAGGTAAACAGAAATTGACTTATGCAATGAATTATGGCAGAAAGCGAATGGGACTCACAAAAGTCCCAAGAGCAGCGATTTTGGCAGCCGAAAGAGTGAAAATTACCCACGAAGGCGCCAAGCTCCAAGTTGATGAGAGCAATGAAAGGCAATGAAGATCCGGACAATGCGCGGAGATCTCGGAGATCCGAGCTCCAAGATCGGAGATCCCAGATCCCATAGTTGGGCAGATTCAAGATCGCGTCGGGTTGACTTTCCCACGCCGCAGTTTGCCCGCTTTTCAAGTCCGGAGGAGAGCAGTTGAAGGCGGCGGTAATGATGCAAAATTACGACGTCAACATGGGCTTACAGCTTTTTCGCTTTTTGCCTGACTGCTTGGCTCTTTTGTCTTTTGTCTGGCCATTCGACATTTCATTAGGCCGGCCCAGTGGAAGGTTTAAAAGTAGTTACCAACTCTCGGGTCTTTTGTTCAGCAGTTTTGCTTATGCGCCCAACTGAAAAACTTGCTTAATTGTTACTCTGAGTTAAAAGCTACAATTTCACCTCAAGTTCAAGGTATCGCGACTTTTTGGTTGCTTTGTGAAATCGAAATTTGGCAATGGGCTGCACTTATCTTAGCGAAAAGTTGTTTACCTCATCATTCGCACTTGGCAGATTTTCCCTTGCAATAGATGTATTTTATATTCCATACTTTGTTAAAACTTAAAACTTTATAGTTTTTTGAGCTTCAACCTTTCTGGGGTTAACGCTTGTCAACATTTGCCTCCGCAACTTTGTTGCGGAACTCCTGCAATCAGCTGCTTTTGTTTTTCCACGAGCAGGCGCAGTACCCCAGACACGTGCTGTCGGCAGAAGCAACCCTCGAGTGAGCAGCCCCTGTCCAACACCCATCATCCAACGCCCAGAGCCCCACCCACTGGGGGATCCCCAGACGTGTTATTCTTTTGGTTCCTCGGTTTGCCGGTTGCCGAGACAACGCCGAAAATGCGTCAAAACAAAACTCAGTCCGGCTCTTTGTTCGATGCCAATGGCCATGGATGGGGGTGTTAAATCCGGGGGAGATTGGGTGGATTTTTTGGAGTTTGGGGGCATGGGTAAATGGCAGTTGAGTGACTCCGTGTGTTGACTGCAACGGAAGCAGGAAACATGCGTTTTTTGGGCAGGCCAGACAAAGGAGTTTCCTCGAATCCCACTTACAGCTGGTTAAGATCTGGGATGCAGCTCTATATGAATCCCATTAGGGCGGGGAACTCCATATTTCACTGGGGTTGTCCGTACTACGTGCCTGTCACGGCATTTTCCCGGTTCTGCAGATGGGCGTGCCCTTATTGATTGAGTTTTCCTATATATTCTCCCCAACTCTGGGACCCGCATAATTACCTCTATTACTCCACCATGAAATTCTTGATTCAGTTTCCCTGGGAATAAAGTGAGTCGACGTTTTTCAGATGGTCTACAATTTGGCCGACTCTTTGCTTTTCTTTCTACTTATATCTGGTATCTATAGAACAGATATATATATATATATATTTGATGTGACGCTCCCATTTACCGTTCCGCTGGCGTCAGAGGAACCGCGTCATCGTCGCGGAAAAAGGTAAACTTCTTTCGGTCTTTTCGACGTTTTGATAACTTGTTTTGTTTTCTGGCCAGGCCCACGACCATGTCGGCGGAACATGTGCGGATGTCATCCGAGTGCCTTAATTGACCGCCAAGTGAATGTACTTGCTACGACTGTCTCCGGTGTTCCGCCGACTTGTGCCCGTCCACATCGTAATATCGCAATGGTTCCGAACCCATGCCCCCATCCCGGTCTTCTACTTCAACTCCAATGAACTCTGCCGCCAAGTTCAACGAGTTAACCGGGAACAACGGCAACCAGAACTACGAGCAGCAATCGCAGTCCATTCAACTGAAGACCTCATACACTCGGAGAAAAAGGCATTTGGTAAACAAACGAATTTATATATATTATAAACTTTGAAAACAAATTAAATAGATTAGGATTGATAATGTTTTCAATTACACAGTCCCTAAGCTATTTTTATATCAACAAAAGATAAATGTTTTTTACTTCGATTTGTTATTATTACTGCCCGTTTTTCCGAGTGCAGTCTTGAGGTCTGGCCTCGTGTCTTGTCGCCTCGCTCCGATTGTCACAGCTGTTTTTTCTGGCGGGAATGGCTTGGACTGGTGGCTTGTCAAGTGCCTTGTTCTGCTTATCGGCAGATGCTACCGTTTCCTGGGTGCCCTGCGCCAAGTCGCGAATTTGCTATTTTCGAGGGGTTGGTCTGGTGCATAAATTTACCTTTAATATTTCAAGCTAATCATTTTATTCACTGCATCGATCGCTCACTGTATGTACACACTTTACACTTTCAATATCAGCACTTGCTCACTCGACTTGGTCACTTTGACTATCTGCCAGAGCAAAAAGGCCGTTTTGAATGCGAATCGCATACCGCGACTTGCAATACTTGGACTCATAATCAAAACACGACTCATATGTTTCAACCAAAACCAGTTCCCCGGAGAGGAACGCGCTGAGAGCCGGAGAATCCGATTATACAGAGAATATACTATACGTAAAGTTTTAAAAACTGAACTGAAATTGCGCTTGGCTGGTCAAGCGGCCGGTTATCATCGCACGGCCCAAACAGTTGATCTACAAAAGCTGCGGCATCAACAACGCAAAAAGTGAAACCGAATTAAAACAGCCAACTCTGAACGGATTCGGGGCCAATCCGCGGACTTAATCACCCCCAAAAGGTCATCACAACAGTAGCCACAGTAGCATGTGGCTGACCTTGATCACGGGAGCTCTGATCTTGCTCCTCACCTGGGACTTTGGACGCAAGCGGCAACGAGTCCTCGCCTTCGAGAAGTCCAAGATCCCAGGACCCATTTCCATTCCGATCCTGGGCTGTGGTGTCCAGGCTCTGCACTTGGGAGCGGAGAGTGAGTTCGATCGATCACAAGAATACTACTTATATTTTAAAAAACTAACACCTTGAACCCTTTCAGACATTATCGGATGGGTGGGGGAAAAGTTCGACAAATATGGCAAGACCTTTCGTTTTTGGATCTTGGGCGAGTCGCTGATCTACACGAAGGACCTGCAGTACTTTGAGACCATCTTGAGTAGCACCACTCTCCTGGAAAAGGGTCAACTCTACGAGTATCTGCGACCCTTCCTAAACGACGGGCTTCTCGTTAGCACGGGTCGAAAATGGCACGCCAGAAGGAAGATTTTCACCCACGCATTCCACTTCAAGGTCCTTGAACACTATGTGGAGATCATGGATCGACATAGTGGCGTTATGGCGGATAATCTGAGGAAGGTGGCCGATGGCAAGACAGCGGTGGATATGCTCAAGTATGTGTCGCTGGCAGCTCTTGACGTGATAACAGGTGAGTCGAGATGAGATTAGGATAATTTAAAACGTCAATTAAAATAAATTAAACTTGACTTTTAAATAAGTCGCACTTGAATTCTGGGAATGCGTTCTGTTTACTGGACACGTATAATTTACTAAACTAAAATACATGTTTATATTTAGTATTGACTTATTCAATCTTTTCGCAGAGGCTGCCATGGGTGTACAGGTGAATGCCCAGAACGACCCCGATTTTCCCTACATCAAGGCGCTGAAGAGGTGGGCATTACATATAATAAACTGAAACTCGCTAAGACTTTCCCCACTTCCACTCCCTTAGTGTGGTCTATATCCAACCGGATCGCATGTTCAGGTTCTCGAGGCGCTACAACTGGCTGTTCCCGCTGGCGGCACCTTTGCTGCACCGCCAACTGTTGAGCGATATCCGCGTCATGCACGACTTCACCGACAAGGTCATCAGCGAGCGGCGAGAAACCGTGCGGCGGGCTAAGGCCGACGGCACCTACCGACCGCTGAGTGGGTGCACTGACTCACCAGGAAGTCACATGTCATCACTGCTGACTTTTGTCTAATCTCTTGCAGGTCTGGGCGATGCCGAGATCGGTAGCAAGTCGCAGATGGCTCTGCTGGACATCCTGCTGCAGTCGAGCATCAACAATCAGCCCCTATCCGATGCGGACATACGCGAGGAGGTCGACACCTTCATGTTCGAGGGCGACGACACCACCAGCAGTGGTGTGTCCCACGCCCTCTACGCCATTGCCAGGCATCCCGAGGTTCAGCAGCGCATCTACGAGGAGTTGCTGCGCGTCCTGGGCCCGGATGCCTCCGCTCCAGTGACCCAAGCCCAGATACAGGACCTGAAGTATCTGGACTGCGTGATCAAGGAGACCATGCGACTATATCCGTCAGTGCCTGCCATTGGTAGGCACGCGCAGAAGGAGCTGAAGATCGGAGACAAGACCATTCCCGCCAACACAAGCATCTACCTAGTTCTCTACTACGCCCATCGGGATCCGGCCTACTTCCCAGATCCCCTCAGCTTCAAGCCGGAGCGATTCTTGGAGGACCAAGAGCAAGGCCACGATACCTTTGCCTATGTACCCTTCAGTGCGGGACCCAAGAACTGCATTGGCCAGAAGTTTGCCGTTCTGGGAATGAAGATCCTGATCAGCAAGGTCCTCAGGTTCTATGAACTGCTGCCCCTTGGAGAGGAGCTCAAGCCCATGTTGAACTTCATCCTGCGCTCAGCTTCGGGCATAAATGTGGGTCTAAGGCCCAGGAAGTTTTAAAACCATTAAAGTTTGCAATTGCATTGGGGTTTCGGTTAAAGGTAACTGGGATGTTCGTGATACTTAGTATGTAAGCATTATTATCTAATCATTAAATACTTGTAACGCTGTTGCTTTATTGGTAAATATATCAGCTTATTTAACACTTTTTTCAAACACAACCGTATTTTATTGATGATCCGTAGAATTGATAGTAGCTTAATAACTCAAGGGTGAACCATGTTAATAGTTTTTAAATAAATCACTTACTCATCCGCCTTTCATTACAACCCCTTAATCGCAATGCGACTCGCCGAGCTTATTGTTTCAATATTTGCGATGTTTATAAAATTAGGCCCCCAAACAAAGGGTATTTGAACAGCGGATGAGCGTGGCGCGCCATAAAGAATCCAGAGTTTATGAACGTAATACTGTATTTACCTAGGGCCAATATTAACCAGCTACTTAGAAAGCGTTCACACCGTGGAAAGTTATTCGCGGCCATTGTGAAGTGCTCTCGAGCGTCATATAAAATATGAATCGGAGCTGTAAATGGAAAATGAAATGCACTGCACGGAAGCAGTAAATTCTTTGAGATCCCAATTCAATCAAGCCAGCAGCCTGGTGTTTATCTATGGTTTATCATTGGCCAAAAGATAATGCGCTACGGCAATAGAAAAGTTTTGCAAAACAGATAAGAGCATCGCGAAAGGAAATCACATAACATTCTTATCATCGCGCCTGTCAGCCGCATAGGGTTTGCATATAAAAGAGCTCTCCGCCAGAGGCAGTGCGTCAAAAGAGCTTCTGTCTCCGGTGAATGGTGAATATTTGCAATGGGTCCCGAGATGTCATCCGTGAAAGTGCTGGCCTCGCTGGCCGTGATCGGTTTATTGGTTTTGTCTCCTGCGGAGGGTATCAGCCGACCATTGCCTCCATACGTGGGTCTGCCCACCCAGGATGGCCTCACGCGTCTGTTTCTCAATTCACGGGTCACGCAGACAGATCCCTTTGCCTCGGTGGCATGTTTCGGTGGCTACATCGGTGAATCTAACTTGATCGCGGAGCTTTACAGTGCCAACTACACCAAATGCTACAATGCGGCGGCGGACTCCAGGAAGGGTATCGATGCCGACTTCCTGGCCACTCGCAGGACTATCCGACTTTCTTCCGAAAGAGTTTGCAGCGAGCTCAGGGCTTGCAACAATATTAACACAACCCTCGCATCCTTCCAATGTCATGCCAATGTGGTAATTGGACCCCCTTTAAACTATGAGACAAACTTGCACCTACTGTAAATTCCCGACCATTTCAGGGCTCCAACAACACTGTGTCCACCTACAGCATCTCGGGTAACGCCTCCGAGTCGGCCAGCGTGCTGGAGGAACGCTACCGAGTGGTGGATCTGCGCCACAGCCAGTGCTGCCAGAGAGCGGAGCGGCACTACGTGGAGTCCACTGCCAGGAACTACAACTACCTGCAGGCCTGTCTGGATGGCCGCGCTAAACCGAAGCCCATGCCCAAGCCCACATCTACGACCTCCACAACGACCACCACCACCACTACCACGACCACCGAGGCACCCACCGAACCACCAACCACCACCGAGGCCCCTTTAAACGTCGAGGATCAGTTCAAGCAGCTTTTGAATTTGTTAAACTAATGCCCACCAAAGTGTACAACTTTCTGAAGGAGAAGCTTCGCAATTAAAGACAGGGCAGTCGCCAAGCAAACAATCCTTGGGCAACCATTTGCCCAACTCGAAATTCAACCCTCTGGCAAATAAATTAACCCTGCAAAAAGGGGTTGTAGGATTGAGTTTCGCAAATGGCAAAGAAGAAGGAATTAGCAAAATATTTAGACTAGGAAAAGGAATATCCTGGCAATTTGCTTGTGTCAGTGGAAGGGCTTTAAAATTGTTGACCTTTAACTAATTTTTAAGTGCAAGCTATTGCTGTGCAATCTCAGAACCTCATGAAACGCACCTCGCGCGCTATAAATGACCATAAGTTTAGAGCATGATTGATGAGATCCGAAAGAAAGATTTTTAATAGCAGCCCCAGGCTCTTCCGATTTCGACACCTCAAGGCGGAAACGCTTTGATTAATGATACCGTATAAAGAAATTATTTGAGCCAATAATGAGCCAAATGCGAAATAATTCGACAAGATCTTGAGATGGCAGAGATAGACAAAGATAGACAAAATTATTATGCCATTTATGGCAATGAAAATCAAAGTGGAGGAGCACACAGAGCTGGCCAAACTGGAGAATGGCCATAAGCCATTGAAGCTGGCCGCTCTTTGGTGCCAATCCCCATCCACAATTCCCAATCCCCTTTTACCAATCAAAAGAACACGTTTGGCTTTTATGGCTTTTTTTTTTTTTTTATGCTTCATTCCCTTTTAAGTCGATGGCCAAGTCGGCTTTTCTCTGTGAATGCCTCCACCTTCTAGGGCTTGAGTAAAATGAAAAGAACGAGATTCAGGAGAAGACAAAGACATGGCCATAGACGAAACACCTGTTGGGCCCAGAGCAAGTGGCTCATTTATTAGCACAATTGGCGTGGCATTCGACGCTGGACGCTTTTTATGGACCGGCCAGCAGAACCGCGGTGCAGTATGCCACTTATGTGCAATTCCCGGAATGCGATTACGTAAATCTGGATGCGTTTTACTGCAGACGAAGGGGAGTGGCTGGCTATCTGGCTTGTGGGTTTCTAATTAACTTTTGCTGCAAAACTAATTAAAATGCAACTTGTAGTTGGGTGTTTACGACGTGGCCCCTGATAATTGCCGCTGAAAATCCCAAGGAATGCTCAAGGGGTGTGGCGATTATGCTACGTAGGCTAAGGTGATAAAGATTGCAATTTATAAGCCACAACCACAACTTAGTTAATTAATTTAGGCATTGCATTGAAACTTAATTGATTTGACCAAGCACCGGCCACCATTACTCAACTGCACAAATTTCCCGCACCGCCTTTCATCCGATACGACCAATGTTGAAATGCGAGGAATTAATCACCTACTCATGTAAGCTGCAGAACGCCATTCCTAACCCACATTGACGGCACAATTTACGCGCTTCATTGAGCTTCGCCTGAGACTCTAGACTCTGGACCCACTCAGCCATGGCGAAAATTGTATAAAAATAAACAAAAACAAATGCCGCACGAAAATCTGAGGCTTGTCAACGTTATGCATAACCAAACGAAACGAGTTTTCCTCGTCCGAAAACGTGAACTTTTCGTTTTCATTGGGCCACCGGCTGAAAATTGGGGGAAATGTGTTAATGCAACGTGAGAGCGCCAGTGAAAAATGCTCAATAAATATTTGCGAGTGTTTTGCATAAATAAATGAAAATTGCTTATGCCAAAAACGAAGCGGACTGACAGCCTGGCCAATTAAGGAAAAGTTGCAAGTGCGATGGCGGCATCGTTGTCGCCAAAAACAAAAGCCACGAAAACATGTGGCAGCCAGTAAATGAGGTGTCGAATCAATTAGATCCTGTATGAACTATAGGGAGTTAATCAAACAACTTTTAAGATTTAGATACAATGCTTACAATGACCATTTCCTTTTAAGGTATGTTCTATGTATCCTTTAGATATTATAATCATAATGTGCTCATTATCTCAATATACCCTGGCTATCCGTCTGTTTACAGGGTATTTAACCAACTGTACGTAAAACTAGTTTGCCTGGAGCTGAAAAAACCAACAACTGAAAGCGCAGAAAAGGAAATCGTCGCCCGTCGTCATCGAAGTTGTGGTTGTTGTTGCTGCTGTTGCTGCCTTTTAAGGCTTTTTGGCGTGTTGCGCATGCGCCGTGTATGCTATCAATTTCAGCGCAGCTGTATGGGTGTGTGTATCTATGTGCCGGTGTATTCGGGTCATTCGCATTTTCACATTTTAAGGCGTAAGTTGTTTTTGGTTTTGCATGTTGATTTTCTTAAGATTTCTGCCTTGCAGCCTGGCCTGCACTTGCCGCCTTTTGCTGTTGCTGTAGCTGCCAGTTGCACGTTGCAAGTTGCAACTTTTACTGTCAGTGAACACACAGGGAGCACGCCCCGCCCCCTTTTCCTGCTGTCTTGGCCAAGTTTGTGGGGCCGCCTGTTAATGGGTAATGGCATGTTGTTGCTGCCCGATGAAGCGATTTTTGCTTTGTTTGTTACTTAATTGCGCCAAAGTCATTAATAATCGATTAACAATTTATGGCGAGAGGATGCTGATGATGATGGCCGATGGACGGCTTCAAATCGCAGGAAACTGGGGAAGGAAGTGCTCGGGCCTTCCTTTTTGATTTAGAGAGAGTACGCTATTTAGAAGATTAAAAGGCTATCACAGACGCATTTTATGGAGACATCATTTAATGCCAAAGATTTGCTACTTTTCCCCCTTTAGAGGATATTCATTTTCAAAAGTTGCTTCAAACTTCTCGATAAATCATTGGAAATATTTGTTTTTGTGACTTTTATAGCGCTTACTTATCGACATATGGAAGTCGTCTGCGAATGCCAGCTGTCTCGCTTTTCAGCGTAGAAGCCTAAGCACCGAGCAACAGGTGTCTAATTGATTGACTGACAAGCGACAGTCGACAACCGACAGCCAAGATGGTTTGATTGGGGGTCTGGGAGTTGGATGGGAGCTGCAGCTTCAGGTGGAGCTGGATGTGCAAATGGAAATGGCAATGCATTGACAGCCAGGGCCAAACAATGCAATTCAATATATCAAAGGAAACCAGCTCATTGTTTGTCACTCTGTCGCCCAGAAATCGATAGTACGCGATAGCAAGTGGCCTGAATGCTGCGCACATCAAGGAAACCGAGGCTGCAGTACATGCCACGTAGTTCGTACAGAGGAAATTGAATAGCCAGGCACACGAAGATGCTGCGCCAAACCGAAGGACTGAAATAATAAATGCCCAATGATGATATCTATGACAGGGCAGACAGACAAAGGAGCCAAGCCAGCAGGCCTGCACAAAGAGTTGCTTTCAGCTGCTGGAAGATGGAGTCCGCAATTGAGGGCAGTGGGCAGGGGAGCTGCACACAGAGAAAATCGAGATTGCAATGAGAGTGCATGAAGTTCCAAACTGACAGTCGCATCTTCTAGATACAATTTGATCACAAAAATACACATGTATCCATCAGAATTTAACAAAATGAATGAATATAATTTATTTTAGGGATTAAGCTCTTCTTTCGATGAAAAATCGCGTGATTAATCTCCCAAGAATACCACAAATATTTTTCCAAGTATGAGGACCAGCTGCAGTTGCAGATTTATGAGCGCTTGTCAGACAACAAAAGTAGCGAATACGAGTCCACGAATCCACATTGCTGGGCAGAACTTTGTCCGAAATGAGTTCATTGTACGGGGACGCGAAGGAGGTGGCATTCCTCCCCAGAACGTCCTCCTTGAATGCCCCGGCTAATGAGTTGTCAACTGGCCTGATGAGTTTTATTTGCCAGCCAGACAGGCCAGGCAAACATAGCATGCAAATAGTGAGGAGCCCCGCGGATTTGCATATTATCCTGGCGGGTTTGTTGACTTCGCGAGTGTCAAAGTCAATGTCGGAAAAACTCCGTCTGGGACTGTTGAAGTGACAGTTTAAGTGCATCTATTACGTCTCCTGCGCCCTAAAAATATAAAATATGCGCCCACAAAGCGGCGACTCACGTTTCCGCTTCTGGCCATAAAACCGAATAGATTTATGGGCATGGCCACTATGGTGGCGTCCAAGCATAAAAGGATGTGATGCGCTGGCCGAAAAATGACTCATGAAATGTGCACTAACTGCCAGGAAATCCGAGGCAGAGCGAATGGAGAATGCTATTGAGTAGCTATATATATTTGTGAATTCTAAATGGGCTTACAGACTATCGAGTACCATAAGCTAGAAACATTAAAAAGCTATCATTCAGCACAGTACAATTTTTATTGATTTCCAATACTCGAATCTCCTCCAGAAACTGCTCGTTTCGACAGCGTTTCTATCGCCTCCAACTGTTGGCAATTAGTCCTCATTAAAGTCATATTAAGTCAGCTAAATCCACGAAACCAATTTTTGGGTTTCGTCATTTCCTGTCAGTGGATTTTCTAGTTCGCTTTTTGCTAGTTGTATTTTTGAGTAATTCGAATCCAATTGCGAAATTCTCGAGTTTTTGGAGCACGAGCCATAAATTAGCTGGCCCAAAAAACTGAGGGGGCATTGATGGGGTATTTAATGCGCTGCGAGTGTGGGAGATGTGTTTCATAATGCACTCGATCAAGGGTTTATCTCCCCAGTAAGTCCAATTAAACGATAGTTGGACAATCAACGCCACAGGCCAATTTGCCCCAAAAGCACTTGCCCAGACAAATTGAGGAAGCGGAGCATTTGAAACTGACAGTAACAGCCAGCGGTAGATACATTTTCGATACAGAAACACACAGATACAAAGGTACACAGATACAACAGCTGTGCAAAGCGTAGACAAAAGGCTAGAGAGGGAAGCAGCTAAGCAAACAGGGTATAAACCAAAAGGAGTCAATGTACCAGAGCCCAGCGATTGTGTAATATTTTAGACAACTTGGGGAAGGCAAGCGCGATTGAATCGGGAATTGGTTGGTCGCAGGACCAGGACCCATAAAACTTTCCCGGACGCGAACAACTTCATCAATCGACGATGTTGCTGTTGCTGCTCAGATTTTTCCAATAAAAATAATATTTATAGCCCCGTGGAGGGGGAGCAGAACAAACCGAAGCGAAAACATAATTAATGGATCAGTGCCATGGAATTATGTGAGTTTAATGGTTGTGTAATCTGGAAATGCATTCTCCAGCACGCAGCGCAGCATCAAATAACATGCCCCAAATGGAAATGTTTCTCCACTCGATTCGGGGGCGGGGATATCGGCTATATGGCTATGGGATGCCATTGTATCGGATCGGTTCAGCCGCAAAGCTTTCCGTTTGATAATGCATCATTCGATCACGCGGCGACGGCGGTGGCGGCATTTTTCAATTAATGCCAGTCGATCGAAGTCGCCATATGCACTCAGGCAAATGGCTTTTAAGCATATATATCTTACATATCGGTCTAGCGAAGATTATCCATAACAACATATGGTCTTATGGTATGATTTCTACCATGAATTACTGTCTATAGAGCTTACTGCTTTATGTTTAATATATTTATATGCTTATTTCTTTGTGCACTGGGCGAGGCCCCTTAGTTTTTCCAGCTGAACGAACTGGCTTCTCCCGCAGAACTTTTGTTTCAATCCGCCTCGCTTATTTGCTTTGGCTCTTTAGCGTTTGGACTCACGTTTTTCCTATACACCGACGTGATCGGGCATTGCTATCTCCATCTCTATCCCTCGGCTAGTTGCCCTCTCTTTCTTCGTTGTGGGTGTTGTGCATGTGGATTTGGGGTAATGGTGATGCACATCCACTTCCAACACTTTCCCATGTGTAGCATGGAAGTGAAATTAACCCCAAGTGCCCCTTGACTATCATAAAAATCCGAGGCGATAAGCAGCACTCGACTGTATATTTATTTGTTTACAAATGAGCACTTTGTTATAAAAAGGGAAAACGAAGAGGCAACTTCTTATCTAGGTAAACTGCATAGGCATATTTTCCAAGTGTAGAGAAACCTTCTTCAATACTTTTCCGAGTATTTCGCCCCGTTAAAATATCAAACAGAGCTAATAAAGTTGCTACTAAACAAATGTCAATATTCCTTGAACAAATTTGAATAATCATAAGTGCTGAAATTTGAGTCTAATCGGTTTCCCTGAAAGCAGTGACTGCACTATTTTCACTGGCGATTAACTATTATTTAATTGGTTATGGGCAGACACGCTCGTCATTAAAACACTAATCAAAATAAAACAAATTGCAAACTAATTTCGTTTTCATTTCCCGCCCATCAAATGGAACCGCCAAAAGAAATTCGCCACGGGCCAAAACGAATGAGAAAATAAGGTGAATAAAAGTACAAATTATGCAAATTCATTGAAAACGAAAGGCATTCTCCAACAACTTAAACATTTGATTCGCTCCGCATTTGATTATTCATTAGCTGCCATTTTTTTGGATTACCTGTTTTGTGGGGGAGTTCATCAGCGAACTGAAATTATGCAATACAACTCAGAAAAGTTTGAATAAACAAATATAGAGTTAAAATAAATTGCTGGAGGTAAAACTCTTATAATTTTAATTGATTTCATTTTTCGAACGTGCCTGCTTTGGATATTTATGCAAAAACTGGCCTGAATTTGGGACCTTGAACTGAGAGACAATAGACAGCAAACACTTGATAATTAAAATCGACTAAGTCAACAAAATTTGGCTAAAATTGCTCAAGCGAGTCGGACTCTAAAAACTGGAAAGAAATAAAACCAAAACAAAAGCATCGGCTGCAAACATTTTTTCGTACAGATCGACAGAGAGAGAAAAACAATAGGGAATCCATGTGCAAGCAAACACGAAAACAACAACAATGTCTGGACAAGAAGCTTAACAACAACAACAAATCTGTGGCGATACACTAAAAAAATATACTGGCAGTTAGAGATTCGCAAAGTAAATCCATTAAATTTTTAAAGTTTAATGGAATTTCCCCAAACTGATAAAGAAGTAAGTTTTCAATAAAAAGATTGGTAGGTATATATTTAAATTATTGGTTCATAAAATGCCTTATGAAGTCAGTATTCTACAAAAACATAACTTATACAAATTTCCTTCAGCGCAATACTTTTTCGTTACTTTTCGTTTCATTTTAGCCCCAACTTTTTTCAGTGCATTGAACTCTGCAGAGGTTTCGGTTAATCAGCAAAATGTTTGAATGGAAACAAAACAACCATTTTACAGTTTTTTTCGGGTGTTCGACTGCAGGTAAGACAAGGAGAACGGGAGTTGGAGCGAGACGGAACCTGGCAGATGCAGCCCTTGCGAAAAATAAAGGAACTTCTGGTTTTTGTGAGAATCCTCTCTCCAATTTGTACAAACCTTTAAGGGACTGCAATAAAAGCCGCTGTTTCCACTGCAATTTGCACTTGCACTTTCAATTGCCAGCAATTGTTTTAATTAAGAAGCAAAACCTTCTTTTTGCTCGTTGCAACGATGAATTATAATTTATAATTTTTACAACCGCCACAAAAACGCGCGCGTTTGTAAAAGGTAAACAACTAAAACGTAAAACACGTATTTGCACTGAAACCTAATAAAATCGTTGTACATTTACTACAGAATATATTCCATCATTTTTGTGCGCACTAATATCCGTAACTTTTGTTGTAATGTTTCATAAACAAAACCCGCGTCACAAACAGCTGTGCGTCGTTTCTTCTTCTTGTTCCGCGACGCTTGAAACGACCGTTCGGGGCGAAAACTGTTTAAAAATCGCGCTGAATTCCGGTTTTTGCCTGTTTATATACCGCACAGAGTGACCAGTTTCACTGCAGCGGATAACGCTGCCATATTATTTTTGCACACAGCTACTCTAATTCTCTCTTAAGTACATTTCCTTACTCTCTTTCTGTTATGTTGTACGAGATAAAAGCGCCAGTGCGGCAGAAGTTGGAAACTTGGGTCGATGGTTTGAAACTACGGAATTACCAGTAATGTTAAGGTTGACATTCTGCTGGGTAACGTTCAAACTAACACTTTTGTTAAAAGAGTGAAAGAAGAGAAAAATCGATTCGTATCGTTATCGATGTCAAGTTTGAAGCAAAAGGAGAATTATCAATTTGCCATTTGAAAGTTTGGCGCGAAACGATAACATAGAATACTTCTTTTGGAACTTTTAGGAAATATAAGCAGTAGATTATATCAAACTCCATGCTGTTATTAAACATTTAGTTAGTAAGAAAGAACAGTTAGTGGCCAAACAAAACTACAGTTAATTAGGATTTCCGTGAACTTTATTAATGTTTCTTTTTATTTGATTTATCGGCTTTTTCGCATCACGTAAAAATATATAATGTGGCAATAATATATCGTTTAAACAAGTTTTCGATAAAATATATTATTTCTTGTGTATATATCAGTTAATTAGTTTTTGCACAAACGGTAGTAAGCAATGCAAGTTTAAACTTAGTTTCTAATTTTTTACAAAATGTCTGGGCTGAAGAAGCTTGTAAAGGGGTTTCGGCTGCTGCTGTATGAGCAACACTTGGCGCTGCTGCTGCTGTTGACCTTGTTGCTGCGGCGGATGCGGCTGATGTGGCTGTGGCCGCTGGCCAAGTGGCCAGTAGTAGCTCCTTGCCACGGGCTGCACTCTGACTAGGAATCTTTTGTTCGAGTGCGGAAAATCGGTTAAATCGAAAGCAAAAGTCTCTTCGGCAAACGAACACAGGGTGTGGAGTGTGGCGGAGACATATACAAATGTTCAATACAAAGTGATGAACGTCTTACTAATGTAAATTTCATCTCAACTCGACAATAATTGTAAATATTTAGTTTTACTTTTGGGAACCAGTCTTGAGGAGCACACACATTTGATGCATGTGTGTTGCTGTCTAAACGTTATGTCTACATATACGATTATAAAACCACGATGCCGCGGAACGTCGCACAGTTACAGCAGGTTAGTAATAGCTATGGGTTAGTGCACTAACACACGGAGCACTGGACGAGGAGGAGCAGGACCAGGACCAGGACCAGGACTCACCCATCTGGCTGATTCTGCTGCTGCGACTGCTGCTGTTGCTGCCGGCGACGTCTGGCCACAGCGCTGTTCTTGATTATGGCCTCGATCTCGCGGCCCCCCGAACTCTCGCCTTCGGATGCCGAGGCACAATTCCCGGCTGCATCGTCACGGGCCAGCGATCGAGGTTGCCCCAAGGTGGAGAGATTCCTCACCAGGTTCACGGCATCATCGTGCTTCGGCGTGGAGTTCTCCGAAACGTTCCTCAGGATCTGGGCTAGATTCCTCTGTGGATTGTCCACCTCATCACTAGCTGCTCTAGTGGCATCTGCCGAGGTTGCAGACTTGCGGAGATTGGAAACAGTGGCATGTGTGGAGCGTTTGAGCCGGTTCTTCAGCTCGGCATTGAGGTCCACGGGCATTAAGCCGCGTCCCATACCCAGCACTGGCATTCCCGTCTTAAGAATGCTCTTAAGTGGTTCGGTGCTAGGTTTTCCTATAAAATATTATAATTTTCACATATAAATTCATGTTAAATTTGCCCAATAATGACGATTGTGAAATCAGTACGAATGCAGCAAATCAATCCTTAAAAGCAGGCAAAAATCATAAATAACATGCTCAGTCACAGCTTACGTACAAATTTGAAAAGCGCAGAGAAAGGCTCGAGGCCACAAACATGCTCAAACACGATAAAGTACTTACTCAGCATTTGAATTTTAGCTAATAGTGTGTACCTCCCATTCTTTAGCACATTTCTTGTATTTATTTTCTTGGTGTAACAACTTCCATTAATTAAATATTACAATAATAATAATAAATGTAATACATACTCATCATAATATAATTCCGTTTAAGGTACAATTCGTTTTTAAATGTAAATAAAAAGTAGTGTTTTATGTATATATAAGCACAAAGCTGTTTCGCATAATAATAATATAGGGTAAAGGTAAACTGGAAGGCTTTGCTGGCCAGACATAATATACGAGCCGTTGGGAATAAAACTGTCTCTCGGTTTAAATACATTTCTAACATACATAGGTTTATTTTCATTTATTACTTCTTTTTCGCTTGACATATCTGTGGAATTTTCGTTTCGTTCAGTTTGTTTTCATTATTGGGATTACTGTGAGACAACTAGAATCGGGATCGGACGCATCTATCACACTGAGCGCGGACCCACACGAAGAGAGCGATATTTGTGTTTGTGTTTGGGACTTCGGGGATTTGGAAAAATTGGGAAATTTTGAATGCTCGGCCAAAATAGACAATTTTTCAGCCCAGTAACTCGCCGTACAACAGCTTGAAGTTCCTGCCGGCGGCCCGGAGCTCGTCGGGCGTGACCTCAATGTCCTCGATGGTGGAAATGGCGGCCTTCCGCCGGCAGACGGGCGAATGTGCTCTCTTGGGACTTGGCATGGCTGTGGGACTGGTGCAGCCGCTGGAGTAGTGATCCATGGACAGGGGTCGCGTCCTCTTGAGCAACTCCCGCCGTTTGGAAACCACGGTAGTAATCTGCGGCAGTTTCACATGCGCATTTTTGGCCTCAACTTGGCTGGGTGGCAGCGATTGGGTTTTATGCAGGGTGGTCGTGCTGTTGCAGGTCTCCTTGACACCAAAGTACTTGGCAAAGCGATCGTCCACATTGGGCGATCGCATTCCTACGGTCACGGAGGTGATCTCGGTGGTGTGTCGCCGATTGACGGGCTGTGGTTGCGGCTGCTGTTGTTGCACCAGTCGGCTAATTTTCCTTCGCATCTCGGACACCCTGGGCGGAGCTCGATCCTCGTCCTGCGACTGCTGGTGCTGCAGATGTTCCTGCTCATTGGAGGCGCAGTTCTCCTTGCCCGAATCGGAGCCACTGTCGCTGGTTCCGTTTGCTAGCTTCTCGGTATGTGGTTTCTCCTGCTGCTTTTCTATGAAGGGAGACTTAACCTTGCCAATGGTGCGCGAATGAACGGACAGGCTAACGGGCTCCAGGCTCTGCAGCTTGACCATGCAAGAGTTGCTCCAGCTGGTGCTCCCACTCCTACTACTGCTGTTATTGTTGCGATCACCGCGGAAGGTATCGGGCAGGACCAGCTTTCCCACAGTCCGTATGCTGATTCGCAGGGGCGAGGTGGACGGTGGCGGATCGGTGGCGGACCTGGTCAGCACGTGGAAGCCATTGTGCTGGGGAGACTCCCTCTGGACTGCCTCCTTCTTCCTCAGCTTGACCTCATCCTGGACCACTTGCTCCTTGACCTCCTCATGCTCGGGCTCGATGATGCTCTCCAGCGTGAGACTAGATGGCTCCTTGTCGTATGGAATCGGAGAGTAGTCCATGGGCGTGGGCGTCACACTGACACTGCTGGCGGATGTGCTGCTCCTGGGAGTGGTGCGATCGCCGGGCGGACTCCTCGAATAGCTACTGGTGCGACTGCGGTACCTACCACCGGCACTGGCACTCCCACCTCCTCCGCCGCTCTCGCACAGATTGCTGAAGAAGGCCAGCCGCTCAGCCAGCGACAGGGATGAGGGTTCTATATGGGGTTTGGTTTAGAGATTAGTTTTTGCTAGAGTTAATCCTTGTGGTCCTTGCACCACTTACGCATTGCATTTGCACAATCTGCTCGAACTGTCTGTCACTAGTTGGAAGTATACTTTAAGTTTAAATATTCATTGCTGCTGCTCTGGCTGCCTGTGGTTTCTTTCAGATGCGGCGACTTACAAGACTCAATGACGAGCTGCGCATTCGGTTATATCCGCTGCCCACACTCAAATGCTGTCGCTGCCGCTGCTGCGATAATGCTATACATTTCCCGCACTACACTATCATTTGCAGCAGCCTTTATCACGCACTGGACAAACTGACCGACCGACCATCACAAAAGATGATTTGTACCCCCGCATAACTGAATCATAGAAAGTTTGTCTGGCGTTTGCAAAGCAATTTCTATAATTCGCCACTTTTTGCGCCATTTACGCTTTTTGCTTTGTCCACCACACACACACACACAACTGCCATCTTCTCGATTTTCATTTTCATCTGTAACTTTCGATATTGGTTCTTCCACAGCGCTTTCAATTGATATGAACTTTCTTTGTAAGCGTCTGAGTGACATGTTATGTGTGGGTTGTTCGACTGATAAACGCAAAGAAATGATGGAAAGTTTAGTGAACATTACTTATGAAGAACTGGCCAAATGGCTTGAATTATTTATTAAAGAGAACCGCTTTCGAGCTTAAGGAAATCATAAATATAAATCATGAAACCATATAAGTCAAATCATATGATAGTATCGCGATATGGTACAAGTAAAGTTCTTCAGAGTTTTGTATGTGGCTAATTAAAATTTGCTTTTTGATTGCTAATATTTCTTTGTTAAAGGCCCTTAAACATTTGTGCATGCTAATTATATATTTAACTGGCGTCTATCAAGGTCAACGCCATTCCACCTTATCGACAATACATTTTACTGCCTGTTTTTAGGCCAAACCACAAAGAACATGACGCAAACTCGCATCTGTCGGTCATACCGATAAGTGATATGAAGGAGGCTCACCCATTTTCAAGTGTGTCAGGAGTTGTGGTGGATGACTTTCCAGGAAGAAAACGCCATTCGGGTAGGCGTAAAAAATGTTGTTAATTAAGACCGTTAAATTATGAACGCTTAATTAACTGCGTTAACTGCCATCGATGGAAATGTGGCAAATAAATATGGAAAAATAAATCACGCGCGTCTTAAATTACATAAAATACAGTTGTGGGGCATAAATTATTATTAGTTTTCTCATGCGGCAACAACAACAGCAATAAAACAAGTCAAAACAGCAACAGTAACGAGGAGTTAATTCATTTGTTAGAGAACTCAAACTGGCGAAAATAATGAAAAACTCGTAAATGAAAACCCAATGTACGCACATGCATGGAAAACCGAACTAGAGTACAAATTTCTTTTCCATTTTTCCATTTCTTTCATTGCGCAATTTGGCGTGGCTGCTTTTTTTGCATCCCGAATTCGGCATTGTTTATTTTTTATCGGCCAATGCGAATTTGTTCGAGTTAATTATGAATTAGTCTCAGGCGAGTCAATAAAAACTATATGAAATTATAGAAAACACAGACACAGTAAGCAACAACAATAAGTATTTTGTACATGTTTATCATTCCAAATGAGCATCGTGCAAATCAAACGTAAAAGATAAAATGGCCAAGTTGAGGGAGGAGTTGAAAGCCGGAAAAGCTGGAGCATATCTCTATGTTCCCAGCTTATCTGAGTATCAGTCTCCTCCCTTAAGAATCGATTAATATCCATATAGTTACTCACCGAATTCCGCATCTATCGTTGCATTTGGCGTGGACTGCTCGTCACTCTGCATGGAGTTGCCGGCTGCACTTGAAGACACCTCCGCCGATGACGCTGGTGGAGATTGACGGGTGGTGGAGGATCCTGAAATGTATGATTTGATTACAATGGTTGTACTGTGCCGCTTGATGGTGGTAGGCATATCTAAGTTAATAAATCAAATGTTGTATCCCAAAAGTGTTGCACAAACAAGAATAAGAAAATTGTTATGTGCTTTCTCTTCGAGTGTACTACTAATAACGTTCAAATTTTGGCATAGTTCTCCAGGCGGGCCTGGTTACTATTACATGACTTCGATACGGGCTCGATAACGAAAGTCTAATCAAAAGTGACCTGCACCACAAACCCCCGACTACCCCTTCCCGTGTCCCATTCACCTGGTCACAAATGTTGCGCAACACGCAAGCCTCAATTAGTTGCTGATTGCCGGAGACGGCGACTTTCCGAAGTGCGGGTGAGTGTGAGGCAAGTGACACACATTTTACAGCTTATTAACTTGGCCAACAACCATGAGAGGCCTGCCGCAACAACACCGAGCTAATGGCAAAATCTGGCAAGCACTCTGGAGTGGGCTCTACACACATTGACCAGCAGTGGGGGGCCTAACTAATTAATATTCGCAAAGGTATGGCTTTTGCTGGGACTCTCAAATGTTTAGGTGTTTGCTTAGTGTCATCCAAAGTGGCCCATAAAATAGAATTGTCATAAATTATTTACTAACTAACTCTAACCCTTAAGCCCTATCTATTTATTTTCCTATCAACTAACTTCCTTCGGTACAATACTGCTAACTCCACAGAAAAGCACTGTGGCCCTAGCCCAACCCCAGCTCTAATCTACTCCCATTCTGGCCACTGTGGTCTTGGCCTTCTTGTTCCGGTCGGTTTGCGACATGGGGCAACCAAGTTCGCAGTGCCACCGGTTCACTTAGCGGTCGCTGCTCGTCTGCTTTATTGCTTCATGCTAATTTCTGCGAAGCCAGCGAATGACGACGATAATGGCGGTGCTGATAGGTGGGTGAATGGCATCCCGACCCACAAACTCCCCATCAGCAGACCTTTGCTATTATTTGGCTACTATACTAACCCGTTGCCCGTTGGTTGCGCGACTGCTCCTGCAATTGCTGGAACATATTGGCCCTGGCCCGAACGCTGTTGCTCCGCGTGAGGCCACTGGGCGGTGTCATGGTGGTTGCGGTGGTCGCGGAGGTTGAGTTGGCAGATGCGGAAGCGGCTGTCTCGTCGCTCAGCGACTGGATGGCCGAGTCCTCCTCCAGAGCGGACATCTCAAAGATGTGCTCGCTGTCCGTGCCGATGGATAGGGTTAGCTGCTCGCTGAGGTTGATGCTGTCGTTCACCGAGTTCTGTCGTGCCAAAGCGGAGCCACCAGTAGCCTGACCGGCCAGGTGGACAACTCGCGGCGACTGCAGCGGTTGGGTGGAGCTGCGGGCCAGGCGGAACGAGGATCCCGCTCCCGAGTTCGTCGACGAGGATAACAGCAGTGGCGCGGGCACGTGGCTGAGTGGCTGTCCGGTGATCGGGGAAATCAGCGGTGGGTGCGGTGCGTGGGTCAAGCGGATGTCCAGCGGCTTGGTGGGTTTGAAGGCCGATGTGGCCGAGATGTCGAAGGGCGCGGAGTTGGCTTTGAAGCTGCAATAGAAGAATATACAAATCAATAAGCGCAGGTCAACGACAATTTGGTTTCACGGTTTAATATGATATTTTTATATGCCAATATTATAATTTAATGTCATTAAAATATGGAGAAATATTTTTATAGCATATACATTGTTTGTTTTCTGTCTAAAATCTCTTGTTTTCCCCCGGCGCAGAAATTTACATAACAACAGGCTTAATACACTGTGAATCTCTTTGTGAACATTCATCTCTATCATTCTCCCTCGGACATAATTATAGGCAATTTTGGCCAACTTAATTATGTTTTGGTGGTGAAACTTTGGCGCTGCCGGCTGCTGCTGTTGTGGATTCACTGCGCGCCTCCAGGGGAGCGAAGGTAAAAGTTTACAAGCCCGTCGATGGTCGGAAGAATTAGCCAAACGGTTTCGGCAATAAAAAGCCAGCAGTGAAAGGTAATTGAATTGATGATAAGAGGAATAAAAGCTAACTATATGTACTGCCGATTGTGTGTATGTTTCCACACACAGGCTCTCTACTGCATAAGCTTGCAAGTTGATCACCCTCCAAAGGCCTCTTCAACATTTTCCTTCTATATTTAGTACCTCACCTACAACTTGTTCGACTCTCGAGTTTTTCCGATATTTGTTTTGCTTATCAGGCCTATTTTCCACGCCTGGCGCACATCGAATGTTGAAAAGAGGAAGCGGAAAATAACAAAAAGACTAAAAATATACAACATTTTAATGCAACAACTGGCTAATTGGATTTCGGCTGAGGGCGGTGGGGGCAAAAACGGTCCGTGAGAATTCTCTCGTTGGAATTTTAAACACTTCGAGACTCAAAAAAAAAATAATGATTTGCGGCAACAGTTGTCGAGAATTATTGCAAATATATACGACTGTAGATTTCGAGTGATCTAATATAAAATAAAATATATAAAAATATATAAAAAACAGCTCTCGGATTTTGCCAATCTAGCGGATACACAAACCGCAGACATTTGGCGGAATATTTCACGGGCAAAAAACACACATTTAGCGCGCAAATTATTGCAGACACTGGCATTGCTATATAATTTAAATATATTTCGCAAATTTGGCAATTTGTGGCACTCGAATGTTGGAATTTTCATTTGGCTGCACGACTGCACACTTTCATGGAATTTATTTTTAGCGCATTACGAAATATATACATTTCGAGAGCTGAGCGAGAAAACTAGCGATTCGTGGCACACATCTTCTCACTGAATTTCCACGGATTTTCCCAAATTTCATTTTATTGACTACCTTTTTCAATTCACACGCGGTTGGCGAGCTCGTCTACCGGCAACTGGCCAAGAATTTCCGAAGGGAACGTGGTTCTCCTTCCACTAAGCACACACATGCGACTATAGGGTATAGTTACTCCCTACTATCTGGTTCTGCACCTGATAACGCAAAGACCGAACCGCCGAGAGCCGCGCCGCGATTTGGATGATAAATTTATCAGTTAGTTTCGATTTCTTCCGCACACACTATTCACTGTTTATTTTCTTATCTACGAGGCGAGGAATCTATAGTTTTCCGATACTCAAATTCGAGTTCTTTACGTAAAATTTATATTTCAATTTAATTTATTTATTTATATTTCAGCGCTGCTTTGGATACGTGAAAAGTGAAAAAGCGATCGCGAGCAACTGAGCGCAAAAATTGTACAAACAAAACGCCGAGCTGAAGAGCAGAGAACGTGGCAGAGGAAAGTGGTGGGAAGGTGCTGCTCTGCCGCAGTCGACGTCGCTGTCGGCAAATTTAAATTATTTTCAGCTTTATTTTCTTGCCTTTTTTTATTGCCCGTGCTTTATATTTATTTTGGTATGGTATTTTCCTTCTTTTCCGCCGTCTGTCTGGGAAATGTCTTCGTTGGCTTTTCTTTTGCGGTGCATTTTCTTTGACTCTTTCGTTTCGGGAAAGAGAAATCTTCGGCAAGGCAAAGAGCAAAGCACATATAATACAGCTATAATACTAAAAACTGGACATCATTCAAAGTACAATCTAATATGAATAATAATCGTGCTTAAAAATGGCAAAGCATAAAAAACTTCACTCTTAACTGCAACATAAAAGTGCATTGTTTTTGGCCCTGTCATTATGCATAATACTCATTTTTAAGAATTTGTGAATGGACCGACCGACCGTCTGAGGTGTGACATACATGATTTATTTATAGAAAATGCAGACAATTTCTCAATGGGCGCATAAAATAATTATTTCCCCATAGGAAACCTGCATAGATCTCGCCGCAAAGTTCGTTTTTTGACATGTTTACGATTGGGCTATTAATGTGATTCTTTTATAACCGTAAAACCGAAAGGCAAAGTATCGTTTGTGGCTGACTAACTGTTACTTTTTCGTTGGCTATCTTATCGGGAGATTAGGAAAGATACAGCATAACTTCGAATTGGACATTTATGAGCTGTATCGATTTAATCGGCCAACACATGTCAGCGTGCACTTTTTTACTATCTCAATGCTCAATGATTACGATTCGAATTTTTTTCGCTTTTGCTTTGGAAATTTTTTTGAGATTGATTTTCGGTTTTCTTGTTACCGTTTTCTGATGTACGCCTCAAACATTTTTTCGCTCTGACGTCGCTGCAGCAATAACATGGAACGACTGCCGCCCTTCCGGGGAATCCTTCTGGTCCAAAGGTGCAGACACGGAAATTCCAGATAGAAGAAACAAAAATATCTGTATCTGAACGCGTTCGCCCGCTGCAAACTACTGAATGCAACTGGCGAATATGGACAGCATAAATTTCACGGCACGAAGCGTCGGCAAAAGTGCAAAAGATATTGACAATACCGTTCGCTGAATGCAAATGCGACAGCCAGCGAGAGTGTGAAACAAAAACAAAAGCCTTCCAGAACAACCTGGCTTATGCTGTTATTGTTGGTTGATTTGCTGTATTGTTGCTTTTTTGAGGGAAGGGAGTGCCAGAGTGGAACAAAGGCCCCCCAAAACACAAAACAACAATAACAATAATAACAGCCAAACACTCACTCACCAGCAAACACATAAAATGCTGACATAAAAACACAGTTAAACAAGAACGGGCAACTTTGAGGCGGCGCAGGTGGAAGTGGTAGAGGAAGTGGAAGAGGTGCCACTCTATCTTGTAGTCAAAATTCTAAAATGCTTTTAGCAAAGAAACTGGGTTTACGAGCACGACATTGGCCAATTCGCGATTCGCAGAAATGGCCCATTTCAGGTGGGAATTCGTGGCCAACAAGTTGGTAAGAGCTAATTGTTTGCGAACGATGGTATGATAGTACTTGATGGTATCTCATTTTGGCTCTAGAAAGACTAGGAACAAATATTTCCGCACATATGAGCATATTTCTATGGATGCCCCCTTCCAAACTCGCGAATCCAATCGACCTTCCATAATCGCTGGCCATTACTAACCTTTATTTGTATTTCGCGCAACGCCGTGTTCTTGTTGGCCTCAATAGTTGCGCAGGTAATTAGGCAAGCAATAAGCTGCTTAAGTGACACCAGCCACAGCCAGTCGGGCCAATAAAAACTAAAAGGCGGCAAAGAAAAGTGAATGATATGACAGCGGATCGAATTGAGGTTAGCAGCCATGGAGGATTTCAATGGCTTGCTCGCCAACGAAACTTGTTGACATTTGGATGCGGAGCAATGGGAAAGCAATTAAACTATTGCCAAAATATCCGCGGGCGAAATGTGTTGAAGTTTCCATAAGAATCGGCTAGTTTATGGCTACGTGTTTACCGGAGTATGTCCACAGTAAAGTTAATTAAGCCGATCATGACTGGATTATAATGTCGGCTATGGCGCATGAATAGCCAAACAACTGGTACATTTTCCAGTTGACAGTGAGGCGGGGTTGTGGGCACCATGATGGTATAAATATTTATAGGCTCGGCCAAGTGCCAGCCAGAAATGTGCTCGGCGGACCAAAAATAGCAATGAATGCGAGTATATAGACAAATATTGCTCCACGCAAACACAGATACGGATACGGATTGGGATTCGGATTCGGGGGCTGGAATTCTTGGGACCAACGAAGCGTGAACTGGCGTTCGCTGCAGAATCAGTTGACAGCTTGACGGGCCACACGACGTATGCGCAATTTGTGAGCGAGAATGTGGCAATTTGAATGGAAATTCTGGAAAATACTGCCCTGACAAGGATATTCATATTTATAAGGTTTTTATAAGGTGTAATACTCCTAAAACTTAGCAGAAGCAATTAGTTTTGACTTACAAGCTCATCTCCTCGTTGGTCACGGGTTGCGTTTTGTACCGCTCCCTCTGCAAATCCCTGCGCAGCACACTTGGCTTGAGAACCCTTGGGGTGGTGGGTGCTCCATGCTCCGCTGACGATGCCTGCAGTGGCGATTCCCAGCTGCTGTTGGCCCCACCCGCCGCACGGGAAGTGGGCGTCGACAGCATCTCCATGCGCTTGATCCGCTCCGCCACCGATATACTTGTTGGTGTGGTTACGAAGTCCACTGGGGTGCTGGGAGCAGCCTGCGAGGTGGCAATGGCATCTAATGCAGCTGCCAAATCCATACCAGGCTGGACATCTTGACGTTCCAGCGAACGGGTGCGCCTCTTTAGCAAGCTTGGAGAAGTGGTGGACTCCTCCAAATCATGCAAAGCTGATCCGAGCGACCGACGCTTGGACGGCGAGTCTGTCTTTAGGATTGACGATAGGGAATCGTTGACCTCGTTTTCCAAGCCACTCAAATCGAACTCCTCTCGACTGCTTTTACGAGAGCTCTTCAATATAGGACGTATTTCGTGTTCATCCGCCTCGCCAAAGGATTTTTTTTTGAGTATGGGCTTTGGCGGCCGCACAGCCTCCTCGCTGGAGGTGCTCTCCTGCTTTAGGATCGGTCGTATCTCATGCTCCTCACCATCATCGAAGGTGATTCCATCATGGGCAGCCAGTTCAGCAGCAGCCAAAGTTACAGCTTGCGATATAGAAACATGCTTGTGGCATCCTCCGTCCGAAGGTGTTGATAGCGAGTCCTTCTTCTTCAGGATACTGTGTGGCTGGCTCTCCGTGGCCGAAGGGCAGCCGTCGCTCTTGCTGCTGTCGTAGCTGCTCTGCTTGAGGATTCCATGAGCCTGAGCCGGACTCAATCCAGTGCCCGCCTCCTCCAGGGAATTCCTCCTGGCCGACTTGATGAGAATACTACGTTCGTCGGGTGAATGCGAACGGGAGTAGTAGCGCGATTCATCTAGACTCGATCTCTTCTTGAGTATTCCCTGCCGTTTGCAGCGGCCAGCTCCAGCCAAGGGATGATCCACCACGCTAGAAGAAAAGGTCACCGGCGAGGGATTGCTTGAAGCACTGGAGTTGCACTCTCCAAGTCCATGTTCCTTCTTCTTCAGTATGGATACAATTTGGTTTGGGGCAGGTGGTGAATTCTGGTTTGTTGCCCCCAAAGTGGCTCCACCCTCATCCGTGCTCTTCCTGCGCATTATGGCTGACATTTTCTGGTTCTCATCCACCGAAGGCTGTTGCAGCTGCGCCTCCGATTGCTCAGCAATCTTCTTGATCTCGGCCAGATCCGTTTTGGTCCTTTCATTGAACTTCTGGGTGACGTTGCGGGCCGCAGGAGTATGCAGTGGTCGTGGTGCAGGCAGCACAGCAGTCATGGTGCGTACTGGAACCACCGGATGACGAACGGTTGGTATGAACTGGAGATGGGGTTCGGATATGGAGTTGGTTGACTCGCTGCAGGAACTCTTCTGCGGCGTTAGCAAATCTCTCAGGGCGTCATCATCGCCAGGAACCAGGGGACGAGCCATTCCCAGTTCACGACGTCGGCGTCGGCGGGTGGAGGAGGCAACCTCATCTGCAAGAGAAGATCAGGAATTAGTAACCAGTCGTTGGATCTCATGAGCTAAATAAGCAGATTCTGGACATAACACGTGCATAACAATAAGTAGGGACTCGGCACAGCTTGGATTTTAACATATTTTACACAAGTTCTTTCGGTGAAAAAGCTTTCTGGACGCAGCACAAAATGATTTAAGTGAATATGTTGAAAGTGGTATTTAAAATACGTATTATTCTGAGGCGATGGTTGCCACATGACGCTCGAAGATCGAATGAATCATAATGAGGTCTCTCCTCTTTGCTGCGGACTCATTGGAATGCTTATTCAAGCTTGAAGGCGTTCCGAATTTGGTGCCCTGCTGATCATCTCCCCTTGCTGTTTGCTGTTGCTGCACTGCATCCGTTGCTGTTGCCAGCCAACTTACCGCCATCCTTGGTGGCTTCCTCGGTCAACGAACGATTCAAATTCGATTTCCGTTTGGCCGACTTGTCGCGATCTCCCAAACGGCGTGGTGATACTTCGGGCTGTAAAATATAGATGGATTAATATAAGCAATTAACAAGAATTAAATTTCAGGAGATAAACCACTTTAGAAGGTTTAGAAGGTTTCCAACTGGACTCTTTAACCTCTAATATGGTTTACTTCATGAAAATTTCAGTTTACCGTTCGCTTTTGCTTTTGCACGGGACTTAATTGCAGATTAGCCAAGTGGTCACGTCGGCCGTTCTCCGTGTCCTCGGTGCTCATGGTGGAGCTACGTGGCCGCATCCTCAGAGTGCATTCCGCCGTAGCCTTGGGCGGACTGACTGCTCCACCCGTGAAGTGCAGCTCGCTGAGACTCTGCTTCATGGAGACGCCCGAACTCACGGCCACCAAAGGTTGTCGCCTTTGTGTGGGCGGTGTGTCCACAGGATGGGAGGCAGATCTCGCCGGGACTTTGTTCGCTGTGGCTGACGCGACTGGCTCCGAAGTGAATCCACTGGCACCTGGCGACTTGGGCGATAGCTCCGAGTTGCTAAGACGACGTTGTGCTTGGACTCCTCCGTTGCTGGAGGCTCTTGGCGAAACGGGCGAACTGTAGCGATGGCGCTGCTCCTCTTCCTTCTTTTTATCTGCGGGTTGGGTTAGAAGAAGGGGAAACTCACACGATAATGAGGATGACGAAATGCAGGCGTGGCAACACAGAGAAACACGTACAACCATTCTCTACAATAACTATTACAAATTTCAACCGACAGTTGGTAATAAGATGAATTGAAATCTGATATTGTTATTAAATAAAATTTAATCTTAAAAATTGTGATTATAGACACTTTCATATAAAAAATCGATTATGAAAGATATGAAGTGATTTTAAACCTTTGTTTATTGAGGTTTGGTTGCATGAGAAAGTTTGTGTGTTACCAGAAAACATAAGTGCACACAAAACAAACTACAGTGGTTAGGCTACGGGGGTAATGGATTTGGACAGATGGAAAACCTGATGACCTCCACCAATTCGGGGATGAAGATGGGCTGGTAGGAGGAGGAGGAGACTCACCAAGCGCGGCGGCGCGCAGACGACTCGCCTTGGTGGTGCGAACCGCTGGCGAGGATTGGGGCGAGGTGGTCGAGGAGGAGCAGCTGCCGCCGCTCATGAGCGGACTGGCAATGGCCTGCGGAGGCGCAATGGTGGACTGGCACTGGCTGCCGAGGAGCAGCGGCGACAGCGGATTCTTGCGACGCTTGACGGGCGAACCAGCAGCAGATGTTGCTGCTGCGGCAATGGACGTTGCTGCTGCAGATGCGGCTGTCTTAAGCACAATTAACGGGGCTTTGTTGGCATTAGCTAGGGGCGGCATGGGCGTGGCGTGTTGCTGTTTGCTATTGTTGTTGCAAGTGCTTTTGCTGCTGCTGCTGTTGCTGCTGATGGTGTTGTTGCTGTTGCTGCTGTTGCGTTGTCGCGCGTTGCAGTTGTTGTTGGTGCTGTGGCTGTGGCTGTAGGTGCAATTAATACTGCATTTGCCAGCTTTTCCTCGACTTTGGCTGTCTGCTGTAGCATTTTGATGTGTTTTTTTGTTGTTATTTTTTAGGAGGGTAAAATGCGTGGAGTTTTAGTGAGACATTAAAGCTTATGATTGCTGCTTGTTGTGGTTGCTGCTGTTGCTGTTGTTTTGGTTTTGGATTGCATAATGCAAATATGGGTGTCTGGGGGAAAAACTCGGCTCCAATCTAATGGCTAGCTGGCTAAGATTGATTGGTGTGGTGACAAACACGAAATAGTTGCGAAAGTCTCTGGGACAAAAGAAATGCATTAGGCGCCAAACGAAAGTTTCGAGTCGATCTCAGGTCATTAGGTCTCTATTTAACGATGATGTATTAGCTTTGCTGACTTTATTGGACATTAAACTGACAGAGCCAGCGATTAGATTATCGTCCAGCGATTAGATTTCGTTCACATATAAACCAGAATTTATGACTCGCTGAAGAGCTCTGAGTGTGGGAACTAATGGTTTCGAATCGAAAATACCATAAAAAGTATTATCTCAAGTCTAGGCATCCAACTGATGAGGAATCTGTGATTTCCCAATAGATTCTTTGCAAACAAAACAGCTGGAAGCTCTGTAATCCATTTCAACTTTGATGTTTTGGCCCCCAAAGTGGTGGCTTATGTAAAACCCCAGAGATTTCATAATCCACCCAGAAGACGGGCCAAAAGAAAGGGGCGAAAAACATTTTTCGGCAAATCATCTGCCAGCATCTCCGGGTTCCGCCCGTTCATTGCCTTCTGCTGGCTGTCAGAGATCAGTGAACGCTCTAAACTTTCGGGGCGATCGTTGGCCCTCTAGACAGCTCGCGAAAATCAAATTAATTCTACATAAAATGAATCAAAAATTGCCAAATTGGTAAATATTGAAATCAATACGCGCAGTGGCAAAACAAAGGTCGAAAACAATTGAAACGAAATCGATACGGCTGATCGATCATAGCCATCATCAGCATCATAGTTGTTTATTGATTTTTTAGCAGCTGCGCGTTCGTTCTGTGTGGTCGCAAATGCTTGGATCTATGTCAACGATCTTCGGGCGGACTTTCTCAATCCGTTATGCCAGACTCACAGAGACGACTGTCAAAAATTTATGAAACCCTCGTCCAGCCATTGATAATAAACCCGGTTCCGATCCGATCCGATCCGTCCGATCCATTCATTGATAAATAAAATGAAAATTGGGCACAGCTCTCGTCGTCGAAGAGCGGTCTGGTTGGGTTTTGGTTGGGGTCTATTAGCAATTTTATGGCATCTTTCATTTGCCTAAGTTGCGTGAAGACTGGGCATCGATTTTATCAAATGACAAACAATTTTATTCATTTATACAGAGGAAAGGTTTGCGAAAAAACATTTCTTGGGAAACACTGACACTCATAATGCGAATAAAAATTGCGCAAATTATCTTCTTATATAATAATTCGGAATGTTAGACTTTTCTGACATTCGAGAAACCTCGGCAGTCAAAACATTTTGGAATTGATTTGACGACTTGAATCGAGTTGCTCAATTGCAATTTGATTTAAATGTTTTGACCGAAGGCCTCATGAGCCAAATTAACATTTGTCTAGAAAACGTTTTCGCTTGATTGGCAAGCCGACAAAAATCTAATTTAGTTTAAATTGCTTTTAAGTGTTCCAAGCAAAAGAAACAGAAACGAAGCAACACGGCGACTCGCCTCTTCCGATGATAGAGTTTTTGGCTTTATTTCTCGGCTAATTTGCAGAAAACGTTGACAGGCCCACGGTTCAGGGCTGAATCGGCATGGGGCGGGCTAATTACCGAACTTTGGTTGGGAAAGTTTCCCCAAAGAACTAATGAATTTGTAATGTTCGCAAAGTGGGCTAAGCGAAGGTAAATTGAAGTGTGAGATCGGCAAATGGTTAAGGCAAATACAATAATAGCCAGCCAGCAGAGAAGAAATGATGTGTATCGATTTTGATACTAAGGGTTCAATGTAAGAAGATTGTAATATTGTAGTCCAACAACTAATGCATCATTAGTCATATGTAAGCCTTGAAAAATGGATGGCTGGGAATGATGAAAGGCTTAAAAATCATTACATAGACCAAAAATGCCTGGTCTAATTTTATGATCTACTGAACTGTGTTATTAACCTGTACCAATCTAAGCAGTAATTAAGGAAATTTCTATTATATAACTACAGTTTGATTGGTGTTGATCTACAAGTTTATAATGATAAATGGAGCACAAGAGGTAATTTGATATTAATATCCCAAAATAAAGAGTTATAAAAGAGAGAAGATGTATATAAAAGGTAAATGGGATTCTCCTCCTAACAATGAAATTCGAACAGGATGCGTGGAGTAAGCGGGAAGAGTTTCCCAAGGATAATAAAGAACTCTGCCAAGAACATGAATGGAAAACTGCTTTTTGGAAGCAAAGGATCAGTAAGCGGGTAGAAAGGACATAACAAAACGCTCATGGACGAACTGGAACTCGAAACACAAACAGGCAACACAGAGACGTCACGCAAGCAACAACGAAACACAGATACAGATTAGCGACTCAAGGACTCACCTGAGTGGGCAGATGCAGTGGGGCAGGAGCCCTGGACGATGTCTTCTGGCTGCGGTGGCTCGACGGTTAGAGCCTTAGGAACTTCAACTGGAGGATCTCGCTGCTGGTCATGGGTCATCACAGTTGTGGCTGCCGTCTCATAAGCGGAGCTATTCCCGTTCGCCGACGAGGATGGTGGATCGGTGGCGGCAGGAGCACCACCTGGCTTATTCCGTCTGCGGGTCGGTGAGGGTGAACTGCTGGAGGAGTCGTCACTGCGATGCAGCGGCGGAGGTGGGGAGTGTCCGGCGGAACTCTGGCGACTGGCGGAACGCGTGGTGCGCGTTATGAATCTGCGGAGGCGGTTGGACTACGTTATTATATTTGTTGGCTCGAACTCCCCACATAAGCGGTTTCTAAATTAATTTAGTTACACGGAAATAAACACGCAACGCTGCAGCAGAAGTATCAGAAGTATCAGAACACCGAAACAAAATACAGTCGCTGTGAAACGAGATATCCATTCGACAAATCGCAGATACAAAGATACAACTCTCGAGAGTTCCGCTAAATGCGGCACGGCTAGACGGCAGCAAACACGCTCGGCAACTGCCGCCGGCTCGCCCAGCAAACACAGTGGAAACCCACGGAGCTGCTTTTTTGTCGGTTATTTGTTTTTGTTGGTTTTCGTTGTTGTTGCTGTTTTTTTTATTATTTGGGTTTTGCCGCTTGGTATCTTGCAGATACACAGAGAACAGCAACAAAGTCACTCCGCCGAGCAGCGAATTCACTCAAAAGCGAAAAGAGAGCGCTGCAAAATTCGCACATTTGCGCCAGGTAGCAGCGGTATTTGTCAGATACAAGATATATCTGTATATGCACAAGCCGTGGCTCTATCTCCCGACCGTCAAAGAACAAAGCGTAACAAGTCTGTTATTGTTATGGATTGGTGTGACTATTGCACGCATGCGCAAAAGGCGGTGCGCAGGTAGCTAGCCAAGAGTATCCCAGGCGAAGTATCTCGAGCAAAGTATCTCAACGTCTGTAAATGATAGCCACATTTAGCTGAGCCACTTCCTCATCCTCGGCTGACAATGCATCTTTTGCCCATATCTGTTTAGCGAGCGAGTGAAGAATTTTGCAGCTTGTCGCAGACATTCAATCAAGCGCAAGACTTCGTCTAGCTGCCCGCTTTGTCTGTCAGTTTGTCGGTTTGTCTATCTGTGAGTTTGCTTATATTTCCTTTGGTTTTTGGTCAGGTACACAGGCTGCACATTTAAATGTCGCGACGCATCAATGTCACTCTTTTTGCTTTGTGTACTTTATGATGTCTCGTGCCTGCCAGTTTTACGGATACACAGATACAATATCTTTCAGTCCGTCCTTGTAGAGAGGTAGGGCATGATTATATCGATCGTCAACACGGGAAAGTCTCCCGAGGGAGTGATATTCTAGTATCCGGAAAGTAGGTTAGGGGATTAACCCAAAGAAAAATAATATGTCTGACTTTAGGATAATATTTGTATAAGGAAGTTCCACGATAATTGTTATGAAAACTGGGATAAATGGATTGAGTTACACGACTTTGCGGGCTTAGGATGTCGTCTGCTTCATTAAAATGCTTAGTCAGACACTTGGAAAATGGAAGTAGGAAGCTTAGAATGAAATCACAGACATAACTCGTTTAACTGAAAGGGAATTGGGTTGAATTTAATTGTTTTTTAGATTTCGATACCGCAATTTCAGCAATCAACATTTGGGCTGGACTTCTTGGAACCTCTTTTTCAAGGGTATTCCCCGGGCCTTTAATCTCCGCTGAGATCATCATTTCGATCTTCATCTGCCATGCGCTCAGTTTTATATTCTTGATGCTTGACTTTGCCCGTCCGTCAAATGGAAATTTCCATAAATTGTATAAATTGCTAGAGACACATATGACGTATCAGCTACTGGATGTCCGAGAACTTTCCAACCCGTTGGAAAATCTCAGGGGAAAAAGGAAAAGTGATAATAACCAGTTCGTGGATGCTGTTTTTTTCATCCATTTTGGTGGCTTCACGTTTTTTTGGGAGTCGCCACAGCTGCGATGAAAGCGAAACCAGGACTAGACCATCGACGATCTGGGCCAGGCTAACTGGCAATCTGGCCACCAACTGGCTGGCTATTAAACGGATACCCAAGCAGACGCAGCAGGTGATCGGATGACGGTGTTGACACCGCAAACGGCCCAAACGGGCCCCCAGATAAATTCCACACTTAATTGCTGTGCATTCAAATTATTCCTCGTCGAGATTCTACATTGAATGCATTTTTAGAAAATTATCTCTTTGGCTCTTTTCTTCTCTTCCCCAATCCTCATTTCTTTAATGCTGCGCGTGTTTTTTATGAGGCATTTTTGTAGCGAAAGCCCATTGGAAAAACTTGTCGCTAGTTTCGGGTTTGGCTGTAAAACAGGTGCTTTCTACGCCGGATTTCTTTCGGCGGATCCAAGGAGGATGAGGAGGAGGAGGATTAGGTGGTGGGTCCGAGGTTGGGGGTCATTTTCGGAGACAGCGACAACAGCGTCAATGTGCCATTCGCTTTTATATATCACATTATATTTGATGGAACCAAACACCGGCTGCCGCTGCGAATTGCACTCCACGCACTGACGCGATTGTCGAAGATGTCGCCGCCGCGATACGATACGATCCCAAACCGAAGCCCAAAGACCATTCCCAATCCCAATCGCAATCTCAAAACCAAGACAATGGACCACGTAACACCCGACGGAAAAGAGGCGAACAATACATGGATTTCATTTGTTAACAAGCCCCCTGCCTCTGTGAATCTCGATTTGTTTGGGGGCCCGGCTTAAAGAGGGCCGCCAAGTCGCATTGTATAACGCGACGTCGAACAATACGGGTGAAGATGGCATATGGATCTCAACAAGAAAGAGGTGGCCCACAATACATGCAATTTGTTTTGATTGTGCGCCAAGGATTATGGCGGTACCGGTGCAGCCTTAAAACGGATTAGACTCTCAGAAGTGGAGATAGTTTAGCTTCGAACTAAGTTCCAGCTTTAATAAAATTATACACACAACCAAAATCGCATTACATTTACTGTTTAATCAGCCACAACTTCCGAGAACACAACGCTTTCACCCTCAACGGTAATCAGCTTGACCCTCGAGTAATTCCAAGCAAAGCACACACAATCACAGTGGCGGTTAAAAAAATAGCACGAAAAGAAAACAATGTGGTTTAGAAAAATACTTTGGTACTATAGTGGTACTCTGGTCAGAAAGAAGGTGAGTGTAGAAAAATAACTTTAGGTTTACAAAAAACAAACACATATATTATAAATTGCTATTTTTTTAGCCACCGCTGTTCATCGATGCGTAATTAACCAGCTTGGAATAACTAAACATGGTGGGGGGCTTCGATACCCAACAACACCTGCCTGTAATCAGGACAACCTTTCCTCGGCTAACGACTGGCTAAAAGGAAGCTAATTATGCGCGTAATTGCCCCCGCAACAGATAGAGATACATTTAGGGACTTGTGATGTTTTTGGGGAGGTGGATTCCATGCGAGGATGGGGTCCCTCCGGCTTACCTGCGCGCATTGGTGGCCTGGTGGTGCTGATGGTGATGAGACTTGGGTTCTACTGGCAATGATTGATGTGCATGCTGATGATCGGTTTGATGGTCGGCCTCGGGATCAGATTGATCGTAGCCATTCGCGCCGTTCAATAGATGTGCCCCCAAGCTGACCCCCTGGCTCCAGCGTTCCAGGGTATCGTAGACATCCCCTTGATCGAACTGGGTGGTGCTGTCGCACTCCTCAATATCCAGGTCGTGATCGTCAAGAGTGTTTCGGATGGCAGACAGTGGTATCTTGGGCGGTTCCACAAACAATCGATTGGTATTCACAGGCTCCCCAGCATCGTAGCTCTGTACTTCCTTGGAGGCGGATGCAGTGATATTGCGGACCGATGGCTCCAGGCTCCTGGCCAGTCGCAGATTCAGTCGGTTGGAGGACGACTCCAGGGAGACATCACCCGAGAGTCCTTCCTCGGGTGGCAGAGAGGTGGCCTTGGCATTCAGATTGGTCACCTTGCGACTGGAGTGGAGATTCCGCAGGCATCCCTCTTCATCGCTGCTGCTGCCCGCGGGCAACTCCTTGGATGCTCCTAGCACAAGATGTGTCTGGTGTCCAAGCTGCTCTAGCTGTTGTTGCTGTTGCTGCTGCTGCTTGGGATTGCCACTGCTGCCGCCCGAGTTGCCGCTGCTCATCGGGGGATTGAGGTAGTGATGGTGCAGGGGCCAAAAGGTCGCCAGCTTGTCGGTTGTGGCCTTAGGCTGCTCCTGATCCTTTTTCTTCTCCTGCTCGTTGCTGCTGCTGCTGCTGCTGCTGTTTTCCAGGTTCTTCTCCTTGCATATTATGTCATAGAGGGCGCTAATCGGACGCGATTCACTGCGCACGCGCACCGCTCGACGTGATCGACTGTGGAAACGCTGCTTGTGCCGGCTGTTGCGACCGGATCCGCTGGGATTTACTACGGTTGGTGGTGGACTAGCCTGCTCTACGGGGTTACAACTACTGATGGTGGTGGTGCTGGTGGATGTGATGGGGGAGTGACTGGCGACAACGGGTGGCTGCTCACCACCTTCGTGGCCGATTGGAGGTTCACCTTTGGTAGGGCTCGCAGATCCCTGAGAGTATCTGAAGAAGCGTCCCTCGCTGCCGGTTCTCTGCTGGCTCCGACGGAGTCTTGAGTGGCTGTCGCTGGACGCAGAGTCGCCACGAAAAAATGTTCCCCTGGCCGGATTGCTTATGGGCAGCGGTGGATCCTTCGTGGCCGTGGAGCTCTTTGGAAACGATCGCTGTTCCACCAGCTGGGTGCTCGGAGTACTGTATACACTTCGATAGTTCTCGTTTAAGGCGCCCACATCCGATGCGTTCGGCGTGTGGATCCTCAGCTGGAGATCCGTGTAGTAAGCGGGCGTGGTGTGGTGGTGGAAGTGCGGATGCTGACCACGATACGACTGGACTGGAGCACTCTTCTGTGAACTGGAATCCTCCGAGTCCTTGGTGGTCTGCTGCTGCGGTGGCTTCTGTTTCAGTGGCTCAGGTGGCTGGCAGCTGGTCTTGGCAGTGGCAGGTGCTGTGGATAAGTCACTTGAGGCCGCAATGGTTTCTGCGAATGAAAGGGGAGAAAAAAACTGTGAGTCACAGTGGGCCAAATGAAAAGTAATGTTAACTCAATTCCCCCAATGGCATTTCCGCTTAATGCAGCAAGATGTCCCCCAACTGGGGATTATTACACTTAGCAACAGGAAATTTTAGAAGCAGTTGTGAAAAGTATGCAATGATTTAATTCCATAGCCTTTTAGATTCAAAATATGATGATGCATGCCTTTATAAACTTTTATTACATTTGTTTAAATGTATCTTACTTATTTTCATATTTTATTTTTTTAAATGTAAAGTTCCCCCCTTCGCTCGCCGCCCGTGTGTTTGCTTTTCTAATTCACTTTTCCCGCACCGCACTTGGCGCCTAAAAAAGCAAATCTTGGCAGCAATTAAATTGCACCTGAGCACTCGGATTAATATATTGCATGCTCTACAGCCAACCCAGAACGCCCCCTCATCTTGGGCCGCCCCATGCCCACCCACTAAACACCTACAACCGTGTCAAGGTGAGGTGAGGGTTGCCTGCATTTTATAGCCAAGCATCTGCTCTGCTCTGGCAATGAGTGCAGTTTTGCTGGCCGCGTACTTTTGGCAGTGACTGTGCATGTAAATGCAAATCTCATTTGACAACTGCCAAGGCATGAGCGATTAGTTATGCTCTGTGTGAGTGGGGTTAAAAATTGGTAGAACAGGGAAGCCTAACACGAGGGCCTAATTAATCTCATAAGTGTGGAGGGAACTCAAACGAAAAATTTGGTTATTTCGTTACGGAAAGTAATGCACGTTGTTATTTCATATAACCAACTTATTTGACAGCTGCTGCGCACATTTCAAATGCCAAGTGCCCAAATGGAATTTCACGAATGTGCTCGAATAAAATACCGTTTTTTTTTGGCCAAATGTTGAACAAATGCAAGAGCTCGGCGAATTTTTTGTGCCTAATTTATTATGACAGGCAGTCGAAAATGAGGAAAAATTATACAAATACAATTAACAGGCAAACAAGAGAGAGTGGGGAGTGATCTGTGGGATATATTTGGCCAGCAATTACGAATGCCCAGTGAAATTCAAATATTGAAACAGTTAGCACATCTCAACAGGGCAAATAGCAGTCTAGTAGTAAGATCGCATATCTTATCAGACGATGAGAGCAAACAGCCACAAAGCAAAAGTCAATTTGTCGATCGGAAAAAATAGAAATACACAAAAGAACGCAAAACATGGCTTGCTTAATTGCAACAATAAGCACGAAGCTATAAAAATTATACATTTCGCATTGTTTGTAAATATTCATTTCAAGTAAATTGAAACCATTTATAATTAAGAACCGATATCAACAATGTATACACACAAATATTTGTAATTCAATTTGGAAAAGGCAGGAAAAGCAGACGAGTGTGGGCGAGATTGTGTCATGGCTTCAACTCTATGAAGACAGCAATCCCCATAAACCGCCCTTTAATTCCAATCATAAATTAAAGGGCTTGTTTAACCCCTATGCTGTCACATACCACGCTCAATTAAAAAAGTAAAACAACATATTGCAAAGCGCCATTCTTTTTTGGTTCTCTTAATTAATTGTAATGTTTTTCTTTCGTTTTTTCGTTTAAACGAATTTCGTTCTGAATTTAATTAAAAAAAATCGCATGGGATACCTAGTCGCGTCTATTTTTTATCACCTGCGAAACTTGTCTGTGCCAAGTCAAGTGCAAGAATACATTATAATTGGCAATTGTAGAGCAAACCGTATAAAGACGACAAATCTGGTGGGAGCTGCGCACGTGTTAAGCTATTTTCCGAGAATCGCAAATGCCATGGGGTGAAAAAACTGCATATGTAGTTCGGTGTATCGAAAGTATTGGTTACAATGTAAGGCGGATGTTTCGTAGATATTTGACATAAACAAATATGGAGTTTATGCGAAAATGAAGAACATTTTCCCCCGACTGTAAAACAAGGAATGTATATAAAAGAATGAATATTGAACGCAAAGATAAACACAAGACTTGCACACCGCTCGTGCTTATCGCTAGCCAATTTCCTTTCCGGGAAAAAACAGAAATAATTGAAATCAAATATTCGCGCTTTGGTTTTTGTTTTGCCAACGCGCCACAAAGATGTGAAATGTTTAAAAACAACAAGTCCGAAAATGGCATTCTGGATGACAATGGCCGAGAGTTGAATGGACGCAGCTCCATGGGGCTGCGCTTTTGAATAAACGGATCAAAAACGTGGGATAAAAACATTTCGTGTTTGCCAAAATATTATATTTCCCGAATGCATTTACGCAATGGCTAAATCTGGCCATAAACAAATTGCAAGTGAAAATCCTGCGAGGCAAGTTGCCAGCGTGGGATTCTCCAACATATATATGAATGGGTTGCATGCCAAAATCCAAATCGAAACCAGAAAAATAAATAAACCAAGCCGTTGGCACGTTGCCTTATGGGCTATACGAGAAAACCGATTTGCAAACAGCTTTTGGCCAATACATTTCTTACGGCCCAACTAAGAAACTTTGACTAATTATTATGGGCAGTAAAAACTGCTGGTAGTTCGGTTCGAGTAACCAAAACGCTTCCAGCCACAATAACAATTACACATGCAACACTAAAGACAAAAAGACCAAGAAACAACAGATGCAATAACAAAGTGCTGTCAACATTTTTGCGGCTTCGTTGCGTTGAATTACCAAACGCTTCTGTGTGTGGCAGCCAGCTCAGCCAGCTAACTGATTGATCGATTGGCTCTTGTCTTCTTGCGTCTTGTGCCGCAGTCCCAGGTTGCATAATTAATAAGGGGCAGGGGCAGGGACAGGGGCACGGCTTAAACTTGCTGCAAAAATATCATATTGTCAAGGCAATCCCAGTCGGAGGCAGACCAGAAAAAAAGCTGCACTGCTAGAAATTGGGCTCGAATGTAGTGCAGGTGACTCTAAAGCTCGAAAGTTAAATTTAGCCAGAAATGCTATAAATTAATCATTATGATTGCATATCAATTAAACACATTTACTTCAAGATTTTTGTACATCATTATCAATATTGAGGAAAAAAGTGCATTTTACAGAAGTGGCTGCCGTCTCGTTGTTTACAGTTTGCAGTTTGCTGCTTGCCACAGAAAAACAGAAGAGGCAGGCAGCGAAATGTTGCAACGTCGTTTGGGATTATTTTTAAATGCAAGGGCATGCTGCCCACAACCAAATGGACTCCCACTCTTGCCCCGCCCCTCCCCGTTGTGGCTCACTTTTTTATGCAACAAGCACACATTTAATTATCAACAGCCAGAAAACCCCTTATCGACAACATCGGTCATAAAGCGGCCCGGGTCTTGATGGGCTTCCCTTCTTGGGAGAATCTTGAGAACTTTTGACGAGTGCATCATCAAATTGTGTAATTTTATGTTTGGCAATCAAAAGCAGTTAAAAGAACGCCTGAGACATGTGGGTGGCAGCATCGCAGGAAATTGGGTTAAGAAAAGTTCTTGAGCGTGGGTTGCAGTCGATGGAAGTGGATCTTAAGCCTGGGTACTCCTCTCTGTATATCTTTTAATGGATAACCCTGGGCGAGTGACCCTCAATATGGCTTGAGTCAACACATTTCTTCAACTTGGTAATCGAAACCATAAGTACTCAGTTTTCGTGAGCTGGTGAAATTTACACTCGAGGAAAACTGCTGTTGTTTCCCCCGATAAGCTATGGCCAAGTCATGTCTAATGGTGATTCGCTGTTGGTTTAGTATGCATCATCCTCCGAATGAATTGATAGTTAGCGTTTATCGAATGATTATTTATAGATTATTTTACGATTTTATGTTGGCAATATATTTATTGACCCAAGATATTTTAAGGCCTTAACCATCCGGGCTACACATGTCATTTCTAACGATTTATAGCATTGCAATGAATCCTAGGACCAGTTTCAATCATTTAAGGTAGATTTCATAAATAACAAATTAATTCCCACTAAGTAAATTACTCCATTGGCACTAATCCGGTTGGTCATAGTATCTTTCTCGCTCGTTCTGTGCTCAAGATTGGATAACAGGTCGTTATACACAAATGACCTCTGATTGGAACAACTTTATAAGCAGGTTGGGGAATCGAACTGGAGCCCTCCTCTCCTCAGCACTTAAGCCCTTTACAATCAAATAAAATGGCCATACATCAAGACTTAGAGAGAGAAATATGCACAGACAATCGAAATGAAATAAAAGCTGGCCGGACGGACCAACAATCGAGCGTAAAACAAAGGAACACCGCACACACCATAGACAAATGACAAAATCTTTCTGGGTCCGGGTTCGGGTAACTTGCCTCGTTTTATCGACAACTTTGAAAAAAAAAACAATTTTTTAGACAAAGAAGGGTTTGGGCAGAAGAAAAATGTAAGGTAAAACAATACTCCAGCAGGTGAACAAGGGCAATACAAATCGTTAACAGTTATTAAACAATAATCCAGTAAAAAACAGGCGCATTTATATAGGAAATACCAACGATAGCTGGACAACTGCGACGCCAACGTTTAAAAATAACCAATTGGAATGAAAACTGATTCTTTCGGGGCAGAGTCTACAAGTTGCCATAACACTTTGATAAAAAATTGCTATAAAATAGTACAAATAATGAGCAAATCATTAGGAGCAATGAGTAATAGATAAATATCAATAATATATATTGAGATTGTCAATGTATTCTCGTTCTTAGATATACTGAAATCTATATTAGTTAAAGCTGGGCTACAGATTGATTCAGCCGACAGAAAATCACTGCGAATCTATTTAGTTTATTTGCTCATTCACAAGTGCAAATATATCTGGCCAGCGCACTGTGTATCTTACAGATCCGATCTTTCAGATTAGAGAATGATTGTGCTACCTATAAATAGCACTTCTGTTAAGAGACACATTGGATCATGGAATAGAAGGTATTTTTCCTGCTATATTTACAAACTGCCACCCATCTATCTCATAAAAGCGCGGCGTATCTGACAGATACCCGCTATCAACTGCGTAATGCTGTCCGGAATGCTTGGATACTAACTGCGATATCGGGGAAAATCCATGGCCCCGCTGCTTTTGCTGCCGTGTAGATGGTACGGCCGGTACTTCTCGGGGCTGTCCAGATTGAGGACACCCTCCCGTATGAGGCACTCCTTGAGGGCCAGCATTTTGTCAACCTGGCTAAAATTGGCACGCCCCAAAACGCGGTCGTCTAGCTTCTTTTCTCAGATCTTCTTGCGGATTTGCTTATTTTATTTTAGAAAGTAAGACATACGCGTCAAGTGTTTATTTTGTGTAAAAGCGAAACGTTGCTGGGGACTTTTTTCTATTTTTTTCTTCTTTTTTTTTTTTTGGGTTTTTGCAGCAACGAGGAGGCTGCACTTGAGGCGAAAATAGAAAAGCGCTTTTCACTCGCGTCAACGTTACAACAAGAGACACTCGACGTGTCGTCTTCGCTTCGCTGTTGTTTCAGCGATTTTCCCGTATCTTTTTATTTTGTTTCGAATAATTTCCCAACGGCTGGCCGTCCGTCTCGGCGCTAAACGATTTTGCGACTGAGCGGCGAACGCTAGACAAAAGTATCTAGAACTCGGGGCTGCCTGTGTGCGCTGCGTTTTCGTTCTTTATCTTTTACTCGGCGAAGCAAAAGAATTAAAACAAAACGCGAGCAAGTGTTTGTGAGTATCTGTGTGCCCCGAGTATATTTGTATCTGTGTGCCCAGACTGCCGCTGTGTTTGCGAGCTCCGAGTAGAAGCAGCGAAATCAAAACAAAATAGCCAAAACAAAACGAAAAACGTGCTGCAACGGTAACTGCCACAAGGCGTGAAAAACCAAGATGCCGGAGATGGCATGAAAGTGGAGATTGGCGGGGGAAAAGCTGGAAAAACTCAGAGGCCGAGAAGCAAGTGTTGAAGGAATGCAAAGGCATCGATCTGCTGATGCGTCAGTTGGATACATGTTGCACGGTGCAATGCTTTCAATTCTGGGATCAATTTAATTATTTAAACGTAAGTAAATAAAGATTTCAAGTATTCAAATTTTTTCTAACTGAAGAAGATAATATAGTATAATAAATATTTGTTGCTTGCTGGTAAAAGGAAAAGCTGGTATCAAAATGCAAATATGTAAATATTACAATGGAATGGAACAAAATAATGGGATGGTTTATCTTCTAGTTACTTCTCCAATAGCAGATGCTAAAACGGAGACCATCCACGTGACACTGTGCCACTTTGCAGAATTGCAACGGTACCAACTGCAGATGGCGGGGCATGTCACCATGCCACACCAGCAATCCAATTCAAGCATCGGGAAGACCTGGGGACTTGGCCAGAGACAGTGGCAGCAAGGGATCGGATCGGGGGACGCGGGCATCGTGTGCTCCACATGATGGCTAAAATAGCAGCAACTAGAAACAAAGCTCATTAAACGGCAGGAGAGCCAAAACCAGCAACAGAAACAGAATTGCGGCTGAGGCATTATCTGGTTTATGAGGTTGGCCAACGGTAAACGCAACTTGGGGCGTCCAGGGGGCGTGGCTGGGCAGGGGAAGGCGGGGTAAGCGGGATGCAAGAGCGGACACTAATGAGTGCGTGCCATAATTGGCGTAGCCCAGTTTGGAGGATGCGTTGGTTCAGCTGGCAACTGGAATTGTGGCAAACTGCTTGCGGCTAAACTGTCGTATACTTAATATTCCGAAAACAGCACAGGCCCCATTACCACTAAAAGGCCACCGAAAAGTTTAGTTTTTACCTTGTGCATAGGGAATACAACATATCACATTGAAAGCATTTGAATGGATGGATTAAAAAGATATTCCAATATATAGTGCACATTTTCGCAAAGTGTCTCAGTAGCATAGAAAACTTTTACTTTTGGCAAGATCGCTTTTCAACCTGTGTGACACGGACATTTTCCAGTATTTATGTCAGTTTTTTTTTTGTTATTTTTAGGGGCTGTTTGTGTGTGTGTCTTATTGCAAATGTCAAGCGGTTTTGTGCTTGAACTTTGACCTCCCGCCTATACACCGATATTTGCATGTAAGCGAGGGCAACTTCGCTCGCTCTCCTATGCTCTCTCGCTCTCTCTCGTTTCTTTGAAGCGTAGATTTGGATTTCCAAAATTATTATATCAATTTCGATGGCGAACCAAGGCGAAACTAGGCGTATGCGCAATCTGGCAGTTCAGGCACGTGGCTCTGGGGTCAACGCGGAGTGACGTGACCTCATCATACACACTCGTCTATTCCACGGCGATATCGCATCGGAGCCCCGCAAAGTCAACAAATTGAGTTTGCCTTTATGGCGAGCGAGCAAAACAAAAACTTCCGCTGTGGGTGTCAATTTGTGTGTGTTTAATATGACAAAAGAGCGGTGGAAAGCTGTGAAAACTTCCTGCCACTTAAGCCGCTGACAAATTGAAACCAGTAAGCGCCACCCAGCATCGGTTGCATCTTGATTTATTAAGCGAAATCATTATGTCTGGAAAGCAGCCATTTCTAGCCGTGTGTTTAGATCACTGATTGCGCTGGCTCGTTTGCCTGCCCACTCGCAATATTCTGTTCTTGCGCGTTCATTTCCGTAATGTGTTTGCACTCCTAGCTATTTTTTACTTATTCATTACACCCGCTACAAATTGTATTTACACATTTTCTACAGCAGAGGTGAAAATAATAGTACTTAAGCATTTCTATAAATGATGTTAGTAAATGAGCTAAAATAAATGTCACCAAAAACAAAGCTATTAAAATGAATTAAGTATTATTTAATTGTGAATATATAACTTTTATAGTCTTATGTATTAACCCATAGCTGTATGAATTGAACTCGCTTTACCCGAGTTATGGCCAAAAGCGGCAAGTTGTTTTTTCTTTTGCTCGCTTTTGTTGTCTTGCTATCTCGCACTGTTGTTGAACATTTATGATGTAAACACGAGCGCAGGGAGGGGGGAGGGGGCGAGAAAAGCGGTCCATTAGAGTGGGAAATGTACATGCACGCGGCCAGTTAATTAATTAATTATTAATTCCGAGCTTACTCCACCCGCCGCAAGAGAGTTCAGTGAGTGACTGATGTGAGCGAGCGACAGTCGAGATTTTTCGCATCTCATGACGCATGATTTATGCCAATAATAGGGCTTTATTAATATGCAGCATACGTGTCGTATGATTGATGCGCCTGCGAAACGCACTCGTGCAAGTGAATAATGCATTACACGAGGTCCGTTCTATAACTCAAGTGATGTCAACTGACAAGCCCAATGTACTGGGAAAAAATACATATCTAAATGCCGAAGAATTCTTGCTATAACTTTCCATTTAATAAAGTTATTAAATCAAGCTTTCTTTAGTTATGACCAATTTCCTCCTATATATGTATGTATATCCCCCGACTGACATAAACACCAAGAAGTCGGGACGCAAGCCAAGTAAAGACGAGACCAAACAAACCATAAAAGTGTTTGCTTTTTGGTTTATCGACCTTTTCATCCATCACTGGCTGCGCCCTTTCCACTTCTCCACTTTGCCACTCGCAGTTTGACAGCCACTGGGATGTGGAAAAGTGGGAGGCTAGAATGTGAATAACATTTAGTGGCGCAGCCACAAAACGCATTATTTAGCAATGAAAGTGGATTAGTTGCAAGCACACCTGATGCCACCTGACCGCAGCAACCTACTTTTACTCACAGACGAGAGGTGGGCGGCTGCCAGGAAAACCATGTCAATACCAGCCACGCCCATTTAACCGGTTTAAAAGGCGTCAAGATGAAACCAACGACAGGATGCACGTGCAATTCAACATATAGATATCTTAAAGAAAGTACTTAAATATATTTTTTTAAACAGGACATTTATATTTGTACTGAGAAGATATTCCATTTGGAATATGCATGTAACATGGAGTAAGGCTGAAGGCTGGCAACAACCCGGTTGGCAGCGCTGTTGAGCAGCAACATGATTGTCGGAAATGGAAGTTATCGACAATCAGTCATCGAAGGAACGATCGCAAGGCAGCAGTGGAGTGGGGGTGGAAGTCAGCGTAGCAGTCAGTCGAGTTCTCAGCAGCAGTCGTTCGGTCACAAACTAAGAATACTTTATATAATTACCGCATTTAGAATTAAACTAATAATTAAATTAATAATAATAAACAATCTTACATGGGGGCTCGTCCAGTCCTAAATCGGTTATATGAAGGTGCAGTTGTTTAAAGAAAAAAGACATTGTTGTGTGCGTGGATATAGTCTTTAAAAGTTGTAAAGTTGTGGCTATATCTATTGCATTTAAAGTTGGAAAAATCAGTTGTACAGATTTTGTTTGAACACAAGTCGGTAAAAGTCGGGAAAGCTGCTAGAGAGAACTGATAAAGTTGAAATTGTTGTGTGCGTGGATATAGTCTTTAAAAGTTGTAAAGTTGTGGCTATATCTATTGCATTTAAAGTTGGAAAAATCAGTTGTACAGATTTTGTTTGAACACAAGTCGGTAAAAGTCGGGAAAGCTGCTAGAGAGAACTGATAAAGTTGAAATTGTCGTGTGCGTGGATTTAGTCTTTAAAGTTGTAAAGTTATGGCTACGTCTACTGCATTGAAAGTTGAAAAAATCGGTTGAACTCATACAGACTCAAGTCGTTTTGCTGTTGTGGAATTTAAAACAATTAAATTGCAAAGGTGGTGAAATTCGTTTCTAACGAAAATCAAAATTTGTCTTTTAACCGGTGGCGCCGTCTGCAAAATCGACTACCGTCGCGCCGTTAGAACATTGTCGTTGTTTGCTGGTGTTAGTGCCTTGTCGCGGAATGTTCACACGTACACCACCTACAAATAAAAAACTTAACACCGACCAAATACAAGCAATTCTAGAGAACGAAAGCGAGGACGAAAGCAGAAAAGAAAAAATGAACGAAGAAGATCAAAAGTTGGCGCCTGTAGGAGAAGCAGAGGCAAAGAAGCAGAATAAAGACGCTAGTGCTAAAGTCGAAGAGAAATTTGAACAAATGATGAATACTCTAACCCAGAGCATGTTGGCAAAATCTAAACAAGAGGGGCAAGTAATTATCGCTGCAGAAAAATTTGAAAAAGTTGTAAGTGACTGTGATGGCAAATCAATTCCTATTAAAAAATGGTTTGAAATTTTTGAGAAAAATGCCGAGGCATATGAACTTTCGGAGAAACAAAAATATGTTCAAGCCAGAAGTAAGATGATTGGATCAGCAGAACTTTTCTTAGAATCTGAATGTGTCAGTGGATACACTGAACTCAAAGAGTTACTAATTGAAGAATTTTCAGGCAGCTATAATAGCGCCGTTATTCACAAAAAGTTGCAAGACAGGAAGAAGAAGAGGGAGGAGACTCTACACGACTATTTGTTACAAATGAAGAAAATAGCAGCCTTAGGTGAAGTTGAAACAGTTGCTTTGATAACTCATATCGTAAACGGCCTCGACATTAAAAAGGAGTATAAGGGTGCTATGCTCCGTTGTAAAACTCTTAAGGAATTAAAGCAAGAATTCGAAATCTACGAGAGTCTGAATATTGTTGACAAGCCGAATATTCAACCAAAACCAAAGCAAATTACACAAGGTGTAAAAGCAGATCACTGCTTCAACTGTGGTTCGAGGGAACACAAACGAAAGGATTGTACACTTCCTACCAAATGTTTCAGCTGTAATCAAGAGGGCCATATCTCAAGCAAGTGTCCGGAAAAAGTAAACAGCATGCGCATTCACGTTGATAGTGCACGAACAAAGCCAGTAATCATAAATGGGATTATCATCAACTGTCTGGTGGACACAGGATCAGATGTGACCATAATTAAAGAAGCTATATTCAAGAAGATGAAAGATGTTGATTTAAACCGCACTGCAACAGTATTGCGAGGTTTGGGAAATGCCTCAACACAGCCGATTGGATGCTTCAGAGCATTAATCAAGACCGACCAGGTGGAAGCAAGCCACAACGTTTTAGTCGTCCACGATTCTAAATTCAGTTGCGATGGAATAGTGGGACACGATTTTATCAGCAAGTTTCGTCTTATCTGTAGTGCAGAAGGCTATACTTTTCTTGACCTGGAAGCAGATAAAAAACAAGCGGTTGAGTATTCCCAAATGTTTAATATTTGTGAAGAATCTTCTTTTACAGTTGCACCACAATACCGAGAAGACGTTGAACGCATGATAGAGAGAACATACGAAACACCACCCAAGCAGATAAAGCAATGTCCAGTCGAACTCAAAATTATTCCTGATGGCGTGATTAAACCCTTTCGCCATGGACACACCCGACTATCTGAAGAAGAAGCTATAGCTGTAAAGAAGCAGGTAGAGGAATGGGTCGAGCAGTCAATCGTCCGTAAATCTACATCAAATGTTGCCAGTCGCATAGTCGTTGTCAAGAAAAAGGATGGTACCCTACGCGTTTGCGTGGACTATAGAAAATTGAACACCATGGTTCTGATGGATTGTTTTCCGGTACCCATAATGGAGGAGGTGCTTGAAAAACTGCAGAGTGCCAAATGGTTTACAACCATGGACTTACAGAACGGATTTTTTCATGTGGCCGTAGAAGAAGCCAGCAAGCCGTACACAGCATTTGTTACCCGAGAAGGCTTATTCGAGTTTAACAAAGCGCCCTTTGGTTTTAAGAATTCCCCAGCAGCGTTTATACGGTTCGTTCAATTTATTTTTCAAGAACTAATTAATTCCAATATAATGCAGCTATATATGGATGACATAATTGTATATGCCGCTACCCCAGAAGAATGCATGGAAAAGACGGAAATGGTACTTAAGAGAGCTGCAGAATTTGGTCTAAAAATAAAATGGAAGAAGTGCAACTTTATGCAGAGGCGAATTCATTTCCTGGGACATATTATCGAAGGTGGACAAATATGCCCTGGAAAAGAGAAAACATCAGCAGTGAATTCCTTTGGAACACCTCAGAATGTAAAAGCCGTTCAAGGATTTCTGGGTCTCACAGGATTCTTCAGAAAATTCATACCTGGATACGCCCAAATTGCGAGACCACTGACGGACCTATTAAAAAAAGATGCCATTTTCAACATTGGACCAGTAGAGCAGCAGTCGGTGAATAAGCTGAAAGAGATTCTGGTAAACGAACCAGTATTGAGGATCTACTCACGAGAAGCAGAAACCGAACTTCATACAGATGCCTCTAAGGACGGGTTAGGAGCCGTTTTATTGCAGAAGTTCGAAGGCAGTTTTCACCCAGTCTGCTTTTGGAGCAGAAAAACTACAAAAGCCGAATCAAATCGTCATAGTTACTACCTTGAAGTAAAAGCCGCATACTTAGCTCTGAAAAAGTTCAGACACTATTTATTGGGAGTCCCTTTCAAGCTCGTCACGGACTGTGTCGCATTTAAACAGACAACAAAAAAAGCAGATGTCCCAAGAGAAGTTGGCCCATGGATTCTCTATATGCAGGATTTTAATTTTCAACCCGAACATCGTGCAGGAGAAAGAATGAGACACGTTGATTTTTTAAGCCGCCATCCCCAAGCATGCATGATGATAACATCCGAGTTGACAGCACGTATTAAAAAGTCGCAGCAGAACGATGATTCAATTAGAGCAATCCTGGAAATTCTAAAAGATCGTCTATTCCAACCCTACAAGCTAAAAGGTGGCCTGTTGTATAGTATGGTCAATGGCAATGAACTACTGGTTGTCCCTGCACTAATGGAGAGGGAGGTGATTCAAAGCGCACATGAAGTGGGCCATTCGTCGTTGCAAAAGACGATGCATAGCATACAGCAGCAATTTTTTATTCCTCATTTGGAATACAAGGTAAAAAAGCTAATTTCTAACTGTATAAAATGTATCATCCACAGCAAAAAGTTGGGAAAGCAGGAGGGATATCTAAATTGCATAGATAAAGGAGACGCACCGTTGCACACACTACACATCGATCATTTGGGGCCAATGGATTCATCGGCCAAACAGTATAAATACATTCTGGCAACAGTCGATGCGTTTTCAAAGTTTGTCTGGTTATTCCCAACCAAATCAACCGGACAGGAAGAAGTGGTCAAGAGGCTGACCGACTGGTCAAACATTTTTGGTTTCCCTAAGCGAATTGTTAGCGACAAAGGAACGGCCTTTACGAGTGGTGCGTTCGAACAATTTATGAGCAGCCATAACGTGGAACACGTCTGCACAACTACTGGAGTGGCCAGAGGCAACGGCCAGATAGAACGAGTAAATCGTTTAATTTTGGCAATAATATCAAAGCTGTCTTCAGACGAACCGTCGAAGTGGTACAAATATGTGCCTGAGGTACAAAAGGCGATCAACTGTCACGTGCATTCATCACTGAAGCTGTCACCATTTGAGGTCATGTTTGGCACCAAGATGTACACCCGAGTTGAGGATCGGTTACTGGAACTGCTCCAAGAAGAAGTGGTCTGTCAATTCAACGAGGACCGCTATGAGATGAGACAGCTGGTAAAACGCAACATCGAGCAGGCGCAGAAGGACTACAAGCGCAATTACGACAAAAAGCGCCGAGCTGAATACAAATACAAAGCAGGTGATCTGGTTGCAATTAAAAGGACCCAATTTGTAGCTGGCCGCAAGATGGCAAGCGGGTATTTAGGTCCATACGAAGTCACAGGAGTCAAAGACAATGGCAGATATGACGTTAAAAAAGCAGCAAACGTCGAAGGACCCAATGTCACATCCACCAGCTGTGACAACATGAAGTTGTGGAAGTACATAGCCGAAAATGCAGACCTATTGTCATCCGGGTCGGATGATGATGATCAGGAGGGCCGAATGTAACATGGAGTAAGGCTGAAGGCTGGCAACAACCCGGTTGGCAGCGCTGTTGAGCAGCAACATGATTGTCGGAAATGGAAGTTATCGACAATCAGTCATCGAAGGAACGATCGCAAGGCAGCAGTGGAGTGGGGGTGGAAGTCAGCGTAGCAGTCAGTCGAGTTCTCAGCAGCAGTCGTTCGGTCACAAACTAAGAATACTTTATATAATTACCGCATTTAGAATTAAACTAATAATTAAATTAATAATAATAAACAATCTTACATGCATGTGTATAGTTTAAATCTTTCTTTTGAAACACTCTCTACTTTTTCTTTCCATGTTCAACCAGATCCCAGAGAATCCCACCAGGAGCCTGTTTTTTTTTCGAGGCGAGTGGGCGGAGTGGCATCGAATGAAAAGTGGGCGAGCACAAGGTCGCAGGTGGGCCATTCTGATAGTGCTTTTCACGCCGTCAAGGCTGGGATGCAGTGCAGCATGGAAGATGGCCGCGGGGCAAGTAATCAAGCCATCATGGAACGCGTTGGCCGTCGGGCAACTAACTTGGCCATCATTCAGATTGAACGGGCCCATCCAATCCAAGCTGTCGTTGCAAATGCCCGCTTTGTTCGCACTTTGGCGCCATTAGCCAAGACAATTAAAGCAGCGCCAGAATGAGCAATGAGTTTGAGTTTAAGTTTGTAGTTTATACAATGTGCATGTGATGCATGGCGACGGCAATGGAGAAGAGTGCACTTTAACAGACACAAAGCGACAAGCCAGAGACACCAAATGCAGTTGCCATGACAGGCAACTCGGAAAGTAAATTAGCCGGGCAGAAAAAAGAACAAAAAAAAACAGAGTAAAAACGAGGAAAACCGAGACTGAGAAAGCAACTGGCTGGAGTTGCTGAGGAAATAACTTGATCAACGATGTTATAGCATAATTGCGCAGTGCCATTTAATCACAATTAAATTATATTTAATTTGCGGCGCATGGCAAGAGCAGAAGCTTTCTGGAACAGCCAAACAGGATATCCAGGCAAATCCGTGGGGAAAATTCCAGCGAATTGCAGTTAAGTGTTAATTTTATTACCAATAAATGCGTTCGTTAGAATAGAAACTTAATGTAATGAAGTTAGCATCTGAAATAGCTCAAAGTACGGCTTATTTATTTCCAAGTATTCAAGTTAGATAGATTGCAATTTCAGAGAACCTGCTAATGAACTCACATCAGCTGGGAGGCTAGGGGTGAATCCCCCTTGAGTACATTTCTATTTGCAGATAAGCAATCACCGGACTGATAACTCTTGGCCACTGATGATGCTGATGATGACGTGGGTGCCATGTGGTTATCCGTTGTCGGACTGACGAACATGGCTGGCATCTAACCGCCGACAGTGAACACCCGACAAAAAGAACCACAACTTTTTCGAACAGCGGCGTCGTTAAGCGAGTAAACAGTTTTTGCTGTGGGCGCCGGAAATAAATTGTGGTACTTTTTCATTTGGATTTTTTATTTTTGCAAGTTTAGGGATTAAACTATTTTGTGGGCGGTTGTAAATGGATTTTGCATAAGCCAAAGTGTTGAATAAATAATAAATAACAAATCATGCAGAATGCAGGAAATTAACATACAAAAGGCCGCTGGCCATTAAAGGCAAAGATTTGGGCACTGTATTAAGTATTTAGTTTCAAGGAGAGATTGCCTTGTTCAATTTCGCCATAAAAGAATCTTTCCTACATCCAGCACTTGACATGCAAAGTCCGATAATGGTGATGTCATTATTGGTTCGGTTTATTTATCCATGAAATTGGTGTGCCCACCTTGGCGGAAAACACTAAAACTCTTATCTAACAAGGCGCTTTGTGGTTGGCTCACAATATTTATTTTTTCGCAACGTTCCCGAGTATTAGGGTCAAGTTTGCCTTACACATTTATTTTTTATTTTTTGTTTATACTACCATCACCATTTTCGCTATATTTTCATTCTTATTTTTCGCTTTCCTGGCCGTTTTTCCCTGCGAGCTGCCTTTGGTTGCTTTCAATTGAAATTTCAGCGTCAATGCACGTTGCAAATTACGTGGCCCTTGAAGGTGACAGAAGTGAGAAAAGTGCACTTTGTGATGACTAGGCGATGCATTGCACTTAGGCAAAGGAGCCCCCTGTCATCGTATTATTATGTTATATATCAAAATAATATTTAAGTGACTCCAAATCTTTTATATTCATAAGAGTAGTATCAAAATGCTCAACAAAACTTCTCATCTCCGTGTTTTATTTATAAGTTCAAAGCCACAGGCCCACAGTAACAGAACAGAGTGAATTAATTGCTAAAACAATGTTGCTAATCAGCTCAAAAAAAAAATTAAATGAATGAATTGCAATTGAGCGCAAATCACGAGCAGATAGCAAAGCGTTCGGAAAATGATTCATGAATGCAAGCAAATCTGCTGCAATTGGCGCTGGGCCTGGGAAAATGTTCACGGAAATGCGAAAATCAAATTTGATTGTTTTCAAATTGAATTAGCCTGCTGCTAAATAACCCGATAATTGACTTGTGACTAAGCCAACCACCGCTGATGATGCCATCATGAAGAGTCGCCTTCCCCTGGGCCAAGTTAATAGTGCGCTACTGCGAAGTGGACCAGTTCCCGTTTGTTTGACATTTCCACCAATATTTTGCCACGACCGTGCATAAATTTAAGGCGTCTATCGAGCCATTTAAGATACTCGATTGGAAACGGTGCGAAATGAACACTTTTCCATAAACAGACACACACATAATTGATTGATCAATAAACTTAAATTTATATGCAAATTGTTCCAATTACGAAGCGTTAAAAGCACAAATCCCAAATCAAAGCAGTTATGCAATGGAGACGCTCGTAAATGCTGAAACAAAATAAAAGTAAAAACAAACACAAAAAAACAAAATATGCTAATTTAAAATGCAACTTCGTTTCATTATGCTTGAATAATTGTGAGTGGAAGTTTGAATGCAAGCCGAAATGAAGATGTGGCTGCCGAGCAGCGAAAGAGATTGTTCAAAACCTAATTAACAAGGCGTGACATAATAATCAAATCCGAGTAGACAGCGAAAAGATATCCGCCACGTTGAGATATAGTAAATATGAATATTATTAACACCCAAGAAGAAAGAGAGAAAGGTAATGATTATTGATGTTATCGTAGCTTACACTGCCATTAAGCTTAATCTTGGAAAAACTCTTTAGAGATGGGCTTAAAATGTAGGTAAACAGGCCGAAAGAAAATGGGAAAATGTAACTATCTTTTCTGTTTCATTTCTGCTACTAAGGCGATCTCTTCATTAAAGTAAGATAAAATAAACCGAATTAGAAGCTTTTGTTTCTAATCTCAATAACAGCCGAACTTGGCTATAGGTACGTTGTTTCATCGACCCTTATAGCCATCATTAACTTCATCATCAGCTGCCTGAGTGGGCTTTTGATGTCCAATGTCGCATATCGACTTGAAAGTTTGCCAACTGTGCCAAAGTTGCGACGGAGGGATGGGATGAGCTGGGAAATGCAATATGAAAGTTATGCTTGCAATGCACTTACTGGGGGCGCTGTTTGGGAATGGGAGGCCTTCGGAGGAAGTGGGTGGCACAGGGACTTAGTGTGCCAAATAGTTTCGGAAGGGCAGTGAAAATATGCAGGCGGCAGGAAGTGCAAGTATGGAATTCAATTACGACTAAGTGCCCGAGAGCCGAAAAGCTTTAAACGCAAAATAATAGTATTCTTTGGGTTCAAGTTTATGGCGCTTTTAGCAACGAGAGTTGGGTAATCCAAATGTGGTTATAGCATTTGCTTTCAAGAACCATTATCACGTCGTATTACACATATTCACCACTTGTCACTCAGCCTCAACTTCCATCAATTTGTAATCCCATTCCGTTTACTCGAACCTCATTCATTCGGCTGTCAAAGAAAAGTTCATTACCAACCCTTGGAGCCCAGCCGCATTTCCGTTCTCCCTTTTAACCAACAAGGACGATGCGGGGGAGCTGTCAAAAATTGTATCCCTCACACTCTGGGACAAAAGATGAGGCTACAGAGAGCAAACCAAGCTGAAAAGTATCTTTGCCAGCCGTATCTTTCGATGCCACACATTGACAAAGACTCATTGTCGTCGACTGCTGGTGCACGAATCATGGATGAGTGCACCCAAAAACGCTGGCCAAAAATGGCTGTCACCGAAATTGACTGAGCTCTGTCACCTGACAGGCGATCCTGTCGTGCCCCGCGATGTCCTTCCCCGTCAATCCGAGTCCTCGATGGGCCCCAAGTGCTTATGGCACATTTATCTGTCCCCACATTTGTTTTGTTTGTTTACTTAATAGATGTTAGGGCTTGAGCTCTGCTTTGTATATTATTGACAGACAGAGTCTAAACAACAAAAGGTCGAAGGACAACACAGGGAGAAAATGTGTCTTTAATAAGTTTAAATGTAATTAGTTGCAAGACATTGCAACGAAGTTAGAATAAGTTAATTTTTAATGAGATTATATTTCAAAGAGATATTTTAAAAGGCGCTCATTTATAAATCTTTATAGCTAACGTACTGTTTTCTGAGTGTAAGGACTACTAAGGGGATTCCACCGACGCAGCCTGACATTCGTTACAGTCAGCGAGAGGTGGGCGGTGGGTGGTGGGCGGATTTCAGTGGGCGGCACGGCGGGCTTTCGTCAGTCAATTGAGCTGACAGCTCACAGGAAGCGAGCGAGGGGAAAGGAAATACCAGCGGAAGGAAGACACACTCAGTGAGGCGACAGTTTTACATAGTATGTCTGTAGTCGGGGGATGGAGGGGGAAGTGAATCTCCATCTGCTGACGTTGAAAAGTCGCGCGTTTTGTAAATGCTATTTACGGATTTATCGATCGAATTAATACGTTAAAGTGCTGTTGGGGCAAAGACACGCTTTCTAAATTGGCTCTACATTTTAAAGCAATCGAATTAATCAATGAAAGTGAACTACTGACATTTGGCATTTCGCCTCCTGCTTGCTGCTCGTTTCGTCAATCTGCTCCTCCATTTTGTTTATCCTTAATATTACTCATACGCCACGTTGACGGCACACATAAATCACAGGCGCCTCAAACTTTCGTTAGCTATTGATGGCGACGGAAGAATTCCGTAATTAAGCGAAGCAGAAAAAATCACCAGCGTGAGATTTATTAAGCGTAAGCAAGAAAACAAAAACGCATAAATTTTTGTTTGTCATAAAACAGGAGGGCATAATCGCGGAAGAAGGCCATCCAGCACCGACAGCACCACCACCTCCGCGTTGCCTTGGCAATGGAATAGCCAAGATAGAGTGGGCGGTTGGGTGGACTTGAAGGTTACTCTTGGCGGAGAAAGATAACCCCAGCCAACTCGCAAAGTCAAGAAGTACATTTCGCTAAGGGAAGCGCAGCAAGTCGGGTGACCTTTAAGGGGCTGCAATTGTTGCCACAGAAACTTTCAGTTTTTGTCATGGCCACAAATGAAAGTAAAAGGTCGCATATTGTTGGGCGAAATTTTCAAGTAGAACCACACATATGCTAAGTGCTATTACTTACAATTATAATTTGGTCTGGATTATCGGGGAAAAGTTCTCAAAAGTACTCACATGGAAATACCACACAATATATGCAACTTATAGTAAAGGCGAGGGGTTTTTTCAAAGTAAAATGTCGAATATTGTCAAAGTGGGATGGAAATGAAAATCCAAATTATTCACTAGCGGAACCACATTTTCTAATTTCAGCTACGCCCACACAAAAAGTGAAAGAACGACTAGAAAGAGTACTATAATTAAATAAATGAAAATTAAATGTATTACGGTTAATTATTGACTTGCTGGCGGCTTGGAATAATTAAGCAGAGCAGTGCTGCGTTTCCAAAAACCAGATACATCTACCATTTACGTACAGATAGAAAGATACATCTACCATTTGCAAACAGATAGAAAGATACATCTACCATTTGCGAACAGATAGAAAGATACATCTACCATTTACAAACAGATAGAAAGATACATCCCAGCCACTGCGGTAGTAAAATTTTATGGCAATTCGCTGATGGCTGCGCAAAACTGCATTTTGTGCCGCGTTTCAGCCAAACCGAGATGAACAATTAACGCTCTCAGGGGCAGACAAAATTGCAGTTGCAGAGTTGTCCGCCAAAAAGCCAACTACCAACAGCCGCCAACGGCAAAAATTGCAACAAATTCCGTTAGTTTTGTAATGGAACGAATGGATTCTAATAATAGCAGTAATGAGCGGCATTTTTCGGTAGATTTGATTTGCAATTGTGCATTGTGCAATGCAAACAATTCAATACAGCCTTGGACAAGAAGTTTATGAATTCAATGAAAATTGAGAAGATAAAGGTTGGCGGAAATGACAAGAGCTACAATGCAAAGCAGAAATATGAAAGCAAAATGATGTGGGTTCTTTTGATAATGACAACATAAATAATCCAATTATAATGAACTAAAAGCAACAATGGAAATATTCAGTTTTTTTGTATTTTCTATTTCTATTGTATTTAGATTTTATTAAATTTAGAATTTTCAACCAACTATCAGTTTCTTATTAGAATAGACTGAAAATGAAAAATCGACCGAAGGCCTAAACTTCCCAAAATGAAACTGCAGTTGAAAGTTGGATTTTGCCATGGCAACAACATTAACAACAATCAAAATAGTAACAATAATAGAAGTAACAATGGGAGTACAAACAACAATAAAACAAAAATAACAACAAAGGGCGCGCAAACAAAACGCACGCCTCAATGCTCCAAAACCAACAACAACAACTCCCCAACAAGAACGAAACAACAACAAACCAGCAGCAGGTGACTCCACCTCTCTCTATCCCCCTCCCCCTCACTCCATTCACCACCTCTTTTCATCGACAGCTGCGTACAAAATAATTGTTATGCCCTTACAAGAGATTTTGAGCGAAGTTGATTTTTGACTTCTCAGCAAATATTGCTTCCACTCCTTTATACATAATCGTATGAAAAATTTACAAGTCCCCCAAACAAACTACTACTATTTTGCGCATAGCTGTATCTTTATTCTGAGAGTTCAGATGGAAAAAAACGCGATTCTTACGCTCGTCGAGCAGTGAATTAAATTAATACAAATTCGCGCAATAAAACGCACATGAGGAATGTGTACATTTATATTAAAGTAGCCTGAACTAAAAATAAAGACAACTTTTGATAAGCCGCCGCCTAAAAATAACAACAAGACAGAGCGAGCGAGATGGAGCACTCGAGAGTGACAGAGTAGGTCAGAGTCTTAGTGGCCTCTCGCTCCCTCTTTGTCGGTCAAGTGTAGATCCGAAAAAAAAAACATTACAAAAAAAAAAAGGAAAATAAACCGAATTTAGAGCTTTCAATTTTACCGTTTATACGGCTTTAAGAGTGAGTGAGAGGTAGACGGAGATTTCAATCTGTCACATTCCATTTTTTGATTCTGTTATTAGCTTTACACACTCCAAAAAATGTGGTCTACTTTTCTAGGTTTAAATCTATTTAACAACTATTATTTTCCAGAATTAATAGAATATTATGTATATTTCATTGTTGAAAACTTCTATTTGAAAGCGGTGTGTTCTTTTATTTACTTACAATTCTTTTCAATCCGACTCTTAATTTTGATGGTTTGCGGTATATGAAGTGTTGAAAATGCTATATTTATTTGGTTTTCATTCAGTAAACTGCAATTATATTATTCACCGCATGCAGTTTATATTTTTCTTTTTCGGTTTTTGTTTTTGCCCAACTTTTGTGAATTTTATGTGTATTTTTCCGTACTGCCGCAACTCTAAGCGGTTAAATCGAGCATGACAATAAGCGAAACAATCGGCGCGGATTTGAAACGCATTGCTAAACTTGTTTACGGCAACAACAAAAACACAAACTAGCACACGCGGCCGGAGCGGAAATTCTGATCAGAACAGAGACAGAACTCTCCAATTGCATTTGCGACGTCCAATCGGAAGGCCGACGATCCAACAGCGAGCAGGGCAAACAAAAGACTGAAGCCAGCTTCAAGTTGGAAGTTGCCGCTGCGCCAAAAGTTGCTGCCGTCGGGCAACAACAACAGCAACAGCAACAACAGCCACAATGGCAACAACGACAACGATCGACCGATCGTGTCTACCGATAGCAATTGTACGAGTACACCGGAAACAAAAAGGGGTGGAAAGTACTTTAATGAAGGTAATTCATTTATTGTTATAGCTATGGTATCTAAATTACCCAACCAATCCCTTATGTATTTACATAATATTTATAAGTAACAACGGTTTGAATAGATGATGATAACAAAAAATTTAAGAAATCAATTATATTACTTTAACATAAAATATTATACAAAAATAAATAAAAAAGAAAGCTTTAAATTTCTTCTATATTTGATCATATTTATGTATATAAGATAAAGATGTATCTTTATTTCTTGCGGTGTATGTGTGAGTGGTACGGGCGAGTGTGCTTGTGTGGGTGTTTGCAGTGCAAGAGGCGAAGCAAAGAACCAGCAACAACAGTTACGAGTATTGCTAAAAAGGGAAAGGGCGCTCGACTCTGTCATTGCGAATGGAGAGGGAGCGAGTGAGAGAGATGCTCGCCGGAGATATATCAACAAGTCAATGCCAAATGTTTTTTTATTTTTATTACTTTTTTAGTACCAGACTAATTAACCTATTAATAGGGCACCCAAACGAGATGGGGTCTTCAAAAGAGAATCACAGACCAATATAAGCCTATACTTTACTAAAATAATTAGTACAATTGCTTAATTTGCAGTTTTATAAGTGCTTTGGTGGATATATATCACATAAGCACTTATATAGTTGAATGTGATTTCACACATGAGTTGTTTTCATTCGGTTACTGGTTTTTGTGCTTATAGATGGGCACTACCAATAATTTATATGCAAACCAAATCTATTTGAATGGAAAAGCTTGAAATTTCACACAATCTAACCTTTTTGTTGCATACGCTTTTTTTGAGATTACAAAACACCGGCGATTTGAAAAAATTGAACCCAGTTAACTGGGTTAAGACAAGTAAGTGACACATAGAAACCGTGATCTCGAAAATTACACCTAATTAAGAACTCGAAGAGTATCTAATTCTCGGTTGACCAGTGCACTGATTTCCTACCATTCCGCACAATTTCCAGTGATCACAGCACTTGTACCTTAATGACAGAATCTGGTGGCCAATGAACACCTATGCACGTTGCACAGGTAAGGAAAGTTGGCAATGCAGGTGCCGTTATGAACGATGCAATGGTCAAGAATTGGCCATGATCTCGCTCGTTCGTAATAATGATGAAAAGCTCGGAAAGCACGGAAATGCCATAGAAAATTGCTTAATGAACCGTTTCGCTGCGCGTCTGCTCCAAATGGCCTTCGTGGCCATCATGGTCATAGAATCTCTCGCTCGTCACCCAACCAGTCCAATGGATCACAGTGGACCGAACCAAACCAAGTCACAGAGCGAGTTCAGTGCCATTAGGCAAACTGCCACCGAGAACATTTCCACAAACTATTCCCCATACCGTCCATAAAAGTGGTTAAATATGTATAAACACACAAAACACTTCACATATCTGCCGGCGAAACACGAGAATATTTATTGCGTAGGAAACCCTACCGAGATGATGCTGAATGTAAGAAAAGCCAAACTGCACACTGAATTTTCCGGATTCTACCTGCATGCTTTTATTTTTGTGTATGGTATTATTTTATTTATTTTTTTATATTTTGCGCAGGCGGCACACTTCAAATTGCGATTCGGTTGGGATCGGAAATTGAAACGGGGGCCGTGGCTAAAGGGGATTGGAGCAGTATCGATGGTTGGTGATGAGGTTCCAAGTTTAATGGTTGCAGAAGAAAAAGTTTAAGATGAGATTGCATTTGGAATTGGACGAGCCAGCGAGGCAGGTAAATCAAACCAGATGCAAATAAGTGGAGGCAAAAAGAAAAATATTGAAAACACTTCAATCAAACTCGCTCGGATAATGAGGCATCTATTGGAAATGCGGTGCATAGAAAAGTTGCAAGAATCATTATGAAAGTTTGGCCTTAAAAATGTGAAAATCTAATGGCATCAGATGATCTCAGTACCCTGTACTTTCACTGCTCAAGGCGCTGCTCTTAGCACGATTTTGGGTTAGAAACTTAAAAAAAAAACCCATTGTGAATTTCTCATGTTTATATGGCAAATATTTTCCTTAAACATACGTTTTATTTTCGAGTCATAAACGCTTATACGACCGGCAGTGCCAATGGCTTTTCAATAAACGGTTCTGTTTTCATACCGACCATAAAAAGTTAAATCGCAGTAAACCCTTAACTCACCCGAAAACAGAAAATAATAAATAAGACAGTCGTCGGGGCGAAGTACGAAGTACTCAAAACTGGTCGTGACTCACCTGTAAAGAGAGGGAAAAACGGAAAATGTAAGTTATACTAGTTCGGAAAATTAATCATAAATCATTGCATGTTAATAGGCGACGGCAAAAAAGTTACATATTTCAACAGATAAATTGGAGTGTTGCGAAAATGATGAAGTCACGTCGCGCGCCTTGTGGCACGTGCCTCAAAAAGTAGCAAAATAGCGACAAAGCATAATTAACTAATTAATTTGCCAGACAGCTGGCAACTCAAACTGAAAAGTTGAAACCGAGCGATGGGAAAAGTGGGGGGCTAGTTTTTTATGGGTGGGCGTCTGCTTCTGCTTTTTTGAGTGAAAAGCAAAACTTGAGTGAGTGTTTCGATCCGGTTCCCTTGTAACTCTTTCATTTGCCATTCCTATGTTTTTTTGCTTTTTTTTTAAGTTTTTATTTGCAAACATTTCAATTGCTATTTGTCAGCGTTTTAGCTCTTTGTTTGCTCCCTATGGTTTACGCCTGTTTGCTCACTCTGGCTTTTTATGACTTATTTCGCTTTGGACTTTTAATTAAAGTCCGCTTTTATGGCCCCTGCCAGTGGCCAAAAAGTCACGTGACATCGTCGCACAATGTCCATAAAAATCTGGGCAAGGATGCGAGGACTTGGATTACTGGCGCCTGCTGAATGATCACCCGTCTTATGCTAAACGGATGACTATATCATATTTCATCCTGACTCGGATCAAAGGGGAGTGGGTAGTAGTCATCCGTCTCGACAAAAGTCTTTAAAATGCTGTTATTAAATCGTCAAAAAAAAACAGGAATGAGGTTAATCCAATTAGGCTTTGTATGGCTCAAAATGATTGAGTAACAATTTACGAACACAAAGATGTGTCCCCTTAAAAAATGATTTACGAAGTAAGTTCGTATTAAATTAATTATGTTAACAAATATTTAGCCATATACTCCGTAATAAGGTAATTCGCTTTATCGCTTCAGACCAATCCCAACGTTAGATCTTTATTTAAAATTAATTACCGAGAAGTACTACCCCAGAGCTATACATACATATACGAACACATTCTTTCTTAAGTTAATAACACTCGGCCAAAATGCAAATTAGCAACGAGAACAGGCCACCTTGTAGTGCAATTTTTAGGCAAGGGAAAAACTTTCTAAACGGCCTGACCAAAAATGTTGAATTATGTAGATTTTATACCCTTTTCGGGCGACTAAAATCGCAATCATACGCACACAAGACCCACTTCAACCGAAGGACACTTTTTGTGAGCTTACCTGCACAGACCAGGAATTTGGCTCTCCTCCCTTTTGACCTTTAATGCCCACTAATTGGCCACGGGTTCAATATTACCAACATACAAAATTCTTGCGTAAATATCCGTGTTGGAGTGGTTGGACTGGTCAAAATCGAGTTCGTGGGGCGTGTCTGGTGTATTGAATTCAAATCGAACAGCGAACGTCGAACGGAAAATAAAATCTAAAGATATTCATAAAAACATATTTTTTATGTCTTTTTTATCTAATTTATCTTAATTCTTTTTAAAACAATAACAGTCGCAGCAAAGCTACGCTGATCGAAACTAAATTATTGAAAAAGCTCCATAAAGCGATTTATGCTGCACATCTGTATAAAAACATAGTAAGTTACTATCGATAAAATCGCATTTAAGACCCACTTTTCCAATTCGAGATCATATGAGTGCGAATCTGTGTATCTTTCTATCTCACCCACTTTAGCTTAATGCTGATGCCGCGCGAATGCCGAAACCACCGAAACAATCAGTTGGCAATTTGCTGGCAGAGCCAAATGAATGTTGAAATACTTTTTGGCTTTAACTGTTACTTCGTGCATACGTGCACAAATAACCGTTATAATGCGGCTTTATAGCCACATCTGCCGACATCCAGCCGATGATGAAACATAATTATGTTGAATCACTCACGTATCCGAAGGATACCCAGAGCAGCGAAACGGTAAAATGTAGCTGTAGGTGGCAAATGACAGACGAAGCTGAGAAATTCCCAAAATGAAAGTGAACGGAAACACCAGCAATTATACGGCAAAATCCCTAAGAAGAACCAATCAGCTTAAAGACTTCCCTGCAATTCTCAATCAATTTGGTTCATTTCCTTGAATTTCTTCTCCACATTTGTACCTAAGATGCGTTAAAGAACATTTCTCCTGCATTTTTACTCATGCACTGAAAGGAAAACTTGACAGGAAGCTCTTATTTAAAGCCATTTTTAAATGTATCTAGTACTTAATATTCAATGGTAACACAATAAATGTAAGGGTAGCATATAGAACCCAAGTAGCTGTTCAGCAACATTAAGCCCATATTATGGCTAGAACCAACCGAGCAGCAAGTTGAAAAACGTAAAAATAGCCACATAAATGTCCTTAGCCACACAATGAGTCGTGGGAAACGCCGAAATGGAAAGGAAATCCCAGCGTCCGCTCATTGAAATGAAAATGCAAATAAGCCAAAAGTCTGCAACGAGAAGCTGATGAGTCGAAAGGAAACTTCTGCATTCTAAGCAAAAAGAAAAGAAAAACCAAATACATAGCAGTGTAAGGCAGTAACAAAAGTGAACTTGAGCCACCAAAATGCGTTGAATATCGAGGGGGCAGATGGCAATGGTAATGGTGATGCTGATGGTGAAAGGGGGAAAAGCCAAGCGAGTTCAACGCACCAACAAAGGCGGCAACGGCAACGGCAACAATGGAAATTGGCCAACAAATGTCAGACGGATCCAAAACAGGACAAAGGCGTGTTCCAGGGGCGGAAGCGGGCTTCGACGGGGGGCGTGGCCATGAGCATGTAGGAGACATGAATTACGCACTAAGTGAAATGAATTGCAAAAAATCATAAAGCAAAGCGACCAATCAAAGCGGAAATAAAGTAACTCCACCACTCCAACTTGTGCTATACATTCCGGAAAATTCCGCGTAACTGTTGCTGGCCAGAACGGATTTTCCAGAGAGTTTGGGGTTCCCCTCCACGCGGACACGTGCATTTCCCACACACTCCAAACATTAAGCACCGCCGACAATGCGAAAACTTTGACAGAACGCACCTTGTTTGGCTTTTGTTTTGGGTTCTTTTCTCTAGGTTTCCCTTGCGTTGCTTCTAATGAATTTCTCTAATAACTTTTACGGTGATTTTTCATACAGGTTTCGCTCTAGATTTACGTAAAGTACCCGACTCGAAGGACACGAATCACACTTGCTTGCGCCGCCACTTCCGATTCGTTGGAGAACTCAGCGCGAACTGAGATCCAAGGCTGCAAAGAGACTGGTTTCCCATGCGATTTTCGCCACCATTTGGCAGTAATAAAGAGGCAACAGCAGGAGCGGCAGTAACTGCACTAGCGACGACCACGTCGAACAAGTCCTGAGCGCCCGAACAGCTGACTTTTTCAGCCGGTTTTTGTTAACGGCGAATTCGGGGGTCAGAAAGAGAGTTAATCGTAAGCTCACTCTTCAAGAGCAACGAACAAAGTTCTCTAAGCAAATACACATTTAAAAACTGGTTGAATTTGAGTGAAAAGTGTTTGTACACTTTAAGAGTGAAATTCCTTATCCTTTCCTACAATATAAAATATTACATTAAATTCATATGTGTTTTTAAATTTGTAAAATAACTATTGTATTAATTGTATTTTTGTATTTAAGAAGTTGTTGTCAAAACTCTCTTTTTTAGCCTGGCAATGATATTTAAATGCTCTCTAAGGATTTTTTTTTGGGTGTCCTTGCAATTCGCCCTGGCCAAAACTCTCTCTCTCTCTCAGCTCATTTTGTTTGTACCTGCGCAGTGGCAAGGACCTCGCAGCCCCCTGAGCCTCCACCCTCTCGTTACGCCCAATAAAGCAACTACTACAACAGGCTACACAAAATTGAACAAGTTGCCTACCCCGAAAACGAGTTGCCCCTTAGTCTAAATTTATGTTTGTCCAAGTTCCCGACTGTAAAATTTTCTGGCGTGCCCCATTTGATCACTTTGGGTGGGAAAAGTGGGTGGGCGATGGGGCAAAAGGGGCAGAAGGGGAGTCTCGAAGTGCAACCACAACAATCTGCGCAACAGAAGCGACAAAACAAACGCAACCCACACTTGACCGCATGCCTCGAGTCGTCGACTGGCAATCGAGACCACAAAATGTTCAAGCACTGCGGGAAAAAGTGTCACCAAAATTGGTCATTCCAGTGGTATATATCCACATAATAAATGTATTCAAAAGGATCAAACTGATCTGAAGAATTTAAGATTTTATCCTTATGTTTTGCATTTATTTAAGTATTTTGAGCGTTATTATTAGTATGATGATGTCATAACCGAGAAATTGTAAATATAAAACATAAATAAAATTAAAAAATGTAGCTTTCAATGTTTTTGCATGATCAATTTGTTTCTCTGTATTTTTACACACATGATTACGAATGTTGCGGTGTACCACGCGGCGTATGAGTAACGCTGAAAAAGGGGAACGCCTGTCTTGCCTGATAGTAATTATCGGGCACAAAGGTTGTCAATGAAGCGTTTGCCGCCTCCGCTCCGACGCCCACTTGGACACGCCCACTGGGGGGTTTCATTCAAGCGAATATCGCTCATACGCCCGCTGGGCTTCCTAGGCACATTTAATGGGGTTAAGTGAGTTATGATTATTTCAGCGATAGAAGGAGGCAAACATGCAGAAAAGGAACTCCAAGACATACACACTCGCACGCCCATGTGGTTGGTTTATTTATGGCACAGCCCTCCTTTACTTAACCACATTTTGAGGTCCTTGGAGCAGAGCTGCCAAGCGAGTCCCGGCGTAGACAAAAAACAAATTAGAGCCGGGTGACATTTTTATTGCTATTTAGCCTGGTGTGCCAGTGATTTTGTGTGTGTTTGTATAACGAGAGCAATGCTCGGCTTCTAAGGTAAATGAACTCTTTGTGGAGAATTTTTCTTAGCTTAAAACCTTATTGTTGTGGCTGCTTAAAGTCGAGGCGAACACTTCCGTTGGCCAATTTTCAATTACCCAAGCATCCACAGAGATTGACGACATAAATCATGGCCCGAATCCCACAACGACAAACGGATCGATAGCAGAGATTTAAAAAGAAATACGTACATCCATCCCATGGGCCTCTGCTCCCTGCGACTCTCGACCTAGCTTAAATTACCCGACGAAATCATACACCTCATTAGGCAAAAAAGGCCAAACATAATTATGAAAAAAGGACCCAAATACAAAAGCCGTAGAACACAACAATAAGATGCCAGAGCAAACCCAGGTCATGCAGTTGAATGTCCTTTTTACGCCACAACATCACGAGCCGATGGAGGGCCACAAGAAAAGTTCGAGCAGCTCCTTGAATTGGTTTCATTATGGGGCCACGACTTTCCCTTTTTGTTGTTCCTATTGCCGTGCGACGACTTTAGGCTTTAAGCTCTAACTTTTCTATTTTGAAAGGAAAATAAATACCTTTCAGGCGTGTTGCAGTACTCGTCAGTCTGTGACCCCACGAGACAGACAAATTGTAAACAGAATTCCATACACATTTATCTATACGGCCAAATTTTTTCCCAACATGCCTAACTTTTTTATTTGTTTTTACACTTGCAACTAAGTTTGAGCTAGGCAAGTTTTTTGGTTTCCACTCTGCCCGCTAAAAAGTTTTTTATTCAACTCTGTCTGGTCTGCATTTCTATTTGATATTAGGCATTTCGGTTTGCGAAGTTCATGAAAAGTTTTCAGAAAGAAGTTAGGCTGTGCCTTTAAAAGTTCTTTCTGTGATTGCCCACTAATTTACCTTAAATGTTGTAACTATATACTCAATTTTGCAATTTATTGATTAAGCTCAAAAGTATTTAAATCCCACACTTATTTGACATACTCATCTACACAAATTTTACACGCCATTCTACATATTGTGAAGCGCCACCTATCTCTGAAAAAGCTTTCACCACATGCACAGACAATTAGCGAAGACGCAAACCAACATACACAGCTTTTCATTCTATAAATACCCGCTTCTCTGAAAGTAAAGGGTATTTTTGATTTAACTTAAGGTAAAATCTGAAAAAAATATTTAAAATAATTTCCAATAATATTAGCAATAATCCATATTAGCGGCGGCAACAACATTTAAATAACATATTCCTTGCGATTGGCGAATTTTGATCTTTTATTACGAAATGTGTTAGTCAATCATGGAAAATTAAATGGAACAGGAATAGGAAACTCAAACTACACACAAATATAAATAAATCAAAAGCATTAGCAACGCAGAAAAGGAATCTAAAACAAAACGTTGTCAGAATCGTAGATTGTTTTTAAATAACATTTTATTAATAATATAAGTTTCATTTGCTTCATGGCTCCTGTTTCCATTTGTCTGCTAAATTATATAAACATTTAAATTATAGCGAAATAATGAATGCTACGTAAGAAATGGTTCGCTGTCAAACTTAAACTATTAAATTTTGAGCTGAAAATATACAAAGAGATTATAGAAAATATTTTCTCATTAGTATATGGTAAAAATGTAATTTGTCTTCGTTCATTGGTAAATTATTTTCGAATTTCTCGTTCATGTGCTTAACATTATTTTGGAGAGTACATATGGTGGATTAAGTATTTAATTGAATAATTAATAGAGCATTATTAAGTAAACGTATAAAAATCATTGGCACAAGTTGCAGTCAAATTAACAATTAATTAAGAAGGAAAACGAGGAAACTGTGTTAAAGAACTAATTTGTTTTTACCACGGTTAGAGAGCATTGATGAATGGTATAATTTTCGTTTGCAATTGCACAGTGGGCTTAAAAAAAATATAATAAACATAATTTTCGATTCGTATAGTATATGTAAATTGCACTTAGCATAGAAGTTGAGAATACTTTTGGTTCTTCTAAAATAAAAGCTAATTTAAACATAAATGTACACATATGTATGTATATTCATCCTAGACTAATTACTGTAAGTGGAAATTTTAAGTGCACTTGGTGGCTAATTCATAAAAAAAATCATAATTTTCTCTCTTTCCAGTTTCACCATAATTACAACAAACAATATAACAGCAACAACAGTCGGGCCATAAACGGCGCACTCAGGTGAGCGCAATTGCAATAATGATAATCACACCAATTACGATCAGGCACAAAGTGAGCAAATCGTTCGGTGTAATAAGGCCCACAGTGCAGGCGACAAATACGTGCTCGAGTGTAGTCCAACCGCCCCGCGTTGCACCACCAACCGCTCCAGCTGCGTCTGCCGCCGCCTGTGGTGCAAGTGGTGCCAAGGTTCGCACCTCGCCAAAAACGGAAAGAGCCTTGCAGCTGGTGGACGGCCGTTCATCATCATTAGCGGGATTCGCCGGAAGTCCTTTGCGACGACGATGTGTCTGGGTCTCAGTTACACTGTCTTCCTCTTCATCTGCCTTCTCTTCACTGCCTGCCTGCATCTCCTCGTCGCCTTTGTCATCGTTGTTCATCGATTTAATGGCTTCGTTGAGTGACTCTGATTTAATTACTGGCTCTACTTGTGTTTCGTAATTCACTTTTAGCTCGGAAATGCTCAGGTTAAGTTGCGGGGTCTCGTAAACGATGCTCTTTCGCCGTGTGAACGGCATTACGGAATCGCTTTCGTCAAGTTCTAGGTCCTCCAGCTGGTCATATGAAATTTCGTTTAGTCCAGTGGCGTTAAGTTCTGTGGCGTCAAGATCTATGCTGTCCAGCTCGTTATAGGTTTCGTTAAATTGGCATTCGCTGTTTTGTTCTTCGTCAAGTCGACTTTCGTCAAGTTCTTTGTCCTCAAGGTCTAATTCGTCTAACTCGTCAAACGAAGCCTCAAGCATTCTGTCAATGATTTCCGATTCGTCCAGTTCCGTTTCGTCTAGTTTAAAGTGCATCTCATCAAATGCAGATTCGTTAAGTAAGCTTTCGCTAACCTCAATTATAGCGGAACTCAGGCCATCTATTTCATCTGGCGTTATTCGTTGCAGCGTCTCAGTGGTTACATTGTAAACCTCTTGACTCAAACTAACAGTTTCGTTGAGGTTCAACTCTTCAACTACAGATACCAATTCTTCTTGCGCTAAGCTGTCTTCCCCCATTGTTGGTTCTGTTTCTCTGCTACTCTCTCTAGACAAATTTAAAGTGGCCGCACTAAGACTATCGTTCAGTTCTATTTCTTCCCGTAGACTCTCCTCTAACTCCTCTTCTGTGGGTAAAGGGGGAAAGTCTTCTGTTTCCAAACGACCAGCATCTCCTAAACACTCCGTGTCCGTCTGCTCCTCATCCGTTGACTCCGAAGCACTAATGGATACCTCGGATACGTAATGCTCTCTCACTTGAAATCGACTATTGTAAGCGGTCTGCAGTTCCAGGGAGGCATTCGCATGGTTCGCCAGGGGATAATCCGTGAGACTAACATTCCCAGAGTCCGGATTGGAGGAGGTCTCTTCCAGAGAACTCAAAGAATCGAATTGAGTTAAAGCAGCATTCGCTTCTCCTTCCGGCAGGGGACTTGCCTCTTCATCGCGATCCATTACGATGCGAATCTTGCTGGCATAAATCCTATTGAAGTTCGGCGACAACTTTAGCGTGGACTCCACCTCCTCGTGATCCTGCTCCGGAATCGTCTCTAGCTTATAACTATGGCTACTACAAGTGCTAGCATTATCGTTAGAGGTTGGATGGGTGGTTGAGGCTGAGGTGGAGGTGCTAGTAGTAACATCAAGTTGAACATTCATAACGGGATTAGTAGCGCTATTAGCTGAATCGAGCTGGGCGGGATTAGTAGTATTGGCATTGGCATTGGCAGTATCATTGGCGTTGGCGGAATCGGAAACAGGCGATCTCGGGGCCTCAGTGGTGGCGGGATCATCTCCGTTACCTGTGGCATTACGCGTCAGCCGGCTGCGACGCTGCTGTTTCGGTTGCTCCTCGATGCCGAAAATGGCGGCCAGCTCCTCGCTCGAGTTGTACTGTGAAGGTGAGGATGTGGAGGAGCAGGAAGCTCCCCGCTCCCGGTTCCTGCCCCTCCGATCACCCACTGGCGTCAACTGCAGGGGTGGTGGCGATACCGACGGGGCGGATGGCTTGGACTCCACACTCGGATTAGTAGTGCTACTGATCGTGTTGCTCTGACTCGTGCTCATCGTATTGGTGCTAATGGTGGTGCTCTGCGGTGTGGACTGCACCTCGTACGAGGTGGTGCTAAAGGTCTTGATCGGATCGGTGCTTGGTGCATGGCAATCACTGCTCTGCGACTTGATGTAGTCGCTGGAGGAATATGGATTGAAAGAGGTGATGCTCGAGGAGAGCGGACGGCTGGCACGCGAGGGACTCGACGACTTGGCTAAACAGTCGCTGCTTGAGCTGAACGAACTGGCGGTGGTGCTCACATTGGGTGGGAAGCTCCCGCTGCCACTCCCACTCGTCAGACTGGGGGCGGTGGTGCGCTGATCATCGGTGGTTGTGGTTGAGCTGCTGCTCTTCGCCTGACGCTCGCACTCCTGCATGATCTTGTCAATCTCATCGAGCGTCTGGCTCTTGGCTTGGGTCTCTGGAACGGGACAAACGAGAGTGGCATCAGCGGCTGCTCCACCCGTTGCGCTGGTGGTGCGGTTGCTCATATTACAGGTGGCCAGGTTGTCGTAGTCCGGATTGTTGGCCAGTTCGCTCAACTGCCGCATGCATCGTCTGGCAATGTGCTCGATCTTGTCGGATTGTAAGGGATCTAGTTTCTTGATAAGATGCGGCATCACCAACTGTTCTCCGCCTGGTCCAGTCTTTGTGGTCTGCCTCACTTGGAGGGCCTCCTGAACTACCACCGGTGGTTCTGTGGTCACTATGTCCTTGAGGATCTTCTCACAGACCGCATTAGCAGCTTCGGACACCTCATCGATAGCTCGGATGAGTTTGCCTTCCTTATGTAGCTTCCTGAGGGGCTTATCCTGAGGTTCCTGACCCTCCTGTCCCGCATCTGGCAGAGTTTCGAGCAGCATTTGACCACAACGTTTGGCTGCCTCGGAGACGGCTTCAATCTGCTGCAGTTCATCCTCTAATCTCTGTTGCTCGGCATTCAACTTTGGTCTCGCAGCTGTGATCAATGCCTCCTTGCGAAGTTCATGGAGTTCCTGACTTAACTTAATGCTGCTGGCCTGCGCATCCTGGGCAATCTTGTTGAGAGCATCATCTAGCATGGGTTCAGGAGTCAGACTCTTTCGGGGAGCTGGCACAGGCGCTGCCTTGGGTGTTTCCTCTTTGGACAACCGCTCTGGCAGCTGGGCAATAGCTCCTCCCTGACTGGGATGCCTAAACGGTATGGGGTGGTGCTTTCTAGCCAAATCCAGTTCCTCATCCTGAGCTTTTAACTTTCGGAGAAGATCCAGTGTGGCGGGTACATCTTTGGTATCACTGCCATCCTCACCCTGCAGGTTGGACATGCTGCCAGCTCTTTCAAGGTTGCGAGTAAGCTCCATGTAGCTCTTGAGATCTCCACCAGATGGTTTCGCAGCGTCTCTTTGGATCAGATTGTATATGTTGGCCGATTGGGTTCGAATAGCCCGTTGCTTCTTTTGCATTGGGTAGACAAAGCTGGATTTGGGACCAGGAGGATCCTTTCTCAATGAACGCACAGCCAGATCATCTTTAATGATGTCAGGAGAGCCACTCTTCTTCTTAACCCTCACTGGCTCCACGTGAAGATAATCCGACTGTGGAGCAGGCACAATGGGTCCCACTGGGATGCCGAATGGAGGCTGCTTCTCCGAGGGCCGATGTTGCAGATTGGCCAACTGTAGGTTCCTGAAGGCCACATCATCTCTGATTGGATCTGGTTCTCCGGTTGGCGAATCTTCATCCTCGTAGTCATCAGCATGCGCCAAGGCGAACTTTTCAAAATCACTGGAAGTTGGCACTCGCATCTTGGAGGAAATATCCAGCTTTGGCTCCTGTTTGGGCTCGGCTGGTTCAGTGAGTCCTAGAGACTTGTAAATGGCCTCCAGTTCGTTGATGGCCTCCTCCAAATTAGCAGGCTTCTTGCGGGGGAAGTAAACAGGAGGCGGTGGTGCCACTGCTGGTGTCAAGCTCATTTTACGCTCCGGATAAACTGGGGGAGGTGCCTGTTGATGCTGCTCCCTCTTCTCTGCAACGTACTCCTCATATTTGTTGGGTAAATCCTCGCCAGATCGCCTGTTCTGATAATGGTGCGGCATTGAGTTGGTCTTGTGCACATCCCGATGACGAATCTCCACATAGTTTTGGTTTCCATGCTCTTGAGTGGGTTTTATGTGCAGACTCCCACACACTATGTTATCCTGATTCGGCGAGGGATTGACTGGTGGCGCAGTCCTCTTAGGTTTCTGCACCTCGGAGTACATTGGCATGGGATAGGTTCGTAGCTCACTAAGTCGCGAGCTGGAGAACGACCGCGGTTTGGCCAAGGGATGCTGGGGAGCGGGACTTGGGGTGGGTAGCCCACTCTTAGAGGTTCGCAATATACCACTAGATGCTGGCACTCCTGTATTGTCCATCCTGCCTGCATCCATCATGTGTATCGGCTTCCTGGAGCGTGGCGTTGCATCTGCCACATAGTGGAAATCAATACCATTCGGCAGGGATTGCTTGCCAGGATTTGCGTTCCTCTCGGATCGAGTTATGAATCTCCTGTGATGTGGTTGCTGTTGACTCACTGGTGCACTGACTATTGACGAACTGGGCTGGGAGTTGAGTGAATGCACCGACTGGTAGTGGGGTGGCTGCCAAATGCGATCGTCCGACGCACAGCGACTATTGTGATCGAAGGCGTAGGACACGGGACGCAGGTCGCCAGAGCTGGATCCAATCTGCCCGGAACCTCCAATATGCACTCTCCTCAGTGGATCCCTTGGAGGCGGTGGCGGTGGTAATGGCTTACTCTGCATCCTGCCATTCATGTTCTGCAGGTGTATGTGACTGTCGTAGCTGATGCTTCGCTTTCCATCGTTCTGTATCGCATTCTGCAGGTTCTTCTGGGGCTGCGGTTGCCACTGGACATAGCCAGTGGAGGCGTTCGTTGGCTGGTAGATGGATAAAGGCAGTGGCTGGGTCTTGTATCGATGCTGGGCTACAATGGGTGCTCCGCCATGACTTGGTTCTCCATCCCGGGACAATCTCTTGTAGTAACGCTCATTGCGGGCCGCTCGACTACGTCGACTTTGGCCAGCAGCGGAACCCAGATGAATACTCTCATCGCTGCGGTATTTGGAGAACGTGGAGGAGTTCAGCGAGATCAGTTCCTCCTCGCTGGAGTGAGCTCCTGGTGGCTTGGGACCTCGCTGCGCCGATCGAGATTTGGGTTGCTGATAACCATTTCCCTGAGCCCCAGGCTGCATTAGTAATCTCCTGTCCAGCGAGTTACTCGATCGCTGATAGTAGCCCGGCTGATTTTGATAGTAGGGCTCCGGTTGTATGGCCTCCAAAGGCAAGAAGAACTCATTGTCGATTTGCGGTTGGGGTGGATGCGGTGGAGCCTGCTCTTGCCGCGGACTCACCACAATGTGATCGAATTTGCTGCTACCTCGCGATCCTTTGCCATGTTTTCCCTTCGGCTTGCTGCCTGACTGACGCTGGGCAGGCACAAATCCCGCCTTGCGATCTTCCTCGCTGGAGGAGGCACTCTCAGCCTCCTTTTTCTTGCGAAAAAGCCTCCCGAAGGACCATTTCTGTTTGCCAGAAAGCTGCTGCGAGGATCCCCCAATGCTGTGATTGCCCCTTAGCCGATCCATATCCTCTTCCTCTTCCTCCTCCTGGTGGTTGTGGTGATGGATGTCCGCTGTGGTTGTGGTGGTCGTGATCACCTTTGAATCGTGGTCGTCGGCGCTGTTCCGGTCATTGGTCAGCTGAAGCTCCCTGGGCAGCGGCAATTGTGGCCGCCAAGTGGTCTGAACAGTCTGTAAATGAAACGAGAAAAATAGTATTTAGTTGAGTTTACTCAAACGCAATCAAGATAAATGAATGTTTTATTTGCCCGCAACTCGCGGAACCGCGAGTCTGATAAGATTTCATGGTGCCAACTTGTGTTAACTTGGTCCGAAGACCTCGAGATAAGCAAACTCAGTCAGTTTTTAACGATCTTTGCGGCTATCTAAAAGGTTTAAGCTTTTTTACGACCTCACGTCGTTGGACCCTGGGTTTAGACAAATATTTAGGGCTTCTCGTTTTTCCCAGTGTAAGAGACATCTAACTTCAATCTTTTTCCACGTGTCAAGTGCGGTTTTTTTTCTTCCTAAGCGAAATCATTTGCATACGGCTCCCACACAATACTTGTACATAAATACTCTTTTTTAGTGAATTCAGAGCGGAAGCAGCTTATTATCATGGCAAATTAGAAGTTTAGCGAGCACTTTGAGAAGTGACTTACATACAAGCTATCTAGATAAACCTCTTGCCACTTTGTCTATACATAATGCATAATGTATTGTTTGGTTCCTGGAAACATTTCAGCCAATTCACTCGTGATCCATCAAAGCTTTTAAGACCCAAAGAACTATTTAATCTTATCTGCCAATCCCATTTGCCAATTGAAAGGCCCCGCAAACAAATGCTGAAACTAATTAATTTAATTTATTTTACAGCCCTCTCCATACAATTTTAATTCCGCTTTATTTTTTTTCATTTTCGAGGATATTAAACGAAAATAAACCAAATTGCGTGTGAAATTCGATGGGGAGGGCACATATATAATATTTGTTTATACAGAAAGCTCCGCAATTGGTCCGATTTTGGGGCACCAGGCGGCGTGTGGGATCTGGACGCATCATTTCCGTTGCTGACGCCATTCGAAATAGCTAAGGATGACGGCAAATGATATCGGGGCAGAAGAATATCCCAAAAGGTAACACTTGCTTCCCTCCCAAGTGGTAAACAATGAGTGAGGAAACATAAGCATAAAGAGATTATGCTCGTGTCGAATGACATTCGATATCGTTGGCATCTGTTAGCGAACTTGAGGAACACTTGGAGTTGTCATGGAAAACATTGGCTTATTAGCACCATTCAGTTTCAATTCATTTGGAAGTTTTTCGAAATTAAATGATCGTTCTTCAACAAAATGGATTACTCGCATCCATTATTCATTGAGTAAGAAAACTAAGAGTCATATGGTCGTTTTTTAGTCTTTTTTTTTATCTTTCATAACAATTCAAAGTCTCGTAAAAATTTTAAGAACTTTTTCGATAGAATTTTAAAGACTTCCAAGAACACATGTCTCATCGTGTGGTCACCACCGTTCGCTCACTTGTCAACTTTGATTTACAGATGGAAATATATGCAAGACTTCCCCAAATATCTTTGTTCCTCGGCTTGTTCACAATCGCTTGTTAGAGGCTCATTATAAAATCTGATCTAGACTATATTTATGTAAATTACACGAGAACTTTGACTGGGAAATTTTTACGGTCTCCTAAACAGCTGCGTAATGTCGGGCAATGAGGCAGTAAAAATCATATGCGGCTGGGTAAGATGGCCAACGCAAATCACTCATACGCAATGGCGCAAGCCGACCAAACAACAATAGGAACACATATCAAACGTGCGATTGTATCTCTGGGGAAACTATAAATAAGCACACGCAACAACTCCAGATGCGAAACCGAACGAGATTCCCGAAACTCAAATGGCAAATCCCCAAAAAAAGACGGGCAAAACGAGAAATATTTGAGAAAACTTATAAATAAAACAGGCAGCAAAAGTACAAACTGGGTGGAAATAAATTCGCGCGATATAGATCGAGGTATATAGAAGGTACAATCCGGTCCGATTCGATCCGATCCGATCCGTCACGAGCACTCGCGCTTTCTAGACTGATTACGGCTAAGGAAAAACTTTCCGTGAAGATCGATTCGAAGGCGACTAAAAAGCTCCCAAAAGAAGCTCCCCAAATGGGCAGAAGAGCACCTATAGAACTTAAGAGAACCAGCGAATGGGGTGAAGAATTCCCAAGAGTGCGTTTTACATGGTTGGGGCGAGAGAGGCGGTGCTCTAAAGGAAATCCCTTTAGTTAGTCCCTAGGCCGTAGGCTAAATTTCAATTAAGTAAACAGCAAAATGGAAACTAAATTGATTTTTCTAGCTTGCCCAAATCGGGATCATTAAAAGTGTATTACGATTGCGGGCAGTCAATGAACTTTTAACCCGACTTCGGGCTTTTTAATTAAGGCCGAAAATACACAATTCAATTAAGTGGGCAGGGAAAACACTGCAGGTGAAGGCGGTTCATACATTCATCCTCCAGCGGAAAAACACAGGCTGCACTCAGAAATAAATTACGCCCAAGATCGAAATGTGTTTTTAAAGTATTGTGACTAGATTATGGATTTTTCACCATTAATTCTTATATAATTATAATTAAATTCGTAAATTAGAACTTTAAGACCATATTCCACTCAACTATTTGTATGAGTGTATGTCACCTTTTGTTTGTGGTTCTGTCACCCGATTAACAAGATCATTAATTTCGGGAGAGGCGAAGGGAATATGTGATCAACTTCTGGTTATGAATGTTCCCGAAAATAGCATCTCTATAACACTGATCGAAGATGTTCCACTTGTGTCACATAAATATGTCCGAATGATTCACTAGGCTCGTATATAAAACGATGGCTAATGCAATTATCTGTAGTCCAAAGGTAGGAAAACTGTTTAGACAGCTTGGAAAATCGAAAACGAGCCCCGAGCTATGCGGAAGATCTAGTCGGTGGCGAAACTAAAGTGCACTCGAAAGTGGGTGAAGTGAGTTCCATCTAATTATAGTCGGACATTTGCTATATATACACTGGGGAAAGATCAGACGAGCGAGGAACGCGGCAATATGGGTCGCAATCCTCGAGAACTTGGGGTAGAGAACTACCTGGGCAAACTGGGATAACCTTGGATACTCAGCTTCATTCGCTTCAATAAAAATGTGTTCAAATCGGTTTCGCTAATTCCTTATTCGCAGCTGTGCGGCGAAAAGTTAATGAACTGAAACACGAATTTTAATTACATGTTTAATGACTTCAATTTAATATTATCGCTGCTCGTGGGGCGACTTCAAAGCTGCCAAGATTTATGCGGTAAGTGCTGTACGTTTCGAGGGATAAGTGAAGTGTATTTATAAACTTGGCAGCGTTATTTGAATACCGTTTTAAGTATCTGCCACATCCGCTTGCAAAAGCATCTCTGCGGCAGCCAAAAGAAGTTGAAATATCTGTGTCAGAGCGGAATATCCCCCAAGCTTATCACACACATTATGCAAAAAAGCCTCAAAAAACTCAAATGCCGAGCTGAAATTAAGAAATTTCTGCGCGGAGCTCAAGTCTTGAGGCTGACAGAAACAAGTGGTTGGGCTCCACTTGGCTCCACTTCTAATTCATTCGGGATGGCCCCCGACAAGCGAATGTCTCTGTCTTCCAGCGGTTCGCCTTTCGAGCATGCATAATCTATACTAATTTCTATGCTCGAAAACGCGGGGTCAACAACACGCCATTAGAACTGACCAACTCGGCTGGAAAAACTTCGGTTGAAACTCACCCGCTCCCGGATTTTATTATTATTATTTATATTTATGCACAGCACGTGTTGCACTTCTTGGCTGCAAGTCAGCATGTTTGTTTATCCCGACGAGCTAATGACTAGTGCGTGATATCGCTGATGTTGCCACATTCCCATTGTTTCAACAGGGAATCGCCGAAGGGAGGAGTATCTCTGGGGTAGCCGGGTGAACCAGGAAGTACGCTCAGCTAACATCGCTCTGCAGCCTTCCTCGCATTTCAAATTATGCATATTTTGTTCATTTTTCACGTCGGACGGAGCCGAAAAATGTGAGAATTTGTTATGCTGATATGCTATGTTTTTGGGTTGGGGTTAACTCAAGAATCCTATGAAAGCCAACTGGGGAATATAATTCTAAGAGTTCATTTTGATCACTTTTCTTCAGCTAGAAATTGTTTGCTTACAACTATTTTCTCCTACAATTAGTCCAAAAATATCTTGTTATACCCAAGCAATTTTCCACTTGGCCAAAACATGTTTTCAAAAATTTCTATATTCCATAGATTCAAAACTTTTCGCCACTCAGCTCACAACTTTAACAGACCATGAAAGCGAAAAACAATTTTTGAAAGCAGCCGCCGGCATTAAAAGTGTTTTGTGGCTGCTGTAATTTCATAAGAAAATAAAAATTCTGCGTGGCCAACGCATGAGAAAATATTTTGCATATCTAAACGAAAAAAAACAAACAGACGAAACTTGTCGCTTTCGTTTTCAAATATCGGGGCGTTGAACTTTTCCCAGAAAAGCCGCGTTTGACATGGAGATCTTGGGCAGTCGGCCGGTGGGCCCCCGATTTTACCTATTGGTTTACACTTCACCTTTCTTGCTGTTTGTTATACAAAACCGACTTTCACTGGAAGTCATTAATTTTCACCCAAACTCGAGTGTGAGCCAAAGAAATCAGCATTTGATCCACAGACACACACATGTAAATCGATTTTTAATTGCTACGAAATGTGCGTTGGGAAACTGGGGAGCCTAAAAAGCAGGTGGTAAGTATGCATTCAAATTTATGAAAATTATTTGTCTGATTATAAATTCAACTTCTGGGAAGGGGGATCACAGATTGAGCTGCAGAGCCGGCTAATTTGTAGCGTTTAGTTAACTTCGATTCGATAGGGAAACACAAAATCTGCATAATTACGCGAAACTCTCGAGGGCCTTTTGCGTAAGCTTATGTGGGATTTGGGATTTCGTTTTGGATGAATGAAATGTTAATCGGAGCAACAGGTTCACTGGAGATGCCTCAATCCGAGCTTATGTCTCAGATATGGGACTATAAATGAAGAAATTGGTAATAGTAATGTGAGTAGAGTCGTACTTCTAAAGGAAATATAAGTTCTTGCTTAAAGTGCGAGTTTAATTAGCACCTTAAATTTCAGCCCAAATTGATTTTCTGTTTCAGTATGGATCTGCAATTAACGCCTTGAAAGATTTGTGTGTTTGTTTAAAGAATTCGTATCCCTCTGTCGACACAAAAGACAGAACAAAGTCTTTCAATGGAAATATTAAAAGTTTGTTTAGCTTTGCGTGGGCAGTGACTAAAGACGTATAACTTTAACGATCATTCAGGGCTGGCTGGGGAAAATGGCATCAACGGCTGGGGAAAGATTTCAAAATAAACACAGACAGCGATCTTTGTGAGAGTTCACAAAGCGGAGCATTTTATTGCGAGACGAGCCAGAAAATGCATTTTTTGCACGCTTCGCTTTAAGCGGTTGAACTTGTTTTTTGTGCTGCTTTGTGGGATTAACAAGCCATTAACACGTCTCGAGTACTTTCAGTCCCAAGACCTTGACCCAGCCATCTGAAAAAAGGAGGTAATCGACGGGTAAGACCGAACTTCAATGTCGAACGGGCGTATGCCAGACTTAATTATGAATTGCTAAAGGCACTTGTTCGAAAATTGTACATTATATACTAACACGCCAGAAACGTGCATCTTCTTGCGCTACTCAGCTATTTCCGTAATATTTTCGGGTTTAAAATACTCAAAATGGATTTTGCCATGGCCCAAAAAAAAGAATTCACATCATCATTTTGTTTATAATGCGTATGGCGGCAGCCAAACGAGATTTTGAAGCGTATTTATTTTTTTATTTGGCGTACACGTAATTATTTTGAAGGTGTGTTAGACGGAGAATGAATATGTTTTTCGGTAATAAATATTTTACATTTAAAGTTGTGTGATTAATGAAGTAAACAATGGTTATAGTTCTTCCTTGTAAGAGTAAGGTGTCAAAAGTGTATTTGATTTTCTACACAAACCAGTGAATGATCATTTTTGCTCAGTGCTTATTTTCAAAATATTATTTTTGTGTGTATTTCGTTTTCAATTTTCTTTGCTTTGCTGACAGACAGTTCAGTTAAAAGCTAGAGGAAATTTCTTTGGCAGAAAATCGAGATGTGCAAAAATTATAGAATATATGTGCAAAGACCGCATGGGAATATATTTAGTTAATGCCGGCAAAATCTTCGAGTTTGTATATATACACCTGAGATTTGCGGATGAAAAATGTGAATCTTTCGCGAATGAATCACTTTTGAATCAGTTGAATCGTTTATACTATGTGTGCCGAATCAAATAGTTAGTTCTCGTTATTTACGAGCTCCGAGGGCAAGGCCAAGTTTGGCATCATTTTAGACTTTGGCTAGACAAGTGACTAGTACGAATAGAAAGGAAGCCGACAATTTGCATGCTAGACCAAAGGCATTAAATTAATTTCGCATATCGCGAAGCTGTTTCTAACATCCTTTGAGCGGAAAAAATAGCCGGAAGCTAGCATTTTAAATATCCGCTCGGCAACAAAGACCGCAATTGAACGGACAGTGATTACGGTTCGAGTTTAGTCGAGAAATTATATGGTAAACTTTCAATCTTCACAGTCAATGGATGCCAGACAAACTGCGAACATGGCTACATGGATACATTGGTACATTGGCACATGGATACATGACAGGTGGTCTAGATTTTGTGGCCCAAGGTTCGAGCCTTCATTGCGGATTAGTTGCAATTATTGTGGCCTCTTGACATTCTTCTTTATGAAAGACAGCAGCGGTCAACACAAAACTCAGCACTTACGCACTATCGATTTTTGTCCGGGCTTAAACCTATTAAAAGCCGCCACTTCCAAAGAGTGTCATCGATTGGTGTTTGTTTGTTTGACAATAAAAGTAGCCGGCATCATCGAATAGAAAGATACATCAGCGAACTTGCCCCTGAGGGTCTTCAATTAAATGACCAAATGGCCAAATGACCAAAGGGACTGCGATAAAGAGCAATAAACTAAGGGCTAAACCGAGTAATTAAAGAGCAGCCCATTTGATTTTGTTTGTTTTGTCTTCTTCCTGCCCACCAAATTGTTATTGAACTTAATTGGATTTGGTAACTACTTGAGCCGAAATGGATGAGAAAGAGTAACCGAAACCCCGAAGAGCAATCAAAATTGGAAAATTGTTTTCTTTATATAAGTGCATTGAGCAACGAATATGGATTCAGTTGATTTTAATCGGATTTTAACAAACTGTTGGTGGCGAGCCACAGAAAAGTGCAATGAAAGCCAATTGCATCGTAAAACGATCTCGGAATACTGCAGAAACAATTGTGCAATAAAGTAGAAACAGATAAAGAAAACGCTGCGATTCCGAGTTTTAACTCAATTTAATTTCTGAATTTAAAGATATCAATCTAACTCAGTGGACCACACAGTGGTTTTTCTAGTAATTTTCCATTTTATTTTCCATCTACATTTTACGACACAATTTTTCCACTTAATGCCAAAGATTTACTCTTCGTCCGCTACGATCACGTAACAAATTTCATTTACTCAGCCGACGTGCGCACTTCAGCTTGAAATAATAAAATCAATTGGAATACGATAAGAACAAGGACAACACTTTTACTATAGTATAGTATACACTTTACTTAGTTACAACATTGAAGAGTAAAACTTTTCCCTTTTATTCGCTTTTATCTGAATAACAAGGAAAAAGAATTGAAACTCCATTCGACAGGCCATTCAACGTGAGCCAACAATTACACAACTCTCGGGCACCAAAAACATGGCCATAAAAAGCCCATTTCATCAATGTCAGACGCAGGGGATTGCCCTCATCCCCCGATCCCCCGGTCCAGCTGCAGCTCCACCTGGCATGTGTCATGGGTACATGGACATGCCCATCAGCATCAGCATATGAAACGTTTTTCACATTTTGTGATTTCTTTTTATTTTATTTTCCAGCTGGCACACGTGCGGCAATTAAACGAGCAGCCAATAATTTCGCTTAATAACACACAAAAAATACTGGCATGGCATGAGGAGTATAGTGGTTCAATCGAACGTAATTATGGTACTTAAGGTAATGTTTTTTAACGCATTTCTTCGCAGACTTTTGAAGGTCATTGGGTAGCAGCATTTGCATCGATTAAATTAAATATAGATAGAGGCACAACAACAATAAAAGTAATGCCTGCCTCGGACTCGTGGCCTCAGTCATGCCAAGTTTATCGATGGAGAAAAACACGAAAACAAGTTTTCCTCGTGGCTCTATCGAATTACATTGGAGCGTGAGTTCCGCTTTTAATACGATTCTAGGTGGGAAATATATACGCCTGATTCGCTACGGTAATGTTAAGACCCGTAAAAACCCTTACGCCTACAAAAAAAAACACCTCAACAAATGGTTATGATCCACGCCTCAAAGGCAATGAACTTGAACCTCCGCGTAAAATATTCAAATTCAAAGGTTTTCCTCTTTTCCCCAATTGATAGGGCATGAAATGAGTTTGTCAAAGATAAATCATCCTCCCAGATCGAGAAGAAAGGCCAGCAAAGAAAGAAACAGGTAGGAATGAAAACCGTATAGTATTTATTCTTTCTTTAGCCTGGCATTTCAAGGAATTACAGAATCCTGTTCTCTAGTTTCAGGTAGTTGGTGTGGGTGTGTCGTCTTATTGTTTCTTGCTGCATCATAAAATGTTTGTTTGGAACGAAGGTAAAAAGGTATTTTAGGGTTGTTTCGAAAAGGGTTTCCTGAACTTTAATTGCGTGTTCAGGACCTCGAGGTAATTAAATTGATACATATTTCATGTCAGGAGAATGCGGAATTATATGGTCCACACCCCAGAGAAAAAGGAACCCCAAAGAGGATGAAAGCCTCGCCCAAAACACAAACAGAATTCCACAGCGCTAAGCCAGGGATTTATTCTGGCCAAGATCAAATGGCCAGTGACTCCTATAATAAGGCTCTTATTACGCACCCAGACGAACCCATCCCAATTCGAATTCAAAACCACAGACGACATTTGAGGATCAGCAATGCGCTCAAGTGTAAATCTGGAGCAAATCCATATCAATATCAATATAGATCATCTCGTCTTGCCCAAGTTGTTGACCCAGTGTAACGGCAATCCAAGGTTCTAGCGATAGCCTAAGCATCACATTCACTTTAGAAACTTTAGAATTTTTTGTTGGCTCTTGCAATAATAAAAAAATCTTCGTATAAAAATATGTCGCATTTCTGATGTATGAGGCTTTCTGTTCCGAGTTCTTATCGACTCAGCCACAATATCATTTGTCAAAGTGTCAACTCCGGGCATTGTTTGTGTTTATATACGAGCACAGTCTGGTGTGGCATCTTCGTTTCGCCCTTTGTTTTTTTTTTTGCTGTCTGTCCGAAATCTGAGCATTGAAAATTGAGTAATATGCACGGGTTTTCGGTATGCGGGCCTCTTTGGAGATGGGTTAGTCGAGATTGGCGGCCAGTGATGCGGCATTTTATAATAATGCAGAGAGAAGAACGATGAGGCATGCTATGCGAGCACTGAAGATTGGGGATTGGCTTTTTGCCGTTGCAGGCAGGTTCACGAGATTGAAGATTCATTGCTTCTCTGACAAGGCCGGTAGCCCAAAGTGGATAAGGGGCATGCAGTTAAAAATGATCAAGATTAGCGCTTGATGGAAAGTCAAGGTGAGCCGGGTTTGAAAAGTTCTTAGATAGTCTTCGGCTTAAAAGCTTTTATACAAGAAACCCATGGATTGTTAGATGTAAAGTGTTTATAATGGCCATAGGTTAATTATATGAACTCAGATTTCTAAACCAAGCACACAGCGCGGCAAATCTTTATAAATTAATATGGTCGCATTAATTGATCTTTCAACCATTTCTACAACATCAGAGATTTATTCTCTGAATAAACAGTTTTCACTCGAAAAAACCAACGTACATAACCATTTCAAACACTGAAATTAAGCAACATCCGTTAATGTAATCAGATTTAGCCGTTTTTGGTAACCGATCTCAAGCGAATTTTGCTCACTTGACACCTGAAGTGTCGTCACCTGTCGCACGAGCAGACCTTTCACAGAAACCCAGACATTTTCAGCCGTCAATTGATTATACAATTTGCCAGTAAAGTTACCAGTTAATGGTTTCTATCGAAAAATGTATTAACATTGACCGCAGTCAAAGTTGCAATTTCACACGATTCGCGGGGAGTGAAAGAGAGTAAAAGAGAGACACCCACCTGAGCGGACTAATTGCAGGTGGGCCCAAAAGCGAGTTGGCGTTTTGGCCAAAGAAATTTCGTTGTGGTGCTGATTTATGCTCGAGTGTTTTGACAACAGGCCGAAGACTTTCAAAACGATTTATTTGGCTTTTTGCAAATCATTTTCCAAATTGAAATTGGGTTAATTGAGCTTGACTTTGAACAGTTAAAAGGGTAGTGGAATTTTTGTGTGTAGGCAGTTGTTCCAGAGAAATGTGGATAGAATACTGAGAGACGCAGAGTTTCGTAATCGATCTGTGTGAAGTCGTAGAAATGCAATTTGTGGTTTCAAAGCGTCTTGAATGAAAGCCCCATTCGGGCTCAACGCTTGAGTAGTTTGGCCTGAAGATGCTGGAAACGGGGAGAAATAATGGCTTTAAAATGGTAATGCTGATACGCTCAGGTAAATAAGTGGGCAAGTGGATCAATTCTAAGTCTTCTCAATTCATCCGCAGATGCAGAGATGTCAACTTTCCACATGATCGATGAACCATCAGGAGTGGCTTAAGAATATTCCAAACGAAGTCCGCTAATCAAAGAACTATCACAATAGAACCAAAGATTTTCACTTCATTAGGTGCGTCTTTGTCCCGCGAGTCTATGGAGATACATCGGCATAAGCCATACAACTCCATGCTATCCACCGTTAAATTGTTTTTCGTTCGGCATTTTCGTAATTTACTTGATTAAATGCATTGATCATTAGGCGTTCTCCGTCGAGAGCAAAACTAGTTTACAGAATCCAGATAGTGGCAGGAAGCTGGCACACAAAAATGCTCGTCGAAGGTAAGCCACATTTTCAACCGAAAAACACAAGACCCAGAGGAAAGACAAAAACACACAATGAACTGAGGAGACACCTGCCGTAGTCCAAGCCGTTAGCAGTTGGCTACTGCCACACAATGGACCCAAGTCGAAGTCGAGCTGGAGGTGGAAGTGGAGGTATCTGGTATGCAACCTGTAGATATGCGCTTTATAATTGCATGAACCGCTGCACCAACTGACCCACTTCGGCACACCATACAGACTCTACTATAGAACCCCAGTCTTGGGCACCCGCAGTCCGGCAATAATGAAGCTTGTTCTGCGGCTTCTGTGGGCCCCCAAATAAAAATAAAAAAAAAAACAGAAAATAGAAAAATGAATAGGCTAAATTAGTTTAAAACAAATGTAAGCCCGCATGAGCGAACGAGTTAAGGCGATAATTTATGCAATTGCCTCGAGTCTTTGAACTTTTCAAACGAAACCAACAACCCAGCAAGCTTTTCTTGTTTGCTTTGGCACCTTAGGGAAAATTGAAAATTAGTAGTCAAAAAGTTCAGCTTTTCAGCATGGATTCGCTGCTCCAGAAGATCTCCGAGTTGTTTCATAACTTTACTTCCCCCATTGCAGCGGTGGTATACAGTCCTAAGAATGTAGAGAACGCAGAAGAAACCAAAACCTCTGCAAACCAAATACCAGAAGCTTTGAGCCAGGAAACTGCAAAGCCGGAAACTGGGAAGCCGGACTCTGATCGCCCTTCACCTGATACCACTGAACCCCTAACCTCTGGTGATATTCCAACCCCAGATGTCAAGTTGCAAAAGTTCAGGGAACAAACAGCCCCACATTTAAACTACGAGCTAGAGTTTGTTAACTTCGTAGATCGCAACGCCCCTCAGGGTCTATCGAAGAAGTTAATGGATATAATGCCCTATCTGGAAGTCAGCTTTTTGTCCTGGCCAGCGTTTTGGATTTGGCGCGGCTACAACTGGCAGTCCGCACGGAAAACGGAGAGAATCGCCTTTTACATTCAAAGGGTTTGAAATACGGCAGTCTGCCGTGCAATTAACATATTAAAAACTATTCATTTCAGACCTATCAACAGGCCAAGCTAATGCAGTTGGCTATCTTAACCACTGGTCTGTTCACGATATCAATGGGTCGACCTGCCGGCATACCAATAGAAATGCACACTGTGCACAATAATCAGGAAGAAACAGATGACATCGGAGACTCCTCTTAGTTCAGGTAAGCCTTGATATATGTTTCTGTCCAGACTTTACACACACACAATACACAACATTCGGTCGAAAATTAAACCTTTTGAAGATGGGCATCCAAAATTATTACGGCAATCTGAAGGAGAAGTTCTTGACGAGGCTCAAGCCAAAGGAGGAGGAACCAGCCAAGCCAAGAGCCCACCCACCTCGGATGCATAATCTTGGCGAGGAGATAAGTTTACTGGTGCATTCGCAATCCTTTGAAAAGGCCTACAGTACTGCAGCACCATTTCTTTTCGCCAGTTTGGGGGCGTGGCCGGGCTATTGGCTGTTCAGAGGAATGGATTACCATGTTCATCGATCGCACATTCCATTGCCCATCTACATAAGACAGGTGAGTCGTTTGCTGCTTCGGTTTGCCATAAACTTTTTAGCTAAACACATTATCATCTTAGACCTACTATCAAGCCAAAGTGGTGCAGCTTTTCATTATCTTGGCCGGCACATATACCGTCTTCAGAAACGCCAGTCGCTTGCGTTTGATGAATGCAAATAGAGTGGGCCCGAATTGAAGCCTTCAAAAATCATGCAATGGATGTCCAAGAACCAGCGTCTTACAAATTTCGGAAACAGACCATCGGAGAGTTGAACTTTTAATTTAACAAACACAAAATATAAACACAAAAATACATTTTATATGCATTTCCTACAAAGTTGAGTCTGTTGATGCAGCCGATTCTTCGGAATCATTACTTTCCTTATCTTCATCATCTTGAGCCTCCCTTCTAATGGTCTGGATTACGTGTGCTAGTGCGCCACCAGAGACACCATTGTCCACCAGTTCGATGCAGATTTTAAGGGATTCCTTGCTGAGGCCGGAGTTCAGTACATCCGATATGGTTTGCAGAATAGTCAAGCGATCGTCGGATTTATGTTGTGTCGGTTGTTCTGACATACTTATTGCACAAATTTTGATATGAACTCTGAATAAATATCAAAATAATTTAGGCGCAATGCTGACAGTTAGCTCAAATGCAATCGATTGAGTGTATTATTTACAAGTGATTAATGATCTGTCACACTGTCAAAATATTTGATTTCCCTTCATAATCCCAGGCTGGCACATTTGTTCTGCTAACCCGAACCCCGATGCCTAACCGTAATCCACATTGCCAGCTATAAATCGTAACACCGTTTCAAGTTCAAAGTTCAGTAATGAGGCACCTGCTCCAGTGAACCCCCATTCGCTCGCCATCCGATCTGCCCGCTGCCAAGTGGAAAGATAAATTAGCTACAAATTAAACAAATTATATACGCCAGAGATGCGTGCCCCTCACAGCCATTTTGAAGCGGAGGGGAGAATTGTAAATGCTGAAGAAATCTCAAATCTCAGCTGGCGCACAATTAAAAAACGCTTAAATGAAGATCTTTTTCAGTCGGCAAGTGCAGTGCCGCCAGCATGTGATAAGTAAGAGCAAACACTTAATCGTGAGAGGGGATCTATTGTATCGCTTGGCCTCACCTGTATGAGATACATTTTCCGCTTTTTTTTCGACGCTCCGCACAACGAATGCTAATTATGCAGCATCTGATGTGGTGATGATGAAGTGGTTACTGTCTTGCTCTACTTGGAATGCAGCTCACTTTTCGTATGTTTTATGGGTCTGGTGCAATTGCGATCAATTGGAAACCGAAAAGAAGGCGATCTCGGGACTTTTTCACTCAATGAAAATCAATTGAAAAACGTTTTCGCTGCGAAAATGTAGAACTTCACTTGGTAGCGAAGCAATTTGCAGCTTTAACTGAGGCGTTCAAACTAAAACAGTTGGCCGTGTCTTATTGTACAGTTGTATATAGTCGGGCTATATAAACGCAATTAGTCAGCAGCACGTAAACACAAACTAAATGAAAGGCAAGTGGGGTAGATATTGAACTCGCTTGTCTTGTGGCAGTGAAATTAGCCCGATCGAAGGGGGTAGTACATAAACTTTTCAGAGGGTGTTTCCCTGCTTAACACACTTCGCTTGCTATGGCAATAGGTTTGCAAATGCCTTTGCAAGGTGTTCACACCGCACAAAATCGATCAAACAAATATTTTCAAACACGATTGGCCAGCTCAATGTATGGGAACTTGAGCGGTCTTTTGGTATTTCGAGGTTTCTCTTCGCTGTTTGTTTATGCTTTATTTATTTACACAAATATGTACAGTTCGTGGGTTTAGGTTTAGTGCGTGGTTTAGTGCATATTTTAGTGTATTTGTCATTTGAATATTGTTTTCTAAATTATTATTCGTAAACGCGTTTGAATGACCATCGTGTTTGTGAGTTGAGCGCGAACTGAATTGAAATTCCGCTGGGCTGTAGCTGCAAAGCAGCTTGTGGATTGTATCTTATGGATTCCATGCAACCTCATCATGAGGTTCGCTTCGAACATGTTTGGAAATATCTCTGATAGCCGCCGGATCAAACAGGTTGCGCACGATTGGGAATGTTCGGATATGTTCCCAAGATTCCCGGGGCTGCACTTGAAATCGCTTCGACATTTCTTGATGTCACAACTTCGGAATTCGGATTATTCTGGGGACGGGATGGAGGCGCCCACTAGGAATTTAGTTAATTTGTTGATTATTCCGAGCACCATGGATGGGGCAGAAATTGGATGCTAATGAATGCTAAATGGTTTTAATGGTTGAAAAGACTAAGGGATGAATAGCATGGGGCGAACATACGTGAGTTGGTCATGGGTTAGAGGTGGATTATTTGTACTTTTATGATACTAAATAAAACTAATTAATATTAAGGAAAGTGTGTATAGCTTAAACTTTAGGCACCCTTTTGCCTAGCCCAGTCATATTCAACCCAAACCCAAAACCTCATAACTATTCACCTCTCCACACCCAGGCGCATATCTCAGCTTGTGGAACTCATTGCAACAGGTTCGCCGGGCATTAAAAATAAAAGCTGCAGAAATCCATAAGGCGAAAAAAAAACGAGACCATAATAATTAATACCGATCGGCCGAGAAACCCACCAAACTCCGCCAAAGGAAAGAAGTGCGTAAGTAAAATAAAGAAAAACAGGAAATTGTTGCGAAATATTTCATAACCTGCCAGCGAGAGATGACAAAACTGCGAATGGATCTGCATCTTGTGAAGAAATTTCACCCAAATACCAAGGTGAAGGGGGTGTGGTGTCTTGGCCAATAATCGTTCACCCTTGAAATCGACTTTCAATTTGCAAAAGTATAAAAAATGAAAATAAAAAGGAAACTTGCGGCCAATTTCATTGGCCATGCCTGCCCGATTCTCTGGCATCTTGTGGCACAAATGTGTGGCACCGTGATAAATGCACCGAATAAGACGGGAGAAATAAAATCAAAATGAGCCAAGACAAAAAACCTGCAATCAGCAAACGAAAGTGAAACAAAAGTGCCGACGAGCGAGCAAGAGAGACGGGAAAAGACATCGGGAACGCTCAGCGAAAAACTTGCAATTTCCATTTTAAATACGCAACAACTTTCGGCTAGAGGCAGGCTGCCAGCCACAAGGAGTCCACCTCGTTGGTCCACCCCGCCCCTCATGCAGCTGCTCAAAAACCATAAAGGAAGGGGCGGGAGGCAATGGGTCTTAGGACCAGATCCAGACTTACACTTAGAGAAAGTGGCAGGAATAAATTTAGTAAATTTAAATATCTTGGTCTGTGTAAAATGAATCGAAAATGAATCCTTATTTAGAAAGAGGCACACAGTATCCTTCATAATATTCATATTAAAAAAATGTTCAATGCTATATATCGTTTTCATCGTGTATCCATGAACAACAAACGGCTTGGGCCGCAAACTCCTTGACTCGGCGATTTGTTGTCTGTGGATCGTCTGGCTCTTGATTGGAGCTGCCCTCCAGGAAGCGGACGGGGAGGAGCAGGAGCAGGCGAGGCAGGAGGAGCTTGGGAAGCCGTAGGAGTCTGGGCGGATTGGCGCTCTTTTGTTGGGTATGTCATCAGCATAAATTTCGCCTCGCATTCATCATAATTTCCATGCATTTAATTTGTATCATAAATTGTCTGCTTTAGACTCCTAGAGTCTGACACTGAGATTGCAAAGGGCCATAAATGCTGAGATATTAAATCTTGCATTAGTTCTGGAGCGACAGAGCTTTGCGTTTGCCAAGTTCCCAGCAAGTTCAACGAACGACTGGCATTTTCACTTTCACTTAAAGCAGCAGGGAAATGGGAAATGGGAAATGGGAAATGCAGGTTCAATGGTCACGCACTTGGCAAAACAGCAGCCGCAGCAGCAGCAACACAAGCTAATTGACATCCCTAGCCGGTGTCTGATTACCCAGCAGATTTTGCAAATGAGCCGGGCAAACATTGGTAAAAACAAGCCCAGACACTTGAGATACAACGATATGCATTCGCCAGATACAAAGGTACTGTGATGCAAAGATACAAACACACAAATTCACTCGACGCACGTTTGAATGCTGTGCAGCACGGCGATCAATAACAACAAAAGACTGGCAGACTGTCTGGGCCGAGATGGGATGGGATAGTTGTTGGCCAGGTTAAAGATCGTTAGGCGCGACAAGGGGTCAGGTAGTAGTGGTGGTGGTGAAGGAGATATGTTTCTATGATGGCCACGATAATCAAGGAGTGGAGGGTTTCTCCGTTCGGTTAATTTTCCACTTATTTCGCTAGCCGCCTGACCAAATGAGCCAATAACTTCATTGGTGAGCATAATCATGGGCTGCATTGATTGGAAAATCCATTATGCGCCTCGCTTTTCAGACTGCACATGCTAATGGCTCCCTTTTTACGAGCCACTTCCTCGCAGGAACCGGGGATTACGCAACTCCTCCCCGGGGGAAGTCCTAAGTAAAGAAATCAACTCCGTTTTTTATTGACTTACGCAATGATTTCCTTTAACTGCCTATGGCCCAAAAACGATATCGGTGAAACTTACCTGCGCGGAAAGGAAGATCGCAGACAGATGGCATTAGTCATATGCGAGGTGTACATGATATGCGTGGAAATGATTAAGCAATTTCCGTTGACATGCCATTTTCCAAATGGACCAGTAGAGAGTGAGAGTGCGGCGATAGCGAAATATGTATCTGCAACTGCAATCGCTCATAAATCAAGTTTGCTCCATCGAGGCTTACGTTCGTTCGGTTTATGGCGACAGATTTTGTGGCCAACCAAATGCAGTTAATGGTCAGGAATGTGGCGAAATGTGGCGAAAGGGAACTGCCGATATAATAGAGAGTTTCGGTTTCGTGCCGTTTTTATCTGGTGTTTAAGCGAAATGATTAGGAAACCAACTCACTAACAATTTTGCTCCAGATACTTGGGTAATTATACCCTAAGATTCCTTCAATCCTCAGGGTGTAATAGACTCAAATATAAGTAGTGTAGATAATAATTTAAGGATCATTTCCTTCATGGCCATTTAATATATATGTAATAAGAGAAATACGTTAATTTCCCACGCCAATTATCCGTGATCTAACCATGCAGCTTCCTTGATGCAATTCCCTTCATTTTCCCACACCTTTCTGATGTCTCAACTGGCGGTTCTCAAGGAAAACAAACCGCAGATCATCTGGCTCTACGCCTATGAGTTCCACCCCCAAACAACTCAAACACCTGCTGACCTGTGGCGCAATCTTTTTCCACCGATTGATGGATGGGACACTGTCAGGTAGTCGGGGGCAGCCACCAATCCAGCAGATACTTTCTGCCACATTGGTGTGAAATTTCGTTTCGTCTGAGGCCGCTCAAAGATATCTCTTTGAGGCGTTTTTGGAGCCCAACAGACCCACTCTGCGCCAAGTTCAATGGACGCTCGTTGGCAGACGCAGAAAAGGGTCTCCTTTTATGCTTCTTCAATTTTATGGACAGTTAAACAATTATATTTGGTATTTACAACACACCAGACGACCATTCGAGAGATACGCTATGAGAAAGATGATGCAATGCGGCAATCGACCAGCCACTGGCGATCAAAAGAAGGAGGAGTAGATGGCTTCAATCCAAGGAGCCGACCGGCGACAATCTGCCACTTGGCACTTTCGATTTTCGCTTTCGCAGTTTAAAAAAGAAAACATTTTGTTGCATTTTTTCCAGCTGGTCACGTAACGAGACCCCCGGCCAGCAAACCATCTGACCATTAAGAAATTCTCGAGGGTTGGGTGGGTGCTGCAGTGCCGAGGTATTTGAGACCTGAGCAACTGCACCCGCACCCACCCAATCGAGCTGCCACGCCCGGGCGGCATAAATCACTGGGGAAAAGCGCAGTCCATTCCATGGTGTGTACATAAATTTAATCGGGCGTTTTATATCAGCACCTCGACGGCGAAACTAGAAGACAATGCGCAATTCGCCTAAATATAGCCCAGACTTCGAATCCGTTCGTCATGCCAGATGCAATCTAAATGAGAACCGACTCCCGCTCCGGATCGACAGCACGTCCAGATCTCAAGTTATGATGGGTTATAGTTGGGGAAAAATACGAGTACTCTACACCAGATACTCCGTTGAATTGCAACAAGAAATTAAGAAACTAATTCGCTGATGAAATCTGGAAATTGAGGGAATTCCACATTCACCTACTACTTAGGAATCTGCCCTACCCAAAGTCATGTCCATTAAACCTTACGCATGTCTCGTAGAACGTACGCATCGATATGAAGAGACAGCAAAGTACGTTTGAATATTAACGAAACGAAAAAAACAAGATTTACCTATCCAGCTGCTGGTTTTGATTTTTATTTTAATTTTTTTATGGGCTCTACTCATATAGTTTTATGAAATCTGGCGTTTGTAGGTGCAAACCTATGATGTTGTTATTTCTGGTTTTGGTTTTTCTTGACGATTTCGGTTCATTTGTAAAATGCTCACGTGCCACGGATTTCTTGTTTGCCTAGACAAAGTTGTGGAAAAATAAAAAGTAGACGTATATGTGTATAATAGTGAAAAGAATGCCATGGAGAGGCACGTTTCGGGCTGAACGCAGTTCGAGAAATTTGTTTGCCTATTTTATGTTGATTCCTATGACGGACCCTAATCCGCGACATGCATCCTATGGCCGCCCATGGCCAATCCTTGACGTCTGACGAAGGGGAGTGCCGCTCGCAGTGTTTGCAAATTAATTGCCAACTTATATGCAAATATCATAATCACCATTCTTCAATTCAAATTACATGGCTGGCGCAGCACATAACGATCGTGTATTCCAGGGCTCTCGGCAAATCTCCATGCAAATTCAATTTGATCTTTTCTGCATTTCTGTCGAGGAACGAAAAACAAGGCGCGAAACGATTTTCCAACCCACGCAGCGATATCGAGTAACAGCAAACGTGTTTGCATGTGAACTTGAATGAAATGCCAAGCTCGAATTGGGTTACAGACAATTGCCCGAACGTAATTATACCAAAAGCCCACAGAGCACCAAACAATCTTGTCCCCATATGCTGACAGCCGGATTGATTGCTCGGCAAGGTTTTTGGGATCTGAGGAGCAGCTAATAAGCGGGCAAATTGGGGAGAAACCTCCGAGCATTATGGCATTTTAAACGGAACGACAGAATGGCAGCTGAAAACCAGAAATGTCGATCATTTGCTTTGCTGTATGTTTAGACCACAAGAACTCATTTCTTGGTAGGGTTCTTCTTGTTAATGGTTTACCAAGACAGTAGGAACACCACTAACCTGATATTTTACAAAAATATGGTCAACAAAAATAGAAACTTCTTCATTTAAACCAGTACAACCGAATCGAGAATTAATCTGTCAAGCTAAGCAAACAGCGATGATCATCTATCATAGTCAGGTGAAAACAAATAGAAATTATAAATGTGCTGCGGCCCAAAGCAAAGTCATTAAGTTGTCTGAAGTCTAACGCATTAACTTCTCATCCCCAGATGATCTAAAATCGGATTAGTGTGATATCTAGCCCAAATCGCTGTAATAGTGCTCCAAAATTAACAAATTCATAATCAAATTTGGTATGCCGAATGTTAATTTGTATCAATTTGCGGCCGACCGCAGAATGAAGAAAGAAACTACTATTTTTCTAGTTTTTCGCCAGGCACGCCAAATCAATCAAACCTTAGCAGTCGCACATGGAGCAAAACAATCAAAGCATTATCGCAAAAAACGGCGGACTGCAAAAACTAAAAACAAAGGAAAGATTAATGAACACAAATGTACATTGAATTGGTTGGCCCGACGCACTTTCACTTTCCTCCATCGAACGGGCCGAGAAAAACCGATAGGGCAAAGAAATTTATAGTTAGGAAACTATCCATCAGATACTACGAACCTACTTGACCCATTAAGACCCACCAAACAGGCACACGCAATGCAAAACGCATTGGGATATCGCTCGTTGTCCCTGGCAATTGTTTAATTGGATTGTTTATTGGGTGAATGGGGGTGGTTGCCATGCTCCCAGCGGGTTGGCCTATCTATTCCCGACCTCAATGTCCGCGAAATTGAGTCAACCCATGTTGCCCCCTTGTGCTGACCCAGTTCGCCATATTTCATGCTCAATTTTACTCTTTCAGGGTCACGTGAAACCAAATGGACTAACTAAAAGTGCTCGTATTTTTGCAACATTCCCCAAGGCCTTCCTATATCGCCACCGATGTCGTCAGATCGGTGGATTATTTTAGCTATCCCGCTGTTGGTTGTCCATTCTATATCTGTCTGTCGGTCTGTCTAATAAATTAATGGAACTCTTTCTGCAAAATTTATTTAAAGACAATTTTGAAAATCTCTACGAAAACATTTTAAAATATGTTTGGGGTTTTCTTATGAGAAACAATATATAGAAAAGTTTCTATTCTAAGGAATTCACTTTAGTTTTCGATAGATCTTAGGAAATGTACTGTTCAGGAGTATATTTAACAATTTCATACGGCTCGTTACACCAAGAATTTCAACGCATTTCATTAATCTTTGTGGACGTTCCATTATACCCGACTTGACCGTCTTGCTCTGTCTTGGCCAGACAATTTTTCATATTTTAACGAGCTAAAATTACGCGACTTATCGTAAAGGGACCCTGATATTATATAGCTATTGAATGCGGTCCAAGTGCCACCCCCAACAATCTGTCACAATTTATTTAAACACTTGCTCCCCCATGTCGTTACTCTGTCGCCCGAAAAACAAATTGTATTTGTTTCTCTCTATATGTGGCGATTGTTTTTTGGGATTTTCTCTGAAAACATTTCGTTGACGGAAGTGCGCGTGTCGGCGCGACGCCATTTAAGCCAAAAAATGAATATGGCCTTATAATGTGTATTTAACGATTCGGAAAACAGGCGAAAAGGCAGGCGATGCATTAATATTTCAGTCGCGTTTCGAACGCGCAAATCTGTGACGCCCTCGAGTCGCCGAATCCTGACTTGCATTGAGAATCGGAACGACGTTTAATATCCCTATATAGAAATCGCAATATCGGCAAACAGTAGCACATACATATAGGTAGATATCCACACATAGAGAACATATAAACCAGCCGGCCATCAACTAAACGGCCCATGGCCTGCATAAACAATTTGACGTCAATTCGAATGGAAAGAGAACAGAAGTATCTGACTTCGAAATCGAGCAAAATCAAAATAAACCCAATGAATGTGTATTTTCATATTTTCGCCTCACTCGGCTTCAGGAAATAAATCAAAAAGCTCATGGAAAGAAACCATTTTAAGCTAAATTATATACTGCAAAGAAAGCCGGCAATTTGTTTGCTCATAGTCTGGTCAGAGAATTTACGACCCAACTATCTGTGGGGCTTGAAATTGCACTCAACCCCTAATGGAGAATGACTCAACCATCCGACAACCAACCACCGATGAGCCAAAGGGCGTCTTTCGTTGGCCAACTTGCCAAGTTGCAATGGGCAACATTGAAAAATAAGTATGCAAAGAGCAGAATGTTTAGCCGCTGACCCTTAAAAAGCGATATTTGACATTTGTGCTCGAAATATACATTTAACGAGTGCCGCAAGGCAAAGTGAAAGTACAAAAGAGCATTTAAGGCGCAAGGTATGTGCTCGAAATCCAGGGTATATTATTCGATTCATTACTCATCAAGATGGAAATATTAATTATCCACATTTATTAGTTTCAAGAACCGCAGGAATGATATACAGCCTCACGAATTCCACTATAGCCCAAACTTTCAGGGGAAATGATGTGGAGCATCGATTCATTCATATTAGACGAACGAATGAGTTTAGTTCGAATACATATATCTTATTTTTGGGGGTCCTTAATTGCCGACGAACTGATCCATTTTTAGAGGAAAACTATTGGAAAAACACACGCCAGCGGAGAACGGCAGAGGTGAAAAACGATTCAGAAGATGCGGCTGCCAAATAGATACAAGTTGCTAGCGCATACAGTAGATACAGATTTGAATCCGAATCTGAATCTGAATCATGATGGACGCACACAAGTGGACCTCGGCCACACCTCCCCGCCTCAGCTTATGTAATAGTCTGTCCAACGGATGTGCCGAAATGTTTATAAACAAACAATTGCACAGAGAGAAAACGAGCATACAGATCTGAGACGATTTTTAATTGGATCATGGATAATATAAAATATTCAGCTGTGTTCCTGAATTTTAAGACTATTTATAATATTATGATCCTTAGCCAGGGGGCAGGAGATGCATTAGTTCCGAAAAGAAATGTGGGTTTACTTGAACTTACACTTATAGCGCGTACTGTCGAGCATTTACAACATGCCGAGCTTCATCATTCCAGAACAGAAAGTTGGACGATATTTCCTGCGTTCCGTTTGGGGTTGGCCTTTCAGGTGGGTTTGTTTAGGCCGCTCACGTTGTCACAGAAACCGCAGTCAGTGGGGGGTTAAGTAAAAAGTAGGGTCCGAAGTATGTTAGAAAGTAAAACGCGCGCAAAACAAATGCCACTATACTGATTAGTGGAAAGGCACAGGGGAACACACGCGTGCAACCGGCGAAGTTAACCGGAGTCGTTAGCCTTATTCTTTTTCTATTTGTTGTGACAGCTCGCTGTCTGCACTTTTGTTGTTGTGACTGTGGGCAAATCCAATTAGCCAGTAAAGATGCCGCCCCAACAATCAGATAGTAGTGGCAAATACCCCAGATATTTACGATATATCCACCGAAAAATTACTGAAATATCTTTGGGATTGTTTCGATTCGGAAGCCAAAGAGATTTGCTTAGAACTTGGGATAGAAACGCGTGGAAAGCCACCGAAGACCGCGACGGAAAAGCGGAAAGCGCGAGGGAAAACGCGATGCGACCGGGAACGCAACCAAAGCAGAACTGAATGGCCAGCGGAGGAATCCAATGGCCAACCAATTCTGAGGCGATCCCTGAGTGAGAGCTTTTCTCTCACTCGACATGGGCGGAAAACTGAGAAAAAGTCGGAAAATGCTATTTTAGCCCATGCCGGAAAACCACTCAAAGAGCCAAAGCATAATGAAGAAATTATGTGTGAACATTTTGACGTAGCAAATTGTTTACAACGATTTTTGGGTGGAAGGCGCTCCGGCGTTCAGCGGTTGAAAATGAAATTGCAATTGGCCAGGAATTTTTGAAAGAAATATTTCCGGGATATATATTTTAGGAAAATTCGAGATATGTGATTTATCGAAAATTTTTAATTTAAACTATAACTTCTTCATGGATTCAGTTTGGCCAACCTAAAGATATATTTTGCTCGACAAGCATTCATTAACAATCGATTTTATTTGGAATGCACATATATTTGATAACACTATAAACCGCCCTCGCAAATCTAAGTTAAAACGGTAAAACGTGTAATTGCTTAACTTATAACGGTACATTTTGATGGCGGCTTACACCCACACTTGTACGTACCTTGAAATGCAGCTGGAACGCAGGACCTTGCGACCACCAAGCAAACAACAGCTGTTGCAGGACACCCGCCTTCGCTTTTATCAATATGTCGCCTCTCCTTGATTTTATATTTACATTTGGATATTTCCTCGTCGTTTTAAAACCGATAAACAGCAATTTTCATTTTTATTTGCCGGTGACACACACACAAACACGCACGCACTGCCAAAAACACAAGCACACGCGCAAGTAAACAGTTGCATTTTGCCGGCTGGATTTGTTGTTGCCGCCGCCAGATAAAAAATGGAATAGGGATAAATTGCGCAGAAAACTTACCTGTAATACGGCTAATACCGCTCTTTACTTTAATCAAAGCTTTGTTAACTACTTAATCACTCTTACATTAATTAATCACAACTATCACACCGGTTTTATTTACGCGCCTTTAACACGACACGTATTTCGTTGATTTTGGCGCGATTTCGTTTAAAAAGAGACGGTGGGATGGCATAGGCGCTGCCCATACACACGCGAAATGCACTTTTTATGATTTATAGCTTGTTTATTTTGTTTTGATTATTTATTGTTAAACGAAAGCTAAAATTTGGCATTTGTTTGGCGCCGTTGCCAGATCGATTGTGGTTAGTCATATGGTGAGCCTGCTGCCAGACTGCGAGAGCAACCCACTTTTTAGTGTTGGCTAACAGAGGTATTTGGGCCTAGCTTGGCAACGCCATTCAGAAACACATTTTGTTTGTAACTAAAGAGGTTTTTTAAATTTTCTTTTGAATAACTTGGTGTACAAAGTTGATTTTTGAACGGCACACTTCTGAAATGGCCCGCACTGAACTGGAGAAAAAGGACAAGCGCCAGGGAAAAAAACGCAAGCACGAGGTGGCTACAAACCCTGAACATGCGGCCAGCGACGACGAGGTGGCCGACAAAAGTCTGATTCTAGCTTCACAGGTAGATCAAGAGGAGGCCGCAATAGGTGGGTTTCAACTCAAATCTATATCGGCTATGTGTAACATGTCCAAAAAATTACAGATAAACCCGCCAAGAGGCGGCAAAAAGAAGCAGAAGTATCGGTCGCTAAGAAACGTATCAGGAAAAACCAAGCGGAGGAGCAGGTGGCCGCCAGTGGAAGCGATGAAAGTCTTCCTCAGAAGACCCAAAAGAGAAAACAGGTGCAGGATGCAAACGAAACCAAAAAGCAGAAACGCAGCAAAACGCAGGAAAGTAACTCGGAAGACGACGACGATGCGGACTCGCAACCCACAACAGCGCAACTAAAAGAAGCAGCTCGTCCGGAGAACGCTTATGCAGTGGTTACCGTGCGCCAAAAGAAGAAACAGAAGCACCAGCAGCGCCTCGAGGCCCAAAAGAGTCAGAGCTCCAACAAAGATGCCCAAGTCAACAAGGAATATCTACTGAAATGGAAGGAATCCCGCCAGGATTGGAAGTTCAACAAACTGCGACAGATTTCCATACAACAAACCGCCTTTGATGTGGAGAAACTTGATGAGGAGCTGTGGCCAACTGCTCTGGAGTATTTGGCCAGTTCACAGGGAGCAGCGCGCTCCAAGATCAGTCAGTTGGCCGAGGAGGTGATCCAGAAACTGGACAAGGAGGGCGAGAAACTGGAGGACGAGGCGGAAAGGCGAAAGCTAATCGAGTCCACGCAGTACCAGCGGGCACGCGATCTCCTCCAAAGCTTCGACTAGATTATTATGTTAGTTGTTAATTTTTGCCTTAGGAATAAATTACACATGCCTTCCTATTTTACAAGAACTTGTTCTTGATTTGTTTTATAGCATCCTCATTATGTATAACATTTTACAAATTTACTTATAACTACAGGTCCACATAGGCTAAAAGTTTGTCAATGTGATCAACGCGCATCTGCAGAAGCTGTCGATCCTCGTCCTTCAGCTTAAGTTTGTCCAGCTGATCCTCTTTCAAAAGAAAATGCTGCAGGAAGAGCCTTACGCTTTGCTTAAACTGCTGCAGCTTGGTGTTTTTGGCCACTCTTTCGAACGTCTGATAAATCTCGCGTTCATCGTTAGCCAAAAGCAGCCTAACCATCACTTCCTTCATAAAGTAAAAGCTGAGCTTGTCCAGCTGCATAAAGTCCACGACTTTGAGCACTGACAGCTGCAGACCAGCAGCTAGGATTACGTGCTGCAGAAAACTAGCCAGGTTGCGAATCTGCGGCTTGGAAAGCTTATCGATATCATTGATTCTGTCCCAACTGGCAAACTGGAAAGCCAGTTGAAACTTTCTGTTGAATTGGCAGAACTTAAGGGCCAGATGAGCGTAGTAGGGATTAGCACGCTTCTCATTCAGAGCGCAATGGATGATCACGTAGGCCACCGCTCGCTGGTCCTTCAGAGCCAAATGCAGAATCTTCTCAAAGGCGTCCACATAATCGGCGGCACTCATGACGATGCAGAAGATATTCCTCCTTTCGGCTGTGTTCATCTGCTGCTTTCTGGCCAGCTCCAGTAGCTGGTCCGCAAAACCTCCGTTGGCAGACTTCGATGAGTTCTTATCCTGCTTTTGCTTGGCGGATCCCATCTCATCCAGATTTCCCGTCCAGGCGGAGCCCACAATCCACCATTTACCCACTTTATCAGCACGCAGGAGGTCCTGCAGGGTTATGTTCAGAGTCACCACGTAGCGATCATTTTTCAGCATGGCCTTCAGGCGCTTTCGCAGATTCTCCGCCAACTCGGGATCATACTGGGGCAGCTTTTGCATGTTGTTGTTTTTGACAGCATTCAGAATATCAACCATGAAACGCAGGCGCGGATTCTCTTTCAGTTCCAGTGGGGCACTGGCAATTTGCGATTGAACTTTTTGCATCATGGTCTTAAAGGCCAGTGGATCGTCCTTGCGCAGCCGGAAGCCAATGGACTGGAAGATCAGCAAAAGGCACTCCACGCTCTTCTCGCAAAGATGATCTGACAATTTGCCGATGAGCTCCATCAGCAAGTTCAGCTCGTAGATCTTGAAGAGGTACATGTAGCAGAGCACCAGTACTAGGTTATTCAGCTGCTTATCCTCCACCTCCAGGCTAGCGATGTTCTTGACGTAACCATCGAATATCTCCACGAAATTCTGCAGGAAATGCGCTCCAATCTCGCTGCCCACCTGGGCATGTAGGTAGGCCAGCAGCACCATGTGTTCCTGCACCATTCGCTCGTTGGTTCGCGTGGAGCCCAGAAGGGCTTCTTGAATTAACTTGGTCAGGGTCTCGTTCATGTTGTAGCGGGAGTTCTTCATGTACAGCTCCTCGATGCCGGCGGCAATCTTGTGCAGATTCGCTTCTGACAATCGATTGAGCAGACCTTTGCATTGCTTCAGAAGGCGAGCTAGTATCTCTGCCTGTTTTTCACTTGATCCCGCGCTGGCTGCCATCAAAGCTCGCTGATGTGGCGGTATGTACTTTTGACCGGCGGCTGAGGACTCGAGCTCCACGGGATCAGGCAGGATGTTTCCCTCGGCATCGCGTTTGCGTCCGTAGATGTCCTCTTTAACTGTAATTAATTCGTTAATTAAATGAATAACTCTAAACGATGTGTGTTCTCACCCTTGGGTGCATTCTCTTCCTGCTCCGAATCCTCCTCGCTCTGTTCTTCCTCTCCACTTAGGTCTTCATCATCATCTTCACCCTCAGAGCCACTGTCATCTTCTGGGAAGTTATCCATGGGCTCATTCCTGTCCTCCTCATCCTCTTCCTCATCGCTCCACATTCCCTCCTCCTCCGTTTCTTGCTGCTCCTTCAGCTTTTTCTTACGCTCCTGCTTCTCCTCCCACTTCCGCTTCTCCTCATCGTCATCCAGGACAAAGTCAAGCAGGTAGTCCAGGCCATCGTTGAACATCTTCCGCACCAAGCGGTTTTTGTCCTTGGATTTGTTGAGCTTCAGCTTCTTCTCCAGCTTGTTGATCTCGCGATCATCTTCCTCGTTCTCTATGCGAAGTTGCTTGATTCGCTGCTTCTTGGACTTGCTCTCCAGTTCCTTTTGCTGACGCAGTTCCTTCCGCCTGACCGCCTCTTCATCCTGTCTTTGGATGGCGCCTCCTGGCGTTTTCTTTACCTTCCTTCCCAGTGGTTCATAGACTTCCACTTTTTCCCTTGCGGGCATCAGAGCATCCACCTCCGCATCGCTGAAATCCGAATCTATGGACTCGTCATCGTCGCTGTCTATCTCACCGGACAAAAGTTGCTCCTTGGGTATTTCATCTGGATTTATTATTTTCGGCTTCTCGCTCCGTTTCTTCTTCTTGTTTTTGCCCAGTAGCGACTGCACTGCCAACGCCTCTGCCGCCGCCGCCACGCGCTGTGTACCGTTTGTTTTGCCGGCGAAATAAAGGCGTTTATTCTGCTTTTTGAACTCTGACTTTTGCTTTCTCTGCTCCTTGCGGGTCAAAGGTTTAGCTTTCGGCTCCTTTTTCTTTATTTTTGCCATTTTCAACGGCCTTTACCAGAGATTTCAGCTGGACCGAATTTAACAATTGTTGTGGTTGACAATCAGCTGTTCAAAACAAGTGTTGGACAACCCACGTGCTTTTACACGGGTGTAGGTAACAGCAGTTTGAGAGGAATCTGGATTTAGTAATATTATTTTTTAAAAGTGTTAAAAATTTGAAATATTTTATAGTTGACAGCATAATAAAATAAATTAATAAATACATTAAGTCTTAGTTTACAATCTTACGCGACCCCCTTGCCACGCCTGTGTCCGCCGAAACCCTTGGCTTTTTTTAGTGCATTTCATAAACGCACAACAATTAATTTAATTTTTGTATTCTTGAATTAGAATCTTAGATAAGTTAGCAATTATGTCCACGAGGTGGTATCCCATCTACCAGCGCGGCAATCCGCAACTGCGCGTTTTCCTGCCCAACTTCTGGATGAAGCTAATCCGACCCACGGAGGAACAGCCGCCCAATGTGGTCACCTTTTCGGTGTCCATGGAGATGACCAAGTACGATGTGCGCAGCTATCTGGAGAAGATCTACAAGCTGCCGGTGGTGGATGTGCGTACTCGGATTGCCATGGGCGAGACCAAGAAGGATCAGACCTACGGCTACATCACCAAAAAAGACGACGTGAAGCTGGCTTATGTAACATTGGTATGACCCTACCAATGGGGGGTATAACCCCCCATTCAATGGATATTCCCAATTATATTTGTGTATTCCAGCCCAGGGAGGAGTCCTTTGTCTTCCCCGACTTCTTTTCCGAAAAGGCTGAGAAGCAGGCCAAGGAGGAAAAGTCGCTGGATGAATCGAAAGCCGGCTTCCGCAGATTTCTGGACAGAAACAAGAAACGACCCGGCACTCCGGGCTGGTTTTCCATTTAGTTTTAAGTCTGTAATCTTAGTACTTTTCGTTTCAACGGGTAAATAAACATTTATTTCGAAAGTTCGAATTAACCTAAAGCTCAGCTTTATTTGCGAGGAGGTCAACCTCCATTTTTTTTGGGATTTCTCGGTTATTACTTGGCCTGCTTGACGGCGGCGGCAACCCAGGCGCGGATTTTGTCCTCGTCCTGGAGGCCCACCATGCGCTGCACCTCCTTGCCGTTCTGCAGCACCACTAGCACGGGCACGGCGGCCACATCGTAGTCCAGAGCCAGTTCGCTGTGCTCATCTATGTCCACTTTGGCCAGCTTGATGGAACCGGCCTGTTCGCCCACAATACTCTCGATGCGCGGGGTCAGCAGCTTGCAGGGATTGCACCAGCTTGAGGATTACAATATAAACATTAATATGCCATGTCTTCAGATTAAAAATATGAAAATTACGTTGCGAAAAAGTCCACAATCACGGGCTGCTGGCTGTTCTTTACTTTCTTGTCGAAGTCCTCGGCGCTCTGGACTTTGAAGATCTCCTGTCGCGGCGCAGACACTGACAGCATGCGAATTTGCTGGCCGCTAGTCAGACGACGCGTTGTCTGTCCCAGAATGTTAATAATCTGTCGCTGCATGGCTTATTTTATACAATTTCTCAGTGCAAAAAGGTCAGCAATTAATTGATTGCAAAATAATGACAAGGGAATCAGAACAACAACAATGAGTGGGGGAGTTGCCAGATGGATTGGTATTGCCTAATGATGTGTGTACACACTGTTGATGAAACTGTTACTTCCCGGTCACTGTTTGCATATGTCGTGAGAATTTATTTTATCTTTATTAAGTTAAATAGTTATATTTATTTAGCACGACTATGTAATTTTTTTGAATTTTTAATTTATAATAAATAACGATATTTCGTGCACTCAATCTAGTTGGCATCTCCGCTGTGAAAATAATCACCAATTTCATGGTGTGCAAACATTGGCTCTACTTTTTTTGAGAAGTAGTCTTGTTTTGTTTTGTCGTAATAATATCCCAACTTTTCGGTTAAAATTCAATTGTTACAATCGCAATACGGTCTGTAATCATCGAAAGGTTAATTGGCGCACATAAAAAGCGGGAATAATCGTCTTAAAACCCCCGTACCCTCGGGTCAATTACGGAAATTGTCCAGCGAATTTCGCAAATGGCCAGTGGAAGTTTAGTATTTCAGTCAAACTGAAGACCAAGGATCAGGGAAAAGCTATCAGTATGGACGACCTGTCGCAGGGCGACATTTGCCGCGTGTGCAGATGCGAGGCACAGCCGGATAGGCCTCTTTTCTACCCGTGCATCTGCACGGGATCAATCAAGTACATCCATCAGGACTGCCTGATGCAATGGATGCGCTACTCGCACAAGGAATACTGCGAGCTGTGCAGCTACCCCTTCAGCTTCCAGCCCATCTATGCACCGGATATGCCGCGAGTCCTGCCGCTGAAGGATGTCCTCGTGGGACTGATGTCCGCCGTTTTGGGAGGCGCCCGCTGCTGGCTTCATTACACCCTGGTCGGGTTGGCCTGGTTCGCAGTGGTGCCGCTGTCTGCCTACAGGACCTACCGATACCTGTTCCGGGCGAGCTCCTTCGATATGATTCTCACGCTGCCCTTCGACATCTTCTCCGTTGAAAACCTGGCAGCTGATGCCTTTCGTGGCTGTTTTGTGGTCATATGTACGCTTTTGTCCTTCATAGGATTGGTCTGGCTGCGCGAGCAGATCCTGCATGGCGGCGGACCCGATTGGCTGGAGCGTGACGACGCCCCTCTGCAGGCAGCGGCTGCTAATCCGGCGCCTGCTCCCGCCGCCGGGGCAGCTCCACAGCCCCAGGACGACAACAACAATGCAGACGACAATGAAGCTCCGGCTCCAGCGCACAACGAGCGGCAGGATGCCCAGGCCCAGGGTGCTGCTCCAGCGGCTGCAGCTCCCGTCGTGGACGCCGATGCCGATGAGCAGAATTGGAATCCCATGGAGTGGGATCGGGCTGCCGAGGAGCTCACCTGGGAACGCCTGCTCGGACTCGATGGCTCGCTAGTTTTTCTGGAGCACGTCTTCTGGATCATCTCACTGAACACCATGTTCATCTTCACATTCGCCTTTTGTCCCTACTGCGTGGGCAACTTCATCCTGAGCTCCATGGATCTTCTGCAGCCCGAGAAACCACTGCTGCACTTTCACGGCCTGATTACCACGCTGTTCGGTTACTGCTGCATTGGATTGACCCTGGTGGTGCTGCACTTCTTCTCCAGAGTTTTCCGCATGCGGAGAGTCTGCTGGTTCATTGGATTGTGCTATATTGTGGTCAAGGTGTCGTTGCTGTCGGTGTTGGAGATCGGAGTACTCCCGCTGATTTGCGGCTGGTGGCTGGACATCTGTTCGTTGCCCCTACTAGATGCCAGCCTCAAGGATCGCAAAGAGAGTTTTAGGGCTGCTCCGGGCACCTCACTTTTTGTCCACTGGATGTTTGGCATGGTATACGTTTACTACTTCGCTGCCTTTGTATCGCTGTTGCGCGAGGTCCTGCGACCGGGAGTGCTCTGGATATTCCGCAATGTCAACGATCCTGACTTCAGTCCCATCCAGGAAATGATCCATGTACCAATTGCGAGACACATCCGGCGGCTGGTCGCTTCGGCTATGATCTTTGGATTTGCAGTACTCTTGATGCTCTGGCTGCCCATTAGAATTCTGCAGTTGGTTTGTCCGGACTTCTTGCCATATGCACTTAGTGGCGATTCAGAGGTCAATCTGCAATTGCTGCTTTTACAAGTAAGTTACACGAAAACTTATTTGAATGTAAGTCAACAATCTAAACTCGCCATTCCAGATCGTCTTGCCGGGCTTCTTCGAGCAGACCCAAACACGCATCTGGCTAAAGGGCTTGCTGCGCATTTGGTGCACAGCGGTGGCCTGGTTGCTGGGCATCCGAAGCTACTTGCTCCCAGCACCGGAGCCGGACATTCGCGCTGCTGGAGAAGAAGGCGTGGAGTATGCCGCTGGCGAAAATGCAAACCAGGAAGGCGCGGCAGCGGATGCGGCAGCCCACCCACCAGCACCACCTCCTCCACCGCCACCGCCAGTGGAACCGGCGCCGGCACCACGAAACCTTGCCGCCGCCCATCAGGCCATCATGCAACGAGATGCACCCGTGGGATTCCAGCCGTACGACAAGCCATCGCTGTTCGCTATCCGTTTGTGTGCCCTGTTGGCACTCATGTGTTTGTCCATCGTTTGTGCTGCCATGTTGACGCTCACGGTTCCAGTCTACATCGGTCGGCGGCTGATGATGCTCTGGTCCGCCCAGCCGGGTGAGAAGGCAGCCGGAGCGGCAGCCGCAGAAGGAGCGGCTGAAGTGGTACGAAATCTAGATCCAATCGATCCGGAAGGAGCCAGAAAGAACGAGCGACTACTGCGCTCGCATGAGCTGTACACCGCTGAGATTGGTGGCTACCTGTGCTGGATTGTCTGCCGGGCAGTAGCTGCGGTGGTCACCCTGCTGCCACAAGGCCGCGCGGCTATTGTCGACAAAGTAAAGCACTGGGTCCGAGTGGCATTGCAATATGCCCTGCCCGTTCTAACACTCCTGGGAATCTTCGTGCTGGTTCCGTTGCTGATTGGATTGCTGATGGAGTTGGCGGTGGTCATTCCCCTACGCGTTCCACTACGCAAGACACCCATCCACTTCCTAAGGGAGGATTGGGCGCTGGGAGTGCTCTACTGCAAGATAGCCATCGCCTTGACGCTGATGGGTCCGGACTGGCACTTGAAGCGGGCATTGGAGCGAGCCTACATGGATGGATTGCGCGATTTCGACTTGAAGTTTGTGATGCGGGACTTGGCTGTGCCGGTCGTTACTACCATTGGTCTGGCCCTGGCCATACCCTATGTCATGGGACATATGATGTTCCCGATTTTCCTAGCAGACGCCTATGCGCAGCATGTCGTCGCACGGCTCGTGTATCCCGTAAGCTTCATTGCGGTGGGCAGCATATGCATCCTTTTGTTCCAGATCGACCAGCTGAAGAAGCTCTACCTGTCCATCAAGGTGGATAAGTACCTGGTGGGTCAGAGGCTGGTCAACTATGAGCACCGCAAGAAGCAGCAACAGCAGCAGGAGGAGGAGAAGGAGCAACAGCGGGCGGCCCGCGAATTAAGGGAGAACCAGGAGAGAGATCGGGAGCGAGAGCGGGAACAGTTGGCCCAGGAGCACGAGTTGGCCGAACTTCTGTAACGAGATGATCAGGTGCGAATCGTAGGCTTTTCAGTTTCTAATTTGTGCGACAGGAGGGGAATCAATAAATTATGAGCTCACGAAGGCTATTAGGTTTTCACGTATCAAATTGTTAAACTCTTTGAATTCTTTAAGTTTTTCTATTGAAAATGATGGCAATCTTGTGTTTCTATCTTAAGCAATTAAAGCATGTCCAATTTCTATTTGAAGATTTTTATTTCAACCCGACAAGGAGAAGGACACCATGATGTTGAAGATGTTGAAGGCTCCGTGCTTTTTCGTCGTGGAGATGCTTCTGCTGCTAATTTATCCCTGCTTACCATCTATTGCTCTGCGAAACGCAAGGATTTGGAAATTTTGTTCTAGCTTAGTTAATTTTTTCCCCTCTTTGTTTTACGATTAATTTGTTAGCTGCAATTGTTGTTAAATCCTTACGCTACACAGTTTATAGATCCTAAGTTGTATGATATTTTGACTTCCGCCACATCCGCATTGACAGAAGTAATCGATGGGCAGCGATTAAACCTTGTATTAGAGCCGTATGCAGAAACTTCATCTGGGAGCTGTCAACTTTAGGAACTTTTGAGAAACCCCGAAACAAACCAAATCCCATATGGTGAAAGTGGTGAAAAATGAATGGATAGTGGAATAGAGAAATGAACATTTTCGAGCTAGCTTTACGAACTGTAAAAATTACATATGTAACATTATAAATATAACTGATTTAAAATTAATTAATAAATTAAACTTTAAACTTCAAAGGAGCGTTCGAAATTGTTTATAGATAATGGCGACACAATATTTCTGCCAACAAATTGATCAAGGCATCTGTTGTGCCAAGTCGAAAAGAAATATATACAGACAATTAATCAACGTCCAAACAAATTAAATGAAGCACCATAATGTAAGTGGAGTCAATGGATGAGCGCTCCGCTCAAGTGAGCTAATCATTGAATTCGTGCTGAGTTGGCCAGGAGCGAAGTGATGGGGGCGATGTCAATCATACGCCCTGTGTGCCAGCGGCAATTGACAGAAACGAGTCTCGCCCACGGCACACGTATGAGGGATGACCAGCTGGAGTGGAGGGAGACCGGCAGCAGGGAGATTCCAGGATGATCGCCCCGAAAATTCCTGGTAAAAAAAAGCTGAAAAGTTGTTCGCTTCCCCCAGCAAAGTTTCGACTGTTGCGAATTTGTTGTGCGACAAATAGAATAGAATAGGGAACAGAAATAGAAAACTTTTCAATGTTTGCAACTTAAATTGTTTTGTGGTTTGACATGGCCACCACGACCACTCCTGCCACACACACAGAGAAAGCCAAGTGGCTTATGTGCCATGGCTATTAAAATGTATGGCAGGTCCTCATCCGCCGCCAGTGCCGCCCCTCCACAACTTGGCCAAATTAAACACTTAGCAAACTTCCAGATGGCCGAGTCGCAGAGATAAACAAATAATAAAGCGAAATCAAATAATTTGCATTATGTCAAAGTTGAAAGTTGCCGAAACATTTTCCCTGCCAGCGCGTGCTTAAGTACGAGGACCCAGCCAAATGGGAATACGGCGTTTTAAAGTTGGCAAACTTTGGCGCGTGTTGGAGTGACCCACGGCGGGATCGGGATAGTGGATCCATCGCCCAGATTTCCTCCGCCTGCTGCTGCCAGGAAGCGATGAAGGGTTTGCGTTGCGGTTCATTGAACCAGTCACTAGATGCGAGTGTGGGCATTTTTCATTTGGGCATAAATTGTTTCTTAAAGCTTTTCAAACATCAAACTTTGTAATAAATAGTTAAATAAGGTATTTTGAAATATCTGAAGCTGCTTGATTGGAGGAGCCCAAAGGAAATAGTTCATTAGGCTGCAAGTCGAAGTACTTTTAATTGGATTTCCAACTATGCGAGTGCATGGCAACGAGGATGAGATGCAGCGAACGCATTCTCATCGCACCTCCATAAATCAATAGTCATCCATGTCGGATGGGCCATTAATAAAATCGCACATAATTCGCAAACATTCTCCAAGCTGACAACGCATCAAAACAATGCAATTTTATGGCTCCATCAAGGTTGGAATAAAGTCCATATTCGGCCAGAAAAACTTGGTAAGCGTAAACGGATTTCCAGCTTTAAGCTGTTGCCACATTAATGCTCTTTTCCCCGTTGAGGGGGACACACAAATTCCGGCAGGACCACAGAAAATGCCACAAAATGCCAGCAGGCAGACAAATAAAGTTTTGAAAATGCCACTGGTTGGGTAACAAAACTCTCGCCACTCCAGTGGAAAACACACAGCACTTGCCAACTTGTTGCCTATCAATTTATTTAGAATTTCATTTGAATAATTAAACCAGTATCGCTTTCGGTCATCGTCCATCTCTATTCGACCATGGCCCAAAGAGGGGGAGTGTGATTTGATTACTTTTAATAATGTAAACAGTAAATGTCGAGCTGTGGCCAATTCGAAATGTGGCTGTGCTGCAAATTGCATTACTCATTTCCATTTTGGCCCATTTGGCCTTTAGTTTGCTCCTTTTTGCTGGATTCAATTTCCGCAGAAACCTTTCAATTACCACTTATTAAGTGTTTTGGCTCTATTTGATTACAAATAAATGCAAAAGGTTCCGAATAGCTTTCATTCATTGCGATTATTTATTTATTATGACATTGCGCTAATTCACCATAATTTTCGCTCGGATTTCCGCGGTTAATTTTTAATTACCACGGCCAAGTCATCAAATTTATTTTCCTGGGGAACATTAGGCAATTTCGAAAGTCGAGGAAGTTAAAAAAAAACACATTCAGATGAAGATTTCAGCCACTCTTGTCAACAATGCCTAATGTCATTCGCTTTTTCATCTTGAACTCTGAGCCGAGCGTTGTTGTTGCTCAAAATTAACAACTTCATATGTCAGCCGTGATAACTTTGTGCCTCTGGAAGGGTGGAAAAGCATTCATGTAGAGCTCTGGAGCGGCTTACGCGGCTTTATCATTTGTCGCGCATTACGGGGCGTATGCGTAATGTGGCAGGGCGAGGACTTAAAGCCGAGCTCATTTGCATGAATTGCTCCGCAGCTTGTTATTGTTGTCGCTGCCGCTTGAGGCTCTTATCAAGCATAACCAACACTTCATAAATTGTCTAAAATTAGCCATAAAACAAAGCAAACAACCCGTCCAAGTTGCTGTTGTTGTTGTTGTTGTTGTTGTTGTAGTTGCCACGGTTGCAGCAATCTCAAGAGTGTAGCAACCTGCCCCACCACCACCACCACCCACCCACTTGGCACCCGCTTTAAGCTCGTTATGCTTTATTATAGCCATCATAGGCATCCGGAAACCCTCCTGCAAATCCCACGGACGTGGCAACTATGTATCCCTATAATGGATATCCATATCCAAACATGTCGGTACTGGTTGCCACACTCGCCCGTCGCTGAAGTGGCCTTTTGATTTCCGTTGCCATAATTTATTATTTCTGCCGGCGCAAATAAAATAATTTGGATAAAAGCATCGCCATGGGAAACGCGAGAGCGGTCAGTCCTAAAAAACACAAAATAGTTAACCACCGCAGAACGAAAACAAAAACAGGAAAACAGGAAGTGAGGTGGTCACCACCAGATTTCCCTTCTCAAGTAATCCAAATAACTTATAATCCTAAAACTTATATGGATTTTCAAGGACTCCCTTTTAGCAATAAAAAGTAGATAAGTTTATATTATTCATCAAATCGTTATTCTAATTTTTAAGAACGCTTTTATTAGCAAAGAAACAACTTTTGAGCAGTAAAGGAACCATAAACATTGATTAAAAGTTTTTACGTTTTGCATAACTTCCTTCATCGTTTATATACCTCAAATTCAAGAAAGGGTATCTGGTTTACCGATAAAGGAAGGGGATTTGGGAAAGCTGAATACCCAGGCGTATTTATTTACTTTCTGGGCTTCTACCAACCACAACAATAGACCAAAAAAGAGCCCAGCCCAAGTTCTAACGCTACCTTAAAGATACATAAAAAAGTACATCCGCATCGGACTTGGTCCGGGTTAAAGTTCGAGTTCGGGGGTTCCTTTTTTATGGCCAGCAGCCGTTGGCAGCGTCTGATTGAGCGTGAAGTTGTAAAACTTAAGGAGTGCTAAGTGCCCGTGGTGCGACTGCTGCTCCTCGCCGGGATTACGGCCCATAAAGCACGCATGTCGGCGCCAGGACTCGACTGGGCCAAAAAATTAAATATGCCTCACAGAATGGGACATTCGAAAGGTGTGCTCGTGGACAGTGTCCACTGCAGTCGTGGATGGGGCAGATTTATGAGTTGGTTGGGATCGAGCAAGTGGCTACTAGATGGAGAGATTAACCCGACTTACGAGCCACTTGTTCCCGCAAGCTTGTAAACTCATTTTTTTAGTTGGCCATAATTTAGTTGGGCTAATGGGGAAGCTGAGAGAAGGGTAAAGGAAACCCTTGTTCCCTTTGGGGACATTTTCGGGACATTAAGAGCTAAAGGTGTAGTCTCAACCGTTTAAAAGTGAAGAAAAATAAAGATAAAACTAAAAATATGAATTGAAACAAGTAAATAGAAGTTTGGTTAAGAAAGAGTCATCATCATTTTATTGATATCTTTACAAACCACAAGCATACATAATATGCCAGCTTTTCAGTTACTCTCTGACCCCAATATTACTGATATGAATAAATCCCCAATCAGAGCGCCATATAATAAACTAAGTCATCTAAACAACATCTGCTTGATATGGCCGAAAAGTGATTTTTCTCGATGCCAACTGGACATATTTGTGGCAATCAAATGAAGCTGCATAAACATGGCGCATGTAAGCCCAATATGTAAATTCACAAACATGGCATGCAATAAATACAAAAGCCATACACATACAACTGAGTAGAAATGCAGTCGAATTATTTGCCAATCGGGTCGGAAAGGGGGAGCAGCTCCATAAGGACTCCAGATGTTTTTCGCTATTATTGCGACTGGGTCACGCACTTTTTGCTCGATTTTGGTCCTGGACAAAGCGACGCCTCTGTGGAAGCCATAAAATTCGAACGCACATAGCGCTTTTACGCCGAATTGTCTGGCGTCTGGATGTTAGCATACTTTTTATGCAAAACGAATCAAAATCCAATTATAAACCGAGAGCGTGTGTGTTAGTCGAGTGCTGGATGGAGGCAAGGGGGGTGCTTCACGGGGCTCCAAAGGACACAGCAAAGCCAACTGCATTGCAGAACCCAACAACAACAGCACTTGGCCAGGCGGTAATGAAAAATTCCATTTGGTAAACAAAAGACGCCAGCGAAAACGCGATTTAATATACATGCGCACATATGTGCGAGCAAATGCATCGATACGCATTTATGCACTGAGAAAAATGTGTCAGCCCCGACGTACTAATATACAATATAGGAATTTGTTTAATATCTTAATCCTAAGTATAAGTAAGTATATTCTAAATCCAGAGTATTTTAAGGGGCAATCATTCAGAGATAATACAGATATGAAATTAATGTTAGCACTGGTTTCTCTCAGTGCATGTGTGTATGTCCGCCATGCACGCGTTTTCCAGGCGCCAAAAACTGATGGCCCCTCCGACTGGAAAACAATGAAACTCATTTGCATTTTCCCCCGCTCGTCGGAAAATGGTGTTGTGCCCTAAACGGCAACTTCAATGGTTTAAGCAAATATTTGGTGGGCCAGCAGTTACCGGCCAACAAATTTGGCATAAACACGTATATACGGTAGAAAATATTAGTGAACTACAAAACAATCTTTAAAATGTGGTATAAATTTTATTATAAACAAATGAATTTTCGAATCTAATGCCAATCAAAAATTGAGTGGGCAATAATTAGGAAAATCGAGCAGATGACAACGGTGAAGAGCATGATAGGGAATCCAACCACAAAGAATGACCTGAAGGTGATCTTGTAGCCATGAGCTTTGCCCACCACCGCGACGAACTCGTTGGCCAGGGAGCCCAAGAGAGTGCCATTGGCACCGTAGCTGGTGCCCATGCTCGTGGCCCAGATGAGCGGCAGTAGGCGTATCTGGCCCTCGTCATATACGACCATGTCAGTGCAGAGTTTCACCATGATGGGGGCCACCGCCGCATTGTGGATAAAGGCGGAGAGCAGGGCCGAAAGCCAGAGGATCAGGAGCATGCCGACCATGGTCTGGTATGACTCGTCCACTCGGAGGATCACGGACAGCACCAGGGAGCCCAGCCAGTGGATGAGGCCCAGTTCATCGACGACCATGGTGAGAATATAGAGAGAGGCGAGAAGCAGCATGATGCCCCACTCGACGCTGGCCATGACCTTGACGATATCCTTCTGGTCGATCAGGATGAGCAGCAGAAAGGCGGACAAAATTGATATCCAGCCCAGAGAGGCTCCGGGAATGGCCCAGGGAACCGATTGCAGAATGAAGCAGAAGGCGGCAAAGCCCAGGGCCAGGAGGGATTCCACCAGCAGCACCTTCTTGCGGACAAAATTGCTCGCCTCCAAGGTTGCCAGGGTCACGAAGTAGCCCTCAGCCGGAGGGATCATCCTGCTCCTTGGCTGTCTTCGCAGTTCGGCGATCCTCAGCTGGATATCAAATGAGGTTCTGATATTTTCTCGCCGCTTCTTTGCAAGATTCAACTGATGTTCGTCCAGGATGTAGATCTTCTTATCCATGGTCCAGTAGATTAGGCCGAAGGTAGACGCCAGACAGATCAAAGCAGTCGGGAGCATGAGTATCGAGAAACGAACAAAATTTATTCCTGCGGACTCCACCATCTTATTGGTCGCTATGATGGTATTGGGTGGCCCACTCACTGGGGTAATGGATCCTCCGATATTTGCATAGATTGCTACGATGATGAGCACCAAGGTGGTCCTCAAGTCCATCACCTCGCATAGTCGAATGACGGGTGGGCAGAAGAGAAGCACCACGGTGGCATTGTCCACAAAAGTCGAGGTCAATCCCACGAAGAATCCCAAAAGGCCGATCAGCAGCCAGGCATGACCCTTGGAGATGCGAAAGGCGACCACGGCCAGGTAGTCAAAGAAGCCTGTATCTGCCATGCGCGATGTTATTACCATATTGCCCAGCAGGATCATCATGGACTCCCAGTCCACCCAACTCACTATCGTTTCCACAGTGGGCCTGTTCCCCAAAACGGTGAGCAGGGCCAGGGACATAGCTGTTATAAGCAAAGTGCTCAGAATACGGTCCGAAAAGTCCCAGATGATAATGGCATATAGACCAATGACCAGGAGGGCGGCATACAGTATACCCAGTCCGTGCTTCAACGGAGTGCTGTTCACCGTCAAGAGCAGACCCACCGGATCCTTGCTCATGCTCTCGAATGAGATCACCGTCTGCGCAAAGGCCCAGTCATAGACGGAGCTCTCAAGAGAACGATCATTTGGCAAAGTACGCTGGATCAGGGACCTCTCATGTTGCCATCCCGAAATGGAGAACTGAAAGACCCTATGAACCTGCAGGTACTTCTTCTTATCCGTGTACATGTACACCATCCACATGCCAGTGCGCCAAAGGCTGCGGTTCATCCCTCGATCGCGCCACTCCAATCGAACTGCAACAGCCGAAAAGTTGGATGTCCTAACCCTGTGGTTCGTCAGATACGCATTTATGGCCCCATTCAGTCGTATCTCCACGGAGTCCTGCTTCATCTTAACATTCCGGAGGGCCGTCTTGTTGGGCATCACGGTCACCATCGAAGTGGCGAGCTCCTCAGGCTTGTGGAGAAACAGGATGATCGTGGATCCGGTCCAGAGCGACAGTAGAATGACAATTCGGATGATGCGAAACACATAGCCAGTGGTAGAGTCCCGTTCTGTTTTCCTTAGCCTCAAGCGATATTTCTTGATAATTGGATTCATGGTCAGCCATACGGATCAAAGTTACTTTGGGAATGCACTAATGTGAACATTTGAAGGATAAGTCAAACATCAGTTTCAGTTTCGTGATACGAAATATATATGTACCACTTAAAGTACTTTTAATCCATTTGATTAGAACCCAAAGGGAAAGCACCACAGATTTTTCCGTTCAAGATGTTGTGGCAACATCAGTTGGCCGCTGAGCATGTTTGTGAAATGTGGTCTGGCTAACTTAATAAGGAAACTCAAACCCATTATGGTTATTTTCCAACCGGTCAGCATGTGGGTAATGTGTAGCCACAAACTGGGAAAAATGCAAAGGGAAAACTTGAGTTCAGTGTTAGAAGGCCAAAGTAGGTGAAAGCCATTTTCCCAGCTGACCATCAAAATTGTAGCCGTGATGTCTGGAAAAGCGGAAAATGTTGCATTGCAAACTTTTTAATAACGCCGCAAAATGGACGGAGAATGGAAAATCCGACATAAAGCAGGAGCATGGGATTGCCATATGGAAATGGACAAAACAGTATTTGATGCATGACAAATCTGGGAAAATTGTTGCTATTCTTCCTGCTGTTTATTTCTATATAGCATTCTATATACCACGTATGTGTAGAGCAACTTTGCTGGCCAAACAAACAATGCGTGTCATTCAAGAGGATTATTCAGGCGGCAAAAGTTCTGAAAATATGCATATTATGCCCATGAGGTGGGCGAAAAGTATCTTCAATACTTTCAGCAACTTTACTTGCATCTTTCGCCTTCAAGCTGGGTCATTTTTCGATTTTCCCTGTCCCCGACGACACATATAATCCACTTTAGTTTTCCCCACAATTTGTCGCCATGCACGTTAATCTAAATCAGCTCTTTCAATCTGGTCGCTGCACGTGCCGCAGTTGTGTGAGATTCCACATCCCAGATCCCCCGGCAATCTGCAACAATTTGCCCACTTTATTCGGTCTGTATTTCCATTTTTTAATTCCCACAAGTGGCCTGACATCAACTTTAAATGGCAGCGCGGTTAATTGGAAACGAAGTGCAATGCAGACTGTCTGAGATCCGCTTCAAATAGCAGGCGGCGTAATGAAAATGGTCACCGACCCATGCAGGTGTTGCTGTTGCCTAGGCAATTAAATGGGATTTTCACATGCCATCAATTTATATCACCGGCAATGAGGTCTGAATTGTTTGACACAAGTCAAGACGCAGCTGTGGGAAAATAGCTTGGCAAATTCAAGCCCAAAAATCTAAATTATAATCGAGTTATCCATAGAACATTGCCAAAAGGACAAGCAGAACTGAGAAATAACTCAGCTTTAAATGTGATTCCCTAATTAAGTCTGGCTTGAATCTGAAACAAGCCCATTTAAGATACAGAATTTATTCTCTGTGTACTCACAAAATTTTATGACTGAGTTTATGCAGGTTTTGGCCAAGTTTTCGAAGCTTTATGTCTGCGAGAGTTGTTTTTCCTGCACCATCCACCGATGCTGCTGCCTAATTAGTCATGTGGGCGGAAGGGTGGGCGGCGTGTTGTGACTGTTGCCAAATGTTCTGACCCTTGGCATCGCACAAGTGTTGTCACCCCAGTGTTTTAGCCAAATGTCGACAGCTGGCAAAGCAAACCCCAAACGAGTCCAGAATGGAGCACCGAAGCTCCAAAAAACCAGACGACTGGCGGGTCGACACTTTGACAGTTGTCCTGTCGTTCGAATTTCGCACGGGTCACGCCCACCTTAATGTGGGTGTGTGTGTGTGTGTATAGACTGCGAATATAATCCGCATAATGGATACGCTCTCAAAGGAAATTTTATGAATTACTTGCAAATATGTCATTATAAAAATCTATACAATTATTTATAACAATAAACAATACTACATAACAATCAGCAAAATAAGAAAATCAAATATTCTGAGGGTGTGGTGTTCATTTTTAAAAACAAGGTTAGAGTATTCGGGACTCTGCGGACTGAAGGTACCTTCCTCCATCTATTATTTGCTTCCGCAGGCCTCTTCTGGGTAAAGGTGGACAAAGTATCAACTGGAAGCCCCCAAGAATGGCTTAGGCTTCCATCCAGGAGCTCATTACCAAATACCAGCGATGCAGCGGCAGCAGCTGCTGCTAAACGCCTTTGAAGTCGACGGCTCAGGGGCCAAAGGAATGCCGAGACCCAAGGAACCTGAGTCCCACGGATACCGGGATCCAGTTATCCAGGCATTCGAGGTGCAGATGTGGATGAACTAATGGTTATGGTTATATTTCGGCGGCGCAAGTGGGCTTATTCGAATTTATTGTGGGAAGTGAAGGCGCCCAAAGCTCCAAAGGGGGGGCATCTCGCATGGGACTCGGATCAAAAACAATAATTTACTAGATTTCACTTTCGTTTCGCACGAGTTCAAGTGGCTCAAATTGTCTGGAATTAGTGGGTGAAATGGCGGGGATTATTATTCAGAGCTGACTCCCACGGCTAATTGCCAACCGCTGGCATTAGCTAATGAAAATTTTGCCAATTCGGGCGAAAACGAGATAAAGGAGCTGAGTCCGGTCGCCTGTAAACCTATTTTAATTTCGAATGCGTGGAAAGCCCACCTACATTCCCAATTGGCAAAGTTTTGGATTGATATATCGCCGCAATAAATTGTTAAAAATTCAATGGAAAATTGGTTCACTCAGCTTCGTAACATATGGCCCTTGCTGAAATTCTGAAAAACTCCACCACTCGCTGACTGATTTATGAGCGCATGTAAAGCCATCGAGTGTGAGCAAAAGTTGGGCGGCAAAACTTTTCTGTCCGCATTATAAAGATGCTAATCCCAGGGACAAGTGCTCCTCCTGCCCGCCGGACTATGCCCACTCCGAGCTATCCTGACGTCAGCCTGGCCAGAACAATGGAAAAAGCAGCCCGAGCTAACGAACTCTTCAACAAGTGCTCATGAATGCAAATTGTTATCATGTTGTTGCGGCCATTATATATGTGTAAATATATCTCTTACTTCTACGATGTGGATTATGAAAATAGGAACGGCCATTTGCATAATTGATTTAAAAAATACGAGCAGGATACCCGGAATCGCCGTGCAGCTCTAGCTGTCCTTTAATTGAAAAATAATATGTACTGACTGAAGAGAGAGAAGGTGGAGTCCTCGTCCTCATCCGTCGGTTAGCTTGAGCTCCTCCTTCCGGAGGCCACCTTCGTGTGGACACATGGCATTTTATATATCTAGCCTGCGGTGATATTTCCATTTGGATGGGGAAAAAGCGGGCGGAAAATAGGAGGGAGGAAAAGCGCCTGCTTCGGCTGGCCTGTGAAATGTTAATGATGTTGCCAGCTAGCTGGGAGCACACATCTTTCAACATTTACGTTTGTAATTAAATTTTGTAGCAACTGGCAGGCATTTCGCAGTAATTGCATTTACCATTACTATATAGACTCGTGCTCAATTTTGGCCCTTTTAATATGCAATTAAACGGTTATCGTAAGCCGTCCTGTCCAGAAATGGCCATCAAATGTGGGTTTCATCTTGGCTAGGTTCTGCAGATAATCATTAAATTTAATATGGATTTTATAGGGGTAACCTGAGTGCTTAAAAGGCTTTGCCATCGAATTAGCCCTTAATGCATTTTTTATATATTTTAAATATATTATAACAACACATTTATCGCATTTATTTGAAACATTTAGCAGTAAGTGTATTACTCACTTCAATTATGCGCTTCTCTTGCAGATGCCATTTATCCCGACAGACATAATTCGATTTGCTTCATTTGTTTATTAAAATATTATAAAGTAATGCGGCACGTCATTCGATGGGCACAACAAAGGGCTCGTTAAGAGCACGTCGCCTGACTAACTCGGCGGTTAAAATTGAAAAATAAAACGAATATTTAAACACGTGCGGCATATTATGGGGCAACTTTCCTGAATTTCGCGCTGAAAAGCAAGCTGCTTTTTTGTTGATTTGGTTTCTGGCTCCGTTGTTTGTGTTTCCACCAACTACGAAAATAATTGGAGAGATATTGCGCTGATTAAATAAGCAAAAATTAAATATTCATATATGGAAATGGTTAATAGACAAGACAATGCAAACCATAAAAACTGTAATTTGGCTTAAAATAATTAGCCTACTGATTTTTACAGCTGATAATCTAATAATTGGCAATTCTCTAATTACACGCCACTTTCACAAACTAATGCAATTTGAATTGAAACTAAATTTACTAGTTAATTGCTTATTTAAATAATGATACTATGAATTCACATTTCTCTTACATATTTTTCTAAATTTAATGTCTCAATTCGGGAGTTTTAAGTGACCCTTTTCAGGGCCAAACACACATTTGCGACAGTTTGTGTGCCTTTGTTTGGCCAAGTTTGTTTTTAGGCCCATCATCATCATTAGAGACAACCCACGTTTCATGTCTAGCCGATTGTCTCATTTGTTTTTGTTTAATTTTTTGCATCGTTTGTTATTTCTATGGATTTTTCCTTTTGCCATTTTTGTGTTTTTTCTTTGGGTTTGCTGGCGCAGTCGAAAGGGATGTCCTCCAAGCTTTGGCTAATTAATGACAAATTTTCCTGTGCCTTTCTGGCAAAACCCACTTAAATTGATCGATGACATTAAACTGTTGTCATATCAAACAAGTGGGACAGAAATGCTAATGAAATGTTTGGCCTAGAAAAGTATCTGCAGCGAAATGGGAGAAAGTGGGCGTTTATATATAAATATTGCCTAACAACCACTAATGATGTCACACTTTATGGCTAAAAGTAAAAGTTATATACCATATATATATGTACATTTATGGTGGTTTTTTGGAAACGTGCTGCCAAAGCAATGAGTTCAAAACTATATTCTATGAGTTTCCATTTTATATTATAAATAAACGCAACAAATACATGCGGTTGTATCTTGTGAATATCAGGATTTAATATGTTTTATAGCCGCCAGAAATTGGAACCCGGGGATTACAAGCTTAGTGCCGAATTTTCCGCAGCCGCCTGCACATCGAAATTATTTCCGCGGGCCATAACTCTTGTCGCCACATCATCACCGGCATATTGCGATGGGATCCAGTGGGCTGCATGAGCAGGACCACCCGCCCAAATGGTTGGTAGGTCAGAGGTTCAGAGGACTCTAATTGATTCGTTTTAAGCGCAATGATTGCGGTTTTTGGTCGATGGCCAACATCGATGCATTGGATTTGTGGGCGACGGCGACTGTGTGTCCATTAGATGTGTCATAAAACGCTGGCCCAGATAGAGTGGGCTCAAAAGCCTTTTGGGGCTGCGTAAATAATCTAATTAAGCAGGCCCAGATTGAGATTGCTGGCCATAAATAAGGCAATCTCGGTCCGCAGGGCAAGTCATTAAATTTATGGCCACTGACCGCGCCGAATCAAAGCATTTCATTTAGATTTTAATGGCCAACTCCTTAGGCAGGTCCTGTGCAAATACCGATAAGCTGCTGCGGCTGCCGTGTCTTAACGCGAAAAATCAACACGAAATTGACTGGAAGTGCCAATTAGCATTTTTCACAATTAATTGGTAAACAGCGTGTGTTTTCATTCCCTCTTATCGGCGCATTCAACTTTCAGTGCCCCTCGAGATTAATTAAAAAGGTGGGGCTTTAAATCGAGAGTCGTGTGCAAAGGTCCTGGCTGGCAATTAACTGGCCGGGGATTATCGGATGTAGTGGCTTAAAAATGCAATGTCCTGCGCCAGGCAAAGGTGCCATAAATCAGTTGGCAGAAAAAACAGATAAACATGGGAGGGGACACGTATTAACAACTCTTTAAATCACAAAGGCAAGCCCAAATTGTATATTTTAAGTTATTAATTTATTATCGCAGGATGGAGTGGTTCTGAAAAAATAACAATGAAGAATCCAATTGGCTAAAAGATTGCTATTCCAATTTCTAGTCCGGTCATAACTTGTTGTCATTTCCTGTCCTTTTGTCCACCTTGCTCGTTGTCGACTTGTCATGCAATTTGTCCAATTATCAGAAGAAAAACAGTTTTGTGCAAACGAAATTTAATTGAAAATTTTAAAGACGCACAGCAAATTGGCAGAGAGCAAGCAGACTTTGGAATTTATTTAGTAGACCAAACAGAAGGGAATAATTTCGAGCATAGTTGTCATCCATTTGGTGAAATGTGAATGTAAATTTCTGGGATTTTCGTGCAGAGGACTGAATGCTTAATGATGATTCAATTGAGGGACTTTCGCGCTATCCTTATAATCCTGCGACTCAGTCTGCTCAACAGTTTCTTATTCATGGAGTGCATTTTATGCGAATTTTATGCAAATTAATGGTCCTTTAAATACAAGCAACAGCCGATGGATATAAATGAACGAAACCAATGAAGCTTCACGCCACGACTTCGCCTGGGATTTGGCCAGTATTAAGTGTACTACAATATTGGGTAATTAATTGGTAAGTACCATGTAAGGCGACACTTCAATTCGTGTTCGTTCGGAATAATCGAATTTCAGCCTACACTGAGGGAAACCCGGTGCACATTCATCCATTCATCTGCGCTCACCTGCTGCATAATTGTTTAAAAATGCCGCCAGCATCGAAGTTTTCGTCTGCCGCCTAATTAATTCTCAATTGATTTTGGGCACAAGCCGGCGGCAGACAACTTTTGAGATACTTTGTCCTCCGTCTGAGCTGAAAACTTTTCCGACCCTCCGTTTTTCCGTTCTGCAGTCCTGGACTGCAGTTAATAGAATGCATGTTTTGGCCAAGTTCTCCTAATTAGCTGGCCCGTACTCGAAGTTTTAATTATAATCACATTGCTCGGCAGTGCTGCAGTTGTCTTTACTGACAGTTAATTGATATTAAGTATGCGCAGTGTGGGCGCTGCAAATTTATATAGTTTGGGTATAGTTTGGTCCCACTAATGGCCAACGTCAGGTTTTCCGGGGAGGTAAGCCCCGGCATGCAGTTTAATTAAGACCCGTCCGATGACACCTGACACATTGACTTGGCCAAAGGACCTCCCAGCAATCTGAACGATTTTAATTTTCCTTTTCTTGTCTCAACTTCCAACCTAACTTGCAGCGCTAGTTCCTCGTTATTTCTTCCTCGTTTTTCCGCTGGTCCAGCGCGGAAATCGCGGAAAGTGGCAGGTGGAAAAGCGGAAGATATTCGAGCAAACTGCAGCAAATCGTTGGAGTGGACATGCAAACACAGACTTTGCGTGTCCTTTAGTCAGCAGTAAATCTCACGACCAAGCGGTGGCCAACTTTTATTGCGACATCCACCGCGCACCATCTGCCGGGAAAAAATCAGAGATGGGAAGGATCTAAGAAAAGGTACGCCGTGCTTAAGTTTGATATCTTTCATAAAATAAAATAATACGTAAAACACTATTTTTTATATGAAGCATTTATTATAAGCTCCTATTTTTGTTTTAATTTTTTAAAGTACCTTTAACTTTACCTACGAACAAAGATGACTTCTGTCATCACTATCAAGCAATTGGCAGTAAACGAAATTCCCAACACGAATACCAAGTTCAAGGACTCGGAATTGTTTTCATTTGCTCCTTCTGCCTCTTTTTTATGTTATTGCATTTCGTTGGGAGTCAGCTTAAGGTGCGATTATCTGCCAAGTGGTTTATGCTAATAGGTTTGCTGGCTTGTTGTGGTTTGTTTATACCTGTTTGCAGTCCGTGCCCAACGCAATCACTATTTATGGCGCCCGAAAGACTAATTTCAAATCAAATGTATTCAAAACTATGGAGCTCGTTATCTGCAATTATGCATTTTAATTCAGACTGACTCCCATGCATATGCGATTTCCTTTTTTGGCATCACACAGAAACAAGATCCCACACCAAATCCCATTTATAGCCCGCAATCAACGAGCTTAACAGGTGAACAAACACAGAAACCAGGTAATGACAAAATCGGACCGGGAACAAATAAACGGACACAAACACAGCGGAAGTTGTTATGCAAATTTGGGTTTGCCAGCGTAAATCCCTTATCGGTCACCAGAGCCCATATTCCGTCCAGCCCGACATGATCGAGGTCGGACATGCCAAGCGCTCCGCGGATTATACAATAAAAGGCCAATAGCTGTCAGCTCCCTGCCGGCCACTTTCAATCTATGCATATTGTTTAAGGCCGCGCTGCAGCCGCTTAAAAAAAAAACCAGCAGATAAAAGGGAAAATGGGTAGCGAGGTCCACGACAACTTAAGGCGATTGAAATGTCAACGAGCGGGAACCACTGCTGGTGATGTCGAAAGTGGAAAAGCGTGGGATGCAGCGACATCTATGCTAAAGCAAGGATTTCATTTCGACGCTTTTTTTTCCCTTTGGAAAATTTTTTGGGCTACCATCATCTCATGGATATCGTTGTCGTTTCGGCAAGCGCAAAATTTCTAATATGCAGGTGAAGAGGCGAATGCTCTACAAAAATTAGAGTTACAAAGTTCATAATTGATCTGTGAATAGATCACTATTTATCGCATTTTAAATTGGAGCAAGGTCACACCAAATCGATTGACGAAAATAGTGAGACCAGCTAATTAAGTGATAAAATAGGATATCCGCTTACGTTTAATACAACCAAAATGAAGCAAGCCAGGCCCCATGTCTTTTTACACTTACATACCTCCGTTTTGCGTGCTCTATTTTTTCTATTTGCAAGCATATTTTGGCAAATTGCCCTCGTCATATGCGGCGTATGCGTAATATTCAGCGTACGCCACCAAGAGTCCTTGGCTGGAAAATCTCCCTGATGGCACTTAGGAGCTAAGTGAAAACTTTGAAGCTTACATTTTTTCACCCACGTTCAGATAGGATGTTGTCATGACAGCATCGCTTTAATTAAGCCAGTTAATTGTTACACATACGCCCCGCCGCACCTTGCACAATTAATTTAAAAATTCGCCAAGGGTCAAAGTTTTAAAGTTTTTCCTTAGCTTGCCAGTCAATGCCAGAAGCCAAAGAGGAATACTTAGCCATTGTTTTGCGAACTTTTATTTTGTCTTTGACCCGGGCAGATTAATTAAGGGTACTTTGTACTTGACGCCTTTTTTTTGCCAGCGGCGGAAGTGAGTGAAAAGTTTGAAGAATATTCCGCTGCAAAACTAACTTTGCTAACAGACGCCATAGTTGTTTCTCTTTTTTTTGTTTTGTTGTTGTTTTTCTTTTTTTTTTAGCTTGAATATGTTTACTATGTTCGAGCACTTAAAGTTGAGCACCCGTCAGATGGTTGAGTCGCAAAATGTTGAGCAAATTTTCACACCACCGACATACATAAGTGGCAACAAACCATCTCTATATAACCATAACGCGTGTGCACTGCGAAAATAAATAGTTATCTAAAGAATATGTTAGGATTATTTATACATTTAGGGGGAAATGTAAAAGAAATTCACTGACAACGTCTCTGAAAGTTTGTTTGCTGTATTAATAGAAATGGCACTACTGCATCTGAAATATATTGTTGCATACTTCGGGGCGCGTGAAGTAGCGATCATTTTTCTTGCTCTGCAAACATTCACCATCATGTGTGTGTGTGTTAGACTGACTGACTTGTTCGGCTTCTTGCCAGGTGTTAAAAATGACGTTAGTTGGCTGGCTTTGTTGCTGGCTTTTAGCTGCTGCCTGTTTGTTGCATCTGCCCCAGCAGCTTGTTGCTCGATTTATGCAAATTGAGCCGGGAACACGAGTGGTCTCGAGTAGAGTGGCAAGCTGATTTTGCAGCTTTGTGGATTGGCCCCACGCGGATGGCGAAAAGATGAATGAATGCCGAACGGAAAAGTGGAGCAAAACTATGATTTCTTCTTGCCGAACAATAAAATGTGAAGTGCACTGTGAAGATTCCACGTTTGACACAAAATTTGCATTTGTCATCAAAAAAAAAGTATAAGTTGTCAAGAGGGAAACAATAAGAGCAAATAATCCAATCATCTCAAATTTTGAAATTGTAGCTGCGCTCGACTCTTTCTTTATCCCATTTTATTTCTTTGACATTTTCGTGCTTTTTGCCCCTTTTTCGTATGAATTTCCAGCCACACATACATATACACATATTTTCTTTCCTCGTTACCGCATAAAATATTTTTAGCCATGGTTACGAGGTCATTGTTTTCTGTACATATCAAGTATCATGCCAAATTAAACTAAACCAGTCAAAAGACAGTATATTTGCGATAGGTTCAAAGAGGTGAACAGCAATTATTTTAAATGTGGTTTAGGGCAATTGCTTTGATGTGCCAAAAGTTGGTTATTGGTATGGAAACCAGGGGATTGATGGTGAGTTAAAACTGTTGAAGTTACTCGCTCCGTTCGGTTGCCAAGAAATTGAGCCGGCTTTAAATATTAAACATATTCGGTGGGTGCCTAATTCATTCGATCAAAATTTAATCGAGTCACGTAGCGCGTCAACTAATTGTATTAATTAACTATTAATAAACTTTCAAGCTGTTGCGCGTATTCATTTGTTATTCAAAATGTGCAGAAACATTGACTTGCATTAAGCGAAAACGTTTCTTTTTCTTGGCATTTCGTGAAGAGTTGGCCAGCATGGCAGCATTCTGACTAATTTATGTGCGCGCACTTCCGACGCTAGTTTAAGCCAACAAAAAGGCCCGGGAGTTTTGGCCATTTTATTTGTGGCAATTTCGCTCAATTACCACAGTTAATTCCTGGCCCCTTTTTTTCCCGCTTTCCCCAGTGGTGGGGTACATGGTCCATAAAGCTAGTAACATTCGGCCACTTTGATAGAGCGCTCCATGGGGCAGAAATCCCCTGCTCGTACTCGAAATCTCTCAGGGCTTGTTAATTATTTACATCAAACATTTTTTGTCCACTTCGTGCTACCGTTTCGTAGAGGTCGCCATAAATTTCAAACGGCCAGCCGCCTATTTTTTCCGTGCTCATGTTTCATTTTGTTTCTCGGCGGATAAACACAGGTAATGAAATGGCATTTAGGTAAGTCGAGCGCGACACTTGAGTTTCTATAACAGAAAATTAATTGCCAAAGAGGAAGGTAAATTAATTGAAAGGTACATTTGTCTTCGAAAATGAATTTATTTCGGTTCTTTATCTTACAAGCAATGCTAGAAAAAATGGATTCATTTTGGTATAGGCTTAAATCAATTTTCCGGGTCACAAACTTTTGACTTTGAAAAAAAAAAAACAAGTTAGGACGGACTTAACAACTTTCTATATGTAAAATAATAAAGAATCCACAGGAAATGGAACAAAAGCAATAGCCTGTCCTAAAAATGGTAAACATCATAATAAATGGAATTTATGTTTATTGATTTACGGGAAAACAATTGTTTACTTACTATTTTCTTGGTAATTTTAAGCTTGTAAAATGGGAATTTGTTTCGAGGTCATTTATGCAATTATTACAAGCTATATTCGGTTTGTATATGTTATTCTTGTTAAAACGTATCTCTTTGCATGTCCTTCGATATTCCAAGAAGGACTTCAAAGCCGGTTTTTAAACTAATGCATCTGGGGAGCTCTCAAGTCACTCGAGCGTGGCGTTAAATCTCAAGACACAAATCTGCTGACCGAAAGAAAATCCCACCAACTACAGCTACTGACAATTGACAGTTACATGAAAGCTCTGGTCAGAAAGCGGCAAAGACATTTTCTTTGAAAAATTGTTGGCTGGTCAGAAAAGCAATTATATGTAAGCTGAGTTTCGCCCAGACAGGGTTTTGGCCCATCTGCTGCTGCTGCTGTCCCGCTGCAATAATTTGACAAAGATTGAATATCCCTAAGTATGTTATTTTCCAGTTTCTGCGAAATGGCCGGCAGACTAGAACATTAAGCTGATTTCCACCTGAATTATTTAGGAATACATTAGGCCCCGCTATATGTCTGTCATTAGATTAATTGCCGAGGCTCCTATTGCTGCTCCATCAAATCGGATCATCACGAGTCTGCAAATCAGAAATGAGTCTGGATAGCATCTCTAAATTTGGGTTTTCGATTCGATTCGGTGCAAAGTGCATTTGACAAATCACTTTCGGCTCAGTGATTTGCGTGGTAGCAAAAGTTTGCTGGACCCAAAAATATTCGACTATAAGTATCTCACAATGTATTTTTTTTTGTCATATTTATCATTATTTATAGTCATGTCAAAAAGTTGCCGCAGGATAAGGATACTTGCCCAAAGTGACCTCGAATTTGATCCTCTGAATAATTATAACAAATAGTGATTCCCAGAAGCGACTTCATAAATTAGCTGCTAATCTGTGGCCACTCGCTGAATTTCGCCGAAATTCGCTCGGCAGATATTAATAAACAAACTGCTTTTGGCATCATACGGATTACACATCCATGTGGCAAGCAATGGAGTGTGTGCACACACAATCCCTCATCCCGTGGTAATCAAGAGGCAGGGATTTTTGCCAGTTATATGCCAACATGACGTAATTACGTTAATGAGCCTCATTAGATGCGCAGTAGCTGCAGCTGCTGGATGGGCAAAGGATGGGCACCGAAAGGGCAACAGTGGCTGCTCCGCTGTTGGCTCCACAATCCCCCTTCTCCGGTTAAGTGGCACGAAAAGTATTTTAAAGCGGTTGCAATTAGGGGCACGATGCCATGTATTAATGCAGAGTACCCATGCAAAGGGTTAAAGGCCTTGGGAGACATGCACACAGAAGACGTGGTCTGGTATTTCCATTTCCATTTCCATTCGTGTTTCGTATTTCGTATGTCGAGTGAACTGAATCCGGCTGCCAGGATGCTGCAGTGATGCAATGTTCCAGGACGACTGCTGCTGTCAGCCCCTTGGGCTCGGATGAATCAAGTTCACGGCTGTGTGGCTCAGTGCTGGCAACTCATGGTTACATAAAGCGGGGAATTGCTCGTAATTAATTTAAGCACTCAACGAATCAAATTTAATATTCAACTGGCAGATGAGAAATGAATAACTGGGTACCCATTCAACAATGAATGCCTTGGATCTTCGAACTCATACTGAGTATCTAAAGGTACATATTTTAATATTATAGAAACATCTGAAGTTCTACAACTATAACATAGCAAAAGATATAAGATACAGCCAGCTCAGCTGCGATCGAGACCGGAATGAGACCCGCTGCTGGGCCAGTTTGAAATCATGTCATTGGCAGAAGCAGCTGCAGCTGCCAGCTAATTGTAGTCAAATCCATTATGCAAATGGGCGCGGGGTGAGGGGTATGGGGGCGGAGGTGCTTGTGGGGCAACTCCCTTTTGGCCACCGTTTAAGTGGGGAACAGAGGAGGCGACTGAAGATTGCATGCGCCACTTCCCAAAAAGGGAAAGCTCTCGGTTGCCATGGCATTGTGCTGCCCGTTGCGTTGCTACCAGGAATTTCCTTTCACCACCGAACACCCAAGTGCACAAAAGCAGGTGGAGGATTTGGGTTGCAGCCCTTTGAGGGCCAGTTCGCTTGTGCAAAGTTTTTCAATCAATTTTTCATATGGAAAGTTTAAAGCAGCAGCAGCAGCAGGGCCCCAAGTTGCCAAGCCCACGGTGCGTATACTCAACAGGTGAACATATGACAAGAAGCATTATTAAATTAATATATAATTTGTCTATGAAGGGGCATACGGAATGAATCAAGGGCACTAAAGACCACTTAAAGGCGGTTCAAATTTTTATGCAATCGCATGGCGTTCCTTTCCAGTCGCAGCACGTTCGAATAATGGCCAAAGTTTGGCCTAACTGCCTTCGATAAAATGTGTTTATGAGTGCCGCAAGCTGGTCCCGCACCGCTGCATTTTATGGCCTGGGGCCAAGTTGCGATTCATATTTAATTGAGCACGGCCAAATAAACAATGGTGGTAATAAAAGCGTAGCCAATTGTAGCCGTCAAAATGGGGCATTAATTGCAAAATTGTAAACTTATCGGCGGACAGAAAAGGAGGCCCGAAGGAGGTGGGCTTATAATTGGGTAAAAGTGGGCCCAGGTAGGCGTCAATTGAGTTAATTAGCAGATTAAAAGGGAACAACCTTTAAATGGCTTCATAATTCAATAAGCAAAAGGGCGGAAATCAAGGTAGATTGGGCATGGGTTGCGATACTTACCAGTACTCGTACTCGTACAGATAATAAGGGGGGGTCAAAAGATGATTATCCTTGGCGAACCCATTCAACTTGGCTTTGGCCCTTTTAATTTTAACTTCAAAAAGTTAATGGGAATTTTCCGCTGAACGCGGTCCGCTAACTTTAAGCCAAATGAAATGTTACAAGCCCCGAGTCTTGACCGCAACTAACTTGTCTTTTAGACAGCAATTTCCATGGCTTATCAGGGATAGTGCAATCTGAAGTAATCTTTTATTTTGCACAACTACTCGGAACTAGGAAAGTTGGCAGCCAGCATTTCTCATCTTTCGCCGAACTCCTGCCACGTTTTCCCAGCTCGTTTGGGCCATAAAGTTTTTTGGCCCATTTCTCATGCTTATTGTTTTGGATTCCCTTTCCTTCTACGAGTAAACATTTCTATACGTTTGTGTGAACTTTTCCCTGCGGTTCGCCGTATTTTCTGGCTAATGCAAATTAAACTTTCCTAAAAAACGTTTCAAAGCGGAGCTCTTGCTCGCTTTATTGGCCTGTTTCATAAATAATTGAAAAACTCGCATAAGTTATTTAAAAATTATGTCGGCTCGTAATGAAACAACTTTGGTGCGTTCAATTTAATTTTATTATGTTTAGCGTTTGCTTAATTTAAATACCAATCAGTGAGCTTTTCAATTCGATTTAAACCTTTTTGTTATATATAAAACTTAATTACGCTCTAATAAACCTTTTGGTGGCTCTCGATTGGTTAATTGAGTAGCTTAAATCACACTTATCCGTCAATCTAACTGGGCATAACAAACAACAATTAATCTATTATTTATGCTTACTTTCAGTAAGCAGAGTGGCAACTTTATAATTTAATTCATTTAATTTAATATAATTTCTTTTAATTTAGCAGCTAATTTAATCGTTGTACAAGCAACACACAGTTACATATTTTTGGTGTATTCACATTTACTTATTCGTAGTTTTATTTACGTGTTTATTATTAACGAGATTGAAAATATTTGTCGGGGCTCAAGTGCAAATACTTCAATCACCATAATTTATGCGTTCGCTGGCCATTTGTCATTCGTCGAGGGGCTTAAGCGATTGCAATTGCAATTTTCCCAAGTGTGGAAAAACTGCAAATGTTTATGCAATGTTTCATTAGATTATTCGGTCAGCTGCAGTGACTGCCTTAAATTATTTCCCATAAATTCAGTAACCCACGAATCGGAACTGAATTCCCAAGTGCGTTCAAGAAAACTATAATTTCATTCACAGCCCAAATTCCGATTTCCAATAATAGAATTCGCAAAGTATTTCATTTACCTACGCACCGCACTGCAACTGCCACTTATTTTTTCAATGCCTGCATCGATATCAGGTCAATATTTCTAGGACTTAATTGCCATTATTAAAGATACGGACATAAGTGTGTGTATATATGTATAATCTGTACAACAACTTGCAAATATTCTGCTCAAATCGTAGCCGAAAATTCGTAGTTTTGAGTGAGTACGTGTGTTGCATAATTTATGCGAATGAAATCAGCATGAAAACGCATGGATCAAAGTGGAAAAGATGCAAAAGTTTACTATATTTCATTTGATTCATGCCGAAAAGCTGAACAGCTGCGTACAATTGGGTCAAGTGGGGAAAATAAAACATTTTCCATGCTTTTCTATACTAGTAAGCGAAAGTTTTTGAATTGTGTTAGTTAAATATGGTATAAAGATAGATGTACGAAACATTTTACAAAACTATATTTTTTGATTTTGATCTGTGTTGTGACACAATGGTAACTATTATTGTGACGCCAGCTGTAGCTTATACGAGCTAGTTTATGCACAGCATTTTTACAGCTTCTACTTGACTGTGAATGGGGAATAGAGTGAAGTCAAACGGTGCGTATGAGTGATGAACCAGCGTTTTATTATTATGACTGTACGGGTTTTACGATTTCCCACCAAAGTATGCACATAACTCGTGGCTATCTGGGGTTCTTACACAACTAGTTTACTTTTTACAAGGATAACTAGGCATATAATATGTACTACTATCAGGGTTACTACGTCACAATGCGAGCTTGTTCAGCGGTGTACAGCTGGTTCTCCGTGGCCCCGCTCACCTTGTCCACCACCACCACGATGGCCTGGAACGCTGGTTCCACCGCATCGTTGCCGGCCAACGGAGCACCACCTCCCCCCACGCCTCCTTTGCCGGAGGAGCGCCTTCTGCCGCGTTTCAGGACACTCAGCAGGCGACTGAGCAAAGTTCGGCGACCACGACTCCTCCTGTGCTACAGATTTGTCACCTGCGTGATGTTGGTGGTCGTGCTGGCCATCACCACCTGCGGCTGCTGTCGTCCCTTTTCCAGGACAGGTGCCACCGCAGAGCGCTCAGCTCGAGCAGCTGCCATCTCGTCCTGCGCCACCGGCAGCCACTTGTCCAGGAATTTCGGACGAAAGAGCAGCGTGAATGTGGTGCGGAATTGCTTGCTCATGGAGCAGTACAGAATGAAGTTGATGCTGGAGTTGATCAGGGCCAAGATATCCATCAGGTCACCTGGTGGCAAAAGGTCAAGGCTTTGGGTTATAACTTCTTAAAGCGAATTGGGGATCTGTGGAATTTAATATGCCTTTATGCATAGTACATATTTACTTACTCAGTCTTAGGTAGCACTGCAAATAGAAGACATCTCCGAGCACGGCATTCAGCAGACCCATAATCCCTTGTGGAAATTCAGTGATTAGGAAGAGGAGTAGCACCGCCAACAGCATCCTCGTGGTGCGATCCGTCTGCTTTTCCTTCTCCAGAGTTTTGCTATTTTTCCGGGGTCTGTCCGCTGCTTTTCCATTGGCCGGTGATTTGGTTCCATTACTGGCAGCCGGAGTGGCGGGCTTGCTGGTGAGCTTCTTCCGCCGCCGCTTGGCCTCCAGCAAGGCCAGGATCAATCGAACCGACAGAATGGTGAGTGCTATGCAGGGTATCAGCTTAATCACTACACTGTATATGAGAAATGTGGCATTTTGCAGCGAGGCGTTGTGCAACGCCAAATCGCTGTGGTACAGCCTATAGACAGTAACATTTCGCACCACTGGCGATGGCGTGGGTGGTGCAGAGGTGGTGGTCGATGTCAGCAAGGAGCTCGCATTCAACCACACAGTTTCGTTCAGTGGTGCACTGGTGGGCGTGGCATTCAGGGCGGCCGCCCGGGCACTCAGTAACTCATTGCGGTAATCGATTACGTACTGGGTCATGGGAATGGAGTTTATCACTTTGCCATTCATATCCAACTGATCCACATATTCGGTTATAGCCGTGATCAAATAGAGCGACGGCGACACCACCAGTACACACACCACATAGGCGGTGGTTATCGTTATTATAGTGGTTCTCATTCCACACCACACGCGATTCTTCTGCGGATAACCCACTGCTATATAACGCCAAACAGCCAGGGTCACCGTCAGCCAAATGGAGATGGTGTGCAGCACTTGGGCAAAAATCGAGTGGAACTTGATGAAGCAGGCCCAGCTGTAGCTGAGCTTCTCCTCCCGCGGCAAACTGTCCGTCAGGATGTAGTCGTGTATGGTGTAGGGTATGTACTCCAGCATAACTGCCAGGTCGGCCACGGCCAGACCCGTGAGTATGGCATTCGTGGGGGAGCGCATCTCCCGCCGGGTTAGCACAATGATATTCAGGGTATTCGCGATGGTGCCCAGGATGCAGACCACCAGCGACACATAGCCATGCATGTTTTTGTAACTGAAAAAAAAGAATTGAGAAAATATAGAATTAGTTGTGAGCTTAACTCTTTAATTCCACGCAACAATATATGAAAATGGAATAATAACTTCCTAAGCCCATTAATCCATTAAATTTGTTTGAAAAACCAACCCATCTTGTGACATTCGTTTAAGCAAATTTTATTTTTAGACAATTTTCCAACTCTCTGCAAGGATCCACAAGTTATAACCCAGCACGGGACAGAAGTGTAATAAAGACACAAATCGAAATGTTGTGAGTGAGTGGCAGGCATTTCCCAAATTATGTTTCTGTTATTATGCTCTAGTTAGCCTTAACCAATTTGTTACTTCCATGTCTAGTCCGCTTTCTCGCAGCAAAGTAGGCAATAAAACCATCCGAAAGCCATTTCCGTTGACTTGCCAAGCAGCAGCGTTTGCAGCACTGAGGCAATAAACTGTCGGGTGCCTAGGGCTTAAGCCAGCCACGCCCACGCCGCCCCCTTCTGGGATAAACATTTTACCAGCTTTTGTTTAGTTTTCGTCGAGCGCTTTGAGGCTAAAAAGGTGGAAGAGGAAAGGCCCAGGCTCAGGAGTCAAATTTCTGGGCAAAGTTTCAGGGAATTCGGCACAGGAAAAAAGCGAGGCAGCCCTCAACGGTTTTGGTTGGGTTTTGGCTTTCGGCATTTCGCCCTGTTTATTTTTTGCCTTTGTGCAAGTTGCAGCCAACAAATTAGACTTAGCATAAAATTTATATAGGAAAATGCGAGGCGAGACCCACAAACACGACACTTTAGCGCCTGCAGGATGCAAGTCCTGCGGCTGACTGGTGGGGAAAAAATGTTTAATATACTCCAAGCTCTCCAAATGGAGTGACACGTGTGCGTCCTGCTGGTGCTGCTGCTGGTGCTGTCGGTGGCAGGACTTTAGTTAAATTGTTTATTGCTGTCGTGCGAAATTCCCCATTCACTCGAAACAAAAAGGGGATTCCTGGCCGAACGACAGTTTTATTGGAGAATCTAAGCCAAATTTGTGGGCAACTTTTTAGTCGTGTTAGCCCACACTGTAGGTGGTCGGTCTTATGCAATCCTGGCCGAATTTCCATTCCAATCTCCATAGATGAGAGCTTTTTGCCCGGAAAATGCTTGCCAGTTCATATTCATTTGTTTGCGAACCAAATTTATCCGAGCCAACTGAAAAAACTTTCTGCACCGGCAATGCAAACAGTTGTAGTGGGAGGAAAACGTCTCTATTATTTCTAGGTAGCTAGAGTAGAAAAACTATGCCCAACTTGGCGTAAAACTCTCAACTCTGAACCTATACCTTTCGAAGGGATTTCATTGAAAAACCCGGGATCCCCTGGATTACACAGAAAGAAATAAACGCAGTGATACAAATTAACATGTCTGAAAGAATTGACAAAAGAGAAATAATGTTATACTTTTATAATTATTTTTAATATTTTATAAATGTGAAAGCATAGAAGCCATGCCTTTTAGGTAAATTGATATAGTTTTTACAATCATATGCATTTTCCGGTGTACTACTGCTTGTTTTGCCTAGTTTTCTCGGTATTTGGGTTTCATTTCGACAGCTAACTATGCCTGATTTCTGGGCCAATAACTTTGAGCCAGTACGCCCCAACTGGAGCCCCGATGCCATCCTGGTCCAAAACAATTCTAGGACTTCATTCATGTCGTCGACGTTGTTGTCGTTGCCGCCATTCATCAACATGGATTATCAAAGGACATAAATTAGACTCAGGGATGGCTGGGAGTCTGGATTTTTAGCCAGGTGAAATCCTGCGACGACGAACCCAAGACCGTACAGCAGGCAAAGTTTTTGTGAGTTTGATGAATGGAGTTGTAAATTCCCCAGGAGTTAGTTGGCCGACAAGACGAGGGTTGTGCCGCCAAAAAGTGTCGCCGGCATTCGGAAAGCGTTTCAATTTCGCTGTTTTTGTGGCACGTAGACACACCTCACTTCGTATATATTTTGTGTATCCTGTCCATCAGCATGGGAAGCCTTTAACATGAAATGCCAGACGATGTGTGCCTATTTGTTTTATTTGTTCGGGGCGTACGCGGCCGCAAAAAGCGACCATGCATTTGGTAAATTAAATATTTTCCGAAAGCAATTTTACACATTTTTTGGGTCTTCGGTTTTTGGGGCTTTTTGGCGATTTTTTTTTATTCTTTTCGATGGCTTTTCTCTTTGGCAACGGAGAGCCGAACGCCTTTGTGCGTTCTTTATTATTTATGTTAATTGCTTGTATTGTGCGTGTTATGCTGCGGTTTTTCCTTAGCTTTTGAGGCCCTTTTCGCTTTGCCATTAATATTGCGTATACGTCACGTTGCCGCCAGGGAAAGGGTTCTTCTTCGATGTGTCAGTGTGTGACACATTGGCGTTTGAATTGTATACTTTTTTTCGGGTCTTCTGGCGTTCTGTCGTTCTTGTGTTCCTTTGCCGCTTGAGTGGCGCCTGGAGACGGCTGAGTGGGTGCTTTTGGGGCGGTCTGCGTCTGTCTGGGGCGTGACAGCGTCAAGTGTCGCCTCCGCTGGCAATTTGGCACGTCTTTGACACAAAAGTAAATGGCCAAGTGTTCTGGCTACACATCTAATTGCCATACAGTCATCTTTCAAACTCCAGCTACCACCTTTAATTAAAGCGAATGCGGCATCGCATTCTGGGCTGCTGATCCTGTGGCCAGCCACTTTGTGGCCATTAACACTGCTGCTGGCCAGGCTGGCTCTAATTAAAACTAAAAGCCGTGGTCTAAGTGGTGACCCTCGGTGGCTGTTTTGCAACCGTAGAGTGAATAATTCGCAGTTGACTCGGAGTTCACAACTTCATTACGGCAAATAAATGGCCATCAATGATTTATCTGCCGATTGGATTATGTTCTTAATTTATGAAACTAAAAAGAGAAATAGCGCCATGAAAAACTAGACATTTTTCCACGGCCCATTAATCAGTAGAGTTTATTAGGATAAATCCAAATTAATAATTGGAAATGCTGCTGGTTTTGGCAAAAGAAAAGTATTGTGTTACTTAAATAAATAACATATTTATTTAAGGGTAACTAAATAGCTTTGTGGGAAGTTTAGATATGATTTTATGTGCAAAAACCTGCATCGTCACCTTAATCGAAGTCTAATCGTGGTAAATGCACAACATTGATAGGTTTATTGGCCAATTGACTTAACTATTTATTATCGCTTACATGTAAGAACTTCGGAGAATGGTGAGTCGGCTTAAATTACACAAATTCAATTTCCTAAACCGCCATCAAGTTTTTAGGGCCGCTTTTAATCATCATCTCGAGGTTTTACGACCGACTGGCATGCAACGCATATATAAATACTCGCAGCCCGGATTCACTTTTTTATGGGTGCAGCAGATGGCCACTTGGAGGGCCCGTAGGATATGGTCAATTAAATTGATTTCAGTCATCAATTGTTGACCTTGCTGTTGACAAATCTGTTTTTTTGTTTTCGTTCTGCTTCGTCGTTTAATCGCCCGAGAAAATTGTACGGCAAATCAAAATTGAAGCTCCCACGAAATGGGGCGATAATCGATTTCTGAACGATTCCCTTGCCCCAGCAGCTAATGGCTATGATGTTGCCACCACCGCCTCCGCTCCCGCCTCCGCACCCAACTGTTGACTTACGGCATTGTTGTCGCCATGTCTGGTGGAAAAGCCCCTTGGCCTTGATCGTGACATTGGTGAAAGTCGCTTACCTTGTGTGAAAATTATCCATGCCGCTGCCGCAGTAGAGCGGCTCAGTTTCATTGTTGCCACCGGCCATTGTTGCAACAGCAACAGCAGAAGCAACGGCAACTGTTGCAAGTCCTTTGTGATTGCCGCCCGTCACTCACCGATGTTGCAACAGGATTTGCTGCCAAGGACAGCCGTGCAGAGCCGCCTTCCCAGCAGATGCATTAATAATTTATTATCAACGGGTGGCCCCTGCAAATAAGGATAGAGATAGAGATACATTTAGAGTGGGATAGTTAGAGGCGCCATTGTCCAACTAGACGTATAATTAATGCAAGTTGTAAATTGTTGCGTACATGGCCGTTACCCCATCAACTAATGTGATTAAATATTGCATGGAGCACACTGCTGCTGTTGTTGTTGTGGTCGCATGGTGGCTGCCCTAAGCCGATTAGCGAATAGCCAGCAAAATGTATATATGTATATATATTTTCCCAGCATAGCAAATCGGGGGCTTTCCTTTTATCTACTCCGTGCAACGCCTGCTGAGAAGGCTGCCTTGCAACTTAATTAGCAGCGGGAAAAGTGCACTTGCGGCGAGGATAAATGGGGAAGTTTAGATAAGGATTAGTTAGCTACCCTCCGAAGAAGATATTTATGTGGCAAGTGGCTGACTAGAATTCCGAAGGAGTGCTTTCTCTAATGGATGCAATGCAAAAAAAATCAAGAAATAATGCTCCTATTCGAATCTCAGCCACTTTTGAGCCGCAAAGTTCAAACCCTTAAAAAACCCGAACTCCAGCTGACCTAGGATGGCCCATAAATAATTTCATTTGGCCAACGGCTGGGCTCATCAAGCAAGCTGGAGGAGATCAGGATGGACCGCAACTGAGTGGCGAATATAAAATATCTGGAGCCGTCGTGTGGTCTAAATTAGATTTGTATGGCTGGAGCATGGTCAGATATAAATGCCATTTTTCTTGCCTCTCCTTTTGAGGGATTCTTTTTTTGAGTTCGCCTTGTCCGTACAATTTCAGTCGGACGTCGGACGTGGGCAATATGTTATCTGCCACCAAATGAACCATGGGGATTGTAGTACGAGTATCTCTGCGTGCATTCTGCAACAATTTCCTTGCGCAAAGATTTTAATTGCATTTGTTAGGCAGCTACAGCTGCAGATGGCAGCGGAAAACCGTTGGGAAAGAGCTGGAAAAGCGGGGGAATGCGGCTGCAATTAACACGTTCCACGAGGCACAGAAACCGCAAAGCCAGCACATTGTTTAAATATGCATAGAGGGCAGAGATACAGTGGAAAAGCGGAGGAAAAGCGGCGGAAATTCACGGAGAACGAGCAGCTAATGTGCAGGAAGCTTAGTAATTTGATTTGCAAATTTCCATTTGCTACCAATTTCTTTTTTTTGCGTAGCCTGTAAATAAGCCAAGGGGCTAATCAAGTACTCAAGTGGCTAAAATGCAATTTATTTGGGCTCGCTGCGTGGAAATTAAATACTGTAGCTACATCAAATGGCGGTCAAATTAATTGATTCATGCTTTGCTCCGTTTGACTGATGTAATTGTTGTGCCCATTATTATGACACAAGACAAATGGCCAAGTAATATTAATTAAAATCGTGCCGCGCCATAATTCGATTATATAAATTAATTGCCGCTTGATGAACGCCGTTATGCAAGAATATGCCGCTCAATCCCCATGGTTCATTCGAAATTCGATACAAACTGCTGCCGCCCAGCGGAAATAATTTTGTATAATTGCGAATATATAGTGGCTATATGAGGCCGGATGATTGCTCCGTTCATCACGAGTGTGCCGATGCGGTTGTGTGTGTGTTGTGTGTGTGCTGTGTGTCCTGGTGAGGTGACAAATGAAATGATTAATGAATGACAGCTGCCGGTTGGCCGCAGATGTATGCTATAATTTTTGCAAACAATGGCAAAGAATAATACGCTGTTGCTATGCAGAAAGTCTGACAGCTTAACAGATTACATGGTAGCGTAATGAGAGAAATTGGGGATGCTGAACTCTTACAATAATTATAACAAATAATTTCTAGGGTTCTTGTAAATGTTGTATACCTCAAGTAAGAAACATATCATTCATTTGTGCATCTAAGTTAGTAGAGACTTGATTGTGATTAAATATTTTTGCTGAGTGTGGACCATGAAAGGCAATCTAATGGCGAACCAGAAAAGCATTTTCATTTCAGGACAGAGCAGCAACAATGAGAGCGTAAATAAGGCCGTCAAGTGGGTATAAGGTGAAAGCGAAAGAGGAATTGAAATCAAAACTTATTTCCGCATGACAAGAGGGATCCACGTACATATACATCTGCTCGATAGTCGGTGGTGGTCCAAGGACCTTGGTGCTTGGTCCTCGTCCGATAAACCGGTTATGTCACGCCCATATTGAACGGATTCGTGCCGCCATCTAAATCGCAGTGGCAGACAGGACAGCAGATATGTATGGGGAATACCCGGAGAAGAAACAGCACAACACATCCATGGGTGCTTTAGGTGGCAGGGGAGCCGAAAAATGGCCAACAATCGCAGCGAAATGAAATTCAAGCTGCGGGGAAATCTTATTTTTGATTCAAGCCAACATTGAGTTCCGCTATTTGCTGCTCTTCAAACTAATATTTGCTCCTTATTGATTATTGATTGATTGTTTTGCTACCCTGTTTACTTTTCCTTCGCCAGCTGTTTGTTCTTCGCTCTGTATTTGCATTTTTCTTCTTCACGTAAGCAAACTTGTTATTCGCTGCTTGTTTGCTTTGCTTTCTGCAATGGCATTATTTTAAATTGTTTTCTAAACGGTTAGCCAAAAAATAAGAAGGCAGGAAGTGCGAAATATCGAGACCGGAAATAAGCAGAAGTCATTCCCGCCACGCCCGCCATGTGAAGATGGACAGCTGGAGTTGCTGCTCGAGTTGATCATATTTAAGATAAGTGCTTTCGCCAGCCAAGTGGAAGGAATGCTTACCCTCCAACAATTTGGCAAAGTAAACCTTAAAGCTGCTGACCGGGAATTTAATGAGCGAAACTCTTGGCAGCTCGAGTCTCGAGCAGGAGGAAAACAAAAAGATTAGAATTATACTATGCCATTAGTGCTCTCAGCTTTTCAGCGTATGCAGCGTGTGGCAAGTGCGTCGAGCGAAGATAATGGCCAAGGTCACACGGTGAAAAATGGGAAAATTATAGGCGTTCTGTGGCAGCACGTCAGTCTTTCACATCCCATTTAAAGGTGTCTAAAAGTGTGCTTTATTTTGCACACGTCAATGGGACTTTAATTTAAACTCATTTCAGGCTTATACAAGATGATAGTTCTCTTTGAAACCAAGACATATTTTCCACTGCACAGCTTAGCCTTATGAGAACTCAGCCCCCGCTCCTTGAGACTCTTTTGCCGGATGTTTTGGGGGCATACGGGGATTCCCCGGCGAACTTTGTCACCCAAACCGCTGGAGGGCTGCAGCCGTTTGTCACGACGATGACTTGATGGCGACGCCACTTGGCTCACATGGACACGAGCTGCCAGTCATGGCAGCAGTCTGAGAACACAGTGTGTCTGGCCTGAGGAGTGAAATGGCGGTTGTGCATGGGCACACAAGTATAAATACAGCTAGAGCCTGCTAATATTTGTGTCAGGATGTCTGACTTCCCTGCAAACATCCTGTCAAAGTTTTGTTTCGCTACTCGACGAGAAAGAATCGCTAAACAAAAATCTGTTCTTGTCGATGTAATTAGACGACATGCGAATCGCTCGTTCGCCATGATTTCGGCACGTTACTCATACGCACAGGTGGCCGCAGAAGCCGCAACCTTGTGATACACATGCTGCGCAGTCATAATTCAAATGTCATCCAGTTGTCATTGTTCGTTTGGCAAATTGCTCGCTGCCTTCGCGAAAAAATTTCCATGGAAATGCTGTCGCAGATATTGGATTGTATGTTCGCCTGTTGACTGGAATTTGTGTATCAAGCATACGTCATGTTGTCTTGTATGAGTGAGTAATTCGCCAGAAACAACAAGATGGGAGATTGGTAAAATGGAGGATACTACTAGGTGAGTGGGTAAGCCCAGGGCTAATTTTAGTCTGAAAGAGTTTTAAGTATTCAAAGCAGGGAAACTCGCAGACGAAATGGAATTCTGTCTGCGGGAAATCAATTGTTCAGCAAATGAGATTGAATTTCGAGTAAGCGGATCATACAGCTTTGGCATATACATAAGCAGGCAGTGGTAACATTAATCATACTAAATTATAAGCTGACTTACTCGACTGTATTTTAAGCCAGGTATGAGTAATTAACTTCATTGTTTTGGCCACCCAAGCACTCCGTCCAGCAAGCAACCGCATTAGCTTATCAATGCAATTACACATGAGTTCATATTGCACCCACCCCCAAATGTTTGACAGAATTTCGGTTTCGCTTTCAGTCTGCTGGCCAACATTTTAAGCCCGAACCTCAAAGAGATAACACTGAATGGGATGCATGTTTTGGGCCGAATGGAAACGTGTTGCCTGGCAGACCAGCAATTTGTTGCCGAAAACTTTGGCACATGTGCAAATAGTTTCGAGTGGTTGCAAGTTGCTTCACTTTGAAACAATGCTGCTCTTAATTGAGTGGCAGAAAGACGAAACTCATGGTGTTGAAGAAGGTAAAAGATGCAGAGAATGGTCCCTTGATTGTCAGCAATTTGGTCGCCCATTGGGTTTGGTAATTGCCTATCCATTTCACGGCTCTGCCAACAAAGTTATTAGGAAAGTAAACACCCACACCCCTTTCAATAAGCTCAAATCAAGCATGAAGCACGTGTGCCCGCGGTAAAAATACCTGCTTTTATATTGGTTTAATTCGCTGATAGTGGCAGACACTTGCGGTCAAAAAAATAGTGCAGCTATGTAGTTGCTTCAATGAAAAGTAGTACAATCTACATATACACCAATGGGAAAACTTAAGCATCATTATTGTTCATCTCATTAACGAGGTAATAATCCACAAATCGGTATGTAAAGTCATGCTGTGAAGGCATGCATTACTTCGACCTTCTCTGTTCGCTAATAAGCAGGTGGTTCTATTTCCTCCTTTGGCCGGGGCAATAACAATTGGCCAGATTGTCAAGTGGCTGGCTGCCTGGTTGGTCCTGGCCGCGCCCCCTTTCGGCCCGCCCGCCCTGTTTGCTTAGCCATTTTGTTGAATGGCACTGCTTGACTGGGTCGCCTGAAGAGCCCGAGTTCTGGAGAGGTCGTCGTCTATCATTAAAGCGAGGCATTGGGGCGCAACGGAGCCTTGACAAGGTCGGTCTGTCAGTGCACTCGGTGCCAAATAGCATTCACCACCCTCCAGCCACCGCCCACAGCCAGCCATTGAAAGGGCGAGACAAGGTCAGGGCGAAGGTGTGAACGTGAAATGAAATTATGTAAATAGCGAACGGCAAAGAGTAATTAAAAATTTGATCTCGAGAAGTGTAAATTTGTTCTTGCAAACGGCGAGTCGTCAGAATAATTGAAAAAAAATTGCAGCTACTGTTTGCCTACTTCTACTTTTCTCAAAATTTGGTTAGCAAAGTAATCACTTAGCCGGCTACATTTAAAGCCACTTTTAGTCAACGTCTTGCACTTCCGCCGCCAGAAAATTGTTTACATTTCGCCACAGTGCTTTGGGACAGGAAATGCGTTTTCTCTTGCCCGGCAAACAATGGAAATTGTAAAATAAAAATGGTTTGCCTGGCCGCAAAGTGCAGATAATGACGACGGGAAATGCCATAAAACCAGAACGGAAGTGACACTTATCGCTGTGATGGTGTAGGGATATTTCCAGACCGAATTCAACTCAGCACACATTTAAAACCTACTTTAAGGACTGCTCAGCCTTCATCCACCAGCAGGTGGAATCCAGAGGAGAATCGGCCATTGATACCGAGATAATAACTCAAATGAATTGGTTGTCGAGGCCTTGGGGCCCGGGTCCTTTGAGACGCTCATCGGGCCCAATAAAAACGCCAGGATGGCAAGACATTGTGCACTGATTTGCAACAACAACTGGGGAAAACAGCAAGAGCAAACAGAGACATCAAATGGGGCATTCCAAGGACCAAACTGCAAAACAGATGATTCCGGCATTATCATTCCAGCTCAGTTGTGGTTCTACTGCTACTGTTGCTCAGCGTTAAAGTAAACGACATTAATGGAAACATCAAAGTAATTTGATTGCATTTTCTCCCCCACAATGGATATGAATGAGCACTGCGACGCTCTGGCAGCCCAGCGAATGGAGGAATTCGCATATATATGGGGTGTATTGTATAAGTTGATGGTTGGTTACACAGGGACAAAAACTATCTGAAATAGTACCGAAATTAAAGTTATTCCAAGAATTAAAAAAGACACGAATTCCTTTATCAGGAAAAATATACCCCAAGTAAATTCGTTTCCTTTCAGATTCCAATTCTTTAAAGTGTACACATTTTCCGCCGTGTATCTGTGTGTCTCTGTGCGTATCTGTGTGCTTACCCCTGGGGTGTTTGTGTGCGTGTGGGCTGCACGCATAAGTAGCAGGCATGGAAAACTGGCTTCTACCAGTCTCTCCCGCTGTTCTGCCATTGATATTTCACCGCCTGCTGGGCCAGCGCCCCGCCCCCTTTTCACCAGCCGCCCTCTTAATGGCATCTCATTTTCATGTGTGTTTTCCACGAACTACAGCTCGCTCTGCCTCCATTTTCTCGGTCTCTGTTGATGCTGTGTTAATTTAATTTGGCCAACACAAAAATAGACAACACGAAATGGAATATGTCCAGCAATGTAATTGCCATGACCAAAGCAAATAAAATTAGGGCCAAGTCCGAGGACGATACGAGCTGAAGGCCGCACTTAAAGTAGCCTTAGCCGAAGGACTCGGCATATCTATAATCATAACTCATAGGCAGATCTCACCAGCGAATGGTGGAAAAGGCTGCACGGCCACAGGCAATAAAAGGACTTGCGAAGCCAAAGGACGATTCAATTTGGAGGCCGAACTTTAAGAGGATTTAGAATACTTGTAATCACATTTAAAAATACCACACAAAATTATGCAAATTAGAACGGCTTATCAGCAAATGGTTAAGTACGGAGGTTCTGCGCTACCCAAATCACTTTCTTTCCCCCAGTTCTGAACCCTTCGCACATAAATTATGGAAAATTAACCCTAAACGACTCATTTAATAAACATTTGGGCCTACAAATGCACTCAGCTGACTTAAACGCACCTGAGGCTTCCGAGGTGTTTGTCATATTTATTTATGGGCCCGACACCATTTTATTTATTTATATTCAAATTTATGGCAGTACTGCTTAAATCAATGTTAGTTCAGTTCGCCCCATTGTTCCTGGCGATGATGGCACCCTAAATTATGCAACACCAAGTCCTTTCGCAGGACGACAGAAGTTGTGGGTCTTCTGCGCCGCAGGCCTTATCAATTCCAGGCACAAACACATGTCCTTATTTTCGGTATGCAAATGCGTCCACCCACGCAGATGTTTGCGGTTGTTTGTCTCAACTACACTTTTTTCGTCCAAACTTTAAGATGGAACCGCTTTTTGGGGCAACCGTTGTGTCAGCTGCCTGGGGATTGCTTGACATTTGAGTGGTTGACGGCGTAGACAGAGAGTTCAGGCCAGGGGTCAAAAAATAAATCGAAACAAGAGTTTGTTCTCAATGAGTTCTGTACTTTTCAATTCGAATCACTCAAGGTTCTCATGGCTCTGGAACGGACGCTTGAAAAGGCAAAGTTGAATCTCAATCTTGACAGGTTTAATGGAGCAGAGAAACTTTGAACTCTTTGATAAGTTTAATAAAGTTTTAGCATGGTCTCTCGGCCCATTTAAGCTTGTAAAGATTTTTGAATGACACAATTTTTAATAATACTGGGATGAAAATGAAGGCACAGTATTTGCTACAGGTGCATTTAAAAGATACTTCAAAGCGCCTATCAAATATCTCATTTAATCCAGGAAATTGTGATGTGTCAATGCTGGGTGGCCAACCTTAATTTCCTAGTTATCCGTTACTCTGGAAATATGTCTGAATCGCCAAGTCTCAGTCTCCGACTTGTATTATTTGCTTAACCCCTTCTGGCCTAAATCAACAAGCCCACAATCCACGTTTTACTCTTCACACCAAACAAAAAGATCAAGCTCACAACACACAGAACGGCAGCCAAGTATTTTCACGCGCATTAGCTGCTCGTCTTCAGAGGCTTTTCCCCGGCAGGGAGGGGGGTCGGTCGGAAGAAGTCCCAGGGAAAATATTTGGCCTACGTAAAATATGCAGAAAGTTCATCATGAAAGCAAATAAAACGCATACGCCGCGTGGGCCCTGTCCAAGGGGTGGCTGTCAAAATATGAATAATGGCGCAGCCAGACGAGCACCTCGGATTGGTTGCCCTTTTTTTGGGGGCTCATATTTCCCCACGCTTTTCATTTTTTTTTTAATAGCAGCTGTAAAAAATTAAAAGCCTGTAGCTGCCTGCGGCTGCACAGGAATAAAAAGAATACTGCCAAGTCAGCTGTAAATAGCTGAGCTCCTTCGTCCTGCTCCTCAGCTCCTCGTCATTCGCTGAATAAATACCAGCAAGGTCAAGTGCGTGAGTGGGCGCCTACTTTTTCTCTACAGAATACTGAGAAAAAGATTTAAAGTACAAATTCCTGGCTCAACGACATATTTTAAAAGTTTAAGGGAGGTGAAAAAGATGTGTTCAGATGAAGCATTCGTTTAATAAAATCAAATGCATTCTCTACACTTTCAGTGGCTTTAGGATTGATGAAATGTTTTTCTCTCAAATAACTATTTATATCAGTGCATCAGATCGTGGGAGGTCTTAGAATATAAATTTTGCATGAGCCCCCGGATGGTTTGGGTGTTTTCTGCTGACCACTTGACAAAATTTGGGGCTGCCTTCGATGGAGGAGGCGTGGAGAAGTGAAAAGCAGTTCGAAGTTTATGTGCCTACGTGTCGGCCATAGTTAATTTATTATCCATGGCGGGTCCTTTATTTGTTCCCGCACTTTAAAACATTACGGCTGTCTGTGCTGGCAGCTTTAATCAATTGCTGGGAAAGCTTTTTATCTGTGCTGTCAGGCGAAAAAGCAAATTATGACAAAATGTAACCATAAAAGGCGGCCAAGTCGCAGAGAGTGCAGGCGCAAAGTTACCCTGGCCCCAGAAATGTGCACGAGATTTGTGTTACAAATGCTGGTTTATTAAGCCATGGCTATACTTAGCACATAAATACCCGCCATGATGACACTGCCAGTCGCAGAATCCTGTGTCATTAATCTCCCATTCCACGTGAAAATTGGCCAGGACCAGCTCATCGCATCGCATCGTATAGCACCTAAGTCCTCGCTTCTGATTGATGGGTATCCATTTGCAGAGCTGTTTTCGTTGCCTTTATATAGACGCATAAATCACATAGTCTGGTGCGTTCGTGCATGCAATTTGCATTTAATTTTTAGTTAAGCCCTCGATGAAATCTAGTTTCGGCCGATTATTTGTCTGACTCAGCTGGAAATCGGATCGAATGTCGTCGCCGGGCGATAAAGTGGGTGACAAATTGAATGGCATTTCCCGGGTATCCAAGGATTCGAGTGATTCGGTGATACTTGGAAACCGGAGTTCGGACAGCGGACTGCGGACTTTTGCCTAATTAAGTTGCCCATCTAATTTCGCCAGGCAGACGGACCAAGGCATTAGCACTTCTCTTCACATATCATCAGCAGGACGGGCTGGACTCGGAGGACTCGCTGGACGTGCGCCAAATGTCATCAACACTAATGGAATAATTTGAAATCTACTTAGCTGGAAAGCAAGAACAATGGGTGGGTCGAGTTGGCCGCTCTTCCCGAAACTTTCCCCCATCAACATCTATCTCAGCTGCGTTTGTTGATAATAACATTATTTATGTTGTTTTAATTATTTTACGCATTTTACCACAGAGCATTACAATGAACTCGAAGTGGGCGTGCCGCTCGCCGCCCCACGCTGGGCAGGATTCTGCCCTGCCCTCTGCTCGCCTTTTGTAGTTCTCATTAAGGACGAGGCGGGCTAATTGAATTATGTGAGTGATGTGAGTGGCACAGGGTGTCCATTAACTTGTACAAATTGCGAAGGACTGCAGGTTCGAAAGGCTTAAAGACAAACATGTTTTCGCACTTAGGAGATTTGTTGACAGAGCCGAGAAATTCGCTTGTAAGTTCCCATGTACTTGGGCAAATTTGTCTAAGGAATTGTCATTTAGCTGGGGGCCCTAAATTGTGTACTTTATTGGGGTTTCTTATTTATTGACACCCTATATATATGTACATTGTACGTCCATGTCCTATCATTCAATCCACAAAGTAAATATGGCATTACTCTGCATTTACACTAATCGCAAGTTCACTACTGCCGATAAACGTGACAAACTTTCATAACTCTTGGCAAAATAAAAAAGAAACAAGTAAATATTTACCAAACCCGAAATGTAGCCACATAAAAGTAAGAGCTCGCATAAATTGATTCACTCGTTTGCTTATTACAGCCAACGATAGCCCAGTGAAATTAGTTCGAAGGAGTAGAGAGCCAATTAACTTTGGGCCAAGTCGAAGTTTGTTTGTAGAATCGGTAAAACAATCATCAAAGCAGATTATTGTAATTGAGAAACTGTAATGGGCACAAGGTCAACGCAATTCCTGATTAGAAGGAAATGAAGCCGAAAGGATACAAAATAGTAAGTAATTCTGATTTGCCTGAAGGTTATGAGTGAGCTTAAGGTGGTTTTCTATAAATTATGAAACTAACTAACTTCCTCTTAATTATATTATAAATGCAATTAGGTAGTGCAATACTTAACTGATACATTGGAGTCTATCTTGTTGCACTAATTTGTACATTCCCATTTCGATTAGAGATCTGAGCTAGGACCCTGTGCAATTGCCCATTCACCAATTCTGCCTCTGTGATAAGAGGGCTCGGAATCCTTTGACATGCGAGTATCGTGCACGATTTCCTTAATTATGCGCCGCTAAGTGAACCGATTGCACTTTATCGGAATGAAGCACGCACTCGAAAAGGTCATCAGCCGTCATTGATGGCTCGGATCCGGATCCTTGGACTAGTTTATGACCCAATTATGCCAAAGTGTCTGGCAGTTGGCGATGCGTTTTCGCGCTATTGTAAAACCGCCTTTACATCAGAGCCCACAGTTCGGGCTGTAACCATGATTTGTTTGCTTGACTTGGCTGACACGAAGCCAAATGGCACACGTGCACAGGCCGATGAAGCCAGCCCTTTGGTCCGGAAAACTTTGTTCCAGATACTGGGAAAACAACGGAGGGAGCTCAGCTATATCAAAGATTTAAAAGGGAATTAATAAAGTTAATGTATCTTAACGAAATATCATTAATAATGGCTGTGCTCTATCGAACGTTTAATTCTTCATTGGAACTTCTAGTTTAACCATTGTGCTTGGAATTTATAAATTCCAATTTTTCGTTCTCTGCATAGCATAGTTCCATCGCCTTCGCCTTGATTGCTGCAATTGCTTGGCAATAAATAAATGACGGAGGCGTTTGCAGTTCCAGAATGCTGTCTATTACGTGCCTGGCAAGAAAGTAGTTAGAGGCGGCAGAGTTCGCCTCCTCCATTGAAATGTAATTTAAATTAGGCTCCGTAGCCCCGTTTTACGTGTTGGCCTGGTCGGATCGCTGCGGCGGTGGTGACATTTATGCTATTGCCAACCGAAAGCTGTTATTTCGAGCCTCCCAGCTGTGGATTCGTGGAAATCGTGGAAATCGTGAAAATCGGGCGGAGGAAACCCTTTGGCGTTTGGCCGTCTGCCAGGCAGCGGAACGTCCTGTCATAAAGGCAACTATTACGGGGACACTTGATGGCGTCCTCGACGACAGGGATATCCTATAATCAGCAGCAGCGGCGACTAATGGCAGCACTTAGAGCTCCTGGCCAGGACCTTCTGGCCGGACTCTCATGAAACTGTGATGAGGGCAGGTCGAAATGATTTCGGCATACTGTTAAATTCATTGGACACATTCAGCCGCACTTTTAATGGCCCTTTGCTGTTGCCAAATGTTGCGGATCCCGATGAGGCAGCTTCATTAAGGTGTCCTTTTTACGGGCTCCACTTTCAGATCTGAACCCAGCCAAGTTGAGATAGTTTATAAAAACATATTCCTCGAGATTTCGATCATATTTCGAACGAACCAAACAACCTGTAGTTCGATTCTAACCGAAAAAGAAGCCAAACTAGCATCGCTGATTCAGTTCTGTCACGTCGCAGGCATTTTGGCTCAGCTTGTACGACATTTAGCAATTAAGGGCGGAGCTTTGGCCAAATGTTGCAAATCATAATCACAGTTTGCGCATCTTTTTGGGCGTTTTTACTTTTTGCGAAAAATTTGTTTGCATTTTGCCGCGCTGCTTTGCAGCTTCGCTCCACTCGAGCACTCATAAATTATGCAGGAGTCGTCCTCTGCTTATTTTTGTTGGCTTTTTTGAATTTATGATGCCAACTTAAATCGCGAATATTCCGCTTTCTGTTTGTGTTCACTCGAGTTGGTGATGTTGTAAAGCGCCTCAAGTGTTCGCCACCAACATTTTTGTCACAATTTTTGCTGTCTGGGCGAAAGTTTTCACGCTTTTTGTTGGCGTTGTTAATAAATTGTAGGTTGCAAAGTCCGAAACAGGAGTCAACTTTTCTATGACTTTGTTTTTTGGATATTGAACGAACGTGGCTCGAGGCAATTGCGTGGGTGGAAAAGTAGCCTGTGCAGTTCAAGTTTTCCGAATCGTTTTCCAGTTGCCATGGTGCTATTTTTTGTATTGTGGGTGGGAAGCTTATCAAAAAATATGAAATGCAATGCAAACCTTTTTGGTATGTCAATTTTACTGCCATTCAACAGCTTGAAATAAAGTTGTTTAAATGCATTCTATTTTGTATGATATTTGAAATGATAAGTTATACTCGAGCGGCATTATGTGTAAACCAGTTTTTTTAAAATGGAATGTAGTTTGGTTTCATGAGATTTTAGTATAAATGGAATTCGTACCAACCAATGCAAGCAAACATAAAATGTTGTACTCTATCCTCTGTTTTGCCAATGTTTTGCTTTAAAAAAACATGCGCGATATTAAATAAAAATGTGCCTGGAGGGAAATTTCTGAATATTTATTTTGCTAGGAAAAAACGTGTTAATGTTTCAATTGCCATAGCCATCTTAAACGCTCTCGCCCGTTGGCTGGACTGAAAGTAATTTTAATGTAATTGGCATTACGTGAGGGGGATTTGCTTGGTATTTTTGGCATATCATTTTCATACAAATCTGATGCCAGGCACAGGCCATAACCACCCATAACGGGAATACCACCCTTCCAATCACGACGAACGAGCATAAAAAATAAGCATTGCCTACAACTAGGCGCTCACCAACACACACACACATACACGCACACAAACGCACCCGCAATGATGTCAAGGCAGGTCAACTTTTCGAAAAAAGAGGAGAAAATTTGGGGGACAGATTGGAGTATGGGAAAACAATCGAAATCAGCAGCCCCCTTATCACAAATCAACTCAAATTACGAACTCAAACACGCAAAAAATGGAAGCCAACGGAAATATTTGTGCGTGCATAAAACAAAGGCGAAAACAACCACACCTACACACACGTAAATAAATGAAATTCAATAGGAATAGGAAGAGCCGAGGAAAATCTCTACAAAATTTGACTGCGCAAATAAAGAAATATACAGTCAATAAGGCAAATCGTCAGACTTGATTTGGATCATTATTACGCATACGCCGCGTTATGCAAATCAGACAATTTTCTCCCTGGGCCAAAACAGCGCTAGTGAACCGGATATAATTTATAATTTATAGAGGAAAAAACGGCTGAAAACGTAAAAGTAACAAAGTGCCATATCAAGTTTGACGAGGCAGTTTCCACCAAGTTTTAACCAAGGCAAAGTTTTAACTGATTTTTGATTAAAATCTTATCGTATCACGGCGGCAGGAAGTAAAAGTAAACCGAAACCGAAACGGAAACTTTGATTAAATTTTCCGTCAAAGTCATCCGTAAAGTCTAACATATTGAGCGGCACGAAGAAGCTTTAATTAAATTTTATTTATTTGTTGTTTCAGCAAATTGACAGATGACTTTGTTTTTCGTTTTTGATTAGTTTTCGGTAGGCTAACGAGGAACAAAGGAAAATCTTCTGCTTACCATAAAAAAACATATACTCATGGCAAACATTTTTAGGAACGACAGTGTATTCTATTGAACACTTTTTTATTTTGTGGAAAAGTTTGTTTTTCCAAAAATGTTCACAGATTATCGAAGAACTAACGAAAACGAAAATGCGTGCATTTTTTAAATGAATTGTGCAGCATAAAAAATGTATCTATTTCTTTGCCAGAGGATTATTGTTGTAGGTTTATTGGTTTCCCGAATATGTAGCATATGTAGGACTAAGGGATTAAATTGCAGATGGACTGAAATCTTTAATTTGGCATATAATTCAGACGCTTGGATTGCCTAACGCCAACAAAACCATTTGCAATTAAAACTAAGCTAAAACATTAGCTTGCTCTGCCAGTTTATTTGCCGAAGGCTTTGTTTTGCATTCTCTACCACTCTTTTCCCACTCTCGAATTTTCTTTTATGTTTTCCGATGTCACGTGCAAGCGGTCAGCTCTTGTATTTGCCTAGTGCCATTTTGTGATTGTTTGCATTGTTCCAGGAGCAGGACAAAGTCACTGTTCTGTTGGCTTTTTTTATCTTTCGTTGATAGAGAATTCACTGGAACTTGATGGCGGGGACAATGGACTGCCGAAGGGATGGCCAACGGAAGTCCTTGAAGGGTTCCTGCGAGCGCAGCTGAAGGACCTGACCCCTTGGAATCCTTCCTTTGTCAACATCCGAACTTCCACTTGGAAGGCAAGTGTTAAGCAGAAATGCCTCAACACTCCATTAATTTCTACGCTGGAAAATGACAAAAAAGGAAGCAATCTCGTTGCCCAATTGACTAGACTGCCATTAAGCCGGATAAATTCGCCGGAAATCTGCAGAAAATGCGACTTAACATTACTGCAATTGTTTGATAAGCGTTCAATTACTCTTATGTCGAAGGACTTTCAAGTCGAGATGGGAGTCTCCTTCGAGTAGCTTTAAGTTTCTCACAATTTATGAGAGCCACTCGATCGGGCTTTATTTATATTTATCCCCAATTTGCCATTTAACTATTTACAAATAAAAAGCACTTCAGCTTCCATGCCCGTAGATTGCGACATTTATTGCAGTGCGCACATAGGTGGATAATTTATTGCCACAAATAATTTAATGGGTTGACACTTACTGCAAACTAGAGCCAAAATTGCTGTTCCCACGCCGAATTATGCAAATTATTCAACAGCTGTTCTGCGAATATTTAATTTGCCTAATGCATTATTATCATTTAAATCTTGTGTTGGTGTTCACGATTTCTGTTTTATTTACATTTTTATCGATTTCTTGTAATTTATGAAGTGTATTCACTGATTACTGTGGAAAATATACTATTTTTTTTTACACATTTCATAAAGATAAAACGAGAAATATTCCATCGGTTAGAGAAGAAAATGGAAATTTACATAAATCTTTACACGATCAAATGCTCATTGTCATTTAAGATATAGGTGAACTAGCTCAAATTAAAATTACCGTTTAAAAAAATTAAACTCAATTGAACAGTTATATTTTAAATTATTTTTAATTTCACTTACAACTCTACAAAAAATGCAAAATAGATTCAATAAGGTTCCAGCTTTTCATTCAATGAATGTTATTAGCGATTTATTTTCAAAATTTCTTCAACACCATGTTGATAAGTTTGAAATTTGTTGAAAATACTTTTCACTTGTGCAAGATAAATCACTGGAATTCAGCTAGTAACGCAGCCGCAGCGCACGGAACGCAAAACGCAACTGAGCCGAGTGCATGGAAGTCAACAAATCCGCAGTGAACGGTTCCGTTGCGTCCAAATCAGTTCTGTTCTGTGCAGCTCAGTTCGGTTCAGTTCAGGATGGTTCGGGATATAGTATTTACTTGGAGGGACCGAAGTGCCGACGATGCGAACGCCACCGAGAGGCGATGAAGACTGTGCGCGATGGCGGCGGCGCCAGAATCCGCAGTCTCGGGTCGCCGAACTGGCAGTTACTGCTGCGTTGCCAACTGCTTCCTGTGGATCGCATCCTCGGGTTCCACAAGCAAAGACATTGAGCAAAGTCAAGCACTATGGCGGTCTGCAAAGGCACTCTCTTAAGCCGGAAGTGGCTCTCTTAAGTGAGTTTGTGCTGCGCGTGCGCTCACCGGAAACAGCTGTTCCGTGCAGACCATCAGCTGCTGGGCACCATTTTGTTTATGTTTTGATGGCGTTTTCTTTTGGCTCTCGCTTCGGAGTTTTCCTTTCGCTTTTCCTTTTGGGTTTTTCTTGAGACGAGGTTAAGGTCAGGCCAAATTCTAACAACAGATGGCGTTTTGTTGCCGGTAGGGCCACAAAAAGTGTCGAAGGATACGGGTCCCAGGAGCACTGGTAGTAATGGTAATGGCTTCCACTAATTTATGCACTATGGCCCACGTGGCGTATGCGTAACACTGCCAAGTACCAGTTGGTCATAAATCATCGTTGGAGTTAAAGGTGCGAGTGGTTTGGTGGTTGGAAAAACTTTAATTTATTGCTGGTTTGAAATAATGTTTTCAAGGCTGAACAACTTATTGTGTGCAGTACATATTGGTATTATCCTGTATCAAGTATCCTAAATCCTTGAATTAGTGCTGCTCAAATTAAGAGCGGCACAAATGGCATTCTTTCTGGTTAAACTAAACCCCCGAACAGCTGCCAATTTGTGGGCTCGTTTCTAGTTCTTTACCTAGTCCCAAATAGCCGGCCATTTGTCAGGCAAACACCCGTAGATTTTAGTGGCGGCTCAGACGCTTCTCAACCGTCTGTGGGCTGAATTTATGGCCGGTTCCCTTTATGCAAATGGGGCCGGCGAAATGTCCAAGTGGGAGTGGAGACGCCAGCGGAGAAAGTGTCGCCTGCCATGTTCCAGGCGCATGACAATCACTTTTGCTTTTACTTGTTTAATCCTTTAAGACGTTGTCTGTCGCCCCACAGGCAGTCCCTTTCTTTTGCGCCCTTCTTTCTTTGCACTGCTGTTGATTTTGGCCAAATTGAATTTATAATGCTGGCGGAGGTTACTCTATACGCCCCAGACAATTAGGAACCCAAAATGGGAGCTTTTAAGTTGGTGCCGAACCAAAAACATACATATTTAGCTGTCCTTAAAAGAAAGATAGTTAACATTCTGCATGCGAATGAAATTCATTGAAATTCACATTGCTGAGTTATGAAAAATATTATTTTCCTATTCCTTTATAGATTCGAATTCATAATAATTTCATAATTTAGTTTTTAAATTTATGTTTTATGTCTAGATGGCAGGTATATTTTGGCCATCGTAACCCAAAATGCTGTGATTGCTAACGAGGGGGAGTACTTCCGCTCCGGCGAAAAGTGCCTCCGGATTTGGAACCACCAAATGGCCGCTGGGAATGCGGAGAAAATATATTTCACAATGAGCCATCGTTTTCCGTCGTATTTTCGGGGGTGCAGCAGATGCCCTAATGTAGGCAAAAAGTTTTCCCAGCTGCAGGAAATGGTTGGAAACTGCAACAAACTGCATAATTAGCGAAAAGCTGGGTCAAATGCAAATCACGAAGAAAATGCTGATTTTCCAGCGCTAAGGAAGCAAGGAATTTCTGTGAAATATTAATATGGCGATTAGATTGGTTGCCCCGCCCCTAAATATGTTTAATGGGCAAAACGTGCTGGGTTGAGTTATTTATACATAAATTTAGGCAGCATTAGCTAAAATTTTAATAGTGTATCCAAGGGGGCAACAAATTTATAATTAAATTATTCAGGAGAAAACACTTGCTCACAACTAAAGCGAATTCCTATGAAATATTGTTGCTATCTATTGGTTTCCACGAAACACGAATAAAACCTCCATCGCCTGGCATGTTTTTAAATTAAATAAAACAATTTATCGCTGCATATTCTGCGAATATTTGCAGCCATAAATAATGGACCGAAATTTGGAATGTAAAAAACAAGCATTGTTGCTCGACGAAGCGAAAGCGTATGTGAGAGTGTATGAAGCCAACGAATTGGAAATTACCTTGTAAAATTAAAAAAAATCAAAATCAATATGGAAAGGATTTAACTAATTTAATTATCCTTCATTCATATGTGTTAAGAATGCAGATATATTTTTATCGAATTGTACTGATCTGCTGCGTTACTCTATTCGATTTTCCACACACGTATTTGGTTTTAAGCGAGTGTGCATTGTGCTGACAGCTGGGCCAAAATTTGCATGGCACGCGCATATGTTCATGCCAATCAACTTGGCCTAAAACCAAAGGCAAGACCGCAAATCTATATTAATATTTTGCTTTTAATTATACCATGGAATTTTTGTTTCATTTTTAGGGTCGAGAAATGCTCTCTCTTTTAATATTTGAGTACTTTCTATTGCTTATCTGATGCGAATAGCAATTGACCTATTGAATCGTGATAAGCCCACTAAATTCGGCGAATTGAAGCCTCATAAATATTTAAACTACAATTCGTTTACGTAATGTTTGCGTTACACAAGTTGTCATTTTGCGGAGGGGGATGAAGTGCATTGTTGTTTACAAACAACACGTCAGCGGAATACTAAACATTTTGCTTGTAGAGAGAAATGTGTCAGCCAATGTTTCGCCCAGTTTTCAAAAAGGAATTGCCAACGAAAGTCAACAAATCCCAGGAGCGCAGCGCGGTGTTCTCGGCGCTGGGAAAGGGTGAATAACTTTTCACTTTGCAATATTATCTTTCACTGGTTTATTCAGCATTTTTCCCAAAGCCCCTCCGACTCCGTCGCTCCAGTTCCTGAAAAAATGTCAGAAATTCCAGCTGTAAACAAAAGCGTATAAAATAGAATTGGCGCCCGCTGACAATATCCATATCCGACAGCCGAAGCCAAAATTATTTACAATAACAGCTAGCCATAAGTCGTGGCGATTTCGATTTGCATTTTATTCGCAGCGTTGGCGTTTACGCCCACAAGGACACTTTCCACTTGCTAATCTAAACATAGGAAAAGTACGGCGGGAAAACACGAAAAACAGAGGCGTGGTGGCACATAAAATTATGGAAAATCCCAAACGTAAAAGTTGTCACGGGCAGGCAAAGCCACAGAAATGAGTTAGTACGTTTTTCGGAATTAAAAACGCTGCAAAGGCAAACAACACAAAAGGCAAATAGAAGCTCGACGGGCAGTAAAGAAAAGCGTCTAAACAAGAAGAGGAATAAGGAAACAAAATACGACAGTAAATTTCCCAGTTGATGGAAGCAGCGTGCTGACCCACGTTGCCCAAATTTACTTTAATGCGGCTGAAGATTTAAATTTATTAGACGAGCGGAGCAAACTACAGCGACCACAAAATGGCAGCGGAAACGGAAGTGGCGCCTACCAACGCTGGGCGTGGCCATGCAGCTGGGCGGGAGTCCACCGCCTTAGTGCCGCGTCCTGTCAACAAATTGTGCGGAGTCCGTGGTCAGTAAGGCAGAAACTTAAAGATGAGCAGAAACAGACCGAAATGAGTTCCAGTTAATACACTTAGCAGTGTTGCGCATTTGGCTACTTTACAGCTGGTCGTAAATTATGAGTTGGTGACTGTACTTGGATACTTAAATTTTTGACTACTTTTTGACTGACTTTAGTTCTTTGTATGGCTGGAAGCCATGTTTGTGTTCTGTGCGCGCCAACACTAACCCATCAAGCAGGTTCTTATGTCCTTGAACAAATTTTCCGCCCTGACTGTATCTCTCAACTTAAAAAACACAAATGCAGCGCCCGGGGCTGCTGTTCATTTGGTGTAACCAAGTCGAGTGCTTTTCCTGCTCCGCACTTTCCTCAAACAAAAGCTCATTAAAGGACCTCAGCCTCATTTTCGTTGCTCGGCAGCTGCTTCGTTTGTCATGTTCCGCCGCTAAGTGAAATGTTGTGCCATTTGCAAGTTGAGTGAGTTGGTCTCTCCTGCGGTCTGAGTTGGCTTTAGATTCAGATACAGCAAACCCTGCAGATACCCTGCACGACTTGTGGCGGATGCGTAAATCGGGTCACGGACATAATAACAATAAACTAGAATTGTTCAGTTGATTAATTCAAACGGGAGCTGGAAAGAATTTGCGGTCACTTCGGTGGCAGTTCCTTCAACTCGCCTCTTTGTGCGTGTCAATGACTGTGGGTCGTCGTCTCTGGAAATCAATCTGGATGCCATGCGCTCATTGAAATCGAAAGGCGGCACGTAGGCGTCGAGTAAACAACGGGCATTCAAAAACGTCAGGAGTTAAAGAGTTTGCTAGTTCTACAAGTTCTGAATGGGGCTTTCTGGTGATAAATGTTAACAGCATCTGCAGCTGGCAAACTACACTCCCACATAATTGGCAAACTGGTCAGGTGTGAGTGCACCGAAAGAAAAAAAGGACTATAGTTCAGCCAGCATTATCCATAGGATACTATGGTTTGAATTCACTTTTAGATGACTGTCATCCGCTTGACTTCCACGAAATGTCAGACCCAAAATGTTTCAGTACTTTTATCGCACATCCGCAGCAATTTGGTCGTGGTCAGTTCTCGTTCCATTTTCGTCCTTTTTGATGCAGGTCCTTGGGCCTCGTACCTTGGAGAAATCTGCGTAATGGCGACGTGACGGAAAAGCCAGTTTGCATTTTTCAAGAGCTTTCAGCTCAGGCCGGCCTGTTTTCCTTCAATTTTCCACCCGCTTCGTGGGCGGTAATTTTTCTTGGCTTTAGTCTTGACGGCTAGGCATATTAATTAAAAGCAACAGCTGCATAATTTAGAAGCACGGCGGTAGAATAATATAATCAATGCCCTTGGCCCTGCAGGTGGTCCAACGGGGCGTATACGTAATTCAGTAATTCAGTTGCTAAATCAAATGATAAAAGTGTTGGATAAAGGTACAAATTAGTCCCAAATGCAAGTTTGCTGGTTGCTCATGCAAAATTAATTATCCTGCCTGTGAAGTCGTTTCGAGAAACTTTTCCACTGAGAGCTTGTTAACTGCTTGTAAATTATTAAGTAGAGCGTATAACTCAATTAAAAGAAAAATGTCCAAAAATAAATCAGTTTTGTTTGCAGAACTTATTCCTTGGATTTCCTAATCTGAATTAATGTAATTTCTGACACTCGAGGATCCTGATTCATGGCCTGTTTGCATTTTAAATACGCATTCTTAAACGAGAGCATAACGACTCTTGTGACAAAAGCACGGAATCCATTCTGTGCACTGAATTATAAATAAACCGCATAAATAAGCCCAAAGTCAGCAGCAAATGTAACACACACCAGAGCCACATGCAAATGCCAGGCTAACAAAACACAACATTCATTTCAATTTCAGCTAACTGCGACACTCATAAAAATTCCAAACATAAATCGAATTAGTAGATAAAATTGCAAGTGAGTTGGGGGACAATGGAGATAAAAATAATAGGAGTCTTGCCTAAAGAGCAATACGTTTCTAGATATATCTTTCGATTTTATTCATTTTTTGAATATTCAAGACTCAACAAAGCAATAGAAGTGCTGCAAGAATTGTTAAATTTAATACATGTTGCTTCTTTCTTGGCAAACTGCCTGCTTAGCTTTATAAAATAAATGATGTTTCATAATATTTCTGTAATCCCAAGTCACTTCCAGATTAAAGCCAGCAATTCGAAAGCCCTTTAATCATATAAAATTAAATTGTATAACCATTTCGGGTGGAAGCCGCCTTTAAACTGTTCCTTTGCGTGCGAGATATGAAAGTTTTCCTGATAGTCACGACGTATAAAACTGACACGTGCCTCGGATGCGAGAGTGCATAGAAATTTGTAGCATATAATTTTCAGCAGGCTGACTTTAGTTCACTCGGGCTTCCTGCTCGGCATTCTGGCGGTCTGTCCCTTGGGTCAACAATCGAAATTAAATTTTCGAATATGCGCTCAACATCTTGGCAAGCTGTAAACAATGAGCAATTTTCCAACTGGGACAGGCAATATCTTTTGATGAAAGCGCCCGAGGACCTCGGAAGTTGTGCCAAGTGTGAAAAGCTCGGGAAATTGGTAGGATGGCGAGGATGGGCAGCATGGGGGCTATCTAGCATCCAGTGCATAAGATGCCATAACTGGAAATTAATTTGAGGGCATTCTATCGATCAGCTCCATAAAGTCACATTGTTTTCGACTGGCTAAGTCCTTTCAATGCCTTCTCCTGCGGCTAATTACCATTATCATTTTTGCCAAGTCACCTGAAGAGTCCTTCGACGTGGGAATTCCCATCTGCACCCCCCTTGCCAGTCTGCGGGGGCTGCAAATATTTAATTATACACTCAACCACAGAACTCGACGAAGGCTAATTGGCCTGCTGTTGCTCCCGAGACGTGAGTGAGTGTGTGTGGGTTTTCCGGACTGAAGCATACTTCCGGGAGTTTTGGCGAAGTTTCACGGTTTCTTATTGCAGATTTTTGGGCAGGAAATGGAAAAGTAGCTTCTGTTTATTTTCATAATTCGCCTGGCCAGCGGGCATTTTCCAATTGTTTTCACAGTACGCTCATCTGTATTATTTCTACGTTTGCCTGCCATTCAAAAAATACAAGGCAAATAACAAATTCGCCGAAAGTAAGCGAGCAAGTAAAAAGTTTAACTTCGAGCAACTTAATATGTATGAAAAGCAGGAATTTTTTAACGAACGTAAGAAAAGTTTTTGAAGGTCCACAATAATGGATATTAAATAAAAGAAATGTACACAGCCAGGGGGAAACATGAGAATACTTCTTTCTCGTGAATTTCGAGGCCAATTATTCCTCACTGCACCAAATTACTGTTAACAATAAAAGTCCATCCACATAAGTAACTTAAGACTTTCATTATTTCGGATTCGGTGTGAAGTTTGTTTGTCAAAATTTGACCATATTTCATATCTGTATGTTCCGAAAAATGAGTCTAGTCCGCAAATGAAATAAATTACCCGTACAAAATAATAAATAGAATATTTGCAGAACAGATGTGGCCCTAAATTTATTTTCCTTCAATATTACGTTTTCGTGATTATGTCATAAAATGCGTATTAACTGCCACAAGCCTGGGCCCCAAGTGTTCATTTTGGCAGCCGAACAATGATTCCCCTGAACCCATTTTAAAGTCAAAAGTTGGATGGAGCCACACTTTCAGCCTTCGTCAGTCACGGGTCGAAAAGAGGGTCAAGAAGTGGGCCAAAACCGCAGAACCAGCCCAATGAGCCGCTTTCGGCTTAATGGGCGGCATAAATCATAAGCCAATTGACTTGGCCGACTGCCCAGAGAGCCATGAATGACTCTATTGCTGATCCCTTTTATGGCGTGCGGAACATTTCAGCTTCATTTCAGCATCATTTCATGAAGTGGCTCCACTGCCTACAACATGTTATTATTTTTTCCATTTTTCGTAAGCCTTTAAATATTTTATAGGATCGAATGCTTGAGGCCAGGCACGTTGTGGCACTGAATGAGGAAAAGGCTTATGTTGACAGAATTTTCAACTCTTTGGGGTTTTTGTTAGTCCCGAAATTAATGAGCTTAGTGCGCCTAGGGAATTCACCACAACACATATTCGACTAATGTTTATTAATGAGTAAATCTGGCTTTGATTTTGAGCGGGGATTACGCAGAGTTGTTTGATGTAATCTTAAATATCGTGGGAGCATTTCTTAAGCAGAAATTCTCCAGAGTGGCAGAGAAAAGCCACAGAAATTCCTTTTGTTCTTCTTTGTCAGCGGCACACACATGGCGTATGATTAATGTTTGCCACAATCTTTGCGTGCGTTTGTGGCTCGATTTGAGATTTTAATTAACTAAGTCAAACGATTTTCTGCGGCTTAGGCAGCTGCAAATGTGTTATTATTGCCAAATAACCGAAATGTACTCGGTCAATCGAACATGCAAATATAGGCTCTAATGGAAATTTATGAAATTCCGTGTGCAGTTAGTCCATTAACTCGATTAAGCTGCAACTGATGTGGTCTGGATTCGTGTTGGTTTTGGCTTGTGGCTTGCACTCGAAATGCGGAAATCAATAACCGAAATTTACGTTTGAGTTTCGGATTGACGACTAATTTATTCATCTTTTATTGCAACTCATTCGCGCCAATGGCAGCTGTACGCCATTCCGTCGAAGTAATTAACTCAACAAGTCAAGTTGAGTGCCAAATCCCGAGCAAATAAACCCAGGCACACAAAGCTGAGCCTTCAGAAAATGTCGGAGGAATACGAAAGATGGGAAAATGGGGCTACTTTCGGGCCTGGAGGAAAAACAGCAAATATGTAATGAAGTCACGTAAACATTTTAATTTGGCATTAAGGTCCCTACTCCCACGTTTCATATACATACAATTTCTGCCGACCGAGGAGATTCCATCGCGTAACGAAATGCGTTAACGCGTTAACTTATTAATGGGGATGGTAATTGGGGACTCATAACATTTGTCACTGGACCGGCGAGTAGCGACTGCATTTTCCTGTCTGTTTTTAGTGTTGGCCATATTTTGCACACCTCCATTTGGTCCTTGAATATTTAATGCTCGTTCAATATGTGTGCGGATGCCCTTCGACCGCCTTTTTGGTTTTTTCGATTATATTTATGTTCGCTATCCCTTTGACTATATCGCAAAAATCAATAGATAGTTGAAAGTTGGATTTACTCAGCATCTTAACAAATTGGTCAAAGCAATCAATGAAGTTGAAGAAAAGATTTACCAAAGGTCAACAGTTGGCTGACTGAGGGCTTATATAATCCTATTTCCTTTTATGTGTTCCTTTAGTTTGTTCTTCATCAGCCACTAGTAAAAGTATCTTTTAGTTGCCAAAGCTCATTGTGCACATGTGGCACATACCTTTTTTATTTACTCACGTATCTATAGCTACATTGAACACATTTGGCATTTGCATTCGTAAAATATTCTCTTAATCACTATTGCTTGAATAAAAATCAAATATTATGCCAGTCTTACATTGTTTGATCAAAATCAATTCCAATAATTTATAAGCCCCTCCGAACAGCTTTCATCTCGGCGCGTCAAATCAATATTCCGTCACATATTCATAATTAAAAGTACTCATACGCAGTGTGTCCCTGCGATTTTCCGACATTTTCACACGAATGTGAGAAGCTAAATGTCTGCTTAACAGATTATTTTCCATGTTTATGGACTTAATGGAGTCCTTTTACTATAAGAACAACTTTAGTGTGGAATCAATGCGCCATTAAAAATAAAAGTACCATAAAGACGCTTACAAACTAATTACAAAACACCAACAATGGGCTGCGCACAGGAACATTGACAAAAAGGAAAACTTTTCCCGGACGAACCCTAATAAAATCAGAAGCTAGAACCGCCTGTGGCCAAAAAAGGTGAATCCTTGTGCGTGTCCATTAAGTGATTTAAAAGTTTCGAAAACAGTTTCGGGCAACGGCTAAAACATGTCGGCACAGCCTAAAGTCGCTAGCTCATTTTACCTTAATTGTGTAGGGGACTTATCACAAAATTTTCCACAGGCCATAGGAAATTGATCGAATTTAACATTTCCCACTTGGATTTCCCGTGGAGAGATGACAGCCGACATCGGGAATCAGCATCAATCCTGAAAGCATCGAAGCATCAAGGGTCAAATCAGACCTCACTACCCGAGACATTAGCATGTTATGCTCTACCTACCGCAACACAGAAACCAACACGCCATCCAAAAGATGCGTACACAGAGAGAAATCAGTAGTATAACAAAATGATATACAAAATATATTCATTGCTGAATATCGGAAAAATTTTATTAGAATTGTATTAGTAGGTTAGTTAGTTCTGAAGCCATTTTATCCGTATATTATGGTGTGGATAAAGTTATTTTTCAGTGTGATTAAAGCACTATGCTAACATTCCTTGACGCCTTCAAAGGAGCCACCGCAGAGCTGTTAGACGGGAAAACAGGGACTTTCCCACCGCCGGAGATTTAGATGCAGACTACTCAGCTGGGTGCTGGTTGGATGCCTGCATATTGATTTAAGCAGGCGCCAAGGCGAAAGCTCCCCGGATTCTTATTTAAATTGAAATGCAATCAAATCGAACCTGTGGGGGTGGCGCTGAAAACAAGCGGTCTTAACAAACTACTCGCTGTTGGAGTTCAAAGACTTGGCCGGGTAAATATATGCAAATGCAGCCAGATTCCAGATCTGCTTGAGTCGTCTCCAGGTCACCCTTGTGTCATCCGTGGCTGGCAGTGCAAGAAGGACAATCAAGCACTCCATTGAACAGAATGGTGAATGTCCTTGTAACTTAAGCCGAGGGTTTTATGCGGTGTCCAACTTCAATACCCCTGCTAAGTCCTGGCCAACGGGATTTGCATTAAAACATCATTTTTTGTCGGCCCTAAAATAAATCGTTCTTGTTGACAGAGCGGTGATGATATGCAGCTTTGCGAGGGCTCATTAAAAGCAAAAAGGTAATCACAGAGGACAAAATTAATGGGCATCCAACTGTCAACTTTATGAATCTGTCTGTCATGAGTGCACTAAATTCTTTTGTGGCCATACTTTTTATCCCTGGGCAGACATGCTTACCTCGCTCAAAAAATCATGAGAATCATCAAAGTAGCAATCTTCTGGGCGTTCACAGAATTCCCTGAATTATGTTGCTTTTTGGAGATAATAAAAACAAAAACTGGCTCTTTTATCCTAAAATTTCGTTTCGGGAATGTGAAATATCCATTTGAAAGTGGACGGTCATTTTGCACTATCAAAGAAAAGATTTTCACCCAAAATTATTTTGACCCCTCATCGTGTGGAAGGGGTCCACAGAAATTTGACTAATTACAGTTTCCTGGCCCAGACAAACACACCCAGTGGTCGATGGATGGACAGCCCCAAATGCGAAATATTCTCTTACGCAAGAGCTGATGTGCTAATTATGCTAATTCCTGGCATTTCCAGGCCAACCAAAATCACATTACGCCGAAAAGTGGGCGCTGCAATGGAACATCGTTCCATGCAATTTACTATAAATAACATTATATCTAATCGGGCCGGGATTCAGGGGCTCCGATCCGTATTAGTTGCATTCATTGGCTGCAATTTGCATAATGATGCTGACTATCGGGGGCACAGACATCAAGCCGGGCTCAAGTCCCAATTATGTCTGCTACATTTTGTTTAATGCCCTCAATTTGCCAGCTCAAAGTTATCTCTGCAGCATGGAAAACTCCCCAGGCAAACTGGAGTGGATTGCAATCCGTCGGTTGCCCAGGATATTCGGCCAATTAGTGTCCTTGTGTGGGCTGCTTTTGCAGTAGACCCCCTCCACTTCCTCCCATTCGTCACACGGCACGTATGCGTAATGTTAAACAATTTACGCTCAACTGGTTGCTAGCACCATGCAACAAGTTATTCAAAAAATAATACACAAATCTATGCATTATGATCGAGTGTTCTTATGCTAACATACATTTTTAACTGATTTAATTACAAACATATTTAGTATTTAGCTAGTGGATATATTAAAAAGAAAAGTATTTGTTGCTATGTGTAATATGACCTGTGACCTGTTGTCTGAGTTTCAAACTTAATGGGATTTTAATGGCAAGCGTCTCAGTTGGCGAATGATCAAAAATTTACAAATTAAGAAAAGATTAGGTAGGTAGGGTGGCTTACCATTAAAATACTTAAAGTAGCAGGTTATATGCCTCAGCTTGAAAAATGAACAAAAAGTATCTGAAGCCCTAAGCCTAAATCCTTTAAACCTCTTTCTGCCATTGTTCAGCCCTTTGTGATATTGAACTCTTTCTACTTTACCTTAACTTCACCAAAAGGTATTGTTTTCGTTTCATCGGAATTCCAAATTTCGAGAATTTATGCCCATAAAGTCGTCGTAGTGAAAGTTATGATTAATAAACTTCTAAATGCGCAATGGACAAACAAACAAACACAGCGTGCCATAAAACGCACATAATAAACAATAAAGTTTAGCCTTCTGCGTAGTTTCCTTTAGGACAATAGGCGGCCTTGAAGGGCCCACAAAATAGTTAAATGACGAACCGGGAAATCCATTTGCGAAAGAGCTTCTTCTGTCACTTTTGCTGACAAAACACCCTTTCGCCGGCTGATTGGAAAATGTGCTCATGTAAACATTTTGATTGCTTTCCTTGTTTCGAGCTCATTAAGATTTAATTCGATTCCCGTACTCCAGCGCAACCTTCGTGAATATTGTATCACGTGCATAATGCGTGTGTCCCGAAAATCGTTTTGTTTATCTGCCCCGTTAAAGGTCCTGGCTTCCCATAATCGTTTTGTTTACAGGGCCTCACACTTTTTTTAGGGCCATTTCCCCGAAGTACTTGTGTAGCAGTACCGAAACTGCAGATTGCCTTGCATACTTTGGGGCCTGGAAAACGCGGCGATGGCTCAACCAGTGGGTCGTGAAAATCCGCTCTGAAAATCTTGACTGAAAGTCGCGAATCATATTAAAGCTCCCTTCACCCTATTTTAAGCAAGGACCTCTGCCAGGACTTTTGCTCTAGCTTCGTAGCCTCAGGGTCATGCCGCCCAACCATCGCCATTCAGATTCGATTGCAGCACATTCGTGACCTGGCCGGTTTCCGATTGCGTCGATTTGTTAGTCCGCAAGTTTGCGGACCGCTGACCTTTCTCCGCCGCATATGTCGTACCTGACCGCAGCTGCGAAAACTTTCATTTCCGCACACAGGCGACCATGCGTGGATATATGTGCACTCAACATATTGTTAGTAATACAGATTTAACTTAACATAAATCTTAAATATAATTTAATATATATATAAAAAAGTGTAAGCAATTTCGTGAATTATCCCCAGACAGTTGAATTATAAGATTTGGGTTTTATAAATTTATACAACACTTGCTGAAAGTTATTTCCGCGGTGCACTTACGTTTGTGGTTCACCCCTTTGGCACACGCCTGCCTGTGGTCATGGGTGGTTTTGGTGGTTGTGGGTGGTGCGACGACCATTTCGCAACTATTTCCGCCATGCAATCCCTGCTGATGAGTGTGTGCGTGAGCCCGTGCATTATTTTAGAAATTTTTTTCACCCAGCCGCACACGTAGAGCTGCCGGGCATCCGGAACTCTGGCCGCAGATCTATCTGCGCGATGGAATGGCGTGTCCTGGGCATATGCACCCTTTGCACGCGGAGAACGAAAGTTTTGGGTATGCCAGTACATTTTTTTTTTCGCCCGGAGCAGCAGCACAGTGGGAATTATGAAGAAACGCAGTTGGGAGCGGGAGCTTCGTGATTGCAGTGCCATGCAAACATATCGCATAAATCCTATTGAATTGTTGGCAACGAGCGTTGCGAGTGCAGCTTTCGAATCAATTTGCTGCCGGAGTGCTGTAATTAAAGTTTCGTAACATAATTTCATGGGGGTTACGTCTGAAATGCCATGAATTGCATAAGCACCGTACTTCATCGGATTATGAAGGAAGCTGCACAGATTTCCATATGTCAAGAGGCTCAAATAATTACATTAATTTGCTATCGAGAACGCCACTGCAATGCGGTTAAATTGATAAAAGTTGCCTTTTGTGCGCTCGCATTCATTACGCAATTTTGTCGGCTCGACGAGGAAATTCCGTGCGTTTTCCCGCAGCATTGCTTCCTATTAACTGCTGTTGTTTGTCTTTCGTATTAAATATTTTCCCGCGCGAAGGCCATTTACTCTGATTATTCTGCACTTAAGCAGGCGCAGCGGCCCAGTATCAGTGCGTCCAGGATCAGAGGACTTAAGCTGCTTAAGGATTCAGCAGGTGGAACAGATTTCCGTGTATGATTCATGCGCCAATTCCATTTCAGCTAATTGCCCCATCAATTGGTCTAGTCATAGCCCAAGTTGCAGGACCAGAATGGTGTCCAAGGGTTCGCCTGGCCCGGGGTTCAATGATTTTTTCATGATAATTAAACCCAAGTCCTCCATTTCACTTGGGACCCGCGGGCATAGCAACTAATAACTTGACAACTGGCCACGCTGCAGACGGATTGAGTTTTCAATTTAATTAAATCCCGCGTCAAATGAAAAGGGCCTGGAAAAGCCGAAGGGAAACTTTCGCACCATTTGTCACAAAAGCAGCGGACCATTAAAACTGAGGCACAAGTGTCAAGGGCCAGCGAAGAAAAACCAAGAAAGATATACCATATATAGTACGCTCGCATTTTCAAAGGCGAAAAAAACTAATTCGCATCAATTTCAGGGCCATCAAGTACGCGATTGGGCACAAAGAAAGTGAGAGTAAGCCATCTCAGATATCCGGACTTGGCTTTGTCATCTGACAATTAGATCGCTGAACTCTTTATGGCCATTCCAAATGAGGCACTTATGACTTAAATTATGTCCAGTATTCTGCTTAGCCAAATTCAAAATTCTCTTAGCAAAATTGAATAAGTCTTTATTGGGGCAGCAGGAATTTGTATATACACCTAAAATGCTCCTTTTTCTCGAGATGTTTCCCTAACCGATTCAAGAACAAAGCATTCATCAATCCCTATCAACATTTACTCCCTATTACGTTATTGCTCATTCAATTGCTATCAATTTAAAAATAATATTTACACACCCTTTTCCGTACTCTTAAGGCCAAATTTCGCCGCAGTTCAAAGAGGAAAACTGGAGGGTAAAACCCAAACACGAGGCGCATATAAACTCTCGCATTTTGTAGCCCATATGACTTGGATGACTTGGTGGGTGGGGATGTGGGTGTGGATTCAGTGGGTGGCTTCCAGTGGGTCGGTGGTTTGCGGCAAGGCAGTTTGCCTCTGCTCGCGACATGAGAGCTCGCATATTTCCCAAGTGTTTTTTGGTGTTGGCGCTGCGGTTATGAGCTGTTTATGCAACATTGCGCGGTTCTATATTAATATTATTAAATATTGAGGTTCCTCGATATTGCCAGGAAAGTAAAGTGTATTGCAAAGAAAATGCGGTGATTGCAAGCTGAAATTCGATTCATCAAAGAGTGAAAGAGTGTGAAAATTGAAGTGTGCTTGCTAACACGAATTTACGAACTCACTTTTAGGGACTTCATATTGAATAGAGTTTCCAGTTTTCTCTTTAAAATGCAGAGTAGTTAAAATTCGTTTAGACATGTGCTTGTTTTCTGCCCTCTAATTCCGATTAAGCAATGCATGTAATTCGCAGTATGCGCATATCATATATACATGTGCTCCATTTGAATTGCTTGGCTGGGATCTTGGAATAATTTATTTGCTGTGGCATCTTGCGAATATCTTTCCATGCAATATTTGATTAAAGATGTTTATCTTGTAAACATTGTAGAACAAAAAGAATACTCATAATTCAAATACATACCTTGAAAACAATATTTCAAATTGTCCTTTCGCTTTTCCGGCTGTCGGCAGTCCATTACACTGCGCTCAAAAAGTTTGCACACTCTAATGTGTTAGCTGTCAGCGAGTCAGCCACGCTGGGCTGGGCGCCACAGCAAATATCCTTTGCATTGTTCGACATTCCTCGCCGGCTTACATCCTGGCTGGATGCCACTCCCCCTGTCCAGGTGCAGTTGGGGCTGTTGTCACATAAATAAAATTAAATGCCCGGCATAAATAGAATGTCAGCTTGCTGAATTTCAGTGCTGAACTATGGCAGTTGACCACATTGCGAAGCTTTTTTGTGGATGTAGCTGCTGGTTCGCTGCAAGCCTTTAAGCCTCAAAAGCTCGGACGTGTCAGGCTCCGGTTTTTGCCCAACACTCAGTTGAACCATCAAATCTAATGACAGTCATCTAAAACAATAAGGCGCCCGGCTCTCGTTCACCGAGCAGTTAATTCTATTAAAATGTCAGTCGACGACAGCCAGCAGAAGATCTCGTTGCCAACTGCTCACTGCTGGCCTACTGTTTTCTTCATTTGCATGTAAATACTTGGCAAAATACACTGGGAAAAATAACACTTACAGATATATGACTTTAGGTGGTAAATATGGTATATGTCCTGATTAATACATCAATATGTTACGAAAAGAAACATTTTGCTGTATATTATACAAACATGGTGGTAGTACTTTTATATTCGTAATAATAATTTTTTTTCAGTGTAGAAATCGAAGGTTCTCAGGGGTGTTGACTTGGCGAGGGAGCCTTGTCGGTTTACTGAAAGTGTTTCTCGAACGATTTTCCACTCGAAATGCAAACATTCAGGTGCTGACGCAAAACGTTCATTGCCCAAATTATACAAAATAGTTTATGGATGTAAATTTATTTGGCAAGCAAAGTATCTGTTGTTCGGCGGGTATGTGTTCCAGAGCGGCACGTGGGCAAGTCCGCTTCCCAGACATTATTTTCCTGTATTCTTCGGGGCTTTTCTTGGGGCTGCCACACGGCTTTAAGTTGGCGTAGCATCAAAAACTGTTTGACACAACTGGGTCGGTCCTCAGCCTTTATTTTCTGTTGTTATGCTGGCAAAAACTGGTTCAAGGAGACAAACAATTGCTACGCCGTCGTCACCGCAAAAATGTCGTACAAAATGGAGCAACAACTCAGTTAACGGTGCACCCACTCACAGATACGCACACATGCAGCCGCGAACGACACACAGATACACACGCATACAGCCAAACACGGCACTGCTGTTGAAGTATTTTCAGGGCGCACGGGACGTATGAGTGACAACATTCAGTGCAACGATTTTTTAATGAGTTTGGCGAATTGCAAAATAAAGAAGCTCTGATATACAGGAGTTTAGAAATGAGTTTTGCACAATTGAAGAAATGCTATTTATCTAACATATGTATTTACATAAACAAACCATGCGATTTCCAGCGGTTTTCTTTGAAAATGAAATGTTTTACAGAATGTTACTTGTGTTATCTGCATGCACATATTTTAAGCGGAATTTAAATTCAGTTGGATGCCCAAAGTTTCAACATACCTGCAAGAATATCCAGCACAGACCCTGCTGACAGGTGCTTTCCAAGTTACCCCTGCCTACTTTTCCTAGCTGCTCCTTGTTCGTTTCCGCCTTTCGTACCTGTAGACACCTTCAGCCAATTGGTGGAGCAAGAAAAGCAAAAGGCGAGCCCAACAATTTATTCAGCCATAAACAAGGAAAGTTTTGCCCATTTTCGCATACTCCGGAACAATTGTTGTCGAACGGTCGGCGGTCACGCCCCCGCCGCCTTTAACTGGGCCACTGGCATCCGTTCGCAATCCGAAATGACAAATAGCACGCAACAGGGCATTTGTTGCAGTGTACTGAAGTATTGTAGTTGTGTAGTGTTATCCTTGTTTCCGTTTGCCGACTGTGTGTTTAATGAGATTTGGGCCCGCACCAGTTGTTTGCATTTTTTTTACGACTTTTTGGCTCGACATTGCGTGTTTTCAACGGATCGGCAGGCCAGAACATTGTTTTGTTATTGAAAAGCAATTAAGTCGGTTTTAAGGAGCAAGCGGCTCAATTTCGGGGAAACTACAGAGTTGGTCCTTCACTTTTTGGGGTCAATAGCTCTTTAAATTCAAAGGGTTTTTCTCAAGCAGTTTTTCCAAGAAATGCTCCCTTAATTTGGAAATAAATTGGTAACCTCTTCAGGCTTTAATCATAAGGCGCTCACCAAAATGGGTGAAATGAAAATTGAAAACGCTACCAGAATTTTCGGATTATGTGAGCTGACTGCTGTTTGCTTATCTTGTCAGCTGTTGCCCCGTGTTTGCTTACAATCAATCAATTACCAATGGCACGTGCACTCGTCTGGCTCCGCTGGCTCTGATTTGGCAAATAAATACGAGTATTTTGCCATTTCCATGGGCCAAATGCAAATGCCTAACCATAGGAAAACATCAGCATAAATCAGTGCTGCCTCCGCCTGTCTGTAGCTGCCGGCTTATCCGACTTTCGCTGAATAATTTAGAATCTTTTTCGTGGCTGTTCGACATTAGACACAAAAAGTGAATATCAGATCGGGTGATAACAACTGATTCATTTAACTAATGAACCACTCCAAAGGGCAGAATGATTTAGTTCGTAATCTCTTAAGTAAGGCATTTTAATTAAATCCCAAGCCATTCCTCATCCAATAGAGCAAAAGCCCTCCCTTTCGCCCTGGTCACCAACTGGGGCGTGGGCCGTAATTAAAACATTTATCAACTTTGTTGACAAATGACTACAGTTTGTTTGTTCTGCGCGGCACACGAGCTAGCGAAAAAATCTATTGCGATTTGGGGTTTTTTGCGCATTTACGAGGGGACATTACACACAGGTTGCGTGAGCGTTTTAAAAAAGCCTTCTCCTTTAAAAGCCCCCAAGAATTTGATTAATGATTAAGGGCAAGAAATTGTTGCCTGCTAGTATTGGACATTTTGGCACAATCTATCATGTTCAAGTGGTGGGAATGCTTTTGAGTTACCAATTTCCTTATCGTGGATGTGTGATAATATTTTTCCCCGCCTTCTACCACTTGACAAAAGCCGGGCTTGTAAACAATATTCACATGTTGCGAGGGCGTCAAGAGCCACAGCTGTCAATGAGTTCGAGCTAACGACTTGGCATAAATAACCGCTGGCAACACTGCGTATGAGTAATAGAAATGGCCTTGCAGCACGAACAAATTCGCGGAGGCGTTAATGTATATGAAAGTTAATATATGAAAGGAATTTCTTTCAGCCGTTGTAAATTACAAGAAATTCTGGTTCCCAGTGCTACAGATCTAAATATTATTTCTGCACATAAGCCATTTTTCCACATTTTGAAACACCATTTCGACTGGAATCCCTCTAACTTTGACATGCAGTTGTTTGGCAAACACGTTCACACATCGTGGTAGCAAAAATTAGTTGCTAATTAGGGAGGAGCCATAGGAATGGGGCTGTTTCGATTTGAGTTTTCTTCCCTACCCTCCGGGCAAGTATGGTAATTTTTCTGCCCTTTCTGCTGGGCCACCAACTGGCGCGCACATTTTGGCCATTGTTAAATAGCCGAAAATTTTCACAGCCAAGGTCTTTTGGCCCTCAATTTTTTGGCCTTGATGTGCGCTTAATTCAATGAAATTTGTAGCAATTGCATTTAAAATTTGCCCGGGGTTGATTTTATAATTAAGGCTACTGGCGATAATTCAGCGGAAATTGGTGTGGAATATTAACAAATTTCGTCGGAAGAATTTGTAATTTGATTTTTCGCCCAGAAGGTTCACTAGTACTACTAGTTGCATAATTAGCTTTGTTGCAATTTAATGGCTGGGAGTTGTTCATTTATTGCAAAAGTTTCGGGGGTGAATTAAACGGAAATGATTGAAATGGTTATTTTAATGGTTATTTGTTTATTTTAAAAGATTTATGTGAAAGATGCAGAACTTTAGAAACTAGTATGCCAAAATGGCCGTAATTTATTAATCAAACTCCAAATAGTTTAGTTCTTCAGCTTAATTTATGCTTAAGTCCCGTGGAGTGTTTCCATTTAATACGTTAAAGTCTTTCGCATGTTAGCAGCACTAAAGTGACCCCAAATTGAACCAAATGCATGGAAAAGTTTCGATGTTGCCGAACCACAAACTTTCCAGTAACAAATGTGTGACGAGTTAGGGGAGCTTAGGGATTTCAGAGACTAGTTTTATTTTCCATGTTTGTCCTTTGACCCTCGGACACTCGCTAGCCCAACCCCTTTGATTACATTTTCATTTATATCGCTTTTCCCATCCTGTCCACACTTTCTATCCGACGCTCCACTTCTGTACCTTTGGCAGTCTAAAAAGAGCTGCAAACCGAGTTAACTTGGCAATTTCTCTACACAGAAAAAAAAAAACTTAAAATAGATAGTGAATTCAATGAACTTGGCATGAATATAAAATCAAAGACAACACTTAGCACATAGAATGTTCTTTTAAATAGATTTCAGTTGCCAATTCGTTTATCTTATTTATTTTAATTTAAACTATTTCAGTGCCTTTGCGAACAAAGAGGGAATTGACCAAGCTGGAATCGTTGGAGTCTGTATGAGTTGACGACCTTATCGAATGGCCATTCATATATTTTCAATGGCATTTAACTGGCTATGCGTTGTAAGAGATGGACTCTATTGATTCGGGGCTAGTGTTTTTATTTCATTTCATCGGCTTGTGTCTGCAAATTGTAAATACAATGTGGGATTTACAGATGTCCCCCAAACTGTAATTTAAGGCAAATACCTGAGCTTTGGCTTATTGGATTGCAACCATAAATTGGTTTCTAATTGTGTTTTTCGAGAGAAAATATTATTACAGGGCCAAATCTAGCAGAGTTTCATGGAACTGCACATGACAGCAGAAACCCTTTAGTGCGAGCTGTTAATCTACTTCGAGAAATATAACTTTGCTCTTTTATGATGGCATAACTGGTAATCGGCATCTTAATGTGTCTTAAATTATGATGAATTTACCATTTATGTTCTCTATCTTGTCTGGTTTTTGTCACATGACTAAGAAAGTCATTTCCATAATTCAGTTCATCAAATATGCAATCACCGTTGTGAGCCAAATCCAAATCATATGAAATCAGTGACAATTACAAATTAGGCATTTATTAAAAACTTGAATTTATGCACTTTTAAGGCACTCATTCAAAACAGTAAGTATGAAGTTATTATGATGGCTGGGAATTGAATGTCCAACTGGAACTCCCATTCAAGATTGGGAGGTCCTTTATCAGAATTTATGGTAGGACCCTCGGGACAGAAGCATGAACGATGAACACTTAGCATTTTGTAATTTCAAATTTAACTTTTGACATCGCAATCGATGCCGCGTATTTCCTGAGTTTGCAGCCCCTTCGATTCGGGTAATACATCATATCTATTGCTAGATCTTCGTCCTGAAACTGCTGGCCATTAGCAGCTACGAATTGGGTCATCAGTTTTAGTCCTTTTATTTGTTTCTGTGCGTGTTCCACTCCCACTCGAACGCTGTTGACAAATTCGGCTCGCCCTTTGATTAAAATTACAATTAATCAACGCCCTTGACGTTCTCAACGTTGCCATTTGCGCTCAGTCACTTTTTACTGTCAGTTGTGCGTTTATATTATTCGTCCTTATGCCAGTAGGATAGCCTGAAGGACCAAGGCAATACGGGTCCTTGATGTTTGAGTGCCAATCACTGTGTTTTTGTCGGCAGTAAATCTCCCGAAAATGAAACTCAACGAATGAAATTAAACAGCCATTCGCCGCAGCCAAATGCATCCAAAAGCATTCCCGAAAAGGTTGTTTATTAAAGTTCAATATAAATTCCGTTTAATAAAAACAAAGTGTCGCAATCACACTTACCATAAGTAAATTAAAAATGAAATGAAACCCCGATTCCTTCGAAAAAACATTTATTCAATATAAAAAGAAATTTAATCTCTTAGCTTCCAAATTGTTGCATCAATATATCTTAATTAATAGTTAGACTATGACTAATTCGTTTTTTATCTAAAAACGAGCTTAGCACTTACACAACTATTAATGGGAGGAAACTTAGTCAAGTATATCACTTATCAAATGTGGTCACAAAATGTTGCAGGCTGCTTCCAGGGAGTCCTTTCGAGGAAAACCCACTCATTTTCCAGCAGAGCAAAGCCTCAGCGAAAGGGGCTCTCGATTCGCCAAGACAACGCTGGCGGGAAAATAATGGAATCAGCGCAGAACAATTTGTCTCAATAATTGGTCTGTACACGGTAGTTAAATATTAGTGGCTACTTGGATAATTTACAGGGCGTACAAAATGGAAGTGAGGGTTCGTCTCACAGCCAGAGGGCGTCGATGGCGTCTTCCACATCTTCGTCCGCTGGACTCGGCGGCTGCTCACTGACCAAAACCGCCTTGGCTTTAACCTCATCGGAGCTGCTTAATAATACCATTAGAAGGACACTGCTGCGCCTGTTGATGGAACTCTTGCCCAGCTCTATGTCCTGGTCGGAGGATGCCTCCGCTTCCCTAGCCTTCTGGTTACGCAGCTTCCTCAGCCAGTCCGTCGTAGGCCAGATGCACTTTGTGCCACTCCCACTGCGGCGCCTTCGATGCTGGCCACTGGATATCGCAGTCCCCTTTTGACTGGGCTGCAAATGTAGCTTCTCGACCAGGCTGATGTCGTTAGTGGAAACAGCAGCATCGGTGGCAGCCGGACATCCATCAACATCAGTGGCTGCCAGGGCCAGAGCCACCGATGCAGCTGCTCCGCCGGCTGCGGCCGACATCGCCGCCCGGCCGCTGCTCTCCTGCTACACATTTGTCACTTGGGTCGTCAGCCCGAGATCGATGGCCATGCTCTTGCTAACGGCATCCGTGTGCAGCAACCGCTGCCGTCCATATCCGCCGTAGCCGCCCAGGCCGCCACTTCCGCCGACCCTTCCCTCGCCGTCGTGCTGCGACAGCGGCAGCCATTTGTCCAGCCAGCGCGGACGGAAGAGGAGCGCGAACGTGCTTCGGAACTGGCGGCTCATCGAGCAGTACAGGATAAAGTTGATGCTCGAATTAATAAGCGCCAAGATGTCCATAAGGTCACCTGAAACGAAAAAATCGAAATGCCATAAATGCCGGGTGCCACCAACACGCCATCTATGGGCAGGGCAATGATAAAGGTCAAGGGCGATTCGATTTTATACTCCCAACACTTTAAAAAACATATAATAGCTATTTTTTATTTCAGTTTTTTATTTTTACACAAATAAAATAAAATTACTTAATTTAATAGTATCTGAGGAGTTTTAAATGTTAGACTACTTTATTTTGGGTGTACTAGATAAACAAAATGTACACTTATTGAACACGTCAAGGCCAGGCCTACATTGAAGCCTCAAATTTGTGGTGCAATTATGGCAGCCAACGGCGCGTATGATTGATGAATGTGCCAAACTGGGCCCACCCAAACAGCAACCATAAATTCACTCAATTATCATACCCAATAAAGCAATTGCGGGTTACAGACAGCGGAGGAGTGGGTGTCTTAATCCTGGAATACTTACTCAGCTTTAGGTAACATTGCAGGAAGAAGGCGTCGCCCAAGAGCACATTCAGCAGACCCATAATGCCCTGCGGAAACTCGGTGACCAGAAAGAGCAGCAGGACCGCCAGGAGCATCCTCGTGGTGCGATCGGTCTGCTTCTCCTTCTCCAGCAGCTTACAGCTCTTGGGTTGGGTCGGAGTTACCACCTTTCCATTGACAATTGGCTGCATATCGTTGGCTGCATGGCAGGCCAGGATCTTTCGCCTCCTTTTGGCCTCCAATAGCGCCCCGATGAGCCGCACAGAAAGAATGGTCAGTGCGAAGCAGGGAATCAGCTTGATCAGGACACTGTATATAAGGAAGGTCGCATTCCTGAACTGCCGATCATGCAACGCCAGTGCACTGTGATACAGCTTATAGACAGTCACATTGCGCTCACCCATCGCCGAGGATGTGGTTATTCCAGTGCTTAAAGTGGTTAGGGGTATCACTGTGGTAAGACTCAGCAAACTAGATGCAGTTCCATTGGCCGAATAACTTGGTATCGCCCAGGAAACATCTGGCGTTGTACTCGACATGACCTGCATGGTCACCTCATCCTGGCGATTGTAGTCCAGGATGTACTGACTCAATGGAACTGAGGCGATCGTCTTGCCATTGGCATCCAAAGTCTCCAGGAACTTGGCAATGGCTGTGACCAGGTACAGCCAAGGTGACACCACCAGGACACACACCACATAGGCCGTGGCTATGGTGATCAGGGTAGTTCGCATTCCACACCAGATGCGATTCCTCTGCGGATAGCTCACCGCTATGTAGCGCCAAACTGCCAGCGTCACCGTCAGCCAAATGGAGATGGTGTGCAGCACCTGCGGAAACACGGAGTGGAACTTGATGAAGCACGCCCAGCTGTAGCTGAGCTGCTCCTCTCGCGGCAGCCTCGCACTGAGGATATAGTCGTGCACCGTATAGGGTATATACTCCAGCATCACAGCCAGATCGGCGACCGCCAGACCCGTGAGTATGGCATTCGTGGGGGAGCGCATCTCGCGTCGGGTCAGCACTATGATGTTCAGGGTATTCGCGATGGTTCCCAGGATACACACAATCAGTGAGAAGTAACCGTGGAAGTATTTGTAGCTGTTGAGGAGAATTGAGAACAAAATTGAATATGATTACATTCTTAAAGTAAACAAAGCTTATGTAGGGAAAGTAACCGAATAAACAGAATGTTTGCTTTAAACTTATCTTAGACCCTTAACATCTGCATTTATTTCATAAAAATTATGCATATATTAAATACTCATATTGGTTTTTTTGTAGCCACCGCTTTATGGATTTTTGCGAGTATTTGTTCAGCTTAATCCGAAGGTGCCTATCCACATTAGGTACACTTCGTTAGCCTTTTTGCCACCTCGCCGTAGGCAATTACACACATGATTTCATTATGCGCCCCCCGGCTGGCAAATCATTATGTAAATTACACTTAAAAAAGTAATTAATATGCAGACATACCCTGGGGCTATGAGCCCAGGCCTACTCACTTTGTGTGGAAATCATCGATGCCGGTGCCGCAGTAATGCGGCTGCGACATGTTCGTGACCATGGTGTCAATGATGGCCTGGTCAGATGGTAGTCGATGGTGGGATGTCCTGGCAGGACTCCGTTTGATTGACCGCGCTGTCCGGCTGCCAACTCAGTGCGCCCCGCTGCTCCACTGGCGTTTCATTTAAATTCCCTTTTCGGAAATTCCAACACTCAAATATGCAAGCTGCGTGGCGAAAGTGTTATGTGCTACCTGCAAATAAACACCAGGCGTTAGGTGAATAAAAAACGAATTCAGTGTTGTGGTTTTAATTCTACCAGAATTTAAGCTTGGAAATTCCCGAAGTACAATGGCATTGCATGCCACATGCAAAGAACAATTTCCAAGTTCAGGGCAGGTCAAAGGTATGATTCCAAACGAATCAACAAAGAAATGTCATTACCATTTGTCCGAAATGGTCAGAGAACAAGGCCTCGGTCCGTAATCAATAATACGCATACGACCAGTGGGCCGGCAGAGGCAGATGATTTCGGCAATTTGTGGCAAAACGATGTAACATGCAACAAACATTCTGGCTTACATGGTACACGTAGACGAATTTAAGCCTAACACAAGGCATTCTTATACATTTGTCTTTAATACTGTCGAAAGAAATAAAGCTGTACACTAACTTACAGAAAAGAATTTCTTGGCAATAACAAATATTTTCCGAGTGTAACACTCACGCATTTCTTGGTGACATAACTCCATTAGACAAATGAGAAAATACGGAGAATGCAGTTTGTGTCGAGATTCAAAGGAAATATCTTCACTTTTGCTTTTAGCAGCAACCGCAGTAGCAGCTGCATAGCTGCAGTAACCTCTAATTAAAAGTTACTTTCTAGCTGCAATCAAGGTGACAACTTTCCGGAGTGTTTTGCCTCTATACGGCAATAAATCCGGACAATGTAATTTGTGCCAAATGTTTTGTCAGCCTTCAAGTGATGATAAAATCCTCTGTTTTCCATTCATATTTCGTTCGTTGTGCTTGTGATTTGAAGCACAAAATCTGGTTTTTGGTTTTGTAAGCCGGCCTAACTTCCATTACAGTGATTAAGAAGACTTTCGGTCGGGGGATTTGTCCTAGATTGGGCTTATGCCAAGTGACTTGGAAAGGTCCAGCGATGCTGACTGGCAAAAATGTTGGCAGGATAAGCGCTTTCTCTTTTTCTGGTAATTATAAATGGTTTGTTTGTGTATGAAATTCTTAATTAATTCCCGTCATAAATATTAAATTGGGGATAAAGAAACAGCATTGCAGACTACGATACAATGGAAGCCTTTAAGGCGGCCTCAAATGCCTGGCTAATTCCAACATGTGGTCAGGGCTTATAATTGAATTGGACTTCGTTGCAAGACCAGGGCCAAATTACAATGCAAACACGCAGAAGTAAAGCAATAAACAAATGTCCCACTGTCTCATTTGGTCGCCACTAATGTAACTAATACGCACCGTATGCCGCCCATTACGGAAGTTTTCGGCGATTCCAGTGGGTGGTCTTCCAGTGGGTGACTGGGCTCGGCTGGGCTGGGCTACCAGTGTCAAGTGCCTGCTGATCGAAGGACTAAAGGCCGTTAAAGTTGCGTCCAGTCACGTAAATGCGAGTACTTGTTGACTGTGACCAAAACAGCGGAGTATCTTGGGGGCTTTGGCTGCCCAAAGTGCTTGGCGATGGCAGCTGACAGGATAAAGTAGGGAGAGGAATTAAGGGGTCAAAGGACCTCAGGAAAGGAACAACACTTGCCGCTTAATAGACAACACCGCACAACAAAACATCCATTTAAACGATCTAATGAAGACATCGCCAGGCTGTGCCATCTGCATTATTAATGCCACCACCCACCTCCGTGCGGCACAATGGAATCACATAATCAGGCCACACTCACCCCATCCACCGCCTTATTTTAATTACCGAGCCACGCCCCTTTGACAGTTGGCCAACTGCAAATGTCCTTACAAATGGAGATTTGATTGTGTTGGCCCATTAGCGAAACACGGTGTAGTGGTAATGGTATCCGATTATCTTGCAATGGGATCAGTGGTAATGTCTTTAAAGTAGAATCGGTTACTGACCAGCACGTAGCGTTCGGAAATAAGTCGTTAGAATAAGGGAAAAGGCAGGAGAATTTCATATACCTGCACCTTATGTAAAAAATACTTAAATATGTTCTCGGAATTGCTGATTATTTCTCTGCCAGCTAAAGCCACACATCGCAAAAGCCAAGTGTATCTTTTGTATACCCTTCGAACTGGGTTCAAGCCATCTTCTGGCCAAGTACAATTACATATTTGGCCTGTCCTTGAGGAAGGACCTCACAAGCGAACAGAACACTGATTCCTTCTGTTTTCCTCTTGGCTTGGGGCCATATAATGAGCAGAGAACATAGTACTACATATTTGTGTAGTCCCTGACCCCTCGTTGGATGCCATGTGAGCTGGCTTATTTCGCTGGCCGGAAATACTTTGCCAGGATGGAGGGCCCAGGAGAGCCCTTCATGTGCGGTTAGAAGCGCCGTGAATTTATGAAACGAAAAGCTCTGGCACACATTTTCAGCATTCCGAGGAATCACTGGGGATGGTAGCGGCAAATTATGCCAAAAGGTAACAACAGCCACGTGCAGCTGACCCGGCTCACTTTAAATGCACAGTTTTTTGGGAGTCGGAAATCCGGTTTTGAAGCTCAAACGCACACATTTCAAGCATTTGAGTTTTTAGTTAGCGAAAAGTACTCTCCCTTGAAAAAAAAGGAAAAACGTGGAAGAAGCCACAATATCAAAACCGGAAGCCATCATCAAGGACGCCAAAGGGGCGATGTTGGCAACAACTAAGCGCATATAATTGAACACTTGTCGTGGGCACATGGGGCGGATGAGCAATATTCCGAAAGAGCCAATCAAATGCTCATACACAGCAATTTTTAATTTTATTCTGTACCGTGTGGACGACAACTACAAGCTTTGTATGAAATGTCCTGTTTTCCAGCCTTCAAAACACAATCAAGAATAAAATCCAATATAACTTGCGGTTCAGGCCAGAACAAAAACACTGAGAAAAGTACAAAACAGTGGATAACTGGCCACTTTTCTCCTTGTATTGGACATGACCAGGGGCTGTTTTCTAATTCTCAATTTTTCATTCCTATTTCTTGCTCCAACCGCTTGGCAATTTCACTTCGAGCTCTGCATGTGAAAATTTTCTTGGCTTCTCTGGCTGCCTAATTGCTGTGGCTTGCTGCGAACTTTCCCACTTCGACATAATTTCTGTACGATTTTTCTTTCAACTTCCTTGGCATTTGCTGTGCTGTTTTTGCTTCTGGCACTTCTCCGATTGGACCCCAAGAAAAGCTCTTATCACCCACAGTTCTTAAGCTGTGTGTCGATGAAGGTCCCCGGTAATTTGGGAGAATGTTTCGCCTCTTTAAGTTGGAGTTGTCGGGGAATTAATACAAGTACATATATCCATTATTGAGTGGGTCCGCTTCAATTAGCCGGCTAATTCTTTGAAAGTTTGATTGACAGCTGCCGCTCATTGATTTGGGTTCCTAGGCAACTGAAGATAAGATTGAAGGGCATTAGGAAACGTCTTCTTCTGACACGTATGCATACCAAGTGCCAAGGGCACTGTTTTCCCATCCTGAATGCGCTTAAGAGCTTTTTGTATTGCTACATCCCAACTTTCCTTGTTCTTTCATATTTTCAGCTTCTGTTTTTGATGGAACGTTTGGATCCCACGCTTTACACTGTATTTGCACTACACAGGAAGAACTGAATATGTGATCCCGACTATAAAGACTCGTAGCTCATTTCAGTATAATCTTAAAAATGTTGCTGGTCAGGCTATTGGTTTCTTCAGTAAACTTGTCCCAATTATTTGTACTTGCGTAGCAGGCCATTGGCTTCGTGGCTATTTGCTCATTGATTTGACTGCTTCTATAAATGTGCGTTGCGTGGGTGGAAAGTGTCAACATGTCGAGTGCTAACGCTTGCTCACTCAAATATTTGCCGAGCTGAGGCGCCCCGAAAGTCGGCGCCCAAACACGAGCGCATTTGTAATTAAGCATTCACAAAACGCTTTGGCTCAGCGGCTGCAAACACGGACAGCTGAGTGTCGTGCGGTCATGGAGGAGATGGAAGCCCAGGGATCAGCCACAAACATGTCAACGGTTGTCCCTCACTCGACAATCAAGCCAACGCTGCGGCAAACAGGCGACACAACTGCATATTTTAGGGCCAAATCCGGAAAATCCCAGTGAGTGGCGAATGTATCTGTACAGATATTTAAGAACAATGAAGAGAAACTACGGTTATGAAAAAGGAATATGATAGTTGCTTAGTTTAGCCTGAAAAGTTTTCTCATTTCTCCCACTAATAGTGGACTCAAATTGAAGGCATCTCTGTGCCATTCGCTTAGTTCAAGGTAATTGCCAGTCCATTTAGGCCACAGCTTGAGTTGCAGCCAACTTTTGCAGCCATTGTGCTGCTTGCTTTGTACTGATTAGTTTTCCTGTGCAGTTTCCTCCATTCCACCTCCTCGGTTATTTTCAGATTCATTTAAAGTGTTGTTGAAATGGCAGCAGCACTACCTAATTGACTTTGATTGGAGCGCAATTCATTATTTTAATTGAAACGAGGCGGGACATGGCGATATAATATAATGATAGCCCATTTCGAGGGTAGTAAACTCCATTTATGGCTAGGAAGTGCCTAATAAACCGATATTTCATGAATGATTAACTATTGCTGCGCAGTTAGAGAGCAGCCGCTGAATTAATATTTCAATCTGCGTTAATTGAAACTGCAGTGGTTATGAATACGTACGCCAATGTGTGCCAAGTGTCACGCCATTTACTTCGATTATACCACCATTATGCCCACTTCCCCACCCAAAGTCCCCCAAGTGGAGCCATATGCCATATGCCATGGTGCTGGCTCAGCAATTCATTTCAATTTAGCAGCTCTCTGTGCGAGCTGGCACTTTTCCATTTTAATTTGTTTGCCCAGGGCCCACGGAATATGATATTAATCTGGCCGGCTTATCGGACTTGTTTATTGTCTGGGCCATTTCATCCCATCGCTGGTTTATTGCTCATCGACATGTTTATTACAGCGAAATTCTGCCTGCCATCGGCAATCGGCAGTTGATTAGCAGCATAAGCCCCGGCTCTCCAGCGATTATTCCCTTTGTCTGTTGCTCTATAAAATATCAATAAATTATTACACCCACATATGCGGGCACACGGGAGAAAGTCGGACAGCGATAAATAGAATTTTTCACACCTCATTGTCGTGAATGAACTGCTGACTATGGATCTATTTTCGGAAAAATTCGGTCTGCCTAGTGCAGAATTTTTTTATCAACAATGAGTCAACAAATCAACATTTTAGTTAACTTTCAAACAAATCGAAAAAAACAAACATTGTCAATGAATCTAATTCTATTGTGGTTTTTCGGCCAGTAACTCGCAAATTTAATTGACACTTCACACTTGAACTCAATCAACTGTTACCAATTTAATTAAAATTGTTTAAACAAAATGTAGTCAATACAAATCGTATGTAGCGACTTTTAAGATTTTTAATTAGCCCAATGTCATTAAGGAATAACCATAAAAGCACAAACTAATTTCACAGTTTATTGGCTATTAATTGTAACACTTCATTTGCGGCCGTTAAAATTCCGCCCGCTAATCCAATAGTAAATGTGTGGCCTGCACTAAAAGTTAATTTCATTTTTAAAAAGCAATCAACTTCCGCTGTTCCATAGCAGCTGTTTCGCCCATAAATTGAGTTCAGTTCTGACTTGAAGACAAAACCATGTCGACTAGGAATTAATAGCAATTCGCCGGCTCATCGAGAGCGGAAACTCTTCGGTTCAGCTTATATTTTCCGCTTTCGAATGCTGGCTGTCAAGCTAGGAAAATAATATCCGTTGCTGCCATATAAACCTAACAAGCAAACCAAATTTTCCGAAGAAAAAGATTGCGAAAAGTGGGAAATTCGAGTGCAAGGATACCCTTTTGGGGAAATGCTGTTTTGCAAACATCCTATTGCATGCTAAAGCCAAAAGCTGCACTTTGAGAAACTGCTTAATCATAGAATTTGGCACTGCTGGCAATATAATAATACTTATCCTTAATTTTGTAATAATGGATAAGAAGAGGTTGGTATTCACCTCATGTCACCTAGGTATCTCTACCAAGGTAACACTTTATTCCCAGTGCATGGACTCAGCAATTCTGCCAATGATACAATCCCAGGCACTTGTGGCGAGCACGTCCTCATGTCGCCATGGCCACGAATTTCGATTGCGAGGACATGACAGGCAATCCCCAAACAAGAAGGCAAAGGCAAAAGAAACCGAAGGAGCAAAAAACTGGGGCAAAGTCTGCTCAATATTATTTTTCAATTTATTATCAAGTACCTGCTGCTGCCGCTGGTGTTTCGCGGTTCGACGGTTTTTATTTCCCAGAATTTTCTTTCTATTAAAGCGCCATCAATTTGGCGGACAAGCCGTCAGCTAACAGCATTTAGTGTGCGTCGAGGGGCAAAAACATAATGGCGTTAACTGAATTTCCAGACGCCTTTCGGTGCTCGCCGACTAGACGACATCGCAAAAAATGGCCAGCAAAAAGTCCCCTCCATTTTCGATAGTCAAACATTTTAACTGCCATGTCATAATAAAATTAAATTACTTGCCCGAAACCAGCTGGCCATGGCCAATTGTTTGCCTTTGGCTCGGGGTAAATTGTTGCTGATACTGCCTTATTAATGCATAAATTTCACATCATCCAAGCTGAAGTTGCCAAAATCCACAAGTAATGGATATAGTGAGGAGACCATATAAATTGAAAGCACTTGAAGCCCAACTGTCTGCCGAGCGTAGAATGTTTTCCAGGCATTTCTCATTATTTTCCCAAAAAAGTTTCCCAGCAGAAATGCAGAGCTCGCAATTAAAAAGTCCTGTCCCAAACTTTTTCGCCCCTCCTCCTTGCGTTTCACAATCGACCTGAAAGACCCGAGGCTGTTCAATACTTTTCCGAATAATATTTCCTTTCCCATGAGCTCTGTCTGCCTGGATAACTTTTCATTCTGACATCAGACCCTGGAGGCAAGTCATAATGCCTCGGTTTACCTTCACCTGATCCTGATCCCCTCATCGCAGTCGGGGCATTAGGACTCACGCCACGCTCCATTTAACTCCGAGTCACTGCCGTGCCGTACATACTAATACACACTAATCAATGTGTGCGGATTGTGGGTGGAAGTTCTCGCAGGATAATGTTAATTTTGTTCTGCATACCTGCGGCCTGATGTCCTTTGCCTTCGCGATTCGGCGCGTGTGTGCGAATAATATTCATTAGAAAATTACACAAATTTGGCACACACCTGCACACTCGGAAAAACTCAATACCAATCGAAAATTCAATACTTAACACTAAGGCTGGAAATTCACTTATAAAGGTGATACATTTCAAACGTTTAGTTGCAGCCTGTTTTCAAGCAATATGGCCATAACCGTGTTAGTTTTTTTCAGAGTGCACCACACACCACACGACCGTTAGCCTTATTTATGTTCATTTCCCAACAGCATCCGCCGTTTTTGCCTATTTAAAACACATTTTAAATGGCATTCTCACATGATGCGTGTGATGGCAGCATGTTTGTCGAGTTTTATGGCCAGTTTTTATATTCCCATCGACTTGCGGGACGCGTCACGGCCAGAGGACGCAGCATAAATTGCATTTTTGTTAGTTTTTCCCAGGCAGACACGCACACACATAAAGCGACGAGGGCATTGGAATTAAACGGGGGCTTGTGTTGGGGAAAGTCTGCGCCCCTTCTCCTTTCCGTGCACACATCCCCCCCCCCCCCTGCATTCACCTTCGACTTGTTGGCGTTATATTGCTCATACGCACTGTTACCCAGACTCAACATGCTGCAATTAAGTTTTCTCCCCAGGGCTGCTGCGGTGTTGGTCCGCTCTTGAGGTTTTTCGCATTTTATGGCGCAGGCTTTTGTAATTTCAATGGGTCTCTCTTCTCACGTGCAACCCAACTTACGAGGATTTACATTTACCGAGGGCTGATTGGTCCACGATTAAAGACAGGCAGTCATATAGAAAAGCTCCATTCAAATGCGAAAACTTTAAGGCACTCAAACAGTTTATAATCTGCGACTTTATGGAATGTTTATTCAAGTCCTGTGAACCTTGCCAAGAAAAACACTATAGCCCATAACCTAGACCAGCACTAGTCCTGCACCGCTGACCATCTTATCATCTGCTTTTGAAAATGCATATTGAGGAGGGGAATTCTAAAGCGAGTCCCGAAATTTACACAGCTCTTGTCCTTTTGACCAAAGGTAACAAATTCAGGTGAGACGACAAAGGCGAGGCGAACAAAAGACGGCTACAAAACGCTCGGTTACCTTGAAGTGACAATCGAGCTGAGCTGCCGACAAAGGACTTGAAACAGCTACAACTGTGCCAAACTGAACTGAATGCCCAGTGACTCGGAATCTTTCCACTGCCGTCCCATTTGCTTTCCCACTTTGTCCATTTCCCCTTTTCCGGTCGGACACTTGAATTGTTTCGGGGGCTTTGCCTACACCAACTACCAACTGAGCTAAGCCAGAATCAAAGCAAGTGTTTTAATTAAGTTAAAGTTGCACAAAAAGAGAACTTAAAGACTCGAAACTAAAATCTTTGAGGGAATAAAAAAATTGGGTCAAGCAGCTTTAGGCAACTCGAGAAAATTACACTAAGCCGAGTAGTATTCTTGAATTTGAATGAATGTGAATACTGAATAAAAATGGCGACTGCTGCATGGTGAGAGATTTGCTGTAAGACAAGGCCAAGTGGCCCGTAACGCACTTGAGGGTCCTCGAGACTTGCACACACAGCAACACCACATCTCTCAACACCCCCCTAGTTTTCCACGCGGGACTTTTCCGGGTGGCGCGTGGAAATCTCAGACTGAGTGAGTGGCTGCCGGAGAAGTCGAATGGCAAAGTGTTTTTCGGACATGTTACTTTTAGAGCAACCCTAACTTAAGCAACCTGAACAGGAACTACTCTTGGCAGTAGCTGAGAGCCCGAGGAAAGTACTTGGTCCTAAGTGAATGCCAGTGACTGTCAGCTCATGCTGCCACGCCCACCACCCAGCGCCCACAACTTGGGCCATTGACATGCATTTTCGGGCTGCACAGGTTGTAGGTCGCCAATCCGGCCATTATTCTCCATTCCAGTGCTTGTTTCTCACGTGCGAGCATCAAACTTTGGAAAAGGGATTGGGATTTAATAAGTTGCCAGGCCTCCAACAAAAGCAACAAAGTTACACATAGAGCAACGAACTAGAACTAAAGTCCTAACTTAAGTAGTTATGAGTGCTCAATATCCATACTTATATACCTTTAGTCAGTGTTTTAAGGACTCAATAACATATATATCTATTAAGTTTAATTTACATACAATATAATAATTTTTATCCGTGACTTGCACATAGCAAACACTTTGTTTTGCTCCGTGCACAAGCTGTAGCTTTTTGCAGCATGACTCACGGAATGATTTGTTGGCCCAGGAGAATTCTTGGCCAAGAGAAGTTGGTCTACTGCCATCAGCGCAATTGAACCGTTTGGAGCGATCGATTACGATGCCAAAGCAAGGTGCGGGCACACGATGAATAAATGAATGAATTAGGCGTGTTGCTGCAGGATGGGAAAAGTAGATGGCCAAGGGCTCTGATGACTGACAATGACATGCGGGTTTCGGCCATCGGATTGCGGCAGAAGGTGCTGCCGTAAATGGCCAACTGAAGTGCAAGTCACTCCTCGTTAGAAGGCACACAAGTGGCCTGCAACAGATGTGGCACAGTGACGAGATTGCCTGCTGCAGCTACAGATGAAATCTCTTTTCAGCCACTTACAAAGCTCTGTAAACCTTTATGCTGCACGGAAAGAAAAGCTGGAAAATCAATTAGGATTTAAACGCTCATTTTGGGATAACAAGGAGACATAGGTAGTATTATATGAACATGAAAAGACTTTTAAAAATGGAAGTAGCTACATCGAATCTGTGTATTTCTCCTTGTGCATCCTTAATTAAGGCAGAGATATTTAAAGTCTTTGGGGAACCAGCATGCTGTAAAAATCGCAGGGAACAAATGCTCAGTGGGAAAAAGGGAGGACCTTAGATCTTCTGTGAACCGAAGACCTCACGTTCCATGCCTGGGTGCCTGCGAAATGTCAACAGCAGGTAATGCGTCCTTAGTGCTTCCTGTTTATGCCGCAAAAGTCTTTCCTCGCCGGCAACCCTTCGTCCTTCCGCCCCACAACGAGGTCTTTTTCCCAGAAGTTTCGACTTGCCATCTGTCTGACTGCCGGGAGCTTGTTGATTCCTTGTCTCGGTGCAATTTCCATTTCTTTTGTTGCACAAAAGTCTCGAGCTGAGAAATTGGACAGTGAGAATGATATGTGGTTGGCGGGCCCTTATAAGCATACGAGTATGTAAATTAGAGACCTGACTGAAAATCCCATTTGTGTTGTGCCAGGAGCATAGATCTCTCTCATCTTTCGGTGCTGAGCGTGTTTATGTGACAGGACAAGAAACTCATAACTCAGGGAAAGAGCTCTTTAAGAGCTGCCCACAAAACTGGACATAAACATAAAGGAATATTGCTGAATCGTAACTTTTCCGCTGCGGCTGCTTGATAACTGTTTCTGATTCTGTATCGACAGCCTTCAGCCAGGCACAAAAAACCAAGAATGCACAAAAAGAGAAATAATGAAAGCCATCTACGATACGACTTACACTTATGCTCCGTGCTATGTTTCATGGGGCATGAGCAACAGTTTGTCTGGCCATTCAGACATTCACATCCACAACCACCCACCCACGGCGATCCACGCTCCTTTTATAATCTTTTAAGGACCGCTGTCTGTCGCGTCTTTTGTCTATTTGCCGCTGCCATTGACTTTGTTTATTTTCACGAGCGTGTCGGTCCAAGTCCAAGCACCAATCCACGTCCACGTCCACGTCCAAGTCCAAGTCCCTTGCCCCCAAAACAAAGCGCTTGAGCTTAAAGAGCCGTCCAAAAATAGTTGTTTGTGTGCCAGTCGAATAATCAGAATAATTGCATTCGATCTATCTTGTCATCGGCTTTAAGTTTCTACTCTTCCAATTCATATGCTAAAGTTTATCTGCCAATTTCCCAGCCACACATCCTTGGAACTGGCTGATAAGTTGCACAGTGATGAAAAGATATTGCAGTGGACCAAACTTTGAATCACTCTTTATGAATGCAATCTATATACGTCGAAGTTTACACTTTAAAGTGCTTTAAATACAGAGTCAGTCATTGCCTTTGTACAAAAACTGTAAATCACAGTGAAATCTGTATTTTGGTAAGCTGCTGAGCACCCAAATGAAAGTCGAAAGTAAGGACTTATCCACTAATGGTTCTTCTCGGTACTTTACCTACTGACGCTCGTAGTTTCCTCTTGTCTGATGCTCATGCGATGCGACATCCTTTCCTTGCCAGATGCATTTAATTTAATTAAACAAGCTCCCCGAGGACCGAATAATTCACACTGACTCTTTGGTAGAACGCATCGGCATAAATAACATTTAAATGCAGTCATCATTTATGGCTGAGATTTGCTGCGCGCTGCGCTGACAGATGGCATGATGATATGGCGCCTGATATGGTTCCCGCACGCCCATGCTGCGTATGCGTAATATTTGCCCAGATTTATGCAATGCTATTTTCCTACTGAGCTAAAAGCGAAGGGGAAGGAAGTGATATAAATACGAGATATGGTTACGGACCGCTCATGCATGGCATATGCGAAAACTTTTGCGATTGCGATTATGATGGGGCCTCTGGTTTTGACCTTGCATTTAGCGTTGCATGAAAATATTACGCAGCCAGGCTTTCGAATCCTCGCATATGTATGTACATATATGTTCAAGTACACACCCCGTCCAGCCCCGATTCTCTAGGCTCGGCACTTGCCATGTGAATTATTGATCCATTTAAGGGCCTTCCAACATTTTCCTTTTGCTTTGGCATCACGTGCCCAGATAGCTGATGAATGGTTCGCCGGGCATTCGGTCGTCTTATTTTTATCGGACTTCGGCAGAAATGCCCCAATGCCCCAAAGAAATGAGCATAAATCTTTGGACCCGCTTTCATTTGAATTCAGTTATTTTCGCTCACAAACGAACTTAATGGGCAGACCAAACTTTTGTCGGGCTTAAACTTTGTAACAGGCTGTAAAATGTCCCCACTTCCTTCATAAAAAGAGCTGACAATTTGTGCCAGACACACATGTGGCTCAACTGCTCAACTTTCCGACCTTGACGTCGCTTATTTGGCTTAAACAACGGAAATTATTATCCAACGATAATGGGTATTATGATCTTGAGCTCTGATGCCTGGGATTTAAAAGTCCGCGGCCCATGTGGTGTATGCGTAATGCAGTAAAGCTAAATGACACTTGCGACCTGGAGGACAATTAATAACAAGTGGAAGGCAACGTGTTGCCTTAATTTTAGTATTAAAATTAATTTCCACTTACTTTTAGTACAGTATAGTGTTCCTTAAGCAACTTGCGAATACTGGAGTCCAAGAACCTTAAGCAACGATGTAATCCAGAACTTATTAATTGAAGGCCCGACGAATTAAATGTTTCTGCATTCTTTTGTGAGCTTAACTCCGGCAATTAATTTAAATGATACTCAAAACCAAGAACCCGCCGACTATGCAACCAAAGTTTGCCTTAGCCGAAAGCCGCAGGCAATTGACTTGGTTTGGGTTTGGGCCAGCGGCACGTGCTGCGTCTTGAGCCGTCGTCCTGGCCTGGCCAAAACCGAACCACAATGGACAATTACTTTCTCATCTGGGCTGAGATACCGAATCCCGAACTCTGGCAGTGGCAGCTGGCATCCGAATTAATTAGATGCCCAACTTAACCGAGACCGAAAAGTTCAGGTCTCCGCACAACGGACTAGATGGGATTTGGATTTGGAAAGAGATTGGGATTGGGATTGGGATCGAGATCGGAATTGAAGTGCATGGCGGCGACTCTTTACACTGGCGTTCCACGATGGGTATGCCAACTATTTGGTGCCGCAATTTACGGCCTTCTGCTTCGGCTAAATGTGTCAACAATTCGACTGGCAATTAAAGCCAGCGGGCAAGTGCATAAATTAGTTGGCATTATGGCCTCTCGGCAGCTGCGAGAATTGCGCTGTCGAACATGCGACTAATTGCTGCGAGCTGTTAACCCTCTGGATGTCCATAAATTGAAAGTATTATGCATTGTGTGTCCTATTGACATGACTGGATGTTTTCGAAAGGCTTGCGCTGCCATTTCCTTGAGGGAAATTAGAAAACTTTGGGCTATCTGGACCGTTTGGTCATTCGGTGGTTTTTTGCTTGCTACTTTGCGACTGTGCAAATATTTTCGCAAGCCAACCTTTTGTTCATTGTTTGCCAGTGGCCCTTCTACTCTAGTTGACTTTTATTTATTGTGGCCATAAAAAAGCAGCAGGCATTGCGCAAAGTTGAAAGAAGCCCAAAAGGAATCTAGCACGAAATGCCAACAATTGTATACAAACATTTGTTTGAGGTTTACTTTATGTTTGTTTCCCTCCACTGTCGCTTGTTTTCCCCCATATTTTTCTTCGAAATTCAAATTTCATGCTCACAACACTTTTTACGACTTTCCCGCATTTGTACAAACAATGTTTGTTGTGCCATTCCCATTCCCAATACCGTTTTATTTGTTTATTTGTTCATTGACAAGATGCGAGCATCACATTTATTTTATGTTCCTTCGGCATGAGCCTTCTCAGGTTTTCCATCGTTTTTCCAAAGTACTCCCCAGTTGCCAGTTGAGTCTGGCCCTTGGATTGCACTTTTGCGGACGCATTGATCATAAAATGCCTTTAATATATTTCTTGCCGAAAAAGAGCAGAAAAGTTCCCCGAAAGTGCACATAGGTGGAAAAGTCTATGAAAGTTGTAAGTCACTTTGGTTGCGTGTTGCAAAGTACACATGCCTTCAATTAATTCCAAAAGTTTTCCACGATTGGAAGGGGTACGTATAATTTTGAAAATAGTTTTTATTGTGCGGAAAATATACAGAATCTGACATGAAATTTGAAATCAAAATGTTGTAGTTTACAGAACAGAATTAAATTAAAAATGAAACTTTCTATCATTCATAGCACCAAGTTCATTATTATATTTACCATATTCTGAATACACTTGGGTTCTTCTCAAGCAAAAATTCCTTAAATTAGGGCTTAAAAAAAGTTTACTAAACGACTCAAATATCTTTTTAGCTGCAGGTTCACGTAACTCATTTAAAACGAATTTAGATTTCTATTAAGCATCCTTTCTTAATCATTCGTCAGAGTTTTCTTTGTTCTTCGTAACTTATAACTGGGCTACCTACATCAATCAAATGGTACACACCCAGAAAATTTCACAGAATACAATTTTCAGGACATTAGGCACAGTGTCCCCATGGATGTTTTTGGCCATTATGCTAATCAGATAAACCTTTTTTCGGCCATAAATGAAATATAAGTTGGTCGAAATGAACAGATGTCAGATACCAAATGCGAATAAAATGACCAAAAGTTCACTGACCAGCCGATGAAAATTCGTGCGGCCAACTTACACAAATCGCAAAACTTATATTACGAAAATTTCACTGCAACGCGCCAACCCAAATAACAATTATTGCGATTTTTCATCTTATGGGCACATTTCCGACGTTTTCGAATTATATTTTCAGCCGGGAAAACTCCGAGACACGTGCGTACGGCACCGCAATGGAAAACCAACTGAAAATCTGCGAAAAACTCGAGCGGCAGCTGCTCGCATATTTTCTCCGAGCTCTCGGGAAATCGACGGCCGGCTTTTCCTGCGCGCCTGTCGAAAGTGTTGCCAGCTTTCTGGCGTCGACGCCGGCAGCGACAGCGGTGAATCAGCTGTTCGGAAAAGCCAGGGAAACCCAGGGGACAACGAGTTCCACCAGAAGCAACTGGTGCAGCTGGGCGGAAAACAGCTTCCACTTGGCGTCCACAGACGGCAACAGCTGGACGACTTGTTGAAGTAGCAGAGTCTGTGCAAAACAGAGAACCGGAAAAACGATTTTCCTTGAAAACAGAGAGAGAGAGTGTGTACACGGTTTCCTTCTTTCCTTTGCAGAAGTTTGGTTTTTCCGTTTGCTTTTGCTGCTTTTTCAGTGGATCCCATTCGATTTGTTTTTATGAATGAAAAGGTTTTCAATCGACTTTCGTCGCGCCAAAAGTATATTTAGCCAAAACTTTTTGCTGGTTAAATTTATGGAGCCAGTCAGCCACTCCATATGGCAGTTAACCCTTTTTTCGGACCCCTTGGCGTATGGATAATAAATCATCAAATGAAATGATAAACTGCGACGACCACCTTCCCAACCCCTCGAATTTTCCCACTTTTCCCAACTACAACGGCATTTTAATAGAACCTGCTGCGAATGTGTTTAAAATCCCCTTCGAGTGCTCGTAAAACGTTCGTTTATCTTATTTGGGCTGGTATTTATAGTATTTACTTTTTATTCTATCTGGCGCATTTCCCAACTGCTTCATGCTAGATTTATATGCGGATCTATTTGGCGAAGTTTATGTTTGCATTTCAATTTACTTCCTCCATCTTACTCACTGTATATTCCTTAAAGCATATGTTGATTAACGTCAGCAGTTTATGACATGGTTTTTCAGAATTTCTGTGGGCTTTATCCAAATAGAATTGGTTGTATAAACAAGATTTATGAGAAGAAAACAGATTCTGCCTAAGAACTTACTTACAATTTTCGCTTTTAGCAATTTATGTAATATTGATTTCCTTAAATTTAAATTTCTTTAAAGAAGTTATTAGGAAGTATATTGAGCGAGAGTTTACATTTAAAATGTAATTTTCGCTTTCATTAATATATTCCTGCCTCGTTGAGCTCCAGTTTGAAAAGATTTCTGATTGACAAGCCCCCGAGGGCAGCATTAACTTCCTCCCAAAAAAAGAAAACACAGATTTCCCTTTTCCAAATCATCCTTCAATTTATGTCACATTTCGCTCAGGACACCGACGTTTTCAGCCCAGGACTCACACGTCTCTTTCCCGGGCAAAAAAGTGGGCCAAAGGCGAGGATCTCAATTATTAGGGCCTAAGTGCCGTTAAAACCAAATCAATAATTTTCCTTTTTCCCATCTTGCATGGCCGGAGGAATGCGAAACGATGACAGTGTGGAATGCCTGCACGGGGCAGGAATCCATTAGATATGCGAGTTCTGGCCCAGATCCCGCTGGCTCCTCCATCCCTAACCTTCTCCTGGTGCCGCACATATCCGCACACCCATGAATTTCCAAATGACATTCAATAAGCGTTCGAGATGTTCAATTATTTTCCATTGCATCGATTTGCCGTCAAATCACAAAAGAACTTCAATTATCCTTCGGCCGAAAATTATAAATGCATACAGAAAATAATGAATAGTTGAATAATCTTAAATATAATACCAAAATGTTAATATTGAAATATATTTATTTAAATACGACATGAAAAAATGTAAGATATACTGCAAGTTCTATTTTATATATGTGTGAAACATAACTTTTCATACTTAAACTGTATACGTATGCTTAAAAAACACCATAAGATAATTCCCGTTTTTCCGCCTGTGTATGATTCTCCCATTGTTGTTGATTTTCCTGCCAGCACGTGACCCATTGAAAATAAGCCTGGTCGGAAGTCGTTTGGCACTCATTTTTGGCCCACGCTTTGGCCATTTCCCATTACCCACTTCCCACTAACCGCCTCCCGCCACACACGCCGGGGGCGTGTCTCTAAACCAGTTAGCTACTTTGCATTAACGCTCGCCCCGGGAGCAGCGTTGAGTGGCCCAACTATATCCGATAGCACTTAGACGCCGCCCGTCCAGTCCGCTGTCTCTCCATCGAGATTCACATGGAGATGGTGATGGCGATGGATGCGGAGACAGAGATGGAGATGGAGATGGAGATGCGTTGACGTGTTAGTGGAGCGCGGCCCGGGGAAATTCGGGGAAAATGGGAGAACAGGATGTGCTGACTTGACAGGGACGAAGCCCGAAAAGCTTCCGCTGCCATGGCAGCCCAACCGCAGAACAGGATTTCGTTGCGGGCAGCTTTTTGGACCCCATAGCGATAATCCTCATGGTCCATATGGAAATGCATGAACGACAGACAATGTGAGGGAACATACATTGGGAGAAATCATTTACACATTGTATTAGCAAAGAGTTCACCTCCACTAAAAAACAAGCTATAAATGTCAGTTAAAAGTGCTCTTATATTCCTGTATCTTCAGGATTGTATTGTACAATTTACATTGTATTTGTTTCAGTGTAGTGTTAAAGAAGATACAACATCACCTTGGGCAACACGAACTATCTGCTCGAAGGACTTTAAAGGCTGCTTGGCGATGGCACAGCTGCCGGCGAAAGTTGTTGATATTTTGTTAACAGATTTATTTGCGCTTCGTGTTCACGCTTTTATTTGCAATTTTCCAAAAGAGCTCGGTTCCCTGTCGATTTTCTCGCTTTTCGATTAACCGGAGAAGTGGTTCCTCGGATGTTTTGTCCCATTCAGGCGGCGGAGCACAAAAGAAATCAAAGCATTTGGGGAAGCTGCCTGCCATTCCCTGTCAAACCCACTTCAAGTGGGCGACACACAGTAGTGTCCCACCGCTCCTTTGGCTCAGAGGAGGTCCTTTTGTGTTCGGGGATTCGGTGGTGGCATTTTGACAGTCCCTTGTCCCTAGTCCCTCAGTCAGTTTGGGTGCCGAAGCGGAGGAACTCTCTCGTCTGTCAATCTCCTGCGGATTGAAGTTGATTTAGTTGATTTATCCTGGCGGCGGAGGCTTTAAAGTGGCTTTAGACATCTCTGAAATGCCCGGAAAGCCCAATGAAAATGTTATTTGGCCAGCTTAACTTGTACTACCGAAATAATTGTTGTGTGCAAATTTAAGGGGCCTTTAAAAGATCCCAAACTTCAGGGCTTTCCACTTGGCTGCGCCCCTTTGAAAATGTGCAGGAAGAATTAAAATATTCATACGGCTTTTCGGGGCATAATTTAATTACACCCCGGGTTTTTTGTGCATCTCCTCGACTGGAAGGCGGATGAGGCTGGGGAAACCTGTGCAGCGGAAAATCGTTTGTCACTCCCGTTGGGACTTATGCTTTCGTTCCTGACGTTCCTTTGACTGCCTTCCGACTGTCCTTTTGCCGCCTTCGCAGCATTCGGTTTTTGTTTTTGACACAGAAGGGATTAAAACTGACTGTCTGCGGGCTCCGGTTATCTTTCCGGTGCCTCAACAAACGTACAACCGCATCCGGACCTCTGGGAGTTGCAACTCTAAAATAAAATACTCTGCTAATTCAGAGCCAATAAGGCCAAATTATTGTTTCTTTCTTTAACTTTGGGTTTGGTTACCAAGCCAGATTGTTATGACCATTTTAAATTGAATTGTTTAGTCTGTTTGTTTCTTCAGTTCTGATCCAGTATCAAAGCTGCAGGCCTATTCGGGCTAATCCCACTCTTTCTTTTGGTTGTGAAGTGAACACTTTGGTAGCCAAAACACCCACGTTTGGCATTTGCAAATCAAGCGAAAGGAGACAAGTTTATCATGGCCTTTTCGGTGGCAGCTGCTCCCACTCCCAGCGGTTGTAGCTGATTCCGGTGACTTTTATTCCGTTTGGTATTTTTGGAGCACAGCTGGGTGGCATTGGCACATTTATTTGTGCTCCATGGGCTGCAGCGTGATCCGCTCCAGACTGCGAGTGGGCGTAGTCAACACGCCACGAAGCCATAGCGCAGCCCCCCGGGGCAAAGGTCACACTCGCAGCGCACAGACAACAGTTGCTGATTAATTGATTTTATATCCACCGCAATTTTCCGCGGCGCCTTGCGGCTGTTTTTCCGACTGAGTCGACGGAATATACGGAATCGGAAGCCTCTGCAAGGGATGCCGTGCAATTTATCAGCCAACTTCCAATTAACACTTGCCTGGCCTTTTCCACACCCAACGTCTCCAGGTTGCGAAGTTCAATCCTCTCGACTTTGCGCAAGTGAAGGGCGAAGAGATATGGGAATGGCAGTATAATCTGAGCACTTTACTGACTACTTTAAGCACCGCGTCCAATTAGCTTAATTAATGTCGCTGTTTTCAGAAGTTTTATGGCAACGTAAAGTTGCCAGAAACAGTAACATATAAAGTTAAGTTCTTAAGAGGTAAAATAAACTGCAATAAAGTCAATGCAAAAAGCTATTAAAACAGAAGAACTGCTGACCATGCATATATGTGGACTTCCAATTTACATATTGAACTATTTGATTTATCAGCGACAATAGCACCAATTATTTACCCTCTCCTTCTGTACGAATATGAAACGTTTATTTGCTTAGCTTAGATAACAACAATAGCGACCAAAGTCGTTACTTTATGTACAAAACACCAATACCAAATACGAAGAGCACTCGAGGGCCCACAGAGCGACCCATTCTCGGTTATTGCCAATCTAACTGCAATGGCACATTCAGTTTTTCAGCTTTCAGTTCGGATTGCCTTTTGGATTGGCTAGTGGTGGCCAAAAGTGGGTGTTAACATGGTTACCAACAGCCCTGCATCAGACCCAGCTGCTGGATGGCCCCGCATCCAACGCGATTCTGCATGTAATCCGGGAAATTGCTCTGCAGGACTCGCATCGTGTTCCGCTTGTAATCGGGCACCGCATGGGTCACCAGCTGGCAGGTCTGGCTGCGGTAAACCGGCTTGAAGTTGGCCTCCGCGAACGTGGAGTTCGTGTCCCAGCGGTACACCTCCGCGTCGCCCTCGTTGCGGAAGAAGATCGCCGAGCCGTTGTCCGTGCCGATGATGACCATGCGACTGGGCTTCTTGCCGAGATCTGAATATGATGCTAACTTAATAAATGTTTTCTTTGAAATTCGAAATATATAACTCACCCAAGATGCGTCCATCGGCCACACCGCTCCTCAGATACTCTGACTTCAGGGAGAACAGTTTGTTGGTGCTCAGGTAGGTGAAGTACAGTTCCGTGGAGCCGCAGTCCCGACGGATGAGGGCTATGTAGAGGACATCCCTCGACCGACAGCCGGCGGTAACGGCCTTGGGCAGCACCACCCTGAATCCCCGATCCGCCTGGAGATTGTACACGATGATGGCCCGATTAGCGGCATCACTGACATAGACAAAGCAGCCGCCATCCGGAGCATAGTCCACCACTAGATATTGGAGTCGGGAACTGCTGGAAGTCAGACCCTCCAGGGAGACAGTCTTCAGAACCTTGCCAGTCTTCACCGACATGGCCACCACTTTCGGTGGGCACTTGCGCACCGGAGTCTCTAGAGTGTTCACTATGCCCGTGTCCAAGACCCAGAGCACCTCGTTCTGGTCCACCACCAGATCCACCACCGATTGCAGTGCCTTGCAGTTGCCCTCCTCCTGGAGGTCCCAGCAGGGATAGGGCTTGAAGGTGGTGGAGCAGGTGCCCGGCTTGACACTGGTCTTCACCAGCGTGGCCGGAACTCCCTTCCTGTAGCGCGGCAGAGCCAGATAGATGGTGTCTCCAATGAGCTGTGCCCGCGTGGCAATCACATTCTTGGGTATAAACTTTCCGGAGCTCTTGAAGAGCGACTTGGTGCTGGCGCAGGGGAACTCGAACTGCCCACCCGTCCACTGGATGGGCTGCGAATCGGAGTGCGCCCGATCCGGAGTCCACAATCCGTACTTGGTGCCCTGCGAGCGGGCCCAGCCAACCAGGCAAAATGAAAGGATCACGGCCAAGTGCAGTCTCATCGTGGTAGCAATTGTTAATGGTGCGGCAACGACGTGCGCGTTCTGCTCCCCAAATTGGCCAAGTGGCGTACTTATATAACCCAACAGCCCATAGAATCTGACCACAAGCCGGCAACGTGCCTCGCACCCGATTCTCAGCTTTTAGACTGATTTTTTGCGAGCTTTATAACCTTGGCAAGAGTTTACCAGCAAACGCTGGTAAAAACTAATAGTATTAATGGCTGAAATGTAATCGTTAAATATGAACAAGTATACATTAATTAGATAGTTCCATTCCATTACATAACTATAAGCCAGCCATTCGAGGACAGAAGCCTGAGAAGTTTTCCAAAGGACCAAGGCGAAGGACACGTTTCTCCCGCAATAATCCAATCGACCATAAAAATGGAATTGTAATTACTGCAGTCAATTGAAAACGGAGCCCCAACAAGTGTCTCCAGATTGCGGGCGATATTTTTAGCTAATTAATTGCGGGCAACAGAATGACCTCAATCTGTGATTTTGCCAGCCATAAGTTGGCCAATACAGAGTGATTGAAGGAGTGAGAAAAAAATCTCAGCATCCCCGGGATTTCCCTGCAGAATTCCTGGGCCATTTCGCCATTTCCATCACCGTAATTGCCCCTAAATAGGTTAAGGCCCTCGATACGGGCAGACAACCCGGAATCGCCCCAAACCAAAACCAACGTGTTTGGCATGTTAAATTGTCAGCCGAAACCCGCATTCCGGTTGGCTTTTCCCCCGCCCACCAGAATGATTTATACGAGACAAGCGCACATACATACCCAGATGGAGCGCAAAAAATTGATGACAAGCATTTCCGGGCTGCTCATCTGACATAATTTATGTAAACACTTACCTCCCGCCACATAAAAGTTTTGGGGGGTAGATAAGAGACTGCCGGGCGACTGCCGACTGACCCCCATTAGCTGGGGAAACTCCACCCGCTGCTCGGGAAAACCATGGCCCCACTTTCCCCAGGTCGTTTTCCACACATTACATTGACAGTTCTTGTTTATGGCCCGTTAACGGGGCGTATGCGTCATCTGCAAAATCGGGGATTATGTGAGACTTCTTTAAAACGCGCTGCGCAACAAAGCAAAGTTCACCTTTTTATATGTGTGCCAATAAAAATCCAATTGAAAACGCAAATAAGCCAATAATTTACCGCTTTTTTTGAAAATGTAAAAACAATTGTATGTGGTCACGTTTGATTTGTTTTGGTAAATAGGCCAAATGAGGTTTATGCTTTTTTAACTTTGTGCTGAGGAAAGCGATTTTCTTTACCGGGAATTTCACATAAATTAAATGAAAACTTCGGACAAACTTCTTTGGAAATGCTGAACTCCAGGGTGGATTGATTACTTAATTTAAATTAAAATATCTGATTGCTCTTTGAAAAAGTATTCAAATGATAGAATGTTAATTAGCTTTCCTTTTATAGGTAATTTGATTTAAATTGCTTATCAGAGAAACTTTTCAGTGGTTTACAGTTGTATTACAGGGTATTAAAAAGTCATCAGCTGCGCTTAAAGTTAATCTTTCCATAAATTTGGCCGCTCGCCTAATTTATGTGCTTTGCTTTCACTTTGCTGGCTTTCTTTCGTCGGCCAAGTTTTGTTTACGTCTGCTTAAAGTTGTCCACATCGGCTCTTAACCTTTTGCAATCGCTATAAATTATTGCCTTTATCCGGTGGCCCATCTTCGTTTAATTGTTTTGCAATAATTGAATTCATTGAATTCATCCGACAAATTGCTCTTGGCACCCCGTTGCTACTGTGTGTGCATATGGAATATACACTTTTTGCACCCAATATGCTATCAATGAGTTTACATTTGCCATTTAAACGCATCTGTCGACATCAAGGAGAAAATATTTCCAAATGAGTGCGGATTGTTCTTACAAATACACTATCCATGGAAAATGTTGCCAAATTTATTGAGTTTAATGTACAATTTTATTGTGGATGGTCTACATTTCTTATCTTAATCACTTAGAGTCTAGAGATGAATAAATGATTGCTGATTATGAGCTTTGCCATAATCGTATCTGTAAGCTGTTTTGGTAAAGTAAAAGAGTCTTAGCATCGTCAAATTTCCATTTGCATACTTTGCTTTTATTTATGTTGGAGCACATAAATATTTATCCACAGATTCGGCGGAGATGTTGGCCCGACTGACAATCCCGCCCACATATCACAGCACATATCACATCCGCCTGCTTTTGGGCATGTGTGTGCCATAAATCGGGGGATTACGATCGTGGAAAGAGGGGCAGGGGGGACCCATGGCAGTTTATTGAATCGGAATTCACAAAAATTCAATCTGCATGTAATTTGGCATTATAGACAGACCCTTCCCATCCCGCCACGCGGAAGGAGCAGCCAGTCTGACCCCCGATGAAAGGGTTATCAAAATGTTGACCCGCCGATGGTCATTTGCTGGGCTGCTGTAAGGAGATTAAACATTTTGTGATTTAATGTAAGCCCGGTGCTGGCCATAATTCGCGGCACGTGCTGTCTCAAACAAAGGGCTCTGCAGCTGGACACCGAGTCCTCCTCGCCCGAATGAATGTGTCAAAGCATTTTTTATTCGCCGCTATGCGATGCGTGGGTTCTACGAGGATACGGGGTCATCGGCCACGTCTGGCGGATACACCTCTAGTGACACCCCACCCCCCCACGCAATCACCGAGCAAAAAAGTCCACCTAAATCCACAAAAAGCCTTGAGCAGCCACAAAAAACAAAAATATGGCAAAAAAAGTTCCAGGGGGCACCCGGATTTGAACCGGGGACCTCTCGATCTGCAGTCGAATGCTCTACCCCTGAGCTATACCCCCGACTTGAAATTGGCGAACTCAGAGCGCCTTTTGAAGTGCCCTGCTGCGATAAAATTCCGCCTTTGCATTTATCTTAAAATAGAAATGAAATCAATTTGGAACTGAGTGCTTGTGTAGACACAGCTCCGCGAAACTCTGGGTGTGAATCACACGGCGATGGGGCTTCGTCGAATCTCCGGCAACTTGCAATCTTATCTGCGAGTAATGTGCCCCAACTCCCCAACTTTCTCCTTTCGCCCGCCCCGCCACCCAAAAGCAAACTGATAGCTGCAGGCGGACTGACAGATGTTTTTGTCAGCCGAAAATAGCTGGTAACTCGAGCCAAGTAACTGAAACTTTCTCGGTCGCAGATATGCACGTCACAGACGTCAGCATTGATATTGAACTTTTGGGCCACTTTGGCAACTGTTTCGCAGCGACCTCTGAACTTTGCCTGCCGAGGGGTGAACTTGCTACTCCGTCGGATGCACAAGAGCGATCGATGAGTGACAGAAGCAATTTCGCAACTTTAACCCATTTTATTGAACGGACTTGAGTGACTAATTAGGTGCTCATAAATGGCTATAATAGAACAAAGTGATACTAGGAAAATAAAAGCAATAAAAGGAGTAGAAGTGATTAATTAGACATGCTTACATAGCCATAATGGCACAAACTGAAATTTGATTTTGAAAATCTGATTTGAAGTAATCCAGATTGAGCTCACATTGTAGAAGGGGTTAAGTTTGCATTTCATTTCCGCATTGCTTAGAAACCGAGTAGCGGAGCGGGCTTAGAGGTCTGGCCGACTTCCGGCGTGGGCCAGACGTGCTGGCTGGGTGGTAGCCACTCCAGACAGACACTTGTTCCCCCCCGTGTCAAGCATCCAACGACCTTGCCACAACACGCTCCGCACGCTGGCTGCATAAGTCGGTGGGTATAATATATATAAATGCAGGTCTGCCGACGCTCAGACAGTTTTATGTTCTGGCCGACGTGGTGAATCGAGTGCAGAAGCTCAGTTTGTGGAAAGCGCAGTAAGAAAAGCCGGAAAATGTCGCAGCTGCACCTGCTGCTCCTCGTCGCCTCGGCCGCCGTGGTCCTGGCGGGATACAGCTCCTCCACCGACGAGTCGACGGATGCCTCCAACTCCATTGGCGGCACCAAGTGCGAAAAGAACCCGCTGAGCGAACTGACCTTCCAGCTCAGCGGCAGCAGCCTCCACTGGCCCTGCGAGTCCACCAAGAACATCTACGTCCAGTCCGGCCGCTATGTGCCCCGGAACGTGATCGTGACCCGGGCCCAGCTGCAGCGGGACTCTGCATTCGTGGCGCTGCCCAGGTACAAGCAGGGCGTGCCCTTCACCCTTGGCAAGGTCAACCTGAAGAAGGGCGAGTGCCTGACCAAGATCGCCCCCTATCCCTGCTGGGCCATCCAGGAGGAGGGCAACTGCCAGGCCCTGCAGTCCGTCGTGGACATAGCCGTCGATCAGAACGTGAGTGCAATTAACACCCGTATTGTTTGGGACATTTTTTCGGGGCTCATCCAAACTGCCAGTTCTGCCTTTAATTACGTAATGCTAGTTGTTGGCCACCATGGAGGCATAGCACTTTGACCCACTCCCTCCTATATTTCAGCTAAATGCTCAATTTACATTTGTATCGTAGGTGGATTACAGGGTAGCATTGAACTTAGGGCTATTCGATTTTTCTAAAAATGATTTAGTTTAGCATCTGATATTAATATTAATGTGCAGTAGCAGTATTAAATATCTAGTCCTTCTTAAAAAGTCGATCAGAATCAGTAGTTTAACTCCAGGGTATCGTTTTCGCATTAACCCTTTGCCGGACGCACTTTTTTAACTGGTTATCGTCGCTGTCGACCAAAAATTGCTTTTTTAATCAAATAAACGGGGCGACAAAAGCGAAGAGCTCCAAATAAAATTCATGCCCGGCAATTGTCGGCGCCAACTGAAGGGTAGAATAAACGGATACGGAAACGCTGAAAAAGCGGTGGGGTAAATGGAATATTATAAAGGACAAGGACTGCAGCTGAAAAGTGACAGGCAAATGCAGTGAAAAATTCTCGGAAATAATTTGGAAATGCTGGGGACAGGCCATCCAGCCTTGTTTTGTGCATTTCGATTGCACTTCAGAAGTTGTGAGCTTTAATTTTAAATGACAGATGCATTCGCAGATATTACAATGATGACATAAAATATTCACATGACCTACTTACGATAAGCTGCAACTTAATAATTTCCTTCAATTATTGTTGGCGTCGATTCGTTCTCATTTAAATGCCAATCCCGTTTAGCTGAATTTATGCAAATAATTTCTTTATTTTATTTACACAAAAGTCGACGAAACAATAACAAACGGCAAACAAACGAGGCGACTGCATTTATTTATTTGCGCAATTTTCCATTCAGTGCTTTTCGCTGATACTCATTTTATGGCCACATATTTGCGAATGTGGAATTTTTAACGCCGCCAACATTTCAATTAACCGCCAAATGAAAAAAGCAAATGAAAACATTAAGAACAATCAACACGAGCCGCAATTGATAGCAATTAAAAATTGTCTTCTCCGTTCGCAGGGACTTCTGTGGGCCTTGGACGTGGGCATTGTCAACACCCTGGAGCAGCCCATCCGCAGATGCAGTCCCAAGATCGTTGCCATAAACACGGCCAACCACAAGGTGGTCAAGAGCATCGACCTCAGCGACCTGGTCACCTCCGAGAGTCGGCTGCAGTTCATTGTGGTCGACTACTCCAAGGACAACAAGCCATTCGTGTGAGTTCCATCGCCTATTCATTTGGTTTGTGGAAAAACTCCTTTATCACCATTTTATAGATACATTTAAGCTCAATTCGCGGATACTTCATCAGTGAAATGAGTTGTGCTTAATCACTTTGTGAAATACATCAACTATGAAATTAATACCACACATTACATTAATATTAACCATTATTACTAACCATTATTTGTTAGCACAATGATATTCACAGATTCGTATTGCAGTCATAAAATATTCGTTGAAATCATCGAACTGAATCAAGAGTTTTATGTGCAATTGAAGTACTGTTACCACACACTTTCAATCATCATGCTTTCAATCAGCGATCATTGAGCCGATTAAAAGGGATATTAGCCACTTAGAGGCTCATATCTTATCTGCTCAAGGTAGTTCTAAGAAGTGTGGCTATATGAACCAACCATTCACCAGCCAATTAAAATCCCATTGTATACATGATATCTAATCTCACTCCGCATTATATTTCCCTCACTTGCAACCATAGCTATGTGGCCGATGCTGGAGCACGTAGTATCCTGGTGTACGACATCACCGGCAACAAGTCCTACCGCATCGTCCTGCCCAAGGCCACCGCCCCCACAAGCGATGTGCTGTACGTGGCGCTCACCGCGAAGCCGGATGGCACCTCCACCCTGTTCTTCAGCTACCTGAGCTCCCCACGCCTGTACTCCATCAAGGGCGAGTACCTGCGCGTGGGCCAGGGAGCGGGCTCCATCATCGACGTGGGGCCCAAGCCCTATGGCAAACAGGCGGTGCTGCTGGGCGCCGACGGAGGCACCTCGCTCTTCTTCCGCTACAAGGGCGAGAACGACATTTATCTGTGGGACTCGGAGACCTGCTTCAAGGCCGCCAATTTGCAGGAGGTGCAGCGGGGAGGCGACTGCCGCCTGTCCACCCAAGTGCTACCCGGTCACAAGCGATTCATGTGGGCGCTGGAGAGCAACTTCCACGACTTCATCTCGGATCGCACGGGCTGCAACGGAGCCTCGATCGTCCTGCATCCTGTGGTGCGGGAATGTGACGACTGAGTCCGGATCACTCCACTTTCTTAGGCTTAAGATTCAAACTGATTTGTTGTCGTTACTGGGTCTCATTAAAATTTGGTGAATGTTTATAGTTATTTGAAGTTTATTTTAAAATGATTTTCATTTTTTAAATAGGCCTTTACTTGAATCAATATTGGTACTATGATACAATTCATTACTCGGACTCTGATTGGCACTTTCGAGTCTCAGCATTGAAATACTGTCCTATTGGACAGCTGTAGATCTGCAGCTGGCGATCGATGCATATGCAGTACTCATCCTTGGTGGAGACATTGGGACAGCTGAGGATCTCAAAGTCCGAGCACTGATAGATCCCATCAGTCACGCAGGTTAAGATCTTAGGATCAATGTAGAAGCCGGCGGGACAGGTCATCACATCCAGTTCTCCATCGACACACTTGCAGTATTCCATCTCAGAGGTTCGGAAGGGGCATGGGTACCTATCGTTGTTCATGCACGTGTGGGACTCCTTCGCCTGAATCCTCATGCTCCTGGTGTCGGGCACGCAGCTGTAGCTGTTGAAAACGAATCCCTCGTGACACTTCATCATCAGCGGATACAGCGAGTCGGCCGTGTCATTGATGCAGACGTAGAAGTACCGGTTGTCAGGCGCCCATCCACCCACTTGTCCCGACCGACTGCAGGTGAACTGCTCCTTGATGCACTGCTCACTCTCCCGGGGCAGGACACAGGTGCCCGTGAGGGTGGAGTAGCCCGCTCCGTTGGAGCAGAGGCGAGGGGTGTCCACACTCTGATCGCTGCACTCGTGGTACCTCCTGCAGTCGTACGGATCCGGGAACAGGCCCGCCTGCTGACAGCTGAAGGGACCCCGTTTGGGCACCTGGCACTGCGACTGGAAGGTGCATCCGAAGGTTCCCTCGTCGCTGCAATAGAAATTGTAATCCGATTGGCAGCCCAGCATCGACATCGTTTCCCAGCTGCCGGTGGTATCGCGGATGCAGTAGCCCAAGGTGGTGCAGTTCATGCAAACGAAGCCGGGAATGCGCACATCCTGGCAGGGATTATCATTGGCCCTAGCCGATCCGATCGCCAGACCGAGCAGGAGTAGACAAACCGGTACTGAAGACCTCATCTTGAAGACTGTTGGCTGGGTCATCTGAGGGACTATCTTTTATAGCACCGCCTAATCAGCCAGACAAGTGTCTTTTTCTTAATTAAACAGATAAACTCTAATAAGTATTATCGACTTGATAAAGAACCAAAATATTACGACGTTATAATAATTTTAGAAAACTTACTAAGCGTAGCCAAAATTGTAATTATTGCAAGATTATCATCAAAACTGCGAACTGATAGATCCGGAATTCATTGAAAATAGTTTCAAGCTAATCAGTTTTATTCCAAGATAGGCTAGCTGCAATAACTATAATATGTTGGGTCAACAAGCTCCAGCAACGCAGGCAAAGGAAATTAGATTGAAGATGGTTCCTACGGAGCATCTGAAATACTCAATATCACTGCCCTTTTCGCGACAATGATAGTACCCAGAGCAGTCGGCGGGATCCCCAAACAATCCAAGCCGCTGGCACTTTCCAGACGAACTGGGCAACTCGCCGTCATCAGATCCGGTGTTCAGGCAAATCTTCAACTCGTCATCAAAGGTAAAGCCCGTGGGACAGTAGTTAAGTTGCCATTTGCCATCGATGCAGAGGCAAAAGACATCGCTTGCCGTGCTGTTGGGACATGCGGATGCAGCATAGTCCTCCTGGCACTCAACTGTTCCCACACGGCAGACCAATCGGTTGGCATCGAAGTAGGTTCCTTCGGGACATTTCCAGATCTGAAGGTGCTTATCTTTGCACAGGCAAAACTCATCCACACCTGTAGTCATCGGACACTTGCCGATCTGGTGATTGGTACAGCTAGTAGTGTCTGTAGATACGCAGGCTTGGATAGTTTCATTATAGTAGTAATCATCTGGACAGGATTCAGCAGCTGCATCCAATCTTGGCTCCAGATAACTGCCGTTCCCCAACCCTTTTCCCATTTGAAACAACAGGAAAACTAGGAGGCAGATAAACAGTGGAGATGAATCCATGTTGCAAACTTTCTAAGTAGACCTCTTCACTCCGCCTTATATAGCACCTCACAACCGGACGCAGAATGTTTCGGTATAATTAATAGATAAACTGCAATGTTGCCCCGAAAAAATCATTCTATGGAACATTTATGACCTAGTCACAGCACTTGGCAAGAAAGAACCAAGACACTACCAGTCCCTCTTCATTGCAGTTTTATTGGAAAAATAAGAAACTCATTCTGGTTTAATTACCCACGGACATGGTGGTTGAATCTTTATTATCAACTGATACTTTTTAAAATGGGAATTCATAAATTCATGTCAAATCTATTGTTATTCCATGGTAAATTTTAGTTGTTTATTAAAGAGGAATAAATAAAGTGGAGGAATGTGTCTTCCTTAGCAGCTTCCCAGGACGCAGGAGGATAGTTCTGGGCGGTAGTAAGTCCCATTGGGGCAGTCCATGTGCCGCAGGGTGCCATTCAGAGCTGAGCAGTAGTAGTACTTCCGGCAGTCGTTTCCATCGGCCATCAAGCCCACGTGCTGGCAGGTGTTGGGCAGCACCGAGAAGTCGTCGTCATTGGGATCCTCGATGATCACCGAAGGATCATCGGTGCTGGGCGGCAGGACATTCGATCCGCTGCGGCAGACGTAGTCCACAAAGGTCTCGCCATCGTTGCACCTGTGCAGCGAGGGGTAGATGACGATGGTGTCGTTCAGGTTCTGGTTAACCGTCGACTTGCACACGTAGAAGATATTGGGATTGGTGGGCCAGGCGGCCACGTGTCCGGCATTGGGGCAGTAGTACTGTCTCTGCAGGCAGACGGAGTCAGTCAGGGTCAAAGTGCACTGGCCAGTCGTCGCATCGAAGGCCTTGTCGTTGCCGCAATCCACGGCAGCAGCCACCAGAGTGGCTCCCACGAAGTAGCACATGTGGTACTTCTGGCAGTCGTACGGATCCGGGAAGATGCCCTGCGAGGTGCACTGGAAGTTGCCCTCGATGCCAAACGGATGACACGGGCCCGTCTCGTTGGTACAGCTCCCCAGGCGGGCGTTGCAGTAGTATCCGTTGGCCACGTCGCACGACTCCACGGGGATGTTCACCCATCCGTTGGAGTGGCGCACGCAAGTGGCCAGCAGCTCGCAGGACTCGCAGATGGGCCCGGGACTCTGGCGGCCCTCGCAGGAGTTCGTCTCCCGCGGCTGGATGCGCCGGGTGGTCACAGTGGCTCCCATGAGCAGAGCCACCAGGTTGAGCAGTAACTGTGGGGTGCATAAAAATCAAATGCCATTCACTTAAGTTTATCCTATTCAGAAAAACCACCTACCATGCTCACTAGTATTCTTTCCAAGAACATGACGATGTCTTTATTTCTGGTTAGTTTAGGTCCAACTTCCACAAGAATCTTCGATTGTCTGATTCAGACTCATATGGTGACAGCAATAAAAGCCCCGAAATAGCAGACTTTAGATAGCGTTTTATATCTTTTGAGTGTCTGTTTGTCTATCTATCAACTTTCAAAAGGCGATGGGAGTTGGGCAAAGTGGCAATCCCAGCGGCGTTTCTAATTACAACAACTACGCGGATTGGAATGCCGCAATGATGGGTGAGTGAACCACATTTACTAGAAATTGGTCCAACTGGCTTCGAGTGGAGTGGGTGTTTAATGGGTAAACAAGGCGGCCGACTTATTCAGAGCACTTTTAAGTGCTCTCGAGTAAATATTTGAATACCATTTCTTTCAATAAAACTGACCGCAAGCTTTAGTTTGTAAATATGCACTTGTAGTTAAGGAATTTAATATATAAAATAGATTTTCAATTTTATATCTGATTTTTGGTTCAGCTTTTGATATTCATAAAAAATCGCTGAGATGAATAACGGGAATGGGTTGGGTCACCGCTAAGCGCTTAGCCACGTCTTCCACCGCACTGCTGATGCGGAACCCTGCTGCGCTACCAGTGTGAACGAACTTCCTTGAACGATAGTCAGGTGGGAAGAACGCACTCTATTCGATAGTGTCACCTCTAACGCCCTAACAAATAAAAAAAAAGGAGGAGGAGCAAAAGGACAAAGGATGAGCAAGATTCCAGGCAGCAATCTGGAGTTCGTCCGCGAGGAGGACTTTGTGGAGTACTACATCTTTCCCAAGGTCCCCGACAACGTGCAAGATGAGGGCGCGATGCGCAAACTGATGCTCCAGATCCGCAACGAGATCTCGGCCATTGTGAGAGAGAAGTCCTTGGAGCGCAGCTATCTGTGGCACAAGGACGAGTTTCAGCTGCAGGTGCGGCTGGGCGGCGCCGAGGAGCGCCTGCTAAACGAAGAGACCAACCCGGAGGAGGAGGCGGAACTGGGTATGCGCACAATGTTCTATAAATAGCTTTGTTTCTGCAATTCGAAATCATCCATTTCCATGTCCCCGCCCAGGCGAGCTCCCACCGCACTTCCACGGCGTAACCCACTATGGCGACAACATCAGCGACGAGTGGTTCGTCGTCTATCTGCTCACGGAGATCACACGTGCTCGCGGCGACTGCATTGCACGGGTAAGCGATTCGGATGGCGAGTTCCTGCTCATCGAGGCGGCGGACGCCCTGCCCGACTGGGCGACTCCGGAAACCTGCGAGCAGCGCGTTTACCTGGTCGGTGGTCACCTGCAGCTCCTTCAGAACTCCGCCGCCAGCAGCCAGGACAAGCCACTGACCATGGCCATGGCTGTGCAACGTATACGAATGAATCCCACCCTGTACCGCTGCTCGCCGGAGATACAGTCGCGCATTGATGCGCGGCTGAAGGAGTACCAGATCGCTCAGCCGCACTTCTCCATTCATCGCCAGGTGCTGGAGCTCCCGCACAGCGCTGCACAGCTTCTGAAGCAGAAGTCAAGGCTGCTCTCCTCGGCGGTTCGGGCTTTCTGCGAGCGGGACTCTCTAGACATCAAGGCACTTCGCACCATGCGATATTTCCCACCGGAGGCCACACGCGTGCGCACCAACGTGCGTTTCACCCGCTGTCTGTACGCCATGTTGTCTCACCAGCAGTATCTGCCCGAGAAGAGACTCGGCTGGCATCTCACGGATCCTGTATCAGAGCCGGAACGGTATAAGGAGCAGCTATTGGGCTTGAAGCTGGCCAGTGGACTGGAGATCCTGGCCACTCAAGCCAAGCGGGTAGAGGGGCAACAGCTCGAGGACCTTCCTGCCTGGCGGTCGTATCTGCGCAGCTTGCAGAGCAAGGGCTACTTCCGGGACAACATCGAGGGCAGTGCCGAGTACCAGGAGCTGCTGAACAAGGCCAAGGTGTACTTCCGTGGGAACCAGGAGCGTTTCCGCACAGCCTCCAGAGCGGGTGCTGAGATCCTCGACCTGTTGCTTCATCCAGCGGAGGCTGCTTCAGAGGAGCTGCGCGATGAGGAGAATAATCTGCAGCCCAGCGACTCGGATGAGTGGTTAAATATCAGCGCTGAGGATCTGGACTCCATGCTGCAGGATCGCTACGGACCCAAGAAGCTCTACAAACCGAACGGACAAATGAATGCCGAGGAGTTCACCAAGCAGCTGGCGGAGTTCTTAGATCGACAGTCCAACTACGAGGGCATTGAGCACCGAGGGCTCGAGGAGCCGAAGCTGGACTCAGACGATGACGAGCCGCCGCCGCAGGCAAAGGGTTCCACAGGACTGGGAGCAAAGGTCAAGAAGAATCCCTCCATGCGCAAAGCGTGCCAGCGCAATTCCGTCATCCAGCCGGAGGAACCGGACAGCACACATGTCCGGAATTTCCTGGACTTCGTAATACCCGAGGACAACTGGGACTCCACCTCGGAGATGAGCGACTACGCGGACGAGGACGACATGGAGAGGAATCTAAATGCACTTTCCGGAGGCGGCAGTGTGTTCCCACTCGACCGACAGATTCAGTCGTATATGGAGCAGATGGACCTCGAGTTGGCGCAGACCAGCGTGGGCAAGTCCTTCCACGGCAAGAAGAAGACAGCTCCACAGGCGGACGAGGACGATTTCGACGACATTGAGGACTTTGAGCCCATTAATATAAACGTAAACACGCTCCGCAACATGATGGATAGCTACCAATCGCAGGTGGGCGGCGCAGGTCCTGTATCCAATCTGTTTAGCGCCATGGGCGTGGGCATGTCGGCTGGCGAGGACAAGGAACAGAAGGATATATCCGAGTCGGCCGTGTAAGCGGAATTACAGGAATTAGTGTAGCCTTAAGTCCATTAAATAAACGTCAATGTGAATATTTCAATGTAATGCAGGGTATTCTTATTTGCTATTTTCGATAACTAATCCTTGGATGCAGGCACAAAGTTTCCATAGTCGCGTCTGACCTTCATGGGTGGTTCATTGTTGGGAGTATCATTCCTCTGGTTATGGTCATGGGAGCGCTTGTAGCCCCCAGATCCTCCGGAGCCTCCGCCTCCTTCGTACCGATCCCTGCGCTCGATTGGATCGTATCTGTTGTTGCGCCGGTTGTCTGTGGGAACAAATGCGTTGGTAAGCTATAAATAGGAACTGAGCTTCATCCCGGGTATTACCCCTGAATCCCCTGTCCCGGTTGTTGTGGTAGCCAGCTCCTCCTCGTCGCTGCCAGCCCCTGTCGCCGCCTCCTCTTCGATGTCCGTTGTAGCGATTGTGGTAGGAATGACCACCGCCTCCTCCGCCCTGGAAGCCGCCCCCTCCTCCACCACCGCCCATCCAGTTCTCCACGATTGGCGGCTCCGGAACAGGCTTGCTGCAGTGCGCCATGAACTCTGGGTCGTCGTCAGTGAAGCGGTCTGCGAACTCAAGCTCGCAGGACTCCAGGAAGTTCAGGTCCCTTTCGACCAGACGGTTTATCTTTCGGTTGGGATCCACCATTGTTCCGGTATTTATACAAATAAACTCCCTTCGTCTGAATTTTTCATATGTTAGTGCGCCCAACACAGCTGTTGAAGCGTTCAGCAGCGGTTCTGCAGTCACAGTGATTTTGGCCAAGTCACGTTATCGAAACAAATGCACATCACACATATAATCGGAATCAAATCAGGTTTAAGGAACCTAAATTATAATATGTTAATGGTGGTTATAAATTAATAATGTTAATTCCTTTCACTGTTTTACAAACTAGAAGTCACTGAATCGAAGCCTGCTGAATGCGCCCATAGCTGCAATGTGGGTTAAGTATTTAGCCTCCCGTCGTAGTACGGTCACACTGCTCGAGCGGGGACGACTTTTCCGCGGAAAAATGTTATTAATTAGCCAGACGAACAAGTCCCAATGCTTCGCCCGCCAGCACTAGAGAGCAGAACATGTCCCCGCCCCGTCACCACAGCGCATCACGGATCACAGCCCACACGCACGTCCAGAATCCAGAGGAGCAGCATCTCGTCTTTGGCAGCGGCGGTTGGAGCAAAAGCCCCTGGAGATCCCACTAGCCATGGAGCAGTCTGTGTCCGCCCGCTGGCTGAAGCGCTATCGCGCATTCTTCCTCATCCTGCTGCTCATCGTGGCCATCCAGTTGTTCCTAGCCTACAAGTCCCTGGACATCGTGGGCGGCGGTTCCGGTTCCGGATTCGATGCGGCTGAAGCGCCTGCCAGTCCTCCGCCCCCGCATTCTCAGGCACGGGTCCAACCGCCCACCAGGACCAAGCTTACTGCCCAGCAACTGGGCTTCCAGCCAGAGTGCGACATTCTCGCCAGAGAGGCCATCTCCGCCCTGCAGCGCGCCAAAACGAAAGACTGTCGAGAACATATCGCGCACATCGCCTGCGCAATCCAAGCCGGACGCTTCTATGCGCCGCAGCTCCGGAGCAGCTGTCCAGCTGGTAATCACACGGCCAACGTTTCTCTGGGATGCTTCAAGGATGAGAAGGATCGCCGCCTGCTGGCCGGCTACTACAGCAGCTCCAAGACCTCCAATTCTCCGGCCAAATGCGTGGAGCTATGTCTACAAAGCGGTTATCCGTACGCAGGGGTGCAGTACGGACGCGAGTGCTTCTGCGGTTACGATACGCCTCCAAGAGCGGCCAAGCTGCCGGACTCCAGTTGCAACACCAAGTGCCTGGGCAACGCCAAGGAAATCTGTGGCGGATTCTATGCCATGAACATATACGAGACCGGAATAGCCAGTGAGTGCGGAGTAGGGACTCTAGTCTTTGTATTATGATTGTATTCATTTATGCTTATGCCAGTTTGGTAACATAATCCTGAAATTGTTTATTTGAAACCTATTGCATCTCTTGCAGAGTTCACCGCTCAACTGGCGGCCACCACTCCGCCGGAGGAAACGAAGCGCGTGCGGATCGCATTTCTGCTGACGCTCAACGGAAGAGCGCTGCGTCAGGTGCACCGGCTTCTGAAGGCGCTCTATGCGCCGGAGCACGTCTACTACATCCATGTGGACGAGGTGGGTCAATGGCCGGAACTCGGCAATAAAAGCGCGCGCGATTAATTGCGCTAATTTGCACAATTTAACACACTGGCGGCCAAAATAGTTGGCCACTGATTGATATGTTTACGGTACGGCGACGCCATGCAGCTAAAAGCTGGCAAGCTATTTCAGACACGCCTTGAACTGCATACGCAGTTACTGGTTATTTGAACTGGCTTGTCAAGTGCACAATCAGCACTGCATTTAATTTACATTGTGCTCTAATTGCCAAGCCCACTTACAAATTGCTGGTGTGCCTTGCGCGTTTTATTAAAAGATGCGTATCGTACTCGTAGAATTTGGTTTACTTCAATTAACCGTCTGTTTCTTTATTAGCGCCAAGATTACCTGTACCGGAAACTGCTGGAGTTGGAGTCAAAGTTCCCCAACATACGTTTGGCTCGGAAGCGATTCTCCACCATATGGGGTGGAGCCTCTCTCCTGACCATGCTGCTCCAGTGCATGGAGGACCTACTGCAGTCCAACTGGCACTGGGACTTTGTGATCAACCTTAGCGAAAGTGATTTTCCAGTGAAGACCCTCGACAAGTTGGTGGATTTCCTGAGCGCCAATCCGGGCAGGAACTTTGTTAAGGGCCACGGCCGGGAGACACAGAAGTTCATCCAGAAGCAGGGCTTGGACAAGACGTTCGTCGAGTGCGACACGCACATGTGGAGAATAGGAGATCGGAAGTTGCCAGCTGGCATTCAAGTGGACGGAGGCAGTGACTGGGTGGCGATATCTCGACCTTTTGTGGCCTATGTGACCCATCCCAGGAAAGACGATGAGCTGTTGCAGGCTCTGCTGAAGCTCTTCCGACACACGCTCCTGCCGGCGGAGTCGTTTTTCCACACGGTCCTCAGGAACACCAAGCATTGCACGAGCTATGTGGACAACAACCTGCACGTCACCAACTGGAAGCGGAAGCAGGGATGCAAATGCCAGTACAAGCATGTGGTGGATTGGTGCGGATGCAGTCCAAACGACTTTAAGCCGGAAGATTGGCCCAGGCTGCAGGCTACGGAGCAAAAATCCCTGTTCTTCGCCCGCAAGTTTGAGCCCGTTATCAACCAGGCGGTGCTGCTCCAGCTAGAGGAGTGGCTCTACGGGCCATACACCAACGAATACGCCAATTTGCACGGCTACTGGCAGTCCTTGTATCACTACGAGGATGTCCATGGAGCAGGAGACGACTTGGCCAGAAGCATTGGAGACAGCGTAATGCGTCTGTCTGCTCGTCAAGCCAAATTGGATCCCCTGGAGTTGATAGAACTCACTCACTACCTCCACCGGGACCAGTACAAGGGTTTCCTGGTGCGCTACAGAGCCAGAGGATCTACTGGAAAGCCGCTGCACTTGGAGATGAGAGTGCGACCAACGCAGCAAGGAAAGCTGGCGAGGAATGCTCGCTTCAGCAAGCGATTACGCAACTTTGAGGTCTCAACGGATTTCGATCAAAAGGAGCAGATTGCCCGCAACTTTGGAAAGCTCTTGGGTCCCCAAAGCGACTTGCTCTTGAGCTACACACTTCAAGCCAACGCTGATTCGGGCGCCGCGTCCCATTCCTACAACCTCACCCTGCTGTGGATAGATCCGCTGGGCCGGTTGCAAGATTTTAATGAATTGCATGTAGAGGACTCCACCAGCGACGTGATAAACCACTCAAAAACCCTGCTCAAACATCCGATCACACCGGGCATCTGGACAGCCAAGTTAATAGGCCGCAACTCGATCTATGCGCAGTTGAAATTCCTAATAGCCCCACTGGCCTACTACAAGGGCTATCCGCTGGCAAAGTCCTCAGAAGCTGAGGCGCTAAATGCCGGCTTGACTGTAGCTCTGCCTGAAGATTTTGAGATGCCCGTGGAGTGGCAGCAGCACCTTCAAACCGACGACGAGCAGTTCACCATGCGCGAGGAGTCCCTGGCCAAGGGGAAAATGCTGGGACAGGAGCTGCACAGCTGGATTGACGGATTGGTGGGCCAATTCTTTCAACTGCGCGAGAGCTGCGTGGTGGAGGCGGACAGCGAGGTTTCCCTGCCGCTGTGCAGCGAGGTGCCCTGGAGCTCGCTGGCACCCGACCCCAAGAGCGATGTGGATGCCCTGCTCAAATGAGCCATTGCCATGCATTAATTTGTTATTAATTCTCTAGTGTAAATACTCGCCGAGATTTAGATGTCGAACCGCAATTAACGATTTTTTGATAGCTCCTTTTTCATCTCGATGTTTTCGTATAGATTGTTGTGATAATGTGAACTTTTAAGCGCCATCTTGACCGGAGCGGAACTCCGCCGCTCCACTTGTATTTGATTTTCATAATAATAGTTAAGTTAGATAGGTTGAACGCCTTGTAAATACGCCACGCACTGGACACCAAAAGATCGCATTGCAGCCAAATATCGTGGAGGTAATCCAGATTTAACTGTACATATGGTTAGCTAGACGCAATTCCTTAACTAAGTCATAAGCTAGGGCACCACCAGATAGCAATTGAATCAGTTGTATGTATTCACAAGTTTCTTCGATTTTTTGATTCACATATCAAGTTATCCAAAATAAATGAGCAATTCTACGTGTACTAAGTGGTCGTTCAAAGATTCATTCTGCTTCTCTGGCGAGGTTGAACACACCCATAGGCGGAACTTTGGGGCCGGAATTCCAGGTATTTTATGGTTTTAGTAGGTTAGACTTAAGGAGACTTAAAGCCAAGGCTATTTGTACTGCCGTTCGCTGCTCGCGGGCAGCCTAGATGCACAGATCCTCGTCCGGATCCTCCTCGTCGAAATCGTCGTCGGCATCGGGCGTGTATATTATGTTTCCCTCAGGCGGCTCGGATGTGCTGCAATTCGAACATACGAACATATCAATAAGGAGATGCAACGCAAAGACCCCGAGAATGGTTACCACTTACCGTTCGTATGGCAGGGTGAGTGCATTGCGGGCCAGCACTTCATCCTCGTCAAGCTCGATTTTAAAGGTGCTGCTGGCCGGCTCTGGGGTCTGCTCCGCCTCGGGCGAGGGCTGCTTGGAGGAGGCACCTGCAGGACGTCCTCCGTCAAGCGGCGTCACCTTAAATTGGGTTTTGCTGACTTCGCAGGAGTAGCGCCTGTTGGTCACCCCTCCACCCGGCTTGCGTGATATCAGCGAGAGTAGTTTGTCCGTTTCCAGTCGGAGGACCAGCTCGGCCAGGTACTCGCAGCCAGCCAGGATGTAGTCGGCATGCGGATCCTGCAGGTGTTGCGGGGAGGCCCAAAGGAACACCCGACGCACATTTTCCGAGCGTCGTAGGCGGTTGAGAAAGCCAAATATGAAAGCGGGCGTCTGGTAGCACAGCAGGTCGGCCAATGTGGGCAGGATGACGTTAAAGCCAGTGAAGTTGGAATCCGTAGTACTCCCAGTGTTGTTGTTGGCGTACTTGTCGATCAGTGCCTCAAAGGTGGCCACGTGCTTCAGGCTGACGCCGGTGGGGAGGGCCTTGATGGTATCCGCCCCCTGTCCCTGCTCGTGCAGCAGGCTGCCGATGAACTTGGGGGCAATGCGCTCCCGATTTAGCTCATCTGTGGATGAGGAGGGAGATTGGAGGTCGCATTAGTTGGCAGGCGATGGGGTAGTCAGTGTGTACTCACCTATTATGAGGACCACTTTCTGCTTGGTGACCACCAGGTTGGAGAGCATATTGTTAGCATTTATTGTGGGACTACTTAAATATTGTTTTAAATTGAAGCTTTTTGTTGAAGCTGCCAGTGCTGCCGAGAAGAAGGCGTTAGGGGTTTTCAATCGTGTTCAATGGGGTCACACTGTCGAAGTATGGAAATCCAGGGCTTCGAAGTAAATGTTTTCCAAGCTCTAGTTGAATATGAATATAAAGGTTGTATATTTTTTAAATTAAAACTAACGTAATCGGTAGTTTCTATCATCATTTGAACTTATATTTAACGGACACTATTTTTTCAGCACGTGCAGCTACAGTATGATTCCCGCATCCCTGGTTGTCCCGCTTTTTTCCAAATGAGTAAACAGAAAAACAAAGCGGTTAACAGATCGAGTTACAGTTTAAAACCCTTTGATAGTGAAAGTTTGACCTTGTCCTTGACGAGATGTACTAAATTAGGTATCAATGAATGTGCCGCTTTAAGTTTAACTAGTTAATAAAAATGCTGACGTAGTAAATTCGCACAGCATTCCGCTTATTTTTGCTGCCAAATTATCTCTTTGTGTTTGTGCCGTTTCTGTTTTTGTTCTTGCCTCTCCCATTGAAGACATTTTGGAAATATTCCAAACAAAACACATTATTGGACTACTGATTCATTTCAAATCTGTAAGTTTATCTGTTTGTATTTCAGCCACGTCTTAAATTGTAATTAACAAACAGTTATAATTTGGTTTTCCATTAATACAATATCCAACAAGTGGTTTTCCTACAGTTGTGTGTGCCCGAAAGTTTGTTTGCATGTGTGTTTCGGCGTTTTCTGTTTTGAGCTTCCAACGGAAAGCTCGTGGAAATGCCCAATGGAAGGGCAAGGTGGGGGGCTTTAGGGCTTTCACGCCCACGCAGCCTGTGCAGAATTTCCACGGCTTTTGCTCCATATGGAAGGCCCAGCTTCCTGCATTTCAAGCAGTTTGTTCAACAAGTAGAGTAAAGTGCGTGGCAGTAGGCACGAAAATAAGAAGAAATCGCGAAAAACCCAGCGTCATCGCTTTAAAGTCACTAATTGCTGCTAAAGATAAGTGCAGGCTGTATTGACACAGGCATTATCTGAGCAGGGTGAAGCATCAATCAAGTATACGCCATGTTGTTCTCACTGGGTGAGTTGAAGTGCACATACATACAGTCATAATTGCACAGAATGAACTTAAGCGCTTTAAGAGGGAAAGCTACTAGTTGTCCTTAAAGTTTCCACTTCACTGTATATGTACTTTCGAAACTAACTTTTAACAATATGGAAATAGTTTTTACTAACAAAACTTACCAAAAAACTTGTAGTAAACCCTTTTACGTTTTGGATTCCACTCCTTCTGGCAAAAAGTAGTTCCAATTGAAGCAGTTCTACTGCACCATCCCATTACTATGCACAGAACATCAAAGTCAAAGTCGCAATTGAAATGCCGCGCAGTGACAATGGTTTGAATAGATCCGAGGAATGCGAAATGCAAAGAGGCATCAATGCACCCCCTTCCCAACCAGAAGCGATCGACCTGGTCCGGCATACTAACCAGCATTCGCTGGCACCCAAAGGCAAAGGCAAAGCCAAAAGCAAACCCAACCCCACTGGAATCCAATCCGCATCGAGAACCAAACAATTATCCACACCGAACAGAGCAATATGTGTGCGATGTCGCATGCGAGAGATTTGCGAGCGGAAAAAGCTTTTCCTAACCACCGCCGGGCGGCGGCTGGAAAACTTTAAATTCAGTTGCGCATTGCACGCTGAAGTGTTCGGTTGTATTAACCCGGTGTCGTGTGGATTAGTTACTAGTAGTTAGTTACTAGCCGTTACCAGTGTTTCTGTGCTGTGTCTTAGGGCAATTAACACCGTCCATTATACGTTGCATGTCTTTTTGTGGTTGAACCATTGGTGAATTATTGATTTAAAGTGCACAGACCATGTCGAAGGACACGGACGTGGAGCAGGCGACCAAGCCGGAGAGCGGAGTTGTCCAGGTGGAGCCAGCGATTCCGGAGCAGCCACAGCCACTGATCGCGGTGACTAATGGGGAAAAGCCAGTGGCAGCTACACCAACAACAACTGCAACACCTGCGACAGCAGAACAAGTGCAACCTGCAACAACCATCGCTGGCATTGAATTGGCCACTCCAACGGCGGCGGCAACTTCACCACCAACAGGTAGACTGTGCATGGCATTGGATTTTGGCTGCAACCAACAAGCCGAGTGTTTAGTTTTAGTAAAAGTTAAAGCAAAACGCACCGAAAGACAGACTGCAGCCGTCCCCTTTCCCCGCCCGGTTTTCACCATCACCATCGCCATCACGATCCGCGATCAGCAAGCAGCCACTAGTAACCAGTAACCAGCTGAATTTCACTTTGGTTTTCCAGACTTTATTTATTTTGCTCCGCTGTCTTCGGACTTGTACGCTTTTCCAAATTCAAAGTCATCTGCCCGGGTTTTACTTTCGGTCTTTTGGTGCGCCTATGTGGATTGTTTATTTCAAATTTTGCGCACGATCTGCTGCAACGCTTTGCTGGCCAGCACGCCCACTTAACCCTAATAATTAACAGTCATAGTCACAGCTAATGTGCCAATTAATTTCAGCTCTGGGATCCGAGCCGAGTCGAAATGGAGCACTCCAACTGGAGCCCATTGAGTAACAGGGTACGCGTGGCTGCTGCCAGTTACGAGCATTTATAATTGCGATTGCCAGCTACAAGTGTCTCCGGCGCACTTATCAGCCAATTTACAAGCTAACACTTGGCAGTCTGGCTCATTTGCTTATTATTCGCCCGAGTCGAAATTAAAACACCATTTGCATACCAAACCCCAATTAGGGCGGCTGATAGCGGCCCTTATCGAGTGCATCTGCAACTCCAAGTTTACGGCCAGAAGTTGGAGGCATTGCCCATTCAAACTAGCCTTTCAAAGAATCGGGTGGTCCATTATCATGTATCTTAGTCAAGATCCATCTATACCATACCAAACTAATAGCACGGTTACTTTCACTACCCGCACGTTCCGCAAAATGAATAGAACTTTAATTTATTTAATGTATCATGCTGCAACATCTAGCACGATGCTATTTAAAGCGATTTAATATCAGATGGTCGGACTATCTGGAGAACATACTGATAAGGCGACAGATAAAGTGGGCAGAACGCTCCGACGGTGCAAATTAATGTTGGGTAAACAAGCGCGAATGTTTACGCATGAATTAGCCAAATTACGCCTGATGAATGGCCGGCGAAAGGGGTCGTGGGTGTGTCTGGGAACAGGCCGTTCCCATTAACTAAGGGCCCAGCCGATATGATGAGATCTTGTTTATCGCAGTATTGGATGGCTGGCGGCAAAGGAACTGTTTGTTTACCCAACGAGTGCGGCTGCCATCGAAGCGGATCAGATGTACTACTGGTATTGTGGGTTTTTGGGAAGCCTACTGGCTCCCTAAACTTCTGGTCGCATGTTATCAGCAAGTACTTGGGGGTTATTTTAATCTGAGGGCAGGTGGAACATGTAATTGAATCATGTTTACGCAGCATAGGCTATAAACCAAATGTATGGAAAATATACACGAGTGCTTGAGATCCCCTTCCCATTTCGATGCCCCGATATCTCTACCCTTGAATGAGTTATGCGATTAGATCGCCAAAAATGCGTGATGTGCGTAAAATGGCCTCTATTTTTAGCTCATCCCGAACTTATATTGGATTTTTCAGGCAGCGGCAAGACCAACATGGATCCGGCCCTGATCAACTTCAAGGTGCTCTATGTGCTCACCCAGCTGTGCGGCCTGACCATGATCGTCCTGGTGGCCACCTGGATTGGCCAGCACTTCGGTGGCCTGGCCGGCACCTCCAATCCCGGCGTGGAGTTCAACTGGCATCCGCTGTTCATGACCATTGGCTTCATTTACCTGTATGGCAACTGTGAGTAAATGCAGCGGAAGAGGTGCCACGCCACTCCCATTGACTAGCTTCGAAATGCAAATCCAACTCATTTCAATTCGATCCCACAGCCATTCTGATCTATCGTGGTTTCCGCACCACGCGCAAGAAGACTCTGAAGCTCACCCACGCCGGCATCCACATGGGCGCATTCATTCTGACTGTGATTGCCCTGAAGACGGTCTTCGATTCGCACAACTTGGCCAATCCGCCCATTCCCAACATGTACTCCCTGCACTCTTGGCTGGGGCTCTCCGCGGTGATCATCTTCTCGCTGCAGTATGTGGCCGGATTTGTAGCCTTTTTGGCGCCGGGGTTGAGAGAGAACTACAGAATCGCCATGATGCCGCTACACATCTACTTCGGACTCTTTGGCTTCGTTCTGGCAATTGCTAGTGCCCTGATGGGCATCACCGAGAAGGCCATCTTCGCCATGTAGGTGTTTATGCTTTCTAGATAGATCACTTGACTAACCCATGACGACTTATCTAGCAAAACTCCGGCTTACTCCACTCTGCCGCCGGCTGGTGTGCTGGCCAACGTGATTGGAGTACTGTACGTGGTCTTCGGAGCGCTGGTTGTCTACCTAGCCACTGAGCCCTCCTATAAGCGGAAGCCCATTCCAGAGGACACGGCTCTGCTGAACTCCAGTTCTGCCAACGAGTAAGGGTTCTTCCCATGCCCCAAATCAACTGCAATGCTTACTTAAGCTCAAAACTGTGCACAAAACCAAACGAAACTGAACCTGATCACACGGATGGTGCTTTGTTAGTGAAGGAGATGGAGATTCGTCAAGATGCGTGTATTATCTGTAGCAAGTATACTTTGGTCACCAGTTGTGCAATGAATTCAGCGAGTGCTCAAATCATAACGTATTTAACCTCAAGAAAAACATTTGCTTTGAACTGTACGAATACATCTATATATGTGTGTTATATATGCTTAAATAAATATATATATCTATTAATATAAGTGTAAATTAATGAATGTCCCCGGCCAGAAAGATGCCTCCCTTTTGGCGCTCATGTATCGACACCTCCAGCTCATTACCCTCAGATTCATTTTCCTCGAGCTCTCCTTCTGCCTCCTCTTCATCCGAAGTGGAAGACTTTGGGGGCACGAAGCTCGGGGTGAATGACAGTGAAAGAGTGTCGATGACCCAACTTTTTGAGTCCTTTATACTCATGCTCACTTGGTCGTGATCTTGGAATGTGAGATCCGGGTCTACGACCACCAGGTAGGTGGGCACCTTGCCCACTCCCTTCACCTCCGTGTGCCCTCTGTAGTTGCAGCGGATGTTAAATTGTCGCAGCACCTTTGCCGTGTGCCGGGTCACTTGGATGTTGTCCAGCAATCCAGTGGAGGACATCCGGGAGGCCATATTGACGGTATGACCCCAGATGTCATAGTGGGGTTTCGAGAGTCCCACAACGCCGGCCATTACGGATCCATGGGAGATACCTAAAATATCAATGAATGGGTTAGGATTACGGTGAAGTTAATGCAGCCCACCTATCTTCAAGCTCCCCGTTAAGAATGTGTCGTACTCCGAGAACATGTAGTTGTACCGAATGTCGTGCATGATGCGAAGTAAGTCCAGAGCGAACTCGGTCATCACCAAGACGGCGACATCCTGCACGTGGGCGTAGGGCTGGCTGACGTTATCGCCGCTCATTTCGTCGTCCTCGGTACTCCCAAAGTGGACAGTCAGAACTAAACAGGTGTAACTTCTACAATTGTACTCTAATCTAGTCATGGGAAATAGTCACCGCTGGATCTGCGTCTCATTTCCGAATCAGCTTCCGGTTGCTTGACAGGAATGTCGATGGAGAAGTCTGTGTAGTGGTCCGTTTCGAGGCCACAGGCCACCAAATAGGTCCAACCCATCACCTTGATCTTTTCGATTTTGTACCTGGTCTGGTAGTCAACCAGGAGGTCGTCGAAGCAGCAGATGATCTCGTGCAGGATCCGCAGGCCCGCCGTGTCGGCGTTAAAGTTCTCGATGGAGGCGAACATCACGGCCACCTTGGAGAAGTTCTCGTAGTAGAGCTGGTCGTGGGGTCGCCGCACCTTGTACACCTGCGCCACGTGGGTGGGCAGGATGTTAGCCATAATGATCTTGATGGAGCGCAGCTTTTCATCAGTTTGCTGGTGGGCTTCCTCGTAGCAAACGCGCATGCTGAAAAGGGAATGGGGAATTGGGATTCCCAAAGATCTCCGCATACTCACAAGTAGTTAAACTTCCGGAGGTAGTTGACGTGACGTTCCCGCAACACCAGAACAATGAAGAGAGCCACCAGATACCAGGTGTGGGCGTAGTCCGACTTAAGTCCTAAATCAGTGGTCTCCGATCTCTCAAAGGCAAACCCGTAGTATAAATGGACGGTGCCCAAATGGAGTCCGAGGATGAGCAGGCCGGCGAGTATCTTTATCACCAGCGGACATCCCGGGACGACAAACAGAAGACTGATCACGATGACCACACAGTAAGTGACAGTCTAGAAGTACGAGTTGTTTTCTAGTTTTTAAAATTGTTTATATTGAAACCAACCCATGGACCGAAGCACCCCGCATACGACTTCTCATTATGTAGGTGGGCTTCTATAATACTCAGTTCCAGTTTCGCTACATCACAGGAAAACTGCAAAGGAAATGCAGAACATTGTTCTGGGTCACAAATTATAAATACTCACCACTGCTTGAGAGGACATAACGTAGAGCAGGAGCAGTACCAAAATGGTCAATGGAACCCTTACGAACAGGGAGTCTTCGATTCTTTCCGAAATCCTGAGAAACCAGCGACTCAGAAAGCAAGAGGGCTGCGACATGGGCGTCAGCCTCTTCCACTGCAGCCGAAGCTTCTTGTATCCAGCCAGAATGCACAGGATCAGCAGTACGAGAAGAATTCCGAGCAAGACCAGAAGATCTGGGTATGTAGCTCTGTGGATCAAGAGATAAAGTGCGGCACTTGGCAGCCTAACTAGCAGAGTCTTACTCTTCGATTAGGTTAATGCTCATTATAGCCATTCCAGCACAGAGAACTAAGAGCATGGTGTACTTCATCATGAGGTCAGGCAGGTTATGGAATTCCCACTCCCTCTTCCAGCTGCGGAACACACCCAGCACGATGTGGATCTGGTTGCTGAACAGGTACTCCTCATTGAAGTCCTTTTTCTTCATCGAGCTGCTCCGTCTCCATTCTATGAAGCAGTGCCCTACCGCCATTTGATCCACCTCCTTCATTATCTCGCGCTGCGCCTTGATCTGGATCTCCTCGTAATATCCTCCGTAGCTCAGGCGGCATGAGTTTATGGAGGCGCTGCTCAATTCGTCCTCCAGTTCGCCGGGCTCCACTGAGTCAGGAAGTCGATTGCTGACCAGGAAGGTGCGGATTCCCGCTTGCTGCAGGATGGGATCATTCTTGGCTGCCTCGGTGCCCTCTCTGAATATATAGTGCTCGTCCAGCATGCTCAGGGTCCGTTGGGAGACGTGCACCAGTCCCGGCAGCCCGGACGTCTCCAGCCGATTGGTGATGTCCACGTCCTTGGACCAGATGTCAAACTGCCATTTGGTGTGCCCAATGATTCCTGCAAACACCTCACCCGAGTGCACACCAATTCGAAGGTTGATGTCCAGCTCGCGCCGGCTACTCACGCCCTGCGTAATATGGATCATCTCCAGCGCCTGGTCAACGCAGCAGGAGGCGTGTGCGGGAAAGTAGTTCGGGATGCCCGCCACGCAGTTATAGGAATCTCCCAGGAACTTGATCCGCATCGCTCGGTTGCGATTGGCAGCCAGGTCAAAGTTCACAAACAGGTCGTGCAGAATCTCCACCAGTTGCGGAGCCTCCAGAGTGGTGGTCAGATGCGTGTAGTTCACCATGTCTGCTACCAAAATGGAAACATCCGGGTAGGGTTCCAAGAACAGTTTCCTACAATTAAAACTAGCAATAAATGCATTTTAGAACATCGCGCATACGCACCGTAATCCCGACTTAGGAGGAGTGAAGTTCCTATCCTGATCCTCAATTCGGCTGCAGATTTCCTCCTGCAATGTGCGAATCATTTTGCGTGGTAAAATCGACTCTAACAAGCCATTCTCCTTTTTCATTACCAGCTGTGGAAAAGATGAGTTCTTGTACACGAATCACTTGAAAATAACAAAGCTGGATGGCGAACCTGATAGACAATATTTTGGTATACCAACTGGTAGCGGCTAAGTATTGCTCGTCTAAGGCCGTAGTCTCTGATTATAGTGAAAAATGAAAAGATCAGGTTGAGGGTAAGGAGGTATATGGCATAGGAGGAGAGTAGGAAAAAGGAAATTTGATCATTGAGATACTGCATATAGAAAGCGTAGCCGATATAAACTATGGATACCACCATTCCCAGGACATATACTGAGCTTCCGTGGTAGAATGCGATGGGTAGAGTCATGTAGACACTGACCAGGACTACGTGGTCGTAGCAAGGCACAGTGGGATACGCTGCACCACTATAGATGGTCCCCAGGAGGTCAGAAAATAGGTCTGCAAGCGTAGACGTAGTTAGAAGTGGTAGGACTAGGATGTACCATCCAGCTTACCCATAGAGGTTAGAAAAAGTGCCATCAGCCATGAGATGAGCGTATTCGTAATCATCCCAACGTTCTTCTGCATGCTCAAAAGCATAATGAAGGGACTGAAAAGCATAATCGCAAAGTAGGGTACCATGGTCGCCAGTATAACATCCTAAGGGAATCGGTGTAGTCTTACGCAGGATACTATATCAGATGGGGCTACCTTGACTAGAACTAGCAGCAGAATCACGTGAGCTACCATCAAGAGTTCCACATGCCAAATAATTTGAACCACATTCGACATCAGGGCCAGCTCCCGAAGGCGAGAGCAGGCCAATTCCAGGCGTAGCTTCTGGCACTTGTTCTGAAATTGGTAACAATCTAAGTGGGTTAGCCACACAAGACGGAATCCTGGTCTACCTTCAAGTGCCGCCATTCCAAGTCCTTTACGGTGCTCAGCGAGCGGTAGGCAACCACGTCTTCCTGGTAATATGGGTTATCGTTATCCATTTCGACTTAAAAAAATGTTTGACGAGAACTATATGAGTTTACTATATTTATACTATGACTTATTTCTCAAGCCAAAAAAAACAGCTATTCCTTAACTCCAATCTTATATGTAGAACTTTGCATTGAGACCTAAGTACACCACAATATTTCTATCTTTCAGCTCTTTTTTCATCCAACCAGTGCACGGAGACTTTGCTGCCCTTGTGCGAATCGTTTTCTGTGCTATGCTGTTGGAAGTGTAGATTCTCGTCCAGGTCGACAAGGTAGGTGGGCACTTGGCCCACTCCCTTAACAAAGGTCATCCCTCGATAGGTGCAGCGAATGTTAAAGTCGCGCAGAACGTTCGCAGTGCTTTCGGTCACGTGAATGCCATCCATCACTCCCGTGGATGTCATCCGGGAGGCCATGTTGACAGTGTGTCCCCAGATGTCGTAGTGCGGCTTGGAGAGTCCCACAACGCCGGCCATCGCAGGTCCATGTGCGATGCCTGAGATCGGGAGGCACGTTAGAGTCGCAGACAAAATATAGATTGGACTCACCAATCTTCAAGCTGCCAGTTAATTTGGAATCCTTCTCAAAGAAAATTCCCTTGGAACGGATATCTCGCATGATGCGAAGTAAGTTTAAAGCGAATTCAGTCATGACCAGGACTGTATTATCGTCCTCGTTCGTAGTTGCCTGTGTGGGGTGCAGATCCTTGATCATTATCTCATCATCATTCTTTGGGGCAAAGCGAACTGATCCTAGGAATGCAAATATGAGACCTTAATCGTGAATGAAATAATATTGCAAATTGACAAACCGGATTTCTGAAGTTTATCGGACTCCCGTTTGATGGAGACGGGAACGCTGACCGAGAAGTCCGCGTAGTGATCGACGTCCAGGCCGCAGACCGCTAAGTATGTCCAGCCCATCACCTTGATCTTCTCGATTTTGTACCAGGCTTGGTAGTTAACCAAGAGTTCGTCGAAGTAGCAGATCATCTCGTGGAGAGCCCGCAGTCCCAACTTATCCGCCTCGTAGTTCTCGATGGTGGCGAACATCACGGCGACCTGGGAGAAGTTCTCGTAGTACAGTTGATCGCTGCGCCGACGCACCTTGAACACCTCCGCCACATGGGTGGGCAGAATGTTGGCCATGATGATCTTGATGGTTCGGGTTTTGACCTTGGTCAGCTCGTGCTTCTTCTCGAAACACATGCTCATGCTGAGTAAAGTAGGTAAGTATGTTAACTAACGAACTAAACAACTAACTAACTAACAAGTAGCTCGCCTTCAGGATGTAGTTGAGGTAGCCTTCGCGAACCACTACCAAGATGAAGAAGGCAAGCAGGTACCAGGAGTGGGCAAGGCTCGATGACACGCCTATATCGGTGGTTTGGGACCGCTCAAAGGCGAATCCGTAGTAGGCATGGACCGTGATCACGTGGCAGCCGAGGATGGCCAGACCCACTCCCAGCTTTATGATCAGCGGAATGCCAATGATGACCAACATAAGGCTGAGCACGATGATTACTGCATAAGTCACTCCCTAGTGGGATAATGTGAACTGGATTTGAAAAAGCTGTTCGCTCCTAATTCGAGATACCAACCCAAGGCATGAAGCATAACATCTGGGGCCTCAAGTTATGCAGCTCGGAATTTATAATTTCCAGCTCAAGCCTGGCTATATCGCAGGAGAACTATGGTAGCAAATCAGTCACTTATGGAACTCAGAGGTACGAAAGCGACTCACCACTGTTTCCGACGACATTACATAAAGCATGAACAGCACCATAATGGCCAGTGGTATTCGAACGAACACCGACTTCTCGATCAGATCGGAGGCCTTGATGATCCAACGACTCAGGAAGAAGGTGGGTTGCGTTATGGGCGAGAGTCGGCGACCACGTAGCCAAAGTTTTTTATAGGACGCCAGCAGGAGTGGCAAGAGGATGATCAGAAACAGGCCTAATAACATGGTATAGTCCATCGCTTCACTCCTGAAAACAAATAAAGCAGCGGGAACGGAGCAGATGGGCAGGCAAACTAACACTTAAAACTCACTTAACGAGTAGGTCCATAGCTATGATCGTGGCTCCAGCGAAGACCATCATCCCCAGGCTGTACTTCATTAAAAGGTCCCGTATTTTGCTAAAGGACCACTCCATCTTCCAGCTGCGGAAAGTGGTGAAGAGGTAGTACGATTCGAGATGGAATCGATACTCCTCGTTGATGTCCTCCTTAGCTATTCGGTGCATAGGCCGTCTGATCTTGCACGCCTGGACTCGGTTCACCGGCATGTGTTCCACCTCGAGGATCATGTCGCGCTGCGCCTTCACCTGGATGTCCTCGTAGTCCTCACTAAAACTGAAGCTGAAACGATAGTCGTTCAGCGAGAAATTGTCGTCCTCCAAGTCATCGGCGTCCTCGAAATTCGGAAGACGACTTCTTATCAGGTAGGTACTTAGATTAGATCGCTGCAGGAGAGGATCTAGCTTGGCCGTATCAGTACCCTTCTCAAACACGTAGTGATTGTCCAGCAGGCCCAGTGTGCGGCTAGAGATGTGCACCATTCCAGGAAGCCCGCTTGACTCCAGCCGGTTGGTGATGTCGACGTCCTTCGACCAAATGTCGAACTGCCACTTGGTCAGCCCAATGATCCCAGCGAGTATCTCCCCCGAGTGCACTCCGATCCGAAGGTCAATCTTCTTGTTTCGTCGCTTGCTGACTTCTCGGCTTATCTCAATCATGTCCAGGGCCTGTTTCACGCAGGCGTTGGCGTGGGTCGGAAAGTAGCTGGGAATCCCAGTGACGCAGGTGTACGAATCGCCCAGGAACTTGATGCGGGTGGCCCTGTTGTGGTTGGCAGCCAAATCGAAGCTAACGAACAACTCGTGCAAGATGGCCACAAGTTCCGAAACTTCCATGGTGGTGGTCAGACTCGTAAAGTCAACCATATCCGCTTCTAGAATAGATACTTCCGGATGGGGCTCCATAAAGAGATGTCTGTGGGCAATTAACTGCTTTCATTCAGCTATCTTTAACTATCTATAACTCACCGTGTTTTCGTGAAGGGAATTAAATTAGACGGATCCTCTTCGATGTGACTGGCGATGGCGTCATGCAAGGATCTCGCCAGCGTTACCGGTATAATCGAGTCCAGCAGGGCCTTTTCCTCTTTCATAGCCAACTTAATAAGAAATATAAGGTAACTAGTACGTAGAAACTTTTCTCTACTCACTTGAAACACCAAGTTCTGGTACACCACCTGGTAACGACTCAGAATTCCGCTCCTCATGTTGTACTCCTGGAATCTGGAAAGGAACATGCACAGCATGTTTAGGAAGAACAGGTACGCCCCATAGGCCGTCAGCTCCCACACTTTATCCAGCGTGCTGATCTTGTCTATCAACACCATGTAGCCAAAGTAAAACAAAGAAACGGCCAGGCCCAAAAAGTAAGACCTGCCGTTTTCCACAAAGGCTATTGGAAACATCAGGTAGACCAGGACAATCACAACGTGATCGTAACTTGGCACCAGAGAAAAGGGCCTGTGGTAACAGATGGGCAGTATCAAGTCTGAAATGGATGAGATCTCAGTGTGAACCTTGGATACGAGTGGCGCAGAAATTACAAACCCATCGCAGTCAGAAGCAGGGCCATCAAACAGCTGACCAAAATGGCAATGGCTTCGTACTGCTCGGCGTTGGGCTCCCTGCTGGGCATCAGAATGGATGGAGTGAGTAACATGACCGCGAAATAGGGAAGCACATTGAGAAAATCAATGTCCTGCATCGGAGGAAACCCAGTTATTTAAAGCGATGCTTTTGGTGTATTTTTCCCACCTTAACCACGCTGAACAGCAGAATCACATGGATGAGCATCAAAATTTCGATGACTATAATAAGTTGGGTCACAACGGCCACCGAAACCAGGTGACAGTGCCGATGGTAAACGCCTTCCAGACGCAACTCGCGGCACTTGTACTGCAATTGAATGGTACTTGGACACATGGAAAGCTATTCTCGCGACTTTGCATACCCGCAGGAGTCTCCACTCGTAGCCCGGCATGTTGCCCAGCGAGCGGTAGTCCACTACATTTTCGCTGTAGGCCGCATCCATTTCGCCAGTGTATATAAGTCAAAATTTGAAACAGATTGTGTTATTTAATAAAGTTATGACATAAAATAAAAAGAGTTGTTCTTCTTTTTTGTACTATTTATTTTACAAAATTCTTGGTTTTTAGGCCGTTATAAACGGTGGACATTTGAAATTCAAATAAAGCGCGGGCAAAACATATTTAAATTTCAGTCAAAACTGTTGCATACTTTTGGGCTTGGCGAGAAAAATTCGAAAAATACGGTCACACTGCTCACTTAAGGCCGCGGCTACTTGCAGCCCAAAAGTATGCAATTAAATATTAAGCATCATTAGCATTTTGACCAGTCACCTGTTGCAGATTTCTGTTTGCCTGGTACCAGGAGACGGAATTTCTTCGATTTTGCCCGACCAAATTGGCCGCAACTGAGGCGCTTCGTGGGAAATTCGTGGCTTTTAATACCAAGCAAACATAATCGATAGCAAGCTTCTATTAGGAACCAATTGGTCACCTTCTGCGATTTCTGTTCGCCTGGTACTTAATCGAAAAATATCCCAATTTGCCCGACCAAATTGCCCTCAAGTGAGCACTTTTCCAGATTTGCTGCACCAAGCGATCATAATCTGTAGAAGAAGGATGCTGGGAACATCAATGCTCACCTTCTCGAGTTGCTGTTCACCTGGTATTGTAAACGGCAGTCCCCCAGTTGTGTGCTCCGATTTGATTGACTTTTGGCACAAAGCCACCCTATCCATTTTTTTTACAACAAATAATCAACAAATTGGAAATTCAGAATGGAAGTTTAGTTCGAATTACAGTTTTTATTTGCAACTACCCTAAGCCTATTATATATATTTATATACATGCATGCCCTAAATCTAATCTCTGGTAAATTTCAGCTAGTCTTCTTTGGTTGCCGCGGGCGGGCGATGTGGCAGGAACTGGTAATCTCTGTCGGTGCCGATGATGTAGGTGGGTATGTTGCCACGCCCCTTGACAAAGGTCATGCCACGGTAGTTGCACTGGATGTTGAACTCGCGCAGCTTCAGCGCCGTGTTCTCGGTGACCTGGATCTGGCCGGGCACGCCCGTGGAGTCCATGCGCGAGGCCATGTTCACGGGATTGCCCCAGATGTCGTAGTGGGGCTTCGAGATGCCCACCACCCCGGCCATGGCCCTGCCGTGCGAGATGCCGATCCTCAGCATGCCGTAGTCGGCGCTGCCCTCGTACTCCGTCTGCATGTTCTCCGTGTTGAAGCGGCGCATGGTGCGCATCAGGTCCAGGGCGAACTCGGCCATCACGCGCACCACCTCGTTGCTGCTGCTCCCGTTGTGGGTGCTGCTGATGCGCGGGCCGCTGGTGATAACGTTGCCCTCGTACTGACCCCGCTCCAAGTCGAGGTCCAGGGCTATGTTGCTGCCGTTTCCGTACGGCACCCGCTGCACTCCGTCCGCATTGGAGCTGCGTCCTCCGTCGTAGCGACTCCTGCGCCCGTTGGGCATGAGCGAAACGTTGCGGAACTTCATCTGCGGGGCGTTCACCTGCTCCGAACGAGAGACGTCCAGCCCGCAGGCCGCCATGTACGTCCAGTTGGCCACCTTGATCTTCTCCACGCGCAGACTCTGCGAGTACTTGTTCAACTGGAAGTGGACAAGCGGATACTTGAATTAGATTTATTTAAAACTCTTACATTTTCCTTTCTATTTAGTTATGAATATGGTGAAGGCTTCCCTTCAATAGACAAGAGTGGAGTCTATCTCCAAAGAATGTCACTGCTATCTAATTGAAGACGCACTTCGTTCCATTACGATTCGATAAGATTGCTATGCTGCGTTACGAAGTGCCTAAACTTAGGTACTATTTCTAGGGGGGATTCACGGAAAATGATGCCAGACTACTCACCACATCGTCAAAGTCGCAGATAATCTCATTGAGCACCCGCAGTCCGATCTTGTCGGTGTCGAAGTTTTTGATCGAGGCGAACATCACGGCCACATTGTCGTACTCCTCGTAGTAGAGCTCGTTCTGCAGTTGGTTTGACAGATAGAAGTCGGCTGGATGGGCGGATTAGTCTGGAGTTAGTGTGGGTGGACACCAGCTGGCCATTTGGCGAACTTACCAACATGTGTGGGCAGAATATTGGTGAGGAGCACTTTGATGGTGTCATTGGTGATGAGGGCGTCCTCCTGTTTCTTAATTAGCTGCCGTTTCCAGCTGCCAAATTAATTGTGTGTGAGTAGCGATTCTCGTAAGAGGTAAGTTCACTTAGTTACTTGTAATCCACTTTGGCAATGAACTCCGTCTGCCGCTCCATCAGGTGGAAAATGCCGAACGTTATGATCATCAGCAGGATGTGCGAGTACTTGGCGTTGAAGTTGACATTGGTGGATGGGCTGTTGGCGTAGATGAAGTTAAACTCGGACACCACCAGCACCGCGTAGCCTATCATTATCAAAGCGGAGAAGCAGGACTTGATGATGAAGGGTATCCTCGTGAAGAGAAAGGACATGCCAATTACCAGGGTCATGCAGTTGGTGAGTATCTGCAGAGAAGGTAGTTTGTGTAATTAAACTTTTAATCACAGAATCTCGGGGCTCTCCCACCCAAGGATGAAAGCACTGCACCCGCTCGTCGTAGCTCGGCTCCAGATCCGCGTAGTCCTCGTCGCTGCTGCATCCCACCACTTGCATGATGGCCACCGCGCAGTAGGAGAAGATGATCAGGAAGTACATCACCACCCGGATGACCACGTTGCGCTGCATCTCATCCGACATGCGGAAGAAGAAGCCACTGAGCCGGCCGTTCGGCGAGGACACATCCGCATCGGACATGTACATGATCCAGAGCTTCTTGTACCAGGACACGATCAGCAGCATGGTGAGCAGGATAATCGTGGTGCCATCTATGTACCAGTAGTGATAGCGAGCACTGAAGTGGACATCGAAGGTAAATAACTAGTTGACTAAGGACAGCCATCACTTACTCCTTGCTCAGCAGCTGGATGGTCAGCAGACCCATGTAGATGACCCAAGCCAAAGCAATGCTGTACTTGAGCATCACATCCGGCTCCTTCATGTACTGGAACTCCCAGTTGCGGATGCGGAAGAACAGACAGCAAGAGCTGATGTTGCGTCGAAAGGTCTCCTCTTCGATTTCGTCCTGGGTGAGCCTAGTGCTCCGCCGGAAGACTTTGGTGAGCCTGGAAAAAGGACGCCCTTTAGCATTGCATTACATTTCAGGGCTAGCTCACTGGGACTACTCACTGTATCCTGCCGATGGGCATCTTGTCCAGCTCGCGACACATCTCCAGCTTGGCCTGGTTGCGCACCTGGTTGTACTGGTGCAGCGTGGAGTTGTGCATGAAGTTGGCCTTGCTGGCCTCGCTCAGCTTCTTCACCTGCCGCTCCCTCATCCTGCGACGCGGGTCATGCATGGGGGCCTACAACTTTCGGTTCGAGATAATGGTGCTGGCGAGGAACGCAGGGCCGTTCGGGGAATACTCACGCGCAGTGACTTGATCAGGTAGGTGCGAATGCCGTGCTTCTGCAGCACCGGATCCTCTCGAGCCTTCTCGGTGCCGTCCTCGAAGAAGTACTCGCCATCCAGCAGGGACAGTGTCTTCTGGCTCACATGAACTCGTCCTGTGGCTCCAGTGGCCTCCAGTCGATTGGCGATATCCACGTCCTTTGACCATATGTCAAACTGCCACTTGGCGGCTCCAATTACGCCGGAGAGGACATCTCCCGAGTGGACGCCGATTCGCATGTCGATATTCAGATGGCGCTTCTCCCTAAGGGGAAAGTAAAATAAAGATAGCATGGATATACATACAAAAACACATAATAAATAACTATTAGCAAGCAAAGAAACGACTTTTATTGCTCAATTTAATAGGGCTGCTTTTGGGTACTAGGTTTCCATTTGAATTTGTATGCCTTATCAGGTAAAGTACGTGGGTCAATTATGACATCACGTTCAGTGCAGCACGCAATTCCAGTTCAAATGGTTAAATTTGGAAAAAAGGAAGAAGGAAATACCGTTTCGCTAGTTGAGGGTAAACGAAATATATGCAGAATACTTAACAGCTCAAATTCCTTTAATTCCATTATGATAGATTCGATTGAACAGTTCCCTCCTAATCGTTATCAGTAATCACAGCTATCAGTTATCAGTGCTGACTAATCACAACACGGCTAATGACATACATATTTTAACAACGCTTAGCATGAAGCTGTGCCCACCTGACATCTCGGATGTCCTTGATCATCCGCAGTCCCAGATCCACGCAGCACTTGGCGTGATCCGGATTGGGATTGGCCAGCCCAGCCACGCAGTAGTAGCAGTCGCCCAGGAATTTGATCCTCAGCACGTTGTACTCCTCGCTGGCGATGTCGAAACGCACGAAGAGATCGTGCAGAGCCTCCACTAGCTTCTTCACATCCAGGGTGGTGGTCAAGTGGGTGTAGTTGACCACATCCGCGTAGAGGACGGTGACATCATCGTGGGGCTCAATGAAGAGGGTGCTGGAGAACGCCAGGATTATTGTAATATATTTAAACTGGGGTCTTCCAACTCACCCATGGTCCGGTTGTCGCCACCTCTTGAGGGTCTGGCTATCGGCACTCCTGCGCAGATCCACCTGCGATTGCTGCTGGTGCTGCTGCTTGGACCGCTCGATGCGGTTCTTCACATCCTCCTGCAGCCGATCGGCGATCTGGGCAGGCAGGATGCTCAGCAAGAGACTCCGCTCCTGATCCCTGGCATAGCGCAACAGGAGGTTCTCCTCCACATACTGCCGCCGATCGAGGAAGGTGGTGCGTAGGGCTATGTCCCTCATCAGGCGAAAGAAAATGCCCAAAAGGTTCACACAGCTCAGGTATATGGCCTCGTTCAGGATGCTGTGCATCTGGTTGTCATCCTTGGCGGTGATCACGAAGCTGTAGTTAATGATGTAGCAAAAGGTGACTGCCGATCCCAGGACAAAGGGCTGCAGCAGGTACGGCACCGGCATGAACATGTATATGGCGTACAGCGTGTACGCATCGTAGATCGGATTCAGGATGTCGTTGTGGCTGGTGGCGTGGTAGACATTCAGCCCGATGTCCATCAGGACCATCACACACACCGCCAGCCAGGAGGTGGCGTAGACCACCCAGCCGTGCTTGCTCACCAGCTCGCTGCGGAAGTTCACGCCCAGCACCACCCAGATGACCAGGCCGGAGCACATGTAGGCCACCATGTCCACGTACACGTACTTGATCTCCGGCGTGGTCAGCAGCAGCAGCGTGTGGATCACGGTCACCGCCACGTGGATGAAGATGAACAGCGACAGATAGCCGACGCGCAGGCGACGCATGTAGAAGTCGTACGAGTCCTCCAGCTCCAGGTTGCGACATTTTCTCTGTGGGATTTGAGTGGTTCGAGGTATTAGTCAAAATTGTGACATATGGAAATAAGAACCGCCAGAAGGTATCAAGTACATTGGTAAACGTTGTGCCTGGCTTTCATTCCAATGTGAACTGTAGACTAGTTTACTTTGGCTAAACCTAAAACGACACACCTACATATTTTAAGTGCCCTTCGTACAGACTAAGATTAAGTTTGTTGCTAACGCTGCTCTAATAAGTGTCATTTATACTTGTCTAACATCATTAACCTTAATAGAGACTTCCTTATAGACTGGACGCTCGAGAAAATACTATATTTCAAGTAGAAATAATTTGCATAAGTTTTCAGTTCAGTAAATAAGGTTTTTACTACATATGCAAGGGTGAATCACTACCTATTCACGATCTATAAAGCGCAGGAACTTTGCATTCGGTTGCAATTGGGTAAACTCAGATTTTAGTGATGGCTTATAAAGATTGGCGGCTCCACATAAAGATAAAGCTACGCGGGAATAAAACCACTGCAGTGCTGGATGTTTTCGACGCATCCTTCAGAAGAGGCACTCACCACAAGGTACGACCACTCCCAGTTCTTCTCGTTCTGCACGGTTTGGGCCTGGCTGCTGGTCCTGGCCAGGCTGATGGGGTTGGACCTATTGTACTCGATGGCCGAGTCGAAGTAGGAGTCCATGATGGCGCCAGTTCAGCTCGGTTCAGATTGGATTGGGTGGATGGGATCAGAGGATCAGTGTGGCGGGCTCATTTTCGGCGACAGCTATCCAAAATCAGAGGCTGGCTGGCTATCTCGCCAATTATCGGCTATAAGAGTTTCAGCCGCAAAGTCTCCCAATAGGCATTGAATCAGTCAATTCGCTTATCGGAGCCACCAGAAAGAGGGAGGTGTGCGGCGAAGCTCTCCGGATTTCGGATTTCGGGCTGCGAGCTGTGCGATTCGTATGGCGAAAACAGCAGCTAATTTAGCAATTTGTCTAATGTGCTGTTGATAGTGGTAATAGCTAATGGTCTGTAAATCACACTCACCCGCACTCGCACTCCAAATCGCAATCAAAATGGGAATGGGAATCGATCAGGCGGACTTCGTCTGCATTATCAGCTGCAGTGGGCGAGAGCGAGTGTGGAGGTAAGGATCAGTACTATATGGCTGTGTAATTTATTTACGGGCTTTGCACGTACGGTCGGGCACTTGAGGCGACCGATTTCGCACTTCACTTTCGTGGGGTAATAAATACGATAATAATTAATAAAAAATTAACACCACTTAAGCGCGTAGCGCTCCAACAAGCCAATACACTGCGGACAGGTATCACAAATTACTCTTTTGCCGCGATAAGCGCTCGCCCCGATTCGATTCTGTCCGACTTAATTGCCCGCCGGAGCTGCTATCTACACACGCGACCGACTCCAACCAACTGCTGCGACCAACTGAGGGCTCCAACGAGCCCACCACACCTGTCCAATCGCTCGCACTTGGATTCTCGATGGCTGTGTGCTGAAAGTGGAGTGCTTATCAGTGTGAAAAGTGTTTGGCGGCGCTGGCGCTTGATTGATGACACAGCCGTAGGGTGCTTGCTTTTCAAGTGAAATTATTAAAAGTCTGCACTGGATTATTGTAATTTATCAAAACTAGTTAAATAAACTATAATTCTACTTGCTCGACGTTCAAATTCAAATTTAAATTTTTATGGCGCCTAGTAATGGCTCCCTCTAGCGGTTTACGTTGGAAGCTGGTATTTCCGGCCCTGGAATTTTAATTGTACGACAACTTTGCTTTGAGGTTAAGCAATTACTTTAAAAAGTATTTAAAAACCAACTTTGTAACTTTCAAAAACAACACAGCAAATAATCAAAGAAGACAATTTCGGTCGGAGTTCCAAGAAAACTGATTTCCCGCCACAGTGAGTGTGACCAGATGCCGTAATTTCAAGCGGCTTGCGATCTAGGCGTCTTTGGTATTTTGGTCGAATGGAGATACGCATTCCAAGCTGTTTATTTTTCAGAAACTTGCAAATATTGCAATCGTTCGACTGATTTGATAAGAACTACGGAAAAGCGGCGGAAAAGCAGCAGCAGCCATGTCGGCCTTTACGGATTCGGCGCTCCTCAAGAAGCTGGCCGAGCTAAACAGCAGCCAGCAGAGCATCCAGACGCTCTCCCTGTGGCTAATTCACCACCGCAAACATAGCGCAGCGATTGTAAGGACCTGGCAGCGGGAGCTGGAGAACGGTGGGTATCCTGGCAGTTTCTGGACATCCTGTGCAGGGCTCCCACTAATTTACATGCCTCTCCAACAGTGCCGGAGCCCAAGAAGCTGACCTTCATGTACCTGGCCAACGACGTGATTCAGAACAGCAAGAAGAAGGGCCCGGAGTACGGCAAGGAGTACAGCCTTGTACTGGGCAAGGTGTTCGCCCACATTGGCGAGAAATGCAGATCGGACAAGTTGCTTGGCAGCCTGGGAAGGATCCTGAACATCTGGCTTGAGCGGGGCGTCTACGATCCCAAGACCATTGCCGACTGGAGGTCGCGATTACACAAGGAGGCTCCTGGCAGCAGCTCCAGCAGCAATGGCAAGACCAATGGCGACAGTGAGAAGCCCGAGAAGGAGAAGGATCACGGCGCCAGCAGCAAGCCCGAGAAATCCGAGCGCCGAGAGAAGCGCAAGCACGAGGATCGCCACTCAAAGTCCAAACGCTCGCGCCATCACGTCCAAGGCAGCAGCTCGAATTCAGCTCCTGCGGTGGAGGAAGTAGTTTCTGCGGAACCGGAGAACGGCCACACGCCACCCTACTTACCTTTGGGCGAGCCCCCAGAGCCAGAAGAGCTCATCAGGGCCCTGACCAGCATCGAAAACTCAGCATCCAGCGATGCCGTGGTGCGCGAGCGTATCGCCAAGCTGCCTCAGGAAATATCCGAGATAAGCTGCATCAGCAAGCTGGAGGATAAGGACAAGGCCAAGGAACTGGCCATACAGGTGGGGCCCAAATCCAAGTGCACTTAGATTTGGTAGAAATAATCTTGATTGGATACTATTAATCAATTTCCTCTTAGGTGAACGAAGCTGTGGATCTGCTGAACGACTACAATGCTCGGTTGGCGGCGGAGATGGAGGAGCGCTCCAAGTTGGCCACCATGCTGCGAGATTTTCAAGCGGAGCAGAAGGAACTTCTCTCCCAGGCTGAGCAACGCCTCGATGTACGTTCTTCATGGTTTAGGCAATGCATGCTCCTTGGGGTTGTTAGAAAAATATCGCTATCCAAAAACTATGGGGTGTTGTTCGTCACTTAACAAATTAAATAACGGCCTCTATTTTATGTTACCTAGTCTAATCGTTGGTCGTATTACACATTTTGTATTAATATTTTATTTGCATTAAAAAATCCGAAGTTAATCTAATGCAGTCCCCTTTAATTGCACGTGTTGAACATCGTCGGCTAATTCTTTGTGTCTTTGCAGGAACACAAAAAGAAGCTGGCCAAGATGTTGGGTCTGCAGAAGGAGATCCACGACCACCTCTCCAACCTGCCCGACCTGACCCGACTGCCGGATGTGACTGGCGGACTGGCGCCCCTGCCCTCCGCTGGCGATCTCTTTAACGCCCTGCATTGAAGGAAACCAAGGAGTCAATTTAAGTTTACATTTATATTTGCAATTGTACCCCTAATCGCACCGCGCCCACAAATCCCCTGACTGTAATCCAAGCACACACAAGCATGACGATTTCAATATAGCATCTAATTGCAGGCAACTTACATTCTTTTTCTGTACGTCTTCAGTGCATCACGTAGTTGGCTGGTCCCTGCCACTTTTCGGTGAACGAGATGATGTCGGCAATTCCGCTGCCCGGTGACATCTTTAAGGCGACCGAGAACTTGCTCCACACGTCGCGGTTTACCTGGTTGCTCGATCCTTGAAATGTCACTGGTTGACGTCCTCTTACGGGGAATCCACTTAACATGCAGGGCAGATCATTGGGCCCCAAACTGGACTCGTACAAACCACGATCATCGGTGGGCAGCTGTTGGTCCACTTGCTGATCCATGCTCACGGCGAGAACCCATTCCCGCACCTCCTCGTGGAGGCTGGGCTCGTTCTTCAGGTGGATATCCTCCGGCAAGGGCACGGAACTGGGAAAATCGGTGCTAGCCAGGTCGGAGTGGTCCACCAACTGACCGGAACCCTCCTCAATGGCCTCGCACACGTCCAGATAGTGGTTGAGCATAACGAATGCCTCGGCTTCGCGACCTGCCTGGCGGAGATCCATCCCAGCTTCGTAGAAACCCTTGTCCACCGGCAGCAGATCCGTGTGCCGAAGCAGAGCCAATGATAAGCGCAGAGTCACCGGTTGAAGCGCCTGTACCTCCTTGCATGCGGCTCTGGTGGCGTAGTAGTGGGCTATTAACAGGAACTGCTCCATGCTGACTGCAAATTTCGACTGGGAGTGGTCCGGAGTTGCCTTAAGAGACTGCAGCAAGCGGGAGAGGAAGTCCCTTAACTGCCGCCATGTGGTGCCTCTCTCCGTTTGCTCCTCCCTCAGGGCCAAGCAGTCCAGGGCTATCCTGGTGTATATATTAAAGTGAGCTTCGATCGGTGGCGCTCCGTAGCTCAAGTAGAGCCCCAGGGCCGTGGTGCAGTTCCCTTCACGAATAAGCTGGGCTGCATAGACGGCCACGTACTTCTGCAGCAGGGCGGGATTCAGCCCTTTGGCCTTCTCCAAGCAGCGATGCCACTCACCCTGCTCCGCCAGAAGATCAAGGGCGGACACTATGTCTATGTCCGCCAGCTGCTCAATGTTGCCCTCGTGCTTGAGACTGGCCTTCTGCTGCTGCTCCACATAGGCCAGCAGCTGCAGATCTGGATCGATCTCCTTGGCCAGCCGACGAGCCTTGCTCCATTGCTCCGTCTTGATAAACACGTCCACCGCCTGCTTGGGCATATCCGCCGCCAAGTAAAGCTGAGCTGCGGGTCCTATCTGCTTTATGGCCAGTAACCGCGGTCCCAGGGACTGTGCCAACTCCTGGGCATCCTGACCCTCCAAAAACTGATTGCAAATCTCAGCGGCTCGTAGCAGAGCTCTTTCCAATGTGGTTGCATCCTCGGCGTTGGAGGAATCAATCTGCATAAGGCACTCGGCCGCCTTGCGAAACTGCTCCTTCTTGGCAAACTCTGCAGCCTTTTGCAGATAGGATCGTGAAATGGAGGCGGCATCCTCGCCAGCTTGTGCCTGCGCCTGTCCCCGTTGAAGTTGGGCTTGAAGACGCCTGAGGTCGTTCAGTGCCGATGGATAGTGCTCCTCGGCGATGCGCAGGGCATCTTCGTAGAGGGACTCCTGCTTGTAGTGCTCTATAATCAAGTCCGGGCGATGGGCCCTCAAAAGAAGAGCTTCGTAGTCCTTGTAGTTACTGGTTTCGAGGGCAGCCGAGGCTTGTCCTATCAGAACTTCTCCCACAGCATCAGGCAGATGATTTTCGGCCACATTTAGTGCCGCCTGCCAATCGCCTGCATGCTGGTACATCAAAATAGCCTCTCTGGGCTTATGGGCCTTTAGGAATTCCGCCTCCGCCGCCTCGAATTTTCCCTCATCCTCCAACGACATTGCGATCTTCAGGTGCACCTCATCCGTAGGCTTCCCAGCGAACTTGCACAGCTCCATGGCGAATTCGAATTGTCCGGAATCACAGGCGAATCCCACTGCTGTGTCCAGCAGACCCAGTTTGCTCAGCAATCTCACTGCACCCTCTGTGGGCATGGACTTGGCCCACATGTAGGCCACCTGCTGACTGGCTCCCTCGGTACCCTTCATCTTGGCCACCCTGTAGCCATCCTCCCAGCGACCCGAGGAGCAGTACATGTGCACGGCGGACTTCCAGTCCCCGGAGGCTACGAAATGCATCTCGGCGTTCTTCAGTTTACCACGGGATTCCAGTTGGCGAGCCAAATGCAAGTGGGTACTATCCAGCAGATCCTTGTGATAACGCTCCACTAAGCGGATCATGGAGTCGTACAATTCCCGCCGCTTGTACATAGCTATGGCCAGGTCGGGCTCGTTGACCGCTATCAGGACCTTCTCGGCATCCCTAAACTTGCCCTGCTCCTCCAGCGTTCCAGCCAGTTGAACGAAGAGGTCACGAACTTGCTCCGCCTTAAGGTATTTCTCGCCAATCACATAGGCCCGCTCCCATTTGCCATGACGATTGAGTAGCTCTATAGCATCCTTGTGCAGATTGGCTCGCACCAACATATCCTCCGCTCCATCTAGATCTCCTGCGAAGGCCAGATGCTTGGCTAGATCCACAGCATACCGCCGTATTAGCTCCGGTTCATCCAGGACCTTGGCTATCTGGACTGCCTTGCGCCATTGCTTCGCGCCCACTGCGGCTTCCAAGGCCTTTTGCGTGGCTCCCGCCTCGATGTAGTGGTTAATTGAGGCATCCAGTTGCTTGCGGCTCACCAACCAGTCGCCCCACTCCTCCTCCAGCGCCGTCACCTCCTGCGGGGCCACCACTCGTCCTATTTCTAATGCTCTGGCATATGCTCCGCCCTTCCTATAAAGAGTTAGTGCCGCTTCGGGTCGGGATAGCCGATGGGCTATGTCTCCAGCTAGTTCATAGAGCTCGGAGCGAACCAGTCCCTCAGTTACCTGTAGCATTACCTGCTCATCCTGCAGGATGTGCGGCGTCTTCAGAGCCAAACGAGCAGCCCTCGCCGGTTTGTTGGCCTTCATGTACAGGGACATCGCCTGCTGGAGATCACCTTGCTCCTCGAGCACCTGACCAGCCTTCTCCTGCTGCTCGCTACTCAGCAAGTAGTCCATGTGCTGTTGCTTCAGCTCGGAGATCCTGTTATATCCACGCCTCTCGGCCAAAGCCACTGCCTCATCCCACATGCCCAGCTGTTGGTACATCTTCAGAGCTGACTCTATGTCACCTTGCTCCAGATATATCCGCTCAGCAGTTCGCAAGTCCGAGCCGAGCAGAGCCATCTTGGCGCGGACTTCCGGGCAGAGGATGCCAGGAGAGCCAGAGGATTCCTCGAACTCATCCGCCTGCTGGATCATTCCAGCCAGGTAGTACGCTTTTGATACGTTACCCAAAGCAGCATAGCACCGCTGGGCCACTCGAAGGTTTCCATCTTCCAAGGAGATTAAAGCCAGATTGTGCCACATAGCTTTTGCGGCCGGTTTGTCACCCAGGGACTCCAGGAAGTGCACGGCTCTTCCGAAATCACTATCGTTTACGGCGGTGCCGAACTCCACTAGGCCCTCATCCAGCTGGTAGTTGTGCTCGCTGGGTCCGTCTTGGGAGCGAACCATCGTGCGACCCTGTGGTTCGAGAAGTATATATTGAAGGATCAGGAGTATCGACAGCATTACTTACATTTTCACGGAGAACCTCGATGGCTTCACCTCGCACGCTCTGCATTGTCACATGCTCCGGAAGATCAATGTTGTACCAGATGGCCAGGTTTGAGTTGCTCTGGGCCACCACTACATCGCTCTGGGGGACCCACTGGACAAACGATATGTTGCTGAGCAAGGTCTGCTTTTTGCCAGTGTAATTATCGACTAGGATCAAGCGCAGTTTCTTATCGCGGAACAGGAGCTTATGGGCAGTCTCACTTAGTTCCAGCCAGTCGATCTTGGTCTCATGACTGATCTGTCCACTGGTCATCCTACTAACCAGATCCACCACACATATGGTCTTGGCATCCAAGAGGAAGGCCAGTTTCTTGTTTTCCTTTGCATTTCCTCGCTCATTCAGACGCACGGAGATCACGTGGGGATTTACGAATTCCGTGCGTACAGATCCCAGGATGGAGTTCTCACCGTACTCCACCAAGCTCAATTCGCCCACATTGAAGATCAGGCAAACGGTGGGGTTCTCAAAGTAGAAGCGTTCATGGTGACCAGAGGCAGTCCAGGGAACCTCACTGCTCAAATTTCTGGTCAAATCACAAAGGATAAGCGACTCCTCCGTTCGGGCCACCAGGTAATTATCCCGACCCATAATCCTAACGTCATCGATCTCCAGACCCAGCTGCGATTCAATAGTGAGCGCTTGCGAGGGCTCTGTCAAGGATTTCACCAAGAGCTGACTGGGCGCCACAAAGATCAGCTCGAACTTGTCCTGCCACACGGTGCGTCGAAGTACGGACTCAAAGAGGAGCACTGCTCCACTCACGGATCCCAGGGCGAGTCGGGCGCCATCTCTTCGCCAGACGAGGCTGCTCAGCGTGTACAGGCAGGCCACCTCCTTGGTTGCGCTCTCGCTCCAAGCTCCTTGACGAGGACTCCATGCGAAGATGCGTATCCTGTCGAAGCTGCCAAAGGCCACAGCCTGTCCATTCGGACTACAGGCGGCCACCGTGAACTCCCGTTCGCCTTCAGTCCGGGAATGATCAAAGGTGCGTAGTTGACGACCCTGGAAGTGGTGGCTTAAGAAATCTCCAGACTACTATATCGTTAAGCACATACCATACTGTCATAGAACACTATTCTCTGATCACAGCCACCGGCACAGAAGCCACCCTGTGGCCAGGCTAAGGCAAACGGTGGAACTGGATGTTGCACTACTCTGCCCAGCGGTTCTGTGGCCTCATCCGTCATGAAATAGCGTATGATGGTGCCATCGTTGTGGCCGCTCAGGAAACCAGTTCCCTTGGTATTGGCCGCTAGGGAAATGCAGATGCTGTCGCCGCCGTAGAGACTGTGCGATTTATTGTTCTTGCTGTGCAGGGCACGCACTTTGCCGTCCTCGAGTCCTGTGGTAAACACCTGATGAAATATGTTCATTGCATTTGGAAACGGTGATTTACCTGCTATTATGGATCCCGAGGTTAGCCAAATCAGAGCAGTCACTGCACTGGCCTGAGGGAACTTATTGCATATCACCTTCTTGTCGTTCCAGGACTCCCCCAACTTGTACACATAGACGATGCTGTCGCTCTGGCCAACCGCCAGTTTGGTGGAGTCCGGACTGAAGGCCAGTCCCCGGATGACATAGGAGTTCTTCCCATTCGCAGGATTCGCTGGCTTGGTGCTGAACTTATCGCGTCTTTCGCCTGCATCATCGTAGAGTAGAATATGGCGATCTGCGGTGGCTATAGCCAACTTCTGCTGATTGGGTGACCAGGCTAGTCCTGCTATTCGTTGGATTTGCTCCTGGAAAAGAAAGTAGTTTTGATAGTTATATAGAAAGCTAGCAAGCTACTCTATGCGATTTCCAAAGATTTCTTGCATACAATAATGAAACAGGAGAAATCAAACTTGAAAATCCGATTTATTTTTCTAATGATATAATCCAAAATATTGCATATTTTCAACTTTTTCAACTGATTACCTGGCCCTCCAGCAATGTTCGCAGATATTTCAACTGCATTTCATCAAGTTATTCCTTCAGCTTTCAAGTACTTCTCTTAAAATAATAAATCTAACACGAATTTCTTAATTTTCCGACGCAGTATTTGCCGTTGTTGTGGTCCGAGTCAGTTGTTGTGGCAACCGGGAGCTTGGCAACCTCCCCTGCCACCCACTTCCATTTCCACTTCCACCCCCTTGTGGTGTCGTGTGCTGTGGTGTTGTCTATTTTCTTGGCGCTTCCGCTTTGCGCTGCCATTCTAAATAAATGGCCTTTGTTTTGAGATGCAGCAGGTGCCGGGGCTGCCACAGGATGGGCCAGGATGTGCCTCTGCGGCGCTGTTGGGGGTGGGTGGGCTTCCCCACCCACTGGCACGAAGCTGTTGCTTGCTCTACAGACAGCGCAGTCCTCTGTGAGTTGTCCTAGTCCGTTCGACGAGCAGCGGAGAGTCCTCTGTCTACGGCGCACACTCTGCGGAGAGAGCGACTCGCAGGTGAGAGGCCAATTCATACAGGTGTGCTGTGTGGCGAGAGCGCATGACCTTGGGGGTGGGTTTGGGGGGAGGCTAGGTCCTGTCTGGTCTAAATCAGCCCTCTATCGGATTTCTTTCAAAACAAGTAAGATTTCCATAATGTATAACAGTCTTATGGGAAAAGCAATCCGATTCTATAATTATTGTTGAATATGTTTCCTTACTGTATAAATACTAGATATATTACAGATATATTTTTAATATAATTATTTTTCTTACAATTTGATTGTGCTCAGGGCACCATTTCTAGCATTTCAGCTTATGTGTAACCATATCCTGGGCAGATTAACTGCTTGCTTGATATAGCACCACTTGCTTACACTGCTTTTGCAGTAAACTGCTTATAGTTTTACGCCACACTGCTTTCACCCCCTTTTTGAAGGACTATTTTCGGAGTGCTATATGAACTTTCACCACCATTTCTCCAGGAGGACTCTCACCAAGCTAATACTCTCGCTCTTCTCACTGTTCGCTCACGCTCTCTTCGGTTTAGTTCGGCTTTCATCCTGTCGGCAACTCTCGCGAATCTCTCGTTTCTCGGCCAGCGTCGTTCGCCTTGGCCAAGTCAAAAGGACTTACGGCGGCAGCTGGATAAGGCGGCTGCTGATTATTTTATTCAATGGCGGAGGCCAAGTCAGCGCCAACGTGGCTAATGTATGGCCCAACGCATTGTGGCAGGTCAAAGCGGGCAATTCAGTCTGGTTTCTGCCGCTGGTTCTAGTCGGTCCTTTGGTCCTTTGGTCGTTCGGTTCTTTTAGGCCATCCTTTGGCCTTTTCCCGAGCTGCTCAGCCACTCTGCTTTGTGCCAGTGCCTGGTTGGCATGCCTTTAATGAGTTTCATTAATTAAAGCTACTTTGTTGGCACTGCTTGCTTCTTCCGCCCCGTGATCTATGTGTGAGTGGTGGTGTGGGCGTGTGAGTGTGCATGAGTAAACATGCAACATGAATTTTGTCCTTGACTTTTAATGGGTTTATGACAAAAGCGCTGGCACCGCCCCGCCACCCCACCCTACAGAAAAACCCCCTGGAAACGTAGCTAATGTGCAGGGCGTTCTCAGATGTGTCCCTATACAAGGATATGTATTTGGGTACATATATACACACATACACACATGTGCGGGAGTGACTGTGCGAGAGTGAGGGTAAAAGAGTTGTTAAAGCGGACGTCTGCCGGAAGCTCTTGTGGGTGCCATTTTGGTTCATGTTCCATGCGACGCACGCCATTTTTATCTCGCTTCCTTTTTCCCTGCCTTAAAGCATTCGCCAGACTTTTGTCTCTAGATCCTGGCTGCTTCCTTTGGCTCGCCTGTCATTGCTTGCACGGTTATCCTTTTTACGTTTTCCCTTTGATATTGGTCCTGTGGCCAAGGCCGGTGGCATTTTGGCTGGCACTGCAGTTTTAGCCATTCTAGTCATCTTAGCCACATCCACATCCGTTTTCACGACGCCGTCTTTCGCCTTCGGGCCAGGCTTAATTTGTCGACTTACAATTTTTATCTCGTCGAGCAGGCGAAATGCGCTCAAGATGCTATCAATAAGAAAGACGCCACTCGGGATGAAGCCCCTGGCTTTTCTTTAACCCATTTGAAATTAAAACTTTGGAGGCTGAGATTTCTTAGATGCCAAAATAACAGAATAAATACATATATGGTAGAAAACTCATTCCACTCCTTTAGACTCACTTTCTGCAGTTTACCTTTAAGAAGCCCATCTGCCATCCGTTCCATTTTAATGTGGCTTTAAGCACTCCTGACCAAAATGGGTTAAGCCAACTTTGGCAGCCGCAAGAGCTGCGCTAATTCAGCTTTAAGGCAACAATCTGGTTAAAACTCTCGCAGCCGCAACTCAAATCTGGGCATTAGTGGCCCGCGTACTTTTTCGCAGCGCCAGGCGAAAGCGAAAACCGAAACTTTTCCTCAACTTTGGGTCAAACCCACACACTCGCGGAACAGCCAGTCACCCTGCGATTTCCCAGACCGTGCGTAGAAAGTGCAACTGCAACAAACTCGGAAAAGTGCGGCAGGAAGTGCGCGAAATCACAGCAGAACAGCAGAACAGCGAAACAGCGTCAGCCGAGTGCAACTTCGAGTGGCAAAGGGGCAAGTGCTATGCATAATGAATAACATTTTCAAATTAGTTTCCGGTCAGCGAAGATTTTTACGCAGCATTTCGAGCGCATGAAGCAAGGCCCATGGGGCGCTTTTCGCTAAAAACAAAGAAAACCGCCATTAAAATAAAGAAAAGCGCTGCTCCTGAGAGTTTAATGATGAATTAAAGCCATTTAACCAAATTTAACTACATTTTTAAGTGATAGTTTCACATGTGCAAATGGCAAAGTATGTGAGCACTGTCAGCATATGGCAGAAAAGATAATAATCCCTCTGAATAATATCGAGAGTCCAATCTATTTCCATCAAATGGCATTTTAACGGAGGCACCCTTCGTCCTGGCTGAAATTATAGTCCCCCTGTCAGGATATAATTATATGCTGCTAACGTGCAATCAAAGCGATTGCCATAACAATAATAGCAGCGACCGGAATGGAGGAGGTGAGTGAGGAGCCTAGGTCAATCATTTAATAAGCCCCCATGGAGAATGTATACGAATACACGAGGATGGGGACGGGCTAGGTGGCTCGGTGTAAGCAAGCAGAACGCAAAAATACAAAAAGGAGAAGCATAATAATGTACATAAATGTCTACATCTGGCCATTATAATGGGGAATAGCAACGGGGCCCTGAACTGGAAACGCTCTGCCGGTATAATGAAATCAAAATATGCTCCTGCCCACGTCCGCTTTTCGGCCTTGGCAGTACAATACAGTACAGTACGGTACGGTATGATACAGTACGTACGGTATGTGTATGGCAACAGTTTGCGTTAAAAATTGACAAAACAATTGCAAAATAATCACCTTGGAGAGCTGGAGATTTGTGTGCCGGGGAGTTGGAGCTCGCCTAGTTTGCCTAGTTCCACTTGGCCAACTCCCAGCTAGTTTTTCCGCAATTGCGAGTCCCCAACTGACCTGACAAGCCAGTTAAAAGTATTAAAACTGGGACCACAGTCCAGCCAGCCAGTCAGCCAACTGCATCCCCAACGCATCCATTCAATCGAAAAAGTGAAGCACTCGTTGTGATAGCTCACGGGCGTAATTTGCGAGAAACTCGAGCACTCTTGGCCAAATGAAATGTGGCACAATGAACTTGGCCGACCAAGTCCTTTGGCCTTTTTGGCTCGCGGCTCAAGTCATAATTTTCGAGATGCGGAAGATAGATGGCTGGCCAAAAAGCTAAGCGTTTGTACTCATATTTTGCCTTATCTGCGGATGAGCTGAAAATTTTCACGACTCCCAGTCAAATGTTTCCCGGGGCAAGAGGCAAAAGTTTTCCCAATTAGGTGACCCCCGGGGGATATCTCCCAGTTATGTTGTGGCCTGACCATTAAAGCCGAAATTAAAATACTCGGAATCGACTGAAGCAGTCCATTCGATTGCCGTAATAGCATTTCTCGATATTCATGGCCACATTTTGGTCTGTTTTGCAGGAATCCAAATCAAAGACAAAGTCTGGACAAATTCGAGGACCCTGTAAATGTCTACTGGCAAGAAACCCTTTGGACCAGAAGTCGGATGCACAGGAAGAAATACAATTCAAAGGAACTATAGCTATGGTTTTATTAAAAATCTTTATTTGCGGAAGTCAGATCCTCAAAGCAATAACATATACCCCTTTCTAGTTAAACATAAACTTCAAAGTTCAAATAGTGGTCAGGGATAAACCTGATATAGATTGGTACCTAAAACATATACACATCGGAAATGTGCGCTGTGCACACACATGCCATGCACGACCAGTATTTTGGGACTTTTATTGTCGAACTGGCATTTCTGCCCTGCTGCTTTTGGCCAAACAGTGGGCCAGTGTGAGCGCTATTAGCCAAAAGGCCTGCCAAATAAAGGCGAAACATTTGTACCAACACATGGCCATGTTTTATGTCGCGATGTCAGCATGAACACTTTACGTTTCATATTTGCCAGGCCACTGAGCATATACCATACACCACATACACATATACACGGTCACATCGAGAGAGGAAAATATTGCTGGGCGTTACATTCGAGTTTCGTTGGCGTTTTCTTTATGCAAATTAGCCTTCAGTCAGTTGGATTTTTTCCACGTCTTGCCGCTGCCACTGTTGCTCTTTGCATAAATTTTAAATTTCCTTCTTTATGCCTGGCTTCTCGGCTCGTATTTATTTGGTAGCATACCCATAAAAGTATGGGCGCTGGCTGTGACAACTCGTGATACGTCTGGCCCTGTCTCAGGCTTATTTATGCACTAACATTAAGAATTATTAACTTTGATAACTTATTGCACTACGACCTCGTCTGTTCGCCGTCGCCATCGCCGCCATCACCGCCGCCCCGATTTCTTTTCATTTTGATTCCGTACATGTGCGGAAATTTTATGTGACACTTGAGAGATTTATGTTCGGGGCCGAAAACCGAAACTGTATGTGGCGGCCACTTGTGGGCGTGGCATTCTGCATTGTTCAGTTTGAAAAGTGCCGCCGGAAAAATGCCATACACGTGCGACGACCGACCGAGCTACCGACCGACCGCCGGCCAGCCCTCTAAAGTCCTTGAAGTGGCGGACTGGGCCATATTAATCATACGCACCGTTGGCCGAACACTGCACGAGGGCCTTAATTAATTCGGCGCTCTATCTGAAATATCCGACGACGTTTAATTCGAGTGTCACCTCAGCAAACAAAACTTGGCAATGAAATGGAACGAAATTAATTTCTAGATTTGTTTGCCTCGCCATCAGTCTGTCTGTCGGCTCTTTGACATTTATTCGCACAAAAAACACCTTGGCGACAGGCGAGGCGAACATTGTTGAACAAGTTTACAAGGCTTCCAATTTAAGCCAATTTGCAGTCTGAAATTAGTTTTGCGTGCTGGTTATTAATTAATCCCGCGAACAATCAATCTAAATCGCCTGACAGCGCATGCCATAAATTAAATGTCCGACTATATGCTGGATTTCCAACGAATCCATTTCGCGCCAACTTCCAAAATGATGTCCTGTCCGCTTTTCAATTAAATTGCAATTGACAATGACTGACGGGGGGTCTAAAATTGTCGGGGTTCCGGTTAATTAATAAATAATTGTGTTTATGAAAATGTAGCGCAGCTAGGTGATAATTATCATGGCTGTCCGGCCGCAGCAGTCTTCTATTTTTGGTCTGCTGATGTCGCCACATCACGCATACGACGCGTGGCCAGGACAAGCCATTTCTGTCGCAGGCGGAGGCCAGCAATCCGGGCCCGCCCATTGTCAGTGGAGTAGTCCACGTTTTGATTGATGGTTGGTTATGTCGGTTTGTCCGCTAACCCTCCAATTTGGCCCCAGATCCGAAGCCAACTCACAGCGGCTGCTGCATATTGTTTCGCCCTTTTTTCTGGTTGGGGGGACATGCTGCTGGGTGGCTTCTGGTTTTGTTTTCTGGTTATTTGGACGAAGGGTCATGAATTCGTGATGCGGTCGCCGGGCCAACAAATTGAAGTGCTCTGGGCCCAGTTCATTGCGAGTTGAGCTGCGGGAATGGCCTTGATGCAGTTGCGGTTTCGGGCCCCAAAAAGAGCACCGGCACTGCTCCTCGCAGTTCCATTTGGTCGCTCAATAGGTTCCATAGTTGCCCACTCTGATTTGACGGATTCTATTAGGCTTTGAGGTGATTACGGCGCCTTTGTGCTGCCACGGCTGATTGATAAGGTCGCCAGTGTCAAAGACCAGCTGCAGACGTAAAAAGAGCCCGCCTCGTTGTGCACATCAACAATAACACGAATCTCATTAATCATACGTATGCATAATGGTTCGTGTCGTACAAGGATGATCAGGGGAATGGGCGGATTTGAGCCACTGGACAGAAAGAGAGGACCAAGACTAATGTAATGTGCCACAATATGTTACCAACTGCGGGCGGGGGCGGTTGGATTTTGGCCAGGTCAAAGGTGGTTGCGGTGTTCCCTGCTTTTACCTGTCCTCTGCTGTCCCACCTGCTGGCTAAACATAATCATGTGTCATTGTCGCTGTCGCTGTCCTGGCCAATTCCCTCCTTCCATCCCATCCGCCTTTGCACTTGGAAATACATAGTGGCGATTTCAAACCCCATATTTGGTTGAAAAAAAATATATAAAATAAACTTTTAGCTAAATTCGTATACAAATTAGAAATGCTTCCAAAAATCCTTGTCGTGAATCCAAAAAGTTGTACAAAAATCAAGTTTTTCAATGGAAATATTGAAAAATACTTGCCAAAATGTAGCGTTACATCTTTCTGAACTCGTAATCAATGTTAAAATCAAATGGCATTCAAATCCGAACATTTTCATTTTTGACCAATTTTTGCAAAAAATTGTGATGTAACCCCTTATAAAAAAGTGAAATTTGGTCAAAAAATTATTTTTTGGAAACGTTCCAAAAAGTTACATGGCTAGTTAGCACAGGTAAAAAGCTGCACAGAAAAGTGATTAGAATGAGTATTGAGTAACTTTTTTTGACGGAAATATGTCAAAAAAACCCCATTCGAAGTTTAATTTTGACAAAACTTAACTTGGAAAACACTAACATATCTAACATTTGAATCAAAAGATGTTATACAGTTTTTACATCCATCAAGTTTTCCTTGAAAAGAACCAGTAATAAACACATAAAGTGTATTTCGCTCCATCAGTTTAAGAATAACAAACTGCATTTATGTTTTTTCAAGTGCAGCGCTCACCTTGGCTTGGTTTTTGTACAAGCCATGGCTTTGCTTACATTCAATATATCCCCGCCCTTCGCAGATGCCTAACAACCATATCGTGTTCCCATTCCACGCGTGTGACGGGATAATTAAAGGGGATGTCAGCTGTGGCCTCTCTGTCCACTTCATCAGGATCAGTCGGGGCAGTCGAGTTTCCTGCAGCAAGCTTCCCGCGTTTCGCAGGGCAGCCACCAATTAGTTTTGGGTTAGCAAATTTAATTATACTCGTGGCGCACACCTTTTCGATTTGGAGCCGGATTCAGCCGGCTTCATTGGGGCATGAATTATGCGTTTTTAATTGCTGACCCCCACGAAGGGAGCTCGGCTTGACCCGACAATTCATCTTGCAAGAAGGGATCCGGGACATGACTTCATTAAAAGCCGCTTAGCTCGAGTGGGAAACACTTTAAATTCCTCGCATCGCCATAAATTCACACTGCAATTGCAGCTCGACATTGAGTTCTGTGCATTTTGTGGCACTTTGGGGCACTGAGCGAAATCAGCATCCATCATTCAGACACTTCCGCTTGGCTGGAAAATGGAAAATGGGAAAACGCCGAACAAAAAAGGAGGGAAAAACGGGCCGGGCAAACATTGACATTGCCTTGTATTCCGCACTCGCTGTCGATTTTTGTTTGCCATCTCGCAATGTCAATTTATTCGGACTGCAGTCGGCGATAGAAATTTAAATGTTCGAACGGCAGGTTTAGCCACTATTTTCTTTTTGTCGATTTCGTTTGTTTGCGGTCTTTTGGGGATTTGCTGGCATCGAATGGAAAACCCTGGTAAAACACTAAAAGACTAAAACGCTAAAACAGTAAAGCAGCCAAACAGAGCAAAACACAGCGAGTTAATCGTGCAGGAATCCAATCCAGGAGATGCTAAAATATCGCAGGCAATGGAATTATGTGGATTAGCCTTTGTTCTGATGCCAATTTAAATATTTAATGGCTGGGCTTTAAACTTGGTCAAAGGAGTAAGCCAATGGAGCACATAAATTCTAGTTTAATTGAACCCAACTTAATATTCAATATACTGCTCGGCAGAATGGGCTGCAACTATAATTTATCCGACACGCAAGTTTATCTATTTTCTGGACCAGTGCACATTGCTCATACGCCGTGTGTGCGGTCAGAGCGAAAACTATCCAGAGTCGAAAGATGTACAATGGCTAATAAAGCAGAATATTTCCTTGCGCACATAAATAACCAAAGTGCTTGAGCATTTTTGAGCAGCAGGCACACTTGGCCTTAATAACTCTGAGCGGGGTAAATAGGTGTTTAGTGGCTATTATCATCCCGGGACGAGGACGGCATGTGTGTTTTGAACTCTTTAGCATCAATATTTTATTTATTATGCCAGCAGATTATGATTTATGGCCTGGTGCTGAAATGGCTATGGCAATGGCGCTTCTCCCCGGGGAGTGCGACGGCGAAATCATTGTCTTGGCCCGCTTAGAATTCCATATTTCACAGCTCCGAGCTTCAATTCGCATTCCCGCTTCCCGGGGCGGTGTGAAAATTGCGTTTAAAAGTGTTTAAGTGGCGCTCGCGCTAAGTAACAAGTTGAAAAATTGCACAGCTCGTTCGTAAATTTGCTCGGCAAAGTGAAAAGTAATAATATACAGGCATTATAAATAGCTGTGCGTCCTTGAAGTTCCAGTCGTCGGGTAGTCAGGTGGGCAGCAGATACATATACATGTATATACACATAGCTGCCACTACGGACGGAGCTATGAACCGTGCACAGTCAATGGCCGTCGTCACCGCAACTCCTTGTGCACCTTCTTTTGATATTTAGATACCACAAAATAGCATCAAAGAGACCACGGAGAATATTTATCATTTAGAATTTATCATAAAGAACACGCGTATATATCTTATCAAATCTGCCATCATCAATGACAAAGCATAAATAAAATGTAGAAGAATGCTCTAGTCATATTGAGAAATTGTTTTATTTCATTTCAAATTTTTACTTTTTAAACAATTTCTTCCTGTGCATTTCTGCGCGAGAATCAGTGAGGCAAATAGAGCAACAACAAACGCGACGACAGGACACAGACACATTCACCCACACATATGCATATGTCCTGTTTCTGTATATGTGTGTGTGTGTGGGTGGGCAAAGCATTTCAAAAGTAATTCAAGCAAGAAAAAAGTTGGGTAATTGAAAGTTTGCCCATAAAAATTTGTCGCTCTGCGTTTTGCCCGCTTGAGTGAAGGGCAGACCGTCGTCTCCTCCTCTCAGTTTTCACCCAACCCGATAACTGGCAACTTTTCATTATGCAGCCCCGCCCACTTTTCACCGCCCCCAAACTACAGACTCGTGCCATTATCTGGAGCACTATCGAGGCGCCCAAAACTAGTTGAAGTGCTTGAATTGTTTACGTTGATAACTTTCCTTTTTTATTGAACCTACCCCAAATTGTGTTGGGTATTTCGGCGGGCAGGACTATTCCATGTATATTTTTGACTGGTTTGAAAGTAGGTTAAATATACTACAAATAATATTAAAATATGTTAATTGATAGATCATGCAAAACACTGAGAAAATTGGAAATCATTCAACTTCCTTAGGGTACCCAACTGGTCTAGTTTATAGCCCACTTATTCAAAGTTTGTCTTTGGCTTCAGCCGCTGCTTTTACTTTGTTAGAAGGATCGCTATTTTTATGGGGCCGCATAATAAAAAGGAGAACGCGATTGCAGTTTAACTGCACTTTCAATGACAACCAGTCAGCTGCCACGCCCACTGCTTAGCCCCCACCGCCCCTCTTAACCCTCTTCATTAGTCAGGCACTTGGAGCAGCAACGAATTGCCGGCCTTGATAAATGGCTGTCGTGTGCTCAGCTGAGATGTATCTACGTAGATATTCGGTTCAGTGGCTGAGTATCTGGAGCTTCAAAGCCAGGACAGGCCACAAAATAAGCGTAAATGATATGAACACATAAAAGTGGCAAATTGGCAACTGAAACAGAAAACCCAAGACCCCCGATGCACTCAAAAAAAGGATAAAGTATATTCTAAAATCAACAAAATATCAATTTTTTATTTCTGGTTTGCTTGAAACCCCTTTCTCCAGCAGCAATATTGTAATAAACATTTTATTTCTTTAGCTAGAAAATAAATTTGCTTTTCCTACCGAAAGAGAATCTGTTTTGTGGCAGGACTTAACACCAAAACCACATCAACTCACTCGAACTGAGCGGCTGATGGTTTAAAACTGGACCACACAATGTAATAAATTAGATTTACCGAATTTGAAGCGAGAATGCCGCCAAATAATTAACACCAATCAACATGAGCATGGAAAAAGTTTCAGCAGCAACAAGAGGGCAACAGACATGGCCTGGAAAAATAGGCGGAGAATGGAAAAACTTTGCCCTTTCTGGTGGGTTTCCGTTGGGCTCATTGTCTCGAGTTGTCCAAGTCGCCTTCTTGCCAAGACGAAAGGTGTCAACAATGACAAACACTTTTAACTAACCAACTTTTGCCGGCTTGTTTCGCCGGCTCTTCGGTTCTCTGGTTCCCTGGTTGTCTGGATGTCTGGCTGATTGTGTTGCCCCGATAGCGGGCGACAGTTTAAGCCACGCAAACAAACTTGCGGGACACTTGACACAGGCCAGTGAATACAGTTCCAGATTTTCCCGATTTTGGGGATAAGGATCCTAAAAGGATGTGTGTATCTTGGGGAAAAATGGGACCAAAAGCCAATTCCCCTTTAATATACTATTGCAAATTTATAGCAGGGAGAATTCTCGTGAGTTAAAAAAGTTTAATTGAAACAAAAGTCCAGCGAAACTTCCTGAATAGTAATGATTGAAATGTAATATGGAAAGTTCTGCCGGAAAGCGCGTGGGATTCATGCCATCCCGAATCCTGGCCATCGGCGTACTCGCCCACCTAATCATCCCAATGGCAATGACTTCAATCTCTTCTTCGCCCGCTGCCAAATGGGAGCCATCAATTTTACAGCAGCTGGGTCGAGAGGTGGAAACAGGTAAATCAATCACACGCATTATGCGATGGCTTTGCCCGTGAAATATGCCAAGGAATCTGAGACTTAGCGGGGTTTTGGGTTGGGTTTGGGTTGTGTTGGGTTTGGTTTGGTTTCATTTGGGCTTTGGCTTACCATATACTTTTTATGGCTCACATGGTGCTGGGCCTCCGTTGATTTTTACGCCGCTGGCTCTTATTACTTGTAAGTGGGCGAGCGGAACGACGTTGCTCATACGCCCCGTATACCAGTGCCAGTGGTATTGCAGCCATTTTACGGCCAGCTCTTCCTCTTTATGTATATTTCACGTTATTTGCTTTGGCTTTGTCATTCCGACAAAGTGGGCGAGGGGGAAGAAGCAGCGAGTGCTTAGGCATATTTATTAGAAGTACTCTTCCAAGAGCTTCTTGTTAGCCCGGATGAGATGAACGTAATTGATAGTAACTCCTTGCCAGGTCGACGATCTTTGTGAACGCGAAGGCGTGGATCTGGGCACATAAATTATTGTATTTTAATGATATGTGCATTCATGGCTTTGTTTTTGCTGAAAACTGCTCGTTAAAGCCGTTCCCAATCCATTTGGCACAAAGGTATTGCGTCCAGCATGCGAGTAATTGCATCCGACCAGAAATCTGCTAACAAACTTCGTTATTTAGTTTGTATTTTTGTGCTCGGTACACTTAAATTCCATTATTATTGCGACAAATTGGGGCCGCAAACAAATGCTGAAATTAAAGCACGTTTCGGTTGACAAGTTCGGCTGGAGGTTCGCTCAGGTGATACCCTGTAGCAAATATTTGGTAATATAAGCAAAATCTACTTAGCTGTACATTTATTCTTCTTTATTCTTCTCTACAAAGTTTAGCCACATTTTAAAATGTGTGTCTTTGTGCTCCTTAATATCATGTTGAACAAAATCCCAGACTATACAGGGTACTTGCCACCTTTCAACGGATGACAGCTTCTGCTGCTCTCTCCTGTGGCCTCGCAACCTTGCAACCTCCGCCCACCGCCCCCTGCCCCTGCGACCCTTAACCCTCCGCTGGTGCAACGCAGCCATGGCTCGTAGATTTGAATAATTGTGCAGCAGCGTGTAACGGTACGATGGGCGAGGGCGGGGTGAGAGGGGTTGGAAAAGTAGCAGGGAGTGTGTTGCATTTTCCCCGCTGCCGTTGTGTTCGCTGCTTTTGTTTTTGGGCCGCGGAAAAGTGTGCTCTCGCACAATAACATTCTTTCTCTCACTTTCCATTCCACAGGCGGCCCTCAAATGTATGCTATATTTTGTTATTGTTAAATATGCTACGGTTTGCGCTGCACTTTGTTGGGAAAATAAAACGCTTTTGTTTTGTTGCTGCTCAAATTAAAAATGATTTAGATGCCAGCAAATTGAGTTCACTTTGGATAGAGTTTTGTGTGCAACTTTTCGCTTTCGTTTCGTTTTCGTTTTCATTCTGGCGTGTAATTTAATTGTTTGATATTTGCCCGCACATCCACAGAACTACGAAATCGTATACATTTGTCCCCGTATCGCAGTGCTTCAATCAAGCTCTGCGATTGTTTGAAGTCGGCGGGGAGTCCCCGCGCAGGAAATACAATTTTATTGCAACTGTATTTCAGCATTAATTGTCCTTTTTTATGGCTATAAACTGGACACAGTCGTGGTGCAAATATTGGCACTGAGTAAGAGAAATTAAAAGTAGACTCAATTAAATTCCCTAAATATTTCTATATTTTAACTAAAGCTAGTCCATTATTTGAACATGTGCCATCTAAATTGCTAATTTCTTGACTGCCACTGTGTAAATACAATTGTGAAACTGCTGTTTGTTATCTGGACTCGTTTGCTTTTCAAATGCCAATTGCTGCTGGCATTGCAATTAAGCATGCGAAACATGGGCAACCAACACTTATTCGAGAAAATTGCAACCAAATAGTTGTGGCAACAAAAAAGTAAATATTCGAGCTATTTCATTGCGAAGAGGCTTTAAAAATCTCAGGCGCCAAGAGGCGGAATAGAAATGTGTGGAATGTGTGTCCTGGATGGCCAACCCATACAGAGGCACAAAGAAATACACTTAAGAACCGGAAGTGACATTCTGCCACAGGAGATGAAGAGGGGGGAAAAGGTTCACTCAGATGGGAACAAAAGAAACACATATGCCTCAAGTGCTCGCCAAAATCTCATTCGATTCAGGTGAAAAGGGTTAAAGTCAATATGGTTTAGGTCATTTCTACGGATTTCAAGTGTGGTTAATCCTAACAGAGAAGTAAAATGCCCTTCGATTCGACATGCCATTTACCAACAGTGGACACTTCACTGGACACTTTCGCTTAAAGCCGAGTTGGGCTCATAAAAGGCTTTCTTTGGCCTCCTTTCATTTTATGATTTGTCTGTCCCGGCCATAAAAGATTGCCGAGCAATTGAATCCATTGGTCACACAGCACGAGCCTATCCGCCGGTTTCATAATCAAATACATAACTTTATTTATGCTGTCCCATCCTTTCGCCAGAGCCCACAAAAAGTTTCCACCGAATTTGCTTACATTGGCGAAACAATAAAATTCCATTGTCAGAAAAGGATGCCTCGGTCCCAGCCGGATGCTATTTTGTTAAGTGCGCGAATGTTGGCGCATAAATAAAAATATAATTGAGCTGCCACCCGCCGCCTCCATTTGCCTCGAACTCCAGCGGATCCAGATCAGATCCCTGGGGCCACTGGCCACGATGATGAGGAATTGGATGCACAGGCCAAAAAGTTTGCGTTTTCATGCTTAATAGCTTTGCAGAGAGAAACACTTACTTCTATATTGGATTTGCGGTTGGATGTAATACTAGAATCAAATCGAAAAATGTATTTTTAGCACAAAGTTACTTCTGGCACAAATCGACAACTTATTTTTCTCCGTGTACGCTTTCTCTCGGGCCCGTTGTATTGATTTTCGGGGCAGTTCAAATAAATTAGCTGCCATTAATTGGAAATGCGGGCGGGCGATTCACTCAAGCAATGCACAATGTGGACCAAGATTCGATTCGTTGCCAAGGCTTAATTGATTAGCTTTGGCTAAGAGATCCTTTTCCCAATCGGTAAGGAGCGGCCTGTCCGCACCAACCCGCCGTCGCCAAGTTGTCATTGCATTTAATTGCATTGCCAAAATAAGGATTCGGGCAACAACAATTAAATTTTATCCTCGCACCTGGACGAACTTTTCTGCCAGTCAGGCAAAGACAATCGAGGGCCGAACTTGTGCTGCTGCTGATGCCCCGTATAATTGAATTAATTTAAAATTGCCTAGAACAATTTTCCCTGCCGGGCTGTCATTAATTTTGTAAGAAGCAAAAGTTCCATTCTGTTTGCCAGCCATTTACAATTTTAATTGAATTTATCGCAAACTATTCAGCATTTTGATCCCGCAGCCATTGCAGGTGATGCCGTGCGGCGGATTTAGTTCATAATTGGGATAAACAGGATGAGCCCATCGAAATGTGTTGTAAAGTGGTTTGGAATTGGGCGTGGAATTGCATTTTCAAATTAAATGCCGCCTTCATAGCACTCCAAATAATGGAACTATTCAGTTATTAGTAATCACTTATCACTTTGAATTAATTTCACATTTTAAACAGCCTTTAAATATGCTCAAAGTTTGGAGTTTAAGCCAACTGTCGAAGGTTAATAGCTCGTGTCCAATTATAGACCGTATTAGGTGGCCATCGTTTGGATGAAAAATTTGCATTATTCTGGAGAAACAAAGGTAACGACGACAAACACTCCTCTCACGACATCAATCACTTGGCCACACACAAAAATGCCAAGGCACACAGATCGCAATTAATTTACCCAAGCCAGCCAGCCTCAATTTGGCATGGAGTCAGTCCGCCCGTGCTTGTCCTCCTCCTGTTGCAGCTGCCAGATGCATCTGCAGCCGAGTCTGTGTCTCCTCCTGGCAGCAGATACTCTCCGCTTTCAGCCATCCGAAGAGGACACCCATGGAATGCTGGCTCCATCGGAGCCATCGTATCCATAGGATCCACTGGATACATCGGCATGACGTCGTCTGCCGTGTTTGCCTGCATGTCAAATTCTCATTTCATTGAAATCGGCAAATATTGACTAAGAACTTCGATGCAATCAACGCTGCCGGCGACTGTGACAAATGGGCGTGGCATGTCGACAACTCGGAGGCAAATCGATGGTGCCCGGCATATTTGCATGGCAACGAAAGTGAAACTAGGCGAGCTGGAAAAGTGAAAAGTGAAAGTCGGAGGGAAAGCTTAAACTAATAAAGCGAGCACAGAATCAACCGCTTGAGTGAAAACCACTTGACCCAAAAGTCTTATTTTTCAAATACTTTGTAGGTCAGGTATGAAAGATAATATTGTTTTTAGGCTACAGAGCTCGCCGGCAAGCGATTTGAGTTAATGATATTATTTTAACTTCTAACTTCACTTGCAGTTGCATTTTATAATAATATTGGTTGAATCTGGAATAAATTTCTTAAGCACAACTGATGAACTTTTAGGAACTCCATCTTATTAGTCCGGAAAACGAACCCACTTGGTTATTAAAACATTGCGGCAAATTGCTACGCAACTTTTAGCGTCAATAAACTAAACGGCCAAAACGGGCGAGGCCACTCAGGCGAATCCTGGGTAAGGATAATCAGCACAGCTCAGACATCCTTTGAAGCCAGGTGGGTGGTGGCGGTTAAAGAGAAACAGAAACACCTGGGAGCGAGTCAAAAAACAATTTCGCCTCATTATCATTTCAACATATTGTATGCCCAAGTGTTTCAAATTGTTCAAAGAGAGAGGAGAGCAGGAAAACTCGAAGGACGAGTTGGGCTCCTGATGAAGAAGTTTTCCCTTTTCGTCCTCGTCGAGGTTGTTGCTGGATGTCGGATGTTGCGGGCGGGATGTTGGTGGGTGGCAAGTGTAGGTGCTGCCGGAAATCACTATGCTCATAAATGCGCCATGAATAAATTAACTCGCTGAAAAGCAAAAGCCAAGCCAAACTAAAAGCAGAGCAAAACAAAGGCGAGCAAATGGTGGCTGAGCAGAGCCTTAGATTTCAAACGAATGATAATAATAATTGAGGCAGCGACCCAAGTACTTGCACATTGGTCAGGTAATAACGCTGTACATGTACATTAAACAAACAAGAGTGTGCTGGGTATGAGTTGGCACTGAGAGAAAAATGTGTCCAGATCGTAATTAACGTAATATTCGTAAATGGATTCTCTAGGAATGTGGTCATTCATTTCCCAAATGGTGTAAAGGGATACTTTCCTAAATGTTAAGGATACAAGTGGGAGTTAGTGGGGCTTAAATCAGCTACAGTTCCTTAATTCAATTTATTTATTTATTGATTTCTTTTATTGATTCCAGAGCAACAAAAGCAACGCAAGCGGCAATAGTCTAAGCAACCGCTTAGTTGCTAGACAACATCAAAATTTCCAGAAACAACAGCTTTATCGATATTCCTGGTAGACCCCGGTGACCCTGGGAGCGTATTCTCGACCCCCGACAGGAGCAGTCACACCCCGCCAAGATGTCCTTTCAGCGGATCAATGTCAAACACGCCTCCATAGCCGCCCGCCAGCGGCAGTCGCGGTCGACCAGGATGACCCGGCACACCATTTTCAATTTAAAGAGACCCACCACCTTCCAGGTGCGCAAGTCGCTGGTGGAGTACGTGGACATGGAGCTAGCGGACATGGACACCTCGGTGTTCTATCAGCGCATCTTCATCCTGGCCAAAAACTGCCACTTGACGCCAGTTGAGTCCAAAGAGGAGTTGCTCGTCGATGCGGTGGTGGAGCAGGCTGAGCCTGAACCAGATGAAGCGGCGCCCATACAATTCATGGAGGATGTGATCTTCGATAACACAGAAACGGAATCACCCGTGAACACCGCGGATCCAACGCCCATTCCTGCGCCGGAAGAAGCTGCGACGGAAACTGCAGAAGTAGTCACCCACATGTTCCGTTTCAGTGAAGAAGATCCTGAAGAAGACTTTGTCGAAGAGGAGGAACTGGAAATTGACACCCAAGCACCTGATCAGCCCAAGGACTTCTTTGCCATCTTCAGCGAGCGCCTGCAGGAGCTGCATAAGCAGTGCAAGGCGCTGGCCATCACGCCCGATCCGATGTGCGGATTGTTTCTCCACATGGGCGAATACAGCATGCTGATGCTAGAGTCCTCCGAGGACATGATTGGATGCTTCACACGGGCCCTGGCAGACTGCTGTGAGACCTTCTGGTTGATGAACCGCGTCTTCCAGATCGAAGATCACGTGCAAGAGCTCTATACAAAAGATCTCATGTTTCGCCGCATCCCTTCCGTCTTTCTGAACGAGAAGTTTCCCACCTCCACACCCACCGATGAGTATCTCATGGGAAAGCAGCACCTGATCATCAAGGATAAGCTGCTGACCATCTGCCGGCTGCTCTCGGAGGGTCAGCCAGTGGATCCGGACGCGATCTCCACGCGAGAAAGCGACATGGAGGACGATATGCCAAAGTCAAAGTCCAAGAGCTCAATCCTAAGCGAACACTTGCCGGTGGAGGTGTTCCGAAAGCACCTGCCCGAGATCCAGCGCATCGAACTGGTCTTGGCTTCCACGCGATTCTACTACGAGTTGGGGGAGTTCGCCGGGCTCTACGGCCGGGTGCCCTTCGCCCCCGACGAGGACGGTCTCTTCTGGCCCATCCAGAGCAACTACACTCCTCCGAACATCTTCCGGCGCACTCCGTACGACATAAATCTCACATTTGGGGAATATGCCGCGGAGGCTAACAAGAGAAAAACCCACGGGAGCCTGGTCGGGAGTGTAGCTGACGAGGAGGAGGCTCCACCAAATGAAGAGACCCCGCCAAAGACAGAATAAGTGATTTGGTAATTTAGTTGTATTTTAACCTTACGTTTTGTGTCTATTGTATTTTCTAAGCCGTCAAGCGAACAAACTGTCAGTTCCAAAGAATTCGCTCCTCAGAAAGTTTCCGAACCTAAAGAATTCGCGTATAAATAAAGAAATCCCATTTATAGTACACATGATTTTTGGTAAATATACTTTAGCAGCCCCGTTTTTTGAGTGTGTCGTTATCAAGAAGGAGCGGCAGTTGTCGCTGTTATCTCTGAACCTCGCGCTCGGTTACAATGTTTTCGGCATTGTGCACATGACTGCATCTCATCTGAGGGCAGGTGGATTGGATGGAGCTGGTGGCTTCCGGGTACATGGATGTGGGGTGGGGGGTTTTCGGCTGTTGTGTGGTTTTAGCCCATTCGGGGCTGTCTTGTTTTGGCTTGCCACTTGAATGGCTCGACTTTGTTAACATAAACATAAATTCGCGGTGTGAGTGCGCACATGTGTGGGCTGGCTGGCGAATGGCTGAATGGTGCGCCTTTTAACATAAACCGCATCAGACGCCAGCTGTCAGTTGTAATACCGCCGGAGCTCCGGGCTTGCAGCTGTCAAAAGCCGCTGCTGCCATTTGGAGTCACTTGACAGTGGGCCAAAAGAACACGGCAGCTTATGGGGGATTGCGTGGGCTAAGGGTTGCCCGACTTCGATGGGGTTAAGCAGAGGTTTGCTTCAGAAAGTTCCCTAATAAAGTGGAATATTTACTCACGATTAATCATTCCCTGGGGTGAAGACGAAGGCGTTGAATCGTTAGTTTGTTTAACAAATCGAAAACAAGTTGTTTTTGTGTTTGGGTGATTTTGTTTTTTTTTTTTTTAAGCTCGTTACTTGTAGAGTAATTTTTTACATTTGCAGAAACTCTCTGCAAATTCAACATCTACCCACCTTAAAGCCTAAGCAATTAAATTAAATTACCACTCGGGGCTTGAAAGTGACGGCAGCCGCGAAAACATGTTTAGCAATTGAGCTGAAAAAGTTAATTAAACTTTGGACGACCCCGCCTGCTGTTGCTTTGCACCTGATCCTTCTGCATACTGCATGATCCTGCTGTTTGGCAAACGGTGGACATGCAATGACAAGGACACAATTCAATCAAGCGCCGCAGGAGCTGCGGCTCCTCGTGTGGCAACAACTGCCGAATAGACAGCGAGTGTCGCCGCATAAACAAGGACATTGCACTCCTGGGTGGCCAACGGCCTGCAGGTGGCTTTCCCTCGAGAGAGCGAGAGGAAAATCCATTTTCCGCTGCAGTTTTCATAAACTGCCAGACAGCACAGCAGCTGAAGGGGGGAAAACCACATCAAGGTTGACCCAGACAATGGCGATAAGCCGACGGTGCTGCAGTGGCTGCTGCTGCACTCCGTGTTTTCGATTCCGGACTTTTACTCGTTCTCCGGATTTTGGACTACAGACCACGGACTCCTGGCTCCGGCATGAGAATGTTACGGCTACGTGTGGCCCACAACTTGAGGCGCAAACTCATAAATTACAGAGACGGGAAAGAGGGCCAAAAAAGGCGGCTAAAATGACTTTTGGCTGCTGTACCGTTCTGTTCTCCTCCGTTCTGGCTGCTGCTGCTGTTTTTGGCCCATCAAAAGTGAAACTGTTTCTGCAGTCGCTCAGGGGCCGTTTGGGCGTGGCCTTAGCCTCCGTTTTACTCGGTCTGGGGCGCCAAGTCCAGGCATAATTTAAGCCAACTAAAGGTATTATGAAATCTTGAAGCTTCGTTAAATATATTATATTAGATTTTAGTTAACAGAAAATATACAAAAAAGGTCATGTGCTAATATTTCCTACTGGGTATTCAGCATGTTCCAATATGCATTTATAAAATCTGCAATTCATTTAAAACTACCTCTTTGTGGATTGTTCAATTTATAAATAATAATATAAACGCAATTTAATTGGAAGCAAATAATCTTTTTGCCGACTGAAAGTGCAATTAAAAGTTCGGTTTTCTAAACTCTGGCACTTTTCGTTTGCTTATAACACTTTAAAAGCAGACAAAAGCGGCTGGGAAATAGAGAGTGCAAACTAACTAAAATATATATTATGTGTTGTGTATACAAAAACGAAAACAATTTTGCGGCGCGATAAACGAATTTCCCGGCCTTTGTTTTTGCCAGCTGCCCCTGCCAGCTGCTCCTCCTTCCTCTTTGGCACGAAAAGGATTTTTGGCAGCAAAGGCGAGTCAAGGATAACATGGCAACGTTTCGCAGATTTGCAGGCAACAACGGAGGGGCTGGCCTAAAACGGCGAGGCAGTCTCCCCGACACGAGTCCGGATTGCATTTCCCAACTAAGTGACAACGTTTGCCAACTAAGTGTCAGCGAAAGGAACGACTTAAAGGAGGAGGACTTGGGTCGGGATAAGATCTGAATCACGGGGAGGGAGGCTGCAATTAGTCAAATGAGCAGGACGTGGGCCATATTTCAACGGGATAAGACAACTTTTGACTTACGGCTGCCCAGTCGGCAAACTTTTCCACAATTTATGCCTGCCAACTTATTGACTTTTGGCTGAAGAAATTGCGTGGGCCGCTGTGGGCCACATTCATCATACGCCTAGTGGTGCAGGCTTTAAATCAAATTGAATGCCTGGACTTTAATTCCCAAAACAATCACAAACTTTCGCCATAAAAGGGACGCTAAGCATGTCCTTAAACCACAAAAACGAGTGCGGAAAATATGAAAGAAATTAAAAATAATAGCGCACATAAAACCACAAGCTACATGGGGAGGCACGGAAATTAAGCGTGAAAAAATCAGTGAAAATGCCTGGAAAATAGAGCAATGCCCAAGCCGACTGACTGGATGTTTGGCTGACTGGTTGACAGTCTCGTCTGGCCTTGGAAATCCGACCATTCAGGCGCGCTTAATTTCGACCATTAAGTATATCTCATTTCGAGGTTGCTTACATGCGTGCGTGCCTCTGCCTAAAAAACACTTCGAGAAATACATTCTATATGCAGTATAAGCATACTTATAGCTTCGAAGTGTTTGAAAAACCAAATCCTATCTGAAATTTGAATTTGGTGGCTTTTAAATGTGATTTTTTGCCAGTGCACTTATGCATATTTGTCTGTTCGCGCTTTTGTTTATCTTGAATTCGGCTGTCGCCCGTTTATTTTTTACACTTTGCCCCACATATTTATTATCATGTCGGTTTCGGTTTGCGTTTCCGTTTCCGCTGCTTTCCCGCTCTAATGAAAACCTCCGACTGTCCTTTTTTTTGGGACTGGCATGGCAAATGTTTATTATGTGATTATGCTCAAGTTTAGCGCCCGTAGCGCCCGAGTTCTATCCCAGGAATTCCTGTCCTGTCCCGGTCCTTTCCTTTTCCCGTTTCCCGCCTGCTCCTTGCTCCTTGCCACTTGCTCCCTGCTGACTGCTGACCGGCGGCAGGATTTGGCCTTTTGCCTGAATTTGTTTGTTGTTATTGTTAGATTTCCATTTTCCTTTCTTCTTCTTCTTGTTTTGTTGCTTTAAAGCTTTTGACATTCCTTATGGCCGGTTGTCGTTGGATCAAGACCCTGCGTTGTCGTTTTAAATTGCATAGTTACAAGTGTCGTTACTGTTTCTGCCATCCCTGGCAGTCCTCGTCATCGCAGAAACATTGAAACGATGATTTATAGGAGGCTGCGGCTAAGACTGCTCGTAAGGTCAAAGTTCAGACAGTAGATCAGGTTCTAAGCAGTGTAATTGGAAGGCCAGGACTCCCCAGGGGTCGCTCATTAGGCCAGCACTTTCTGGAATTCTTTGAAAAAAGGCTTCTTGAAATTCCATAAACAACGCTCGTCGGGATAAATACTCGCCGCCACTTGGGTTAAGTAAAGTTCATTGCGCCACGAGCATTTCATAAATATTTTTAGCTCGCTTCAAGTGCTGGATTTAATTAGATACGAGTATACGAGCATATCTGTACAAGAAAGAGCTGGGCAAACACATCGCAGTGAAACATTTGGCAAAGTAAACATCTAGAGCGATGCCATTAAAAAGCATTTCCCAGTTAGGGCGCCCAGCGGGTGCGGGAAATGGATGGGAAATGTAAGCGGAAAATTGGGGGAAGCTCGGTGGCATTGTGCGAACAGTCAAGCAGTGTTTTCGGTACGCAGTAATTAACTGGTCTGTCACATAAGTCGCATTAACACAATGTTATAAATGTTCTTGCAGCTGCTTCTTCTAGTGCCGAACATTGCATGTCGGGCACATTAAGTATACGCCACATGCGGCGCATTTACATAGATTTGCAGTGTTCGTGGCATGCGAAATGGCAGGCAGCTTATTAATTCCTCTTCCACATGACTGCTGGGTGTGCGTGTGGAAAAAGTTTTTGTTTCCCCAAAGTTTCGTCTTCAACTTGGCCAATCTCTTCCAATGCAAATTAATTAAAGCCGGATCCTGTTAAAGGTTCACTCTCGGTTTCTGTTCAGTTAATTAAATTGCCATGTGAGCGGCCATGAATTGAGTTAATTTGCGCAAATCCAATGCACAATCAAAAGCAGCAAATTATCTTCAATATTTTCCTGCCGCCTGGCCGTGTGCAGTTTTTCCAGCGTAAATTGACCGGATAAAAACTGCAAAAAAAGCGAGGAAAAATAATTCCGGCTGCCTTTTGATTTAATTTTGCGGCCGTTGGTCGTGACAAACTTTATGGAAATCGAATCCAAACTGCCGGAGCAGAGCAACATTAAGTTTAAATTAATGATTGCAGTTTGCGTTTGAATGCGTTTGAAGGTGTGTCGTGTGACTTAATTTCCTTGTCAAACTGACGGATCTGGTGAATTAAATATAATTTTATTTGAGTGCTCCTGTTGTTAGCTTGCGTAGGTATTTACTTTCAAAGTGAAAGTCAGTACATGTTGAAACTTCTACATTTAAATATCGTTGGCTGATTATCAATAACATGTTCGCACAGTTGGTTAAATAAAACCAAAACACGCACACAATTATCGCCTCAAAATATTGATTATTAAGCGCATTTCAAATGCCATTTAAGTGCCACGCCCCCTCACAACGCCTCGCATTTCTAGTTTTTCCCTTTTGTATCGTGTGACCTCTGTGTTTGGCAATTTTTTGCTCTGCTGCTTTGCATAAAAAGTGACAATCCCTGGTCTGCGTGGTTTTTCCTCCCCTTTCACCGATTATTTTCCGCTCGCCCATTTTCCCCTACAGTTTTTGCACACTTGTTTAGAATGCAGAGCACCATTTGCGGCTGCTAATGAAGTAATTTCCAGGCATATCACGCATAATCCAGGGCACGTGAGCTACTTACAATGTAATTCGTTGTCTATTTGTCTGATATTGAAAAACGTTCCTCACAGCGCAAGGGGTTTAAGCCACGCCCTCTAAACGCCCCCTCAATCAACCCACTGCTAATCAGAGCTGTTGACAATGGCTAAAAGTCAATAAAAACAAAAACAACTACCCACCATTTCCTTTGTTGTTAATAGCTTAACAAGACAAAGAAAATAAAAACATATAGTATTGTAGTACACAGATCTAATATAAAATTAAATCTAATATGTGTCCACTTTACTTCGATTTGTTCCCTTTGGCTAGCTATTTCCTAGCCAATCGCTCAACCCTATTGCTAATGCCACGGAATGCTGCATACTCTCAGGCGCACAGCCAGGGTCGACTGTTTGGACTGTTCAAGTGCAATTCATTGTGATTATTACGTGCCATGGCATTGAAAACGCTTACTTGCACACATCGATGCTGTGGATGTGGCTGCGGGATGGCATCGATTCGATCTCTGGCCCCCGGAATGTGGGCGGCCAAAGTGGGCGGGAGTGGTGTTATTAATTGCTTACAGCATATTTCAATATGCGATGTAAGCCGGGCCACACAGCTTGACCATCGGAGCAAAACAGCTTAATAACTTAATGCTCGGAAAAGTTTCACACCCATAGAAATGAATGCGGGAGGGAAAACGGACAGTGAATGCCGAGCTGTGAACCAATACGCACAATAAGTAACGATTACAATCTCAATTACTTCGACCTTCTGTGGCTGCCACGCCCCCTCTTTTCGTTGGGGAAAATTAACTAGAATGGATCCATCGCCCGGATCAATGAGCAAAAGCCCCAACTAATCTCTGGGGCCGAACTCACTCTAATTATACGCAACATAAAACTCACTTCCCAGTTCCCCAGAACTTCCTTCCGCCTCGAGTTCAATATTTATTGACTTGACTTGTCTGGGGACTAAACGATTGCCTTAGTTTCTGTTGCTTTTGGCTATTAAAACTTGGTTCTATCGTTGCTCGGTTGCAAATAAATAAAATAATAGAGTTATATGTACTGATAGGTCAGTGGTTCTTGTTTAAGCATAACTTCCAGTCTCGTTTCAATCAATTATTATCCTCTTTCTGTGGTAAAATGAAAAAATATGAGAACCTGTGACAGCATAATTGGCCATTGCATATTTGAATAAATAAATAAAGACACTTAAAGGCAATTAAAAAGGTGTGGAGGAGCTTACCCAAGAAACTTGGAAAATTGAAGACACTTTATGGCAATTCGTTCCGGTATAATTGATGTGGCAATTGAGACAGGCATTTGAATAAAAGCTGCAACGAATGCATTTGATTTGCATTTGGTAAGTTGAGACTGAAGTAGTCATGTGACATGTGATGATATGAAAATGGCTGTTACAGCATCATTAAAATTCTTGTCAAAATGGGCATAACTCAGTGCCGTCAATCTTAATACGTAATCACCGCAAATGCCACGTTAGCTCTCTAGCCCCTATTTTTGCCCCCAGTTATTTGTGTCTTTTTTACAAGCTGCTCTACTTGCAGCGTAAAAAATGCAGAGGGTTAAGGCTATCTCTCCGCTGTCTGCAGAAGCGTACCACATGGCGTACACGCAATTTATGACACGGACAGACCCTGGGAACTATGTGTTTATTGGGTTTTGCAGGAGGAGGGGCTGGGAGCGACTGGACCGGAACATAAAAGTTGCGCGATAATAACGAGAGCTAATGCCGCACTCAGAACGCTTTCCTCTGCACTGGGAACTATTTCTATAAGTCAAGATCTCGGAATTCTACGGCACTAAGTACTATGTATACCCCACTATGGAATGGGGAGGTCTTCAGCCGAAATACAAATAGAAAGAGGAGGATAGCAATGTTAACCCTGCAAGGATAACACTTTTCGCTGAGTGTGGCCTCATAAACTTGCCCTGCATAATCTGTTCCTACATATTCCTGGTATTTTCGCAAGCAACTTAATTTCTTTGCCGGCAAGCTGACTAAAATGTTCCACATAAAGCACTGCAGTCCTTAAATTTTCCTGGCTTTTGCTGACTCCTCCAGCCAAGTTGTCAACAATGTGCTGGGGGTATCTGAACTTTGTTGTGCGGGTTAATCATATGCAGAGGAACCGCAGAGAGGGGGGCCACATGCGTCACTCCGAGATTGTCCGAGCGTGCGCTGAAAAAGTGCATTCAATCTTCGTCCATGTGGCTTTCGGGGACTCGAATGTGCCACAGATTGCTGGGGGGCGGGAGCAGGGGGTTTGGTGTGGAGGAAATTGTGCCCGGAAAATATTTGCAATGTGTGCCAGGCATTTGTCGTTCATTTTGATTGCGCATTGTGTGTGCAGGAGCTTTGTTTTGAATTTTTATTCGACATTTAATGGAATTGCTGGCATGTTCCGGCTCTGCTTTATGCGATTTATTGCTTGTCACAACTGAAGCCATCAGAAGTGCAACAGTTGTGGCCTAGACTGATGGCTCTCTGATTTCCCGATCGGAATGCAACCGCCGCCTTGAACTTGCGCAGGGAAGCGGCGCGAAAGGGAAATCGCATTAAAACGCATTTTTAATTAAAATGAAAGCAAAGTTGGTGGCTTAAGGGAAAAGCGTCTGCGGTTTACGTTGCTCCGGAGCAATGAAGATTTAAGCTGGCCGCAGAAAATTAATTAAAATTATATAAACATTCCCAGGGACAGTCGGGCATAAAGAGGAATAAACATGGCCATCCAGCCTGCCGGCTGCTGATGATGATGCCCATGATGAAGGCGATGCGGATGCGAGTGCGGATGCAGATGCGGATGCGGACGGATGGTGGCGACGATTGCGGGCAATATCAGCAAATAATTCGCATGCATTCCGTCCGAAACTCACGCTGTTTGAATTGCGCAAATCGGATTTGTACGTGCCTACAAGCCAGAGGGTTTGGACGGGCACGGATCTGGTTCTGGTTCTGGATCTGGGTGTGAGTCTGGGTAAGCTGGACAAATGTTTGGCCAAGCGGTTCGCCTCGGTGTGTGCTCATATGTGTGGTTGTTTGAGCCAACATTTGATCCGCCATCACCAACCCTCCCCCCAACCCGTGGCCCCTGACCCTGCATTTGCCTTTGGCTCCACGCAGTCGCACACACACACACACACAGCTCGGCTTTATTTACTTGCATTTTTTGTGTTTGATTTCGAATTTAGCGCGCACAATTTCGCTCTCCTCTACCAGCTTTTTGTGTTGCATGCTTTGCTGCTGTACACTCTGAATAAAACAGGCACGTTTAAATATGCCAATTAATGTTTATTATAAATTTTATTCCATGTAAGCATTTGGAAATATAAGAGTGGCACGCAAGAGTAGAATTTCTTTTACTGTTCTGAAAAAATATAATTTATTTCAGGTAGCATTTGAGATATATACTGTCTGCTAGTAATACTTTGAAAATAAATTTAACAACGTTTTTGAAATAAAGTGTTGTGGTAGTGTAGTGTGCGATGCACTGGGCTTGGCAAACGTTTTGGCCGCCTGGCTGACTGCCACTTTGACCTATTTGGCAGCAGGAGCCAGCCAAGTCAGCGCAGTCACAACGAATCCTCACGGCAGTCCTGCTCGCAGTAGTCCTTCCATTTGCATGCAGCACAACGAGGCGAGCCATAACGAGTTGAAAGTTACCAAGCCAAGCGGACATGACAGTGCCAGCCGAAAGCTGGCACCACAATGCGCACACTGTGTCAGCCAGTAAGTGCTGTTTGCATACTTTCGCTACGCACTGTCCGGCGTTTATATGTGATCGTATTATCGGCAGCGCAATTTATAGGCCTTCGATACTTTATTGAGTGGCTTGTAATAAACATTTCTGGTTTGGCCTCCGCGCACCGCCGACCACACGGCGTATGCGCAATGTCCATACCATACATGTGTTTATGGTGGCAGGACTTTGGCGCCGTTTCGACGACAAGTGAGTCGACTAAGCCGAAGGACGAAATAAATTTGCTGAAAAGTCAGGCAGAACATTTTAAATTACTCCTCGGTATTAGTGTCACTTAATTGATTTTTAATATTTAATTCGTAGGGCATGCCGTGAGTCTTGCGGCTTTCGTTTAAACGCGATTCCGACTGACTGATGTTCTTTTGAGGTTTATTTAATTTAATTACTTTATTTATGAGCGCAAACCATTGTGGCTCGGTTTTTGTGTGTGTCTTTCTGTGGCCACACATATATCGACTCGGGAAGCCGCTTAAAATATAAACAGTCGCGTACAAAATACTAGGGAATCTTTGAAGCTTTAATATGATTGATACGTATAAGAATAAATCACTTCGAGGCTATTTATTGCGTTTAAATGATTTAGAAATATTTATTTTTGAATAATAATTCAAACATTTTATGGCTTTGAATGCGACTGTATATTCATATGCATTTTCATACCGATTTAAATATATGTATTTTTATTGCATTTACCATGCCTGGTAAATTCATCGAATTTTAATTTACTTTCCTCTGTTGCATATTGTTTTGCTCCATTTTGGTTGATTTAAAATCGAATATTTATTTATTATGCCATGGCTACCGGTTTTTATTTCGCTCGCCTCGTTTGGCAATTTGATTAAAGTTTATCCCGGCATTTTTTGTTTGCATTTGTGCATTTGCAGTTGGCATTTCATTTGGATTTTTGTGCTCTTAAAATGCAACGCGAATTTTGTGGCAGTCGCCGCTTCATTAGCGCCGCTTAATTGCCTCATTCAGAGCTGAACGGTTTTGAAATGGGTTTCTTTGTTTTTCCGCAGCCGCCTCAAGCCATTTTCAAGTAGGGAAGGAAGGAAGTACGGCAATTTGCTGTCATTTTGAAATCATTTACATGAATTCCCCATCCGCTGTGTGCTTTGCTAATTATCCTTGCCATGTGAGTGCAGGAATTCGGCGGAATTTCCACAGTCGCTTTTACTATTGTTTTTGGCCATCGGAAAATGTGCAATCCCAGCGGGTATGGCATCAATTAAAGACTCAATAAAATTCAATCGAACACGATGTTTTTCCCTCGATTGAGCCACTAATTGAGCGTCCATAAAAGTCGATGCGGCTTGACTAGTATTGAGCCAGTGGCTGCCAAACTGTTGGCGGATTGCTAAATGCGCAATTTGTTGAAAAAGTCAGCGGAAAAACTGTCAATAGTTGTACGGGATTGTGCAACGAAAGTGAGTGGGATTGAGACATGGTGTTTGATATTTGTCGACATCTCTCACTATATACATATGAAGACGAGCTTTCGCTTTACATATTTAAAATCTAAAGACAAACCATTAAAAGTCATGTAAAAAAATAAGAAAAGCGCAAAATGACAATAGAGTCCCCTACCATTTTTGGTAACATTGCGCGGAGCAAAATGCTTGGGCAATTAATACAAATGACGCTGATGAGCGGTAAGGAGCTCGGCACGGATGCGGATGCATCCGCAGTGGGAGATGCCGAGGAGCAGCTAAAAGCCAGTCCAAAACGAAATGAGCAAGGCTCGATGATGGGGAAGGACGAGGGCTAAGGAGAAGGAGAAGCAGCTGCAATCTCAACTTCACATGCATGAAAAATGCAGCTCATCTTCTTAATGCGCGCGACGTGCCAGCGGAGCAGTGGAGCAGTTGGGCGGCATGGAGCTGAAGATGGAGGGCAGGAAACGAGGGGATTCCAGCAATGAAAGCTGTTTACTCACTCTCATCACATCCCCCCTGCTACCACCACACGCCTCTGACTTGTTTGTTTGGCTGGATTTTGCTATAGCTGTTGCTGAACATGCTCTTTTGGCTGCCTTGGCAAATTACCGTCAATGGATATTGTACACTTCAAAAATGGGAAGCCACAACGAATTTTAACATATTTTATCCCAATGGTCCAACATCAGGATTAGATAGCTAACGACGATAATGCAAGTGTGGTAGATATGCATATGCACACAACTACTTTTTTAAATTATGCAAAAAGTAAGAATAGGTCTGATTCTTATAGTGCTCAGCGCTGTGTTTGTATTGGTGAGCCAAAGGGTTTTGGTGCCAGTGTATGTGGATTAACGCTTTATAAATTGTTAATTATAATGAGTCCAGCAGCGCACAAAACTACGGGACTAACAATAGCGACATGATTTACATGAGAGCTTAACGTTTTATGCGGGCAGAGCCACAGATGAAAAACTGGAGCACGTAGCGGGCAAAGGGGTGAGAAAATTGTCCAGCGGCGTCGATGGGTTAGGTGGGTTATCCTCTCGGAGCCACCTCATTATGGCCAGGAAGCCTGTGGGCGCTTATCCGACTGACATTTCATTTTTACACATCAACAGCTGCCGAGGAGCGCACGTTCCACAGGGCGTATGGGCGACACCACATGGCAATATGGATAAAGCCCAGAGCCACATAGTTATGGAATTAGAATTACAGCAATAACAATCACGACTATAATGTCGCGTGGTTGGGTGGCTCGCTGGATGTGGATGTGGATGTGGATGTGGATGGATGCTTTATTTGGCGGGATATTTTATATGCAGCTGGAGCACTGATGATGCAGCTTACAACTTAAAAATTTTCCTTCATTTATAATGCAATGCAGAGAATGTTGCACGCTCACACATTGTCTCCGCTTCTTCAACCAGCTTAGCAGCGACAGAGACGGCTATAAGCGGGTGAAAGAGACGGGCGTAAGCGGGAGAAAGAGACAGGCACTCACACACGCATTACAGACACGTGCTTAGCCAGATGATGATGATAGATTTGCTAACAATTGCTGCGCTCGAGCCGAGTCCTGTTCCTCCCATCTCCGTCCTGCCATCTCCGTCGTCCTTATCTTGGGCAATGCCGAACAATGGAAGTGGGCCACCGTTAGTGGCGACCTGGAAATGCCCTGACAAAGGGGGGATTAGAAACCCTACACAAGCTTTTGGATTTGGGTAATGCTGAGCCATATTATTACCGTAGAGTAACAGAACACTCAGAGAAGGTAAACAGAACAGGTGGCGAACTTTAACATCCAAATAAATGGAAAATTCAACCAATCATAGTTGCACAATTAATGAATAACCTAATTAACATACGCTTAATGCCAATTAACGTCATAGATGGCATCAATAATAAATAAAGCGAGAAATATATAAAATGTTATTTCGCCCATTATTAAATGTAAATTAGCTTTATAATGAACACAACCTATTTACTACTAATTTTGGTTAATTGGGCTCATTATTTAAACAAAGCGCCACATTAAACTAATTAAATAACTTAGGGCATACTAATACATATACCTTACTTGCGCCCTTTTTGGAAAGAGTATTTGCAAATTACTTCAGCATATTGTCAGACATTGTTGCTGCCGCTGCCACTCAGCCCCATCTTCCAGCTCCAGCTCCGCCTATCCCCAATCCCCATCCTGTCCTGCTCCATGGGCGTTCTACTACTTTGTGATAAATTTGCCGCCATTTAATGTTGCTGCAACACCCACGCGATCAGCAAGGCCGCCTCCTCTGCAGGATATAATTTTTCAAGTGGTATGAAATCCGTTTCTGCCTATAAGTAAAAATCTAAGTAAGCAGAACATTTGCAGATCACCTAAAAGGTCACATCAACCAAAATTGCCTACAAGTAAAACATTTTACCATAATAACATCAAACAAAAAAATTTAACGAAACTATAGAAACTATTTTTTTGAATTTTTTATTATGGCCAATAAATGCGCTTTGATTTGTGTACAAAGTAAGTGTTTGTTGCATGCATTAGATATTATTTAGACTATTGAAGAAGACTTGGATGTAGGGGGATATTTGGGGATTGGTTTGATTTTTTTGCTGGCTCAATTGGCACATTGTCATTGACATGCTGGGATGTCAGTGGTTCCCTTTGGTCGCGGAGAACCAACTAATTGGGATTCAGCTTGACTTCAGCAGTGGCAGCGTTGAGGCGCGATTTGGTGGGAAGGTTGCGCTCCTTCTTCTCCACAAAGATCTGGTAGTGACCCTCGCCGTAGCCGAAGCCGTGCATGCTCTGGTGCATGGCAGCGGGGATGATGGTGAAGCCGCGGCGGCGCTTCTGGAGGATCTCCCTTTCCGGCAACTTGACCTCCTTCTCCTCTTCCTCGGCCGGATGAACGGCGCGGTTCTCGATGATGCAGAAGAGCTGCAGGCACTTGCGCATCACGTAGATCATCAGCAGGATGATCAGGTTAGTGGCAAACAGATGTTTGCGCGGCGCTAGGAATAACATCCTGGGCACTTGGCACTGGGTCTAACTATCACAGACTCAAAAACTAACGCTCTCAACGGACGACGATTCGGGGCTGACTATCGCTGTGGAAGGACATCGACGGAATGAAGGATTCACAACCAAATCGCACCATATATAGTATACCCAGAGAACCTACCTCTACCTAAGTACCTTCTGTTAGATGGCTAGGTAGACCAGTAGGTACCTCTGGTTTTCCATGGGTTAGGATTGTACCTTAGGGAACTACCAGGTAATGGTACACTGTATTTAGTCCTTCAGATTAGGTAATCAGCCAGAACGGCAGCGACCAAATGTGTTTATGATTTTGCGAAAAATATATCCATTTGGTATCGACCTCAACGACAGGCAACGAACGGACCATCAGCAGAAGTATCTGCATCTGTGGCCGTAAATACAGCATTATCTTTCCTTCCACGGAACGGCAAGTCTGAGCAAGATGATAACAAAGGTCCTGTGCGGCACAGCGAGAAAATTTAGCTAAAATAAAGTCCACATTTGCATGACTATATATCCAATGTTACACTGTAACTTTTATATTCCATAAACTATTATTGCAAGTAAAAGTATCTTCATTCTTATTGCATGTCAATAAGTTTCACTTCATCTTCATATAAAAATTCGTGCATATAATCAAGAAGTTAGTCTCTTGGGTTCTTATTCTTCCATCTACCAATATTTCATTGGCATAATATTATCTAAATCATCTTAAAATATATTTTTCAACAATCTGCTCCTTAGGATCTCTTCGAAATCCTCTTACCAGAATATTCACTCGTTTAGCTCGCAGTAAGCCCATCAAGTTTGCCCCCGAGCCCCGAATCCCGGACACATTTTCGCCTAGTGCACTCCTCACATAGCTTCCTGCCCCATTGATGCGACTGCACCAAAGTGAATTTCCCCCGGCATTGTCGCCGGCTTCCCTGGCAGAAAAAGTGGCATAAATTCACAAATTGAATATAAATAAATTTCCTGCCAGGCAATCGAACCAAAAAAGGGAATAAATATGCCGAAGTAGGCGGCCACACACTCCTCTGTACATATAGATACAGATGGATAGATATGTACCCTGTAGCACGTGCCACGCCCAGTCAATTGAATTTGAATGTGCACCAAAAAATGGGCCATAAAAATGGCTAAAATATGTTGGCCAGCAGGAAAAGAAGACGGGAGAACAGCTGGCAGCAACCTCCATTTAATCAATAGCCAAAGTACCACACTCATTAGGAAAACTAAAAGTTTTTTCGCTTTTCACCTGCTTAAAATGCGCTCTGCTGCTGTCAAAAAAAAACTTGTAAAAAGGGGAATCCCCGAGGAGAAGCTGACCAAAGTTTTGAGAAAGACCTCGGTTGAAACAACCTCATTGGCCGCTGCGGCGACTTTTTGCTTTCTGGCTTCGATTTTCCGCACACAGTGCATCCCAAAAGTCCGGCACCAGCTGCGGCCCCAGCAATTTGCCATCATTTGTTGACTTAATCATTTGATTGCGTTTTTCTGCACGCGCTGATTGAATTTTCCAGCGCAACCGCAGCCCAAAAGGAAGTCGAGAGCCAAGGCGAAAGTTTTGGGCGTGTCCCTTGGTCGGGCAACTCTGCTGGGAAATCAAGCTAATTAGTTTAATTGATAGTTGTGACTCGGATCGCCCGATTTGGTTTTGCAACTTCACTTTGCCCCAGCGAAACACGCAAACAAATCTGAAAACTTTTCAGCGAGGGAAGCACAAAATGGTTGGACAGTTGCAGACAGATGACGATATGATTGGGATAAAGCAAATATCTCTTCTCTCCTTGATTCAATTGCTTGATCGTTAAAGTTTTGACAGTGCAAATATTTAAGCATAGTTATGGTGATATTCAGAAGATGAATTTCATAAGTCAAATCATAAGTTGACTTGAATTTATATTGCCCGACATAAATCTACGAACACCTCATTCTAGCCACATTTCTCTTTGTATATTATTTTATTTCCCTCCCCCCGAAAATAAATCAACAATCAATTGCAGATAAATATTTCGCCTCAATATTTATACGTGCCGCATGTGCCGGCATTAAAGATGAGTTTGGCAAGGACGCACAATAAATTTGGGCCACCATTCGCCGGTGTTTCTACATGAGGTGCTTTCGGTGCTACGTGACCGGCCAAGCTTTTCATAAATATTTATGATGCGCCACCGATCTGCATCCCAGCCATTGTTCTAACTGATTTTCCGCGCTGCGCATAGAAAACACAAAATAAAGTCAACAAAAAGTGAGCCTGGCTTTAACCTGCTGGCACGCAGGCAGTTTCTCAGTTAGTTAACCGTGGCCAAGTCAGTCGACAATAAATTATGCATTAAAAAGTTCAACTGGCTTTTAATGTGCCGGGGTCCATGCTCCTTCAGCATAATGATGCTCTTCGCGAATTTTTTTACACTTGCCAAAACTCGCAGTTACATATTTATTAAGCCAGATATGCCACTTTAATTACATAGTTCATTGTTTTCAATGATTTTAGCTGTACACACAGGACATCTTGTTTTGTATATTCTGAATAGTCACGAGTGCAGTTTGGTTAGGAACTTTTTCCAAAGTGCTTGTACGAATATATATATTTACCTTTCACTATCTGGGCTACCTGACGCCAAAGTTCGCCCCGTCAAGATGCCCCGTCTGGTTGGCCATTCTAAGGACATTATTCTGCAGTTGCAGCCAAAATTTATTCTAATGCGATTTGCATTTATTTCGCTTGGCGTAATCCTCGCTTCCCGCTCGACAGCAAGAATCAGGCTTAAATTCTATTGAAATTGCCATTTTCATTCGGTTAGACAACACTCTGCTGAACAGGCCAGTTTATGGCCTTTCAACTGACCATAATGCTAAAAACTGTCTGCTTACTTAGCTGAAGGATTGACACAGCCAACAGAGAGAAACGGGCAGACGAGACCATTAGCCAAAGGTACACAGCAGGCAAACTAGCAGAAGGAACAGGATCGGGAGTCCGAGGAGGAGGTGCATCTGCAGCTGCATCCATCAGACCAAACAATTTCCGTCAAATTTCCATGCGCCGACAAAAGCTTTTCACTCGAGTGCCAGACAAAAGGCCAGACCAGAAAACAGGAGCTCAGAATGCAGGAAGCCAGGCTAACTGCCGAACAACGACGACTATATGCCCTATTTGCAACCAATTGGATAACATGGCTCTCTATTTATGTTTTGGTAACTAGGTTAGTTAGAAAGAAGGAACTATCATCTAGCATTTATCCATTTCCAATATTATCTTCCAAGCCATTTAAAGGGTATTTTCATATTCGATAGAACCAGTCGCTTGGTTCGCCTGCTTGGCAGGCATTTTCAAAGCCCATTACTTTGCATTTTGCACCTAGCAACAATATTAGGGCGGAACACGTCACTAATGGGCGTGGCAGGCACCGCCAATGCCTTCACTTTGGCATAAATCCAGAAAATACCAAGTGTAAATCTTTGGCCAAGCGAGACGTGCAAATGATTCCGTGATGAAGGCTGTCATTCCGCTCAGATACTTTTGACCCGATTTCGACTTTAACATTGAAAATTAGTCGAACGAAATGAATTTGAAGAGTAACGAACACATTAAGAAGAGTTCCAGTTTCAAAACCACATGTTAATTTGGTCTCATTCAAGGCAATGCCGACGGAGGGGATACGGAGTCATTAGCCAAGTTCGCCTGCATCCACCAATGTCATTCGAATGTCATTAGTGGCAAGAGGGGCGGACGGGGCGTCGTGTGGCAGGTGAACTATGTCCTGTGGCCGGGGCTGCATGCAGATGCAGCGTAATTTGATTTCGCTGCGAGCCCCCAAATGCCGAGCGGGTCGGCAAGGTGCTAACAGGATTCGGGATTCCGCCACTTGGTCAGCAGCAGATGCATTTGATTAAACGCCGCACGGGTGTTGCCTTTCTTGGCCAAGCAACCATTTCGCTTGGCCTCTGATCCTGAATCGTGTATCGTGAATAGTAGCATCTAGCCTTTGCCATTTTAATTGCATTGGAAATTAAAAAGGCTTTGCATACTTTTCATCGCCGTATTTATGGTTTCGATTCGTTATTTATGGCACTGGGCGAAACCGTCGTTGGCCACTCGCGGCAACACATTCAATTTGCAGTCCATGAAGATTTATGATTTGAGCCACAGCCCCGAGCGAGTGCAATAGGATTTTCAAATGCTTTCCATTTAGCAAAAACTAAACACATTTATTGTGTAAACTGTTGTCGAAAGAGGCCAATGGTTTTTTGAATATGTACTTGTCCGCTGTGTCCAACAAAATAGAGCCAAGTTTTATCTCATCCCTCGAGAGCTAAATAAATATTTATTTATTTGCTCGTTTATTAATATTTGAACCGATTGCAGGCTGCGTAAAAAATGCCGTAAAGAACACACAAATCGAATTCATTTGCATTTTATTGCAATGTGTGAGTGCTCTTTTTCTGCCAATCTCATAAAAATTAATAATAAAATATGAAAAGTTGAGCATTTTTTCGACCTATCTTCGGGGTTCGATCAAAAAGCAATATTCTGGAGTGTGTTTTATTTTCTGGTTTGGCATTATGAGGTTTGGCATGTTTGCATCAATTATTTGATAGTCACTTTTGGAAAATGAAATCCATAAATATTTATGTTTATCTGGGTAAATATTCGATTTTGTATGGGTGAGCACATTATTTGCGATATGAGCATTGTAATTTCAATGTTATCCTTGGTCTCTGTTTATTCGAAACCCAATAATTTGATTTAATTGGCGTGTCATTTAGGTTTGTTGTATATATAGTTTGTTGCTATATGAAATTTGTGTTTTTTTCAAGTGCGTTGAAAAAATGTCAGTTGTAACATAAAAAAATGCAGTTTAAAAAATTTTTTACCTTTAGAGAATGCATTCTTAATTAGTTAAGTGGCGACATAACATATCTTAGTTGACTTGTTACTTTTTCAGCTGATATATTCCAATATTTCAATCAATGCTTTCTGTTTTTTTGTTTAACTTTTTAACCTTTGATCCGTAATAAATTTGTTGTTAGTACGCTCTTTTGTTAATACATGACATTGGGGCTTTGTAGAGCTTTTTCCCCGCTCACCGACACTGACTCTCTCATTCCATATCGCAACCGAAACTGACTAAGCATATATCTTCCCCCAAAAGCTTCCGATGGATCGCTCTTTTTAGTTCTCCTGTTTATAGGGTCTGTTTATAGGGTCCGTCGTTCCCATTCTCTTAAATCAGTTCTCCCGATTTCTGATTAGGAAACCCCGCTGATTGAAGTTCGGTCTCAGTTGGGATTTAATCGGCTTCTCTGGCGAATTACGATTTAGTTTTGTTTATGCCCCGCTGGCGGGCACTACGCTTCGGCTCGATCTCGCTAGTGTTCAACTAATTTAGTTAGTATAGTATAAAAATAGAAAAGTTTCCCCAAACACATTGCGTATATATTTTCCGACACGGCGTGTGTCGGAATTAGTTGGGATTTATATTGTATTATTCACCGCGGAGAGATCAGATCGCCAACTAAAATGACATCGAATGTCGAGGGTCGAGGCAACCCCAACGAGCCACATGAACAGGTAATTATATGGAGTTGATTGGATCCCCGGCGGGCGTCTATTATAAAGATTAGCTAGACGTTAGTCGACCTGTTATCGAGATCGACGGATCAGACACGTTCAGCTGCCCCTTGCTTTCGTATTTCTTACCTTTGAACGGAATTGCATTCTTATCGCCTTGGACTCTTCGAGCTGATAAGATTCCCGCTAATGCGGAATCAAAGTCAATGTCTACTTGGAGCCATCAGCTACCGGCGGAATGTTGTTCTGGTTAAGTGTAATGCTGGCAAAAACTTTCGTCATAAACCACTTCTGATGATCTGGAAAACAGCGCTGATAATGGCTTCATATCATAAAGATATTAATCTGCACTTGTAAATATAAAGGCAAAAGTACAAACACCTGACACAATAGAAACTTTGCCGTCCAATTAATCGTTCTTTTTGTTTGCAAAATCTTTACTGTTTGACACCAGCTTTTTGCTTTGTGTACGCTAATGGGTTCAAATTAGTATTCTTCGATTATCTAGCTCATTAGGAGTTCATCAAACTGTCGGGCGGATGCTCTAAAAGTTCTCCGTTCCATCTTCTTCTGCTATATATATATATATATATAGCCCCTCGGAAAATGTCGTTACAGTTGAAAGTGCTTGGCGCTAATTTTCAAGTTGAGCGACCGTGCTAAACCGAGCTCGGAAAAAGTTTCTCTGCGGTGGCAAACTACGAAAATCCATTTGTTCGAACTTTGCGGGGTTTGCATGTGCAGCAGCATCAGTCAATTGCAGTGGATACACAATCGCATATCGATTGGAGCCGAAACTAAGTAAGAACTAGATGATAAATTGTGGCCCAGGCAGCTAGTGGCACTGCGGGGCCTCCTGTCCATCAGTTGACACCTGGTCCCCGTCCGAAAAACTCGCTCAGTTTTCAGCCACTTCAACTTTTTCCAGCCAACCAATTGATCAAATCGCTCGGGGATGGGGAAATCCGCACCAGTTCGCACCGGCGGAGATAAATGATATGGCCATATGACATGGGTCTTCAAAGAACCTGAATAAGAGTATTCTGCCGGCCGGTTTAATTTTAATACTTTTTATTGAACGAGTCCTCTGTACATTCGAAAATGTTCGGTACATAGGAAATTGCAAATAAGCATTCCCAAAATGAAGTTTTTGGGAAACGCCATTGGCGCATTTCTTGCCTGCCAGGCCAGTCGGTTCCGCATCCTCTGCTAAACCGAAAACCCATCTAAGCCAACTGGTTGACAGCGGACCGAAAGCAGCTACCAAGTTGCCCACTGGCAATTAACAGCTAACAAGCTGGACAACCCGCTCCCTTTCCCAAAACCCCTCGTTTGCAACCAACTTTTTCCCTCATGCAACGCTTTCTCGGTACTATCCTACACCAGGAGAAATGATATAATAATTGTGCAGTATACTTGTGATATAAGGTGAACATTATGCTAAGCAATTTCTTTCTGTGCATTTCAGGAGCCCATGGACGTACGCATCGACATGCCGTGGGGGTATGTGGTGGGCAGGTGGTACGGCAATCGGCAGGTACGACCCATCCTGGCGCTGCACGGCTGGCTGGACAACCTGGGCACGTGGGACAAATTGCTGCCCCTGCTGCCGAAGCACCTGGGAGTGCTGTGCATCGACCTGCCCGGCCACGGATACTCCTCGAAGCTGCCCGAGGGGATTGCCTACCACTTCGTGGACTACCTGTGCGTGATCCTGCGCGTAATGGAGGAGTACGGCTGGCAGAAGGTGTCCCTGATGGCCCACTCGATGAGCGCCATGCTGTGCTTCGTATTCGCCTCGCTGTACCCACATCGCACCGACATGCTGGTCAGCATAGACATAGTGAAGACCCGCTATAGGAAGCCCCCCTCGCAGATCGACTACCTGCGCACCAACATCGAGGGCTACATGGTGGAGGACGAGCGATTCGCGAACGCCAAGCGCCAGGAGCCGCCGGCCTACACCTACACAGAGCTGGAGCAGGTCCTGCACAAGGGCTCCGAATACTCGGTGGAACTGGAGAACTGCCGCCACATCCTGGAGCGCAACATCAGCCGTTCCACCAAGTTCCCGGCCAAGTTCTTCTTCTCGCGCGACGGCCGCTGCAAGTACTACACGGAGTTCCACACGAGTCCTCCCTTCGCGGCTGAGCTGGCCAGGACCATCAAGAATGTGCCCTACTGCGTGATCAAGGGCTCCGAGTCGAACTTCATAGACGAGCAGAGCGACGAGGTGATTGGCATCCTCAGGGAGAACAACCCGCACTTCGAGCTCCACGAAGTGCAGGGCACCCACCACGTTCACCTCAACAATGCACAGGGAGTGGCGGCCATCATCAATCCCTTCATCCTGCACCACCGCCCACCGCATCTGGAGAATTGGACGGTGGACGCGGCGGATGAGGAGCTGCCCGAGGTCGTCAAGGAATTCAAGTTGGCCGTGGAGGACTCAGAGAATGTCAAGCGGAGGAAGAGAAAAAGCAACCTATAGCTGCTGCCAGCATCTCTGAGATTCAGTCAGCAGCGCGATGCGAAAATTTCCGATGCGAAACCAGATATTGATTTCATTATGCCCATGTGATGCTTTCTTCAAGCCTTAATGCTTTAGAGTAATAATTTGTAATAATTTAGACAATTTTATACGATGTTCAAATAAAATTTTGCTTGTACTAACTGCCTAAGCAATAAATAATATTTGATTTAATTAAAAACAACTATTGAGCTAACTAGTAACTGATACTTTCGGCCACCACATAATCACAAAGTGGAAAAAAGAACATGTATCCTCTGCCATATCAGGATATACTACTTGTCTGAAAAAGTTCGTGGCATCTGTCGTGAATTTAAGCCAATTTAAAACGTTATTCTTTTGGAGTGTGTGGTGAGATACACACACTTTTTATCGCTCTTAACCCCTGACCGCACAACATATTGGAATACGGCAAACCGCAACCTAAATCGGTTTAAATAATTCCTCTCATTTATTTCCCTCGCCGGTGTTCTGTGTTCTTGTTTGGGTTGCGCACCTTTTTCGATCAATCAATTTTCGGCTGGCCATTTAATTTCGCTTTAATCTTTGGGGCTACAGTTCATTGGCCACTTCATTAGTGATAAGGGCATCGGAACTGCCGGTGGCCCCCACTTTTACCCAACCGATGCACCAGGAACAAAGGAGGTGCCGGCATCCACTTAAAAACAATGGTAAAGCAAAAACAAAGGAACGTGGAGCGCCCGGAGCGGAGGCTATATGGTGTACATACGTATATATGGGTATGGACATCCTTCGTGTGGGCGGATTTCCAGCGGGTCCGGAAGGTATGCCGCACTCTAAACAGTAGAGCGGATGGATGGAAAAACAGGGAAATCAAATCGAAAACCCACTGGCTGGTTGGCTGGGGAGGCGGTGTAGCCTGCGGGGGGCAGAATACCCGGCGGACTTGCGAGGCTGGGAAAAATAAACAAATTTAACGCTTTTATTGCCAATGCACGTTGCTCGGCTCCGGTTCTTGGGCTCCGGTTCGATTCTCTACGAAAATTAAATTAGGTAGAACCGGAAAATTTCAGCCGACAAGAGTCGAGATGCGATTACGCTCTTTCCGTCGTTACGGAATTGATAGCGGATATAAATGTTTAATGTTTCGGCAATAAAAATGCAGAGCGAAGAAGCCGCAGCGGAAGAAGTGGGCTGATAAAGCGACTTTATGATAAATTCAGTTTGCGGTTTACGCACAATTTAATTTGCTTAAAAATCAATAAAAATCATTAACGTCGGTTGCCCACCCGACTGCACAAGTTTGTCTTTCAAAAGCCTTTTTCCGAGCGACTTTATTTCTTTTGAGCTGTGGAAATCATAATGCCGGACTCATAAATAATTAATAATCCCTGAGAACGGCTTATTACAAAGCAAAGGATTTCTCAGAGCCTGCAGCTTAGTTGGTAGATGGATTAAGTTTATTAAAGAAATTGCTTCAATAAAAGCGAATTTCTTTGTACATTTCCGAAAATCGTTCAGGGTTATGTATTAAATAGAGACTTCTGACACATTCTGTAGAAGTCACTTTACACTGGCGATGAAGATAAATAACAGAGCAAGTCCAATGACAGCACTACTGAGATTGAGTAATGTTTGAGATATATAAAACACAATCGAGTGGCGGTTTAAAGTGCAACACTTTATTATCAAAACTTGTGGCCTTTGTGGTTCTCCGCGGTGTCACTCCCGCTGATCGGATACTGCTGGAAGACCCTGCTCCTGCCCAGCTGCACGGATTCCAGCTGGTTGGCGGGCTTGTTGTGGGCCAGGAAGTGGTTGGTGTGCCAGAACTGGGTCTGCTCCGGGGGCAGCGACTGCCGTCGGATGCCCAGCAGGCGGTTGCGCACATCGACGAGACTGGCAGAGTGCGGCTGGAGCCATTGCACCACAGGAATGGCCAGGGCAGTGAGTGCCTGAGTGATTACACTCACTATTATCAGGGCAATCCATGTGTCCGTGGCGTAGGACTCGTATTTGGAGCCCTCCATAGCACACAGTTGCAGAACGAATCCTGCGGCCAGGGCCAACTCTGTGTGGAGGAAGGGTGAGCACTCCAGGAGCCAGTGGATTCCCTGACTCGAAAGCACTCCCATAGTGATGTATATGAGGCAGAGGAACAGGAAACAGTGCTCCGACTGCTCATCGCTGTAGATGCACAGCAGAGCCACTATCAATGTAATCTGGATGAGTCCGAAGAGTAGGTACACCAACTTGGGGGTGTATCTCATCAGGAGCAGGGCTCCAAAACTGGTGCCAGCCGAGTACAGGACAAAGGGTATATAGAGCTGGGTTTGCTGCAAATAGCCCACCGTGCTGCTCCACGTTAGCTGAATGTAGGTGGGTGAGAAGAGGAGGCAGCTCTTCTGGAGGCACACCAGCGATCCTCCCAGGATCAACACCAGCCACTGCCTGCTGTCCTTCAGTTGGTAATCCGTTCTGCCCACAAACTGCGCCAAAATCGCCTGGCGCGGCAGGAAGACCATCTTCTCCTCGTTGAGCAGATTAAACACCAAATCCCTTGATTCTTTGTAGTTAATGCAGCCAGTATGGTGCAGCAGCTCGTTTAGACAAACCAGGCAGAGTAAAAGCAGATTAATTCCCAGAGCAATCAATCCGCTGCGCTGCGGTTCCATCTCGTTGAAAATCACAAATCCTGTGGCCATTCCTCCGGCATACAGAGAGTTGGCCAAAGCTATTCTGGCCGGTCGTGATCCCGAGGCATCACAACGCAGGCTCACGTAACTAAATCCGGCCAAGTACTGCACACTCAGTCCCACGAAGCTGAAGTAATAGCTAACAGCTGGCAACAAGAATGGAAAACTTAACCAAAAGGTTTGCGGAGGTATCTCGCACAGTCGTAAATATCTCTCTGATTTTATCGGGAAACGAATTCCATCGATTACTCACCCAGCTGTCTAGTCAGCATGAAGCAGCTCCCCATCAGCGAGCAGAGCAGTCCGTAGAAAATGATATAGTAATGATCGTAGCTGTACTGCTGTTTCTTGTGCTTCCTGAGGGTCCAGCCCAGGGTCAGAGCCAAGGCCACCAACCCGCCCACCAGGGCGTACCAATGGGGCCACAGGTTGTCGTACACATAAGCCGACTTGGCGTAGTAACCCAAGGAGAAGCCACTGGCCCACAGGCAGACGAGGACTGGTAAGTGGCCAGATGTCCAAATGGAAAATAAGAGCTTCCGGTAATAGAGCCTGTAAGGGTCTTACCCAACAAATCCGGAAGTGACAACATGGCCATGAAACGCTTCCAAACGTTATCCACCATCGATGGCAGCCTCATTCGGGTGGAAATTTACAGCACATCTACTTCAAGCGGAACGCGAGTTCGAAATGGAGATGCATTCGAAGTTTTGGTACTGCCGCCAGGTTGTTTTACATCGCCCGATACCCGATAGCACATCTTCTGGCGAATGTCTCCAAGGGAGTGGATAAGATAAGGTGCTCGGAACAAGCGACACCCTAATTAAACGCAGATGATGATGATGATTGCCCATAGAAACGCCACCAAAGTATGGAAGCACAGTGAATGGAGTTTCACAAGGGAATATTTATAGTTTTGGCTGGAGAAGCATAGATATATTTAGCTAACAGATACAATTGAACTGCAGCAGGGGGTCCGAAATGTATCTATAAGTTCTACGTCAGCAGCGGTGTCGATAACAATGTTATAAATCATGATAACTACAAATTAATATCATATGTTCCTGATTAATTCAAGCACTGCACACATGTTTGTTTAATCGTACGCTTATCACTATGACTCTATTCCTCATTCCAATTTATTGGCATAATTTATAACATCGAATATCCCCGAGGGTTCGCATAGTAATGATAAGCGGGAGTAGTGGAACACAAAGCCATTTAAAGCCAAAAACAATCCTTTTATGATTTATATTAGCTTTGATAGCTGGTTTAAATGAGGTTTCATAACTTTTATTCAAGTAATGACTTCATTAAATTGTCGATAAATCTTGTAACTGAGATATTTGTTAATATATTGCTGCATAATTGGTTTTGCCAAAATACATTCTCTATCCTCGTACTTGCAGCTTCCCAGAGGTAGGTAATATTACCTGTTGGCCACAACTAACCCAAATTAACCTCTCCCATCATGACATACTTTCCATCTTGCCACCTCCTAAAGTCAGGTGGCTCCCCTTCAAAAAAAAAGACCCATCCGCCCGTCTAAGCAAGCTCATCTGAAACCCGACGCTAAGTGCATTCTTATTTACCACAAGCCCAAAAGCATGCCACACATTTTTGTGTGTTCTGCTGGATCCCTGGGGGTTTTATATGCACAAGATGTACGTATACAGCAGCACCCTCTGCTCCTTCCTTCCCAACCTCTTCACCTGGGGCAGCATCACGCTAATTAGTTGAAGTTGTGTTGCAAGTGTTGCAGTTAATTGACTTTTGACGACCCGTTGTCCGCTGCAGAGGATGGGAAGCTCGTCATGAAGGAGGACGCGGAGAAGGAGCAGGGCTGGGAAATCCTCGGTTAACCCCATAGCTTTTTATGTGAGAGATTTTTTCTAGCTGCACTCTTTCCACTATCCGGGCGAAGGATTTTCGCTAAAGTTCACTGGGATTTACTTTTCGAGACGCTTATGAATTCAATGAAGCAAACACTAAGCTGCCTCTCAGCACTGCTCCTTTGGCCCTCGGAAAAGTGTTGCCTTTTCGAGAATGCTCGGGGCCAACTATCTCTTTTTCCGCTTTTCCATCCGTTTTCCCAGCTTCTTCGACTGCTTAACAAGATTTGCGCTGTAATTACGCATTAAATAAGTCCGGGGAATGCAGTCTGCCCGCTACTCCTTATAAACACTTCACGTCTTGGGCCATAAAACTAAACACATTGTGCGGCCATAATAATAAATTCTGTTCACTGGCAGCTGCAAGCTGCAACCAGCGTAAATAATAGCAAATGAAATTATTTTCTAATGGTCTAGAATCGACCGTTTGATGGCTAGTAATATAATTTAAGCACCGCCATGGGAGATAGCGATGGCGAGGGATTGATTTAACCACTAAATACTCTGGAATTGTTTCCGTTCAGCCGTTAAGTGCCAAGTTGATTTCTCTTGGAAACTATGGAATATAAACTTTTAATGAAGCATGGATACATTGATCCTTAATATGGTTTTGCCAAGTTGGTTTTTTTTTGGCACAACGAGTGGAGTACCTATAAAGTGCATCCTACGGAAATTTCTTTTAAGATAAATATCATATACTTAGTGCTTTCTGTGGCACCTTCGCTTTGGCTTGCCTCATCCAATTTAACAAGAATATCAATTTACGCGATCTGAAATACCCTGCGATACCCCGTGGCCATCGCTTGCAACAACTGCGATGACGACGACAACAACCGGGAAAGTGCATTTAATTTCGCTGAAGCGGCCACTTAGTGGCCCTCGACAAGTCGGAGGAGGAGAAGGGGTTGGTGGCGCCTCCTTTCGTTGCATAAATTAAATTAAAGCTGCGCCAGTGAGCCACGGAACCGCCGCACAACAATTACTCACCGGGCAAACGCCTAAATCATGTTGCACAGCTCGCTGGTCCGCCCCGCTACGCCTCCCTGCACCCCTGACCTTCAGACATTTGCAAATGTGTAAACATTTTTCAGAGGCACCCACACCACCCAACCACCCACTTCCACCCATTTGACCGGGTGGCCAAAAGCCAGCACCTACGAGGCGTGCTCTCCATGTGTCACAGATACTTTGCACTGATTTATGCAAATTGCCTGCGGGCAGAGCGGTCGGCTGCGGGGGAAATCATGAAAAATCGTTAATTGTGCAAAGTGCTGGACGTTTTTCATTAAAGTTTTCCCCCCTCCCACTGGCTTTTTCTTTGCACACATGCGGGGCAAGAGGGAGTCGAATGTGGCGCCTCTCGCCTGACTTTCAGCAATTATGTAAATTTTTAAGAGTGCAGCAAGAGTTAATGCTGCTTGCTGCATTTGCATTAAAATTGATGCACTTTAAAGCATTCGGCTGCAAGTCAAGGAAAACGCATATACCTATTACAAGAGGAGTTTGATGAGTTTGATGGCCAGCGACATAAACATACTGACATATGATGGAGCTAACCTTTTACACAAACTATATTAATTAAAGTCATATAATCCTACTTAATGGACCTCATTTAAAACTTAATATATGTTCTTGAGACCTTAGATTTGTGAATTAATTTGTAGTAAAATTCATAGAATAGTTAAACTTTAAAGTATCAACCAAGTCGTTGCCATTTTTCGATTCTTAATTTCATTTCGTAGTCATTGCTGGCTTTGCTGTTCTTATCGCTGACCATTTTTGTTTCTGCAGTAATTTTATGCAATGCAGCTGCAACAAAGTGCATTTTAAATGTCTGCCTCATGCGATTTGTGTGTTAATTTTTCATGAGTCAGCAGCTGAGCTTAATGTGGAACTAGGCTGTCCAGCTTAAGCGGAATTGAAGCTCATTAAGTAAACCCTTAAATCCCGCTGACGAATTGGAAAATTTCCCTTTTCATATTAGTTTTTAATTAAACTTTAGCCTCAGTGTAAAAAGTAAACAGCAAAGTTCAGTTGAACGACATGACCTCATCCATTATTACCCCAGTTCGTTTCTTCATTGTTATGAATAATTTTATGACTGGAAATTATTTTTATCTAAACAATGTCAGTCTAAGAACAGCAGAAGCCAGCGCAATTACTCAAGTTCAACGAGTTCCATGAAAGTTATTAGCCAATCCCAGGACATAACGGAACAGCAGGCAGCCAGAGAAAGACAGACAGACGGAGAGAGAGAGAGAGAGAGCGGGAAATTCAAATAAGGATAGAGACGGAGATAGGGCAGCGACAGAGACGGCAATAACGCCTGGCTGCAGCTTTTATTTGCCAGCAGATAAGATTTATGCATCCATCACAAAGATAGGTGTTTTTTTGTAGTCGCATGTATTTCGTTTGTACACAGCAAGAAACTTTAAGCAATATTTAAATCAAAACAGGAAGAAGGCAACTCATGTTGTTCCATGGGAGTGTTTTAGCTTAAAGGTGATTAGTAAGTTTTAAATCACAATCCTACAGTAAATGGACTATATTCTTTTTAAGTGTACCACCGTGTGTGACAGTTGAAGTTTAATAAACAAGAACGGCTGCGAAAGAGTGACAGTAGGTATATGATAAAACAACAAAAAAACCCAACTACAGGCCATTCACGTCGGCATAAAAAAGGTTATGGAGAAAAACCTATACTCCCATCCTAGCTTCAAATTGCCCACTTTTTCTGGACTTTTTATGCAGCCCTATAAATAAAGCAATAACATCATTTTGAAGTATCTCATTACGTGTTACGGCAGTCATGAGTGCGCCACTGCCATTTTTTACGACTCCAGCACATTTTCACTCTCGTACTTTTGGCCAAGCAGAAGTTCGAGTTGAAAGCCAAGACGACGGCCTGCCATTTATGCAAAACTTTCTCCTTCAGTCACTTTCGGGCAATTAGTTTTTTCTCCCCCTGACCGACGCACACATTACAGATATCCGCAGGGCCATTTCCTCCTACACTTCGCCAGCCTTCCTTGTGGGTCATCAAAATGATGGTCAACTACCAAATGGCCAGGCACACATTTGCACAGCTGCCGCAATTAGCACGTTTCACACATTGATTTCTGGCCATGAACGCCCATGGAAACCCAGGGAAGCCACCCATCCGATTGCCATGTGCCAAGTGGAAACTTGAGTGGGCCAAATGATGTGATGGGTTATTAAAATGCCTTGCCTCCCTTACCCGCTCGTCCAGCATCATATCTCTTATAATTATTAATTATGTAATAAGTCGAATGGATGGACATTTGCTGAGCCCGAATTTCTATTTGGCTTTGGGATTGGGATTCCGCTCGGCCACCCCAGTTGCGGCCAAGAAAATCGGCAAGGAGATGGGACGGATGGCCCAACGGAAGCTCATTTGGCATTTTAAGTAACGTTGATGGCTTGGATGGCAAAGGAAATTTGAGCTTGGCAGAAGTCTTTGACCGGAAATGAACATTCAAAGTTGTGTATTATTCAGAATTGAATTAAAACTAAATTGAAGGGAAATTATTATATTTGAGGTTTTATTTAGGGAGTATGAGCAGAGCTCATAGCTCAGAGTTTTCAGCGCAGAAATGTGAAAAGGGGAAAGTTACTTCATTTATTAAGCAGATTGAAAAGTTTAAAGTTACAGCAAAAAGTAGTCGCACAACTTTTCGAAAATCTGTTCAACAAAATGGCATCGCTTCCTGTGCCAGTCTAATGTCTTATCTCCTTTTTTTTCATTTACCAGACCGCCCAAAGGACTTTTTACCACTTCCCAAATGAACTTCTTGCCTCGATTCAAACATATTCGTTTCGCTTCCGTCACATCCTCGTGGCTCCTTCTTCCTTCCATTATTATTGTGATGCCCCTTTGCCGCTCCACATAGTCGTACAACATCTCAGTAATTTGCATAAAATTTCAATTTTATTTATTTTATAGCCCCCGGAACAATAATGTCCAACGAGATGCGCGATAGGAACAATGCTCATTTAAGTTTTCGTCAGCAGAAATTTTGCCATGTCGCCCCACTTGCTCAATTTAAAGTTTAAGTACGGGTAATATTATAATTCCATTTATTGAGGAAAATACCCAAGAAATTGTTGATTTTCAGCAGCGACATGGCATGACTTTTTGCACCGCTGGGCGCTGTCTAGACTGGCCAAAGAAACCCTTGGACAGGACCTCAGTTCAGCTCACTTACACAAGCACACACACACACATGGGGCTCGTGCCTGACAGCAGCAGCCAGGATCCCAATGATGATGACGACGACCTCCTGCCTGTCATCGTCACATCTGCAATTGTCGCCAAGGAGAAGTCGTCCAACTGACACAATAATACACTGCTAATGGGAAAAGGTCTTAAGTGAGAAATGCTATCTCAAGACAGAGCACAGGAAAATCCAGATCAGTAACTTGAGCTGTTAATCAAAGATTTCCTTTCACTTAGAAAATCTTCGTCCCTGTGCCCTTGCAACAGATGAAATTGTTTTCTCTGTAAGCTCAGCAACTAGGTAGGCATTAAAAAAGTGGAAAAGGCGCTCGCTGTCAGGACTTTCCGAGGCGAAAACGTTTGAAGAGTGACAGGACATCAGCGTTGAGAGGGGTTTGCAGCAGTGGCTGTGGCATGCGTGCAAATGCCTTGCCACTTACTTAGTTGCGATCAAGTTGGGCCAAAAAGTTTACATTCTGCACTTAAATGTGCGCCGACAATCAAAAGTGAGGCAAGTTTTTTGGGGGAGAGTGTAAGTTCATGAATTTGTTGCATGTTCACATGTTCCTTTATGTGAATACATACATGGGGTAAGGAAGTCCTGCCGTTCCGCCTTTTGGTTTAGTTCAGTGTAAAAACTTTTCCCACAGGCTATGTAAAAAGCGGACCTAAAAGTTGCATTTTGATCGAAAGTTTAACATCCTGCAACAAAATTGTGTTGGTATATGTTCATACCGCTTTGAGTTTAAGTTTAGTAAAGGAATATGATTTTATTTACTTATACATGACTTGTTTCTTTAGCGATACCCATGCTTGAAATTTCTTCTAAAGTTATGATCCTTAAATACATAAATATGCCCCATTTGGTTTCAGATTTAAAGGGTATTTGCTACACTTCAGTTGGCGAATTCAGTTTGGCTTTCTCTTATTTTTTTGCTGAAATTTCCTCGCAGCAATTTGCTGCATGCTTTGCAGGCAAATTAGCGAGCAGCATCCTTCCTGTTCACATTTGGTGTTTCGCCTGCTCCGCAGTCCGCTTGAGTAACAAAATATTTGCGAAACAAATTAAAATTTACATTGATACCAAAATAAACCAACATTCGAAATAAAATGCTGCGGAAGAATGGGGAAAAAAAAGTTCTTGTGCTGCTGCTGCACTTGATGTTGATGTTTTTGAGTGAAATTACACGGCCATCGCCATCGGCAAACAGAGAGCAACGAGCCAAGAATTGGTGGGGAAAACGCCAGAAAGTGGAATAAAAGTAAATGCAAGTGCAACGCAAATAAACAATCCGAAGGATGCAGCGAACGTGCGGTAACTTTTGCCCGCCACTGTGGCACGTTTCACTGGAAATACTTGCGGCATCGTTCGCTTTGCTCATTTATTCATTTCAGTTGTTTTACTTTTTTCATCTACCCATCTTGCTTTGTTTCTTTCCATTCGAAATTTGGCCAAAATGTTTGGACATTATCTTGATCGCAATCACACACGGCGGGACAATAGTGCGTATGCTTAACTTTAGTCCTTTCAGTAGGAAACAGCACTCTGGAGATGCGTCTTAGATAAAAAGTTTAATTGAATTTCATGCAAATTGTATTCATGAATTAGTTTTTAATGAGAAAAGTTGCCAGATTTTCAGGCAGCAGGACTATGAATATGAAGTAGTGCACCCAAAAGCGAAGGGGTCAGGCAAAATATTTGCACATCTAAGTGACTTGGCTGCAATTTTACAGATGAAATGCCGAAGATTTATGCTTTTCTCAGCTTGTCACACACAAATTCGACCCCAATTAAAACCGAAATAGACCCCGAAAATTCGGACAGTTCTCGGCAAAGAGACAATATAGCAATGCGAGATTGTAATTAGATTGAAAGTTGAGCTGTGTTTGTGACATTTTGTCGAGTTCAATTACTGGTCAAAATGTTAAAAGTAGTTGCAGACAGACCACAACAAACACACACAGATAAATTGGCAAACGCCAGGCTCTAAAAACTGAATCAAAAAGTAAACTTTGAATGGAAAACTTTTTCAACTGCAATCTCCAATTACAAACGGGGGATCAACAAAATGTGCAGAGGCCAGTATAATTTCTGAATGCCCCACAGTTTTCGGAAGCCCAACAGAGAATCCAATTCTCCATGGCCCCCCTCGGAATTCTCTCAGTAGTTCCCCTTCGGGTTAAAAGTAGGGTAAAGCCAACTACAGAATTTGGTAGCAGAGGCAGCAGTTGCAGGAGTTAACCAAAAACGGAAATTTATGGCCAGACAAGATCCGATATACGGTAACAACACAGTTGAGGGAGCAGTCTCGTATGGTAGGTGGGAATTATGGGTGGGTCCCTGCATTTTTGATAGTCCGCACACTTGCAAAAATATATTGAACGTATTTCAAATAGTAATTCTTATTGTTATTTCCTATAAGCAGTTTGAAACTACTCTAGAAAGTTAGCAACAATTTGAGTCAATCGTGGTTGGAATAATCAGTGTTTCTTGACTGCCTGTCGCCGAATATTCTTTGCTCTGAATATTGTGACTTAAAAGAAATATTTTTTTGAAATGTAGCTATTTTTTCCGCTTGTGCACACAATTGCTTTGGCATTACGCACAAGTGCAGTGCGTTTTTGGGTTGGGCAACCGTAAATTACGATTGCCGGTTGCGCTGGAGTTGGCTCAAGTGCGAAATGTTGGCCGGGGTTGGAGTCGCCTTCGAGGCTTCGATAAACACCGGAGGACAATACTACACCAGCTGGCCATAAATCGAAAGATTTGAATTATGAAATCGTCCTTTGTGCCGCCCTTGCAAATTGAGTGCGAGGCAATTGAGTTCTCGTAGCGAGCGGAATGTAAACAATCGCTTATTCCGCCTGTCAAGTGCCACGCCCCTTCCGCTGCCATTAGTTAGCGTATGACAATGCATAAATTATTCGAATTATTTATTAAGCGCCAGTAGAAACATTTGGCCACAAATAAACGAATAAGGCCGAAAGTAAAACAAAGTCGTGGGGCCAAATCCTCAAGAAGAGGCGCCAGAAAAGGCGAACTCATTGCGAATAATCATAAATTTTGTGGTTAATTAATTTATTGGCATTGAGTCGAAGAACGTGCCATTTGACTTTTGATTGTGGCTCTTATGCGCACTTGATTAACCAAATATAAAAACAAGAAATTGCATACTTAGGTGGGCAGTGGGTGGGGCAATTCATAAATCTTTGAGGTGTGACCTTGGTAATCAAGTGGATTAATCCAAATGATTCCCCATATTAAGTAGTTTTGTGTAATGGATAGCTCAATTTCATGAGTATTAAATATATATAAATGCCATTTAAGCTGGAGTATAATGTTATTTTTCATGTTATTTTAATCAAATTTGCACAGCGTACCTGAAATCTCCGTTCCTTTTAATTAATACACCCAAGGCTTGGGATCTCAAAACTCAGCATCAAATTTCATGCCAGAAAACTCCGGTTTACATTCGTAATTCTGTGGAATTTTTAATTGTAAGTTGGATGTGTGTCCGACAAAACTGCACGTGAATTCAAATGCAAATTTGCAGCTCTGCTGTATAATTAGAGGAAATACAATTATTTATACACACATGCAAATGCAAACACCCTCTTATGTATGTGCTGGTATAATAGTCAAATTCATTAGCCAAAGAAATGCTGTTAAGCCGGCACACCCAGAAAAATGCACCGACTGAAACATTCTGGCTCAAATAATTCATTTGAATTAGACCCGCAGAGCCGTGCAAAAGCTGTGAAAACCAGGGAAAACCGGGGAAAACCCGGGAAAACCAAGGAAAACTCCATGGAAACCGCCACAAAACGAAAATGATTTCTTAATGCAATTCCTCACACACTCGAGTATTTTTGATCATCTATTGTTCGGGCTTAAATCTCACTCGCTCTTTGGGTCTAAAGAAATTCCGGCTAAAAAAGCAAAATAGCAACACATAGAAAGCATAATAGGGATGCCCGACTTTCCCCCGCCGCTTTTCCTGCCATTTTCCCTGGAATTTTCTCCTTTTTTCGGCAGATGCATGCGTATCAGCTCGAGACTTCCGGCGGTGTCTTTGTGAAGCTGATCCCCGGCTCAAGTTTTTTTTTTTGGGAGCTCCGCTGACAGGTTGAAAGCATCGTATATAGTACTCTACCGTACACTGTTACAATATTTACCAATCATTTTCACATATTATATTTTAGATAAACCAACCCATGCAAAGATATAATCGTATAGAGATAGCAATTTACTTTGAAAGGATACAAACGATACGACTAAACATTCTTCAAGTGTATCCTTTATTTGTTTATTTACTTTTTGGGAGCAAGAAAAAAGAGGGGAAATGGGCAACCCTTTTTCCTCGTTCAGCACAACTATCATTGGGTATCATAAATATTTATCAAACCGTAGGTGAGCTGATTTCCCACTTAAGGTGACCCGAAAAACCGAAGGACATCCGGTTGAAAGAAAAAGAATTAAATTTAATTTGCATACGTTAAGTGGGCGAGGCAATTAAAGCCACGCTGAGAAAGCTCGAAGGACAAAGACTTTGCGCGCCCTTTTGATTGAGATGTGAAAGGAGCCGCGGCAAGGGACAAAAGAAAATTGGGTGAAAAGTGGGAAATCATAATTGGCCTCCAAATGCTTGAACTCAATTATGTGCGCACAATTTTTGGGCCACGACGACAACGACGACATTGCCTTGCTGCCGTTGACAGGCAAATTATGGATTCAGATTCAAGGCCAGTACACGCACAAATTTCGCCAGTGAAATGGCACTTTCACTTTGGGGGAAAGCTCGGGACAATTTGCATAGCCCCCTCTGCCTGGGGAAAATTACACAACAGGAAGGCGGAGTGGGGCGAGTGGGGAAAAGGTGATGTCACGACCCCAGCAGACATGATAAATTACTCAGACATAAACTTAAGATAAATCATGGCTGCAGCTTCTTGCACACCCGATCTAAATGCATAAGGAAATTTGGGCAAATGCAAATTAAGCTTAGAACAGGAATCAGATATTGCTGCATAGAAACCACAGCCAGTCGAGAGGAAAGACAGCGGAAGGGAATCGCACTTGGATGACAGACAGCCGGGCAGGATGAAGTTCGTCTGAAATGGAGAGGAACGTAAAGTACACACAGGAGAACTACTTTTGAGTAACATATACAGTTGATAGAAGGATATAGGCACATCGTCCTGCATTAAAGCAAAGAACTACTCTCCTATGGATTAGTTAAAAAAGAAACAAGCAGGTATCTTCGACTCCAATGAATTTTTCCAGGCAAACGTCGCCAAAGCCCTTTCAGAAAAATGGAAAAACGTGCTCGTTGGTGTTAAAAAAAGAGTGAGGAAAAAGCTGAACTTCAACCAGGCACATGACCACCACTCCAGGCCAACATGGCGTAACCGAGTGCATCGATGTGGACACGGCAAGTGGAAAACTCGATTCTACCCGAGAGTCACGTAGTAATCGACACATTCCCAAAATCCCACGGCAGTTTATTGCGACCGGACGTCGATGACCGACCATCAGGTGGTCCAAACTGGGCAAAGTGATGATACAGAAGAAAGTGGTGATTTTGCGTTTGCAACTGATAAGAGGATCATCGCCCGAATTTAAAAAACCAAATGCTAATACATAACAGCACAGTTGAATTGTGTTTGTTTACCTACACCAAAAACCAAATGCTAATACATAACAGCACAGTTGAATTGTGTTTGTTTACCTACACCAAAAACCAAATGCTAATACATAACAGCACAGTTGAATTGTGTTTGTTTACCTACACCAAAAACCAAATGCTAATACATAACAGCACAGTTGAATTGTGTTTGTTACCTACACCACCCTAATCTCAGAAGTATATTATTAGATTATTAAGTTGAGTGCGTCGTGCGCCCAAAAATTCGCTCTTCGACCTTAACCCACGAATACCTGTGGGCGAATTGGAGCACGAAACCGAAGCCAAAGAGGAATTTCATAAAAAATATCAAGTTTTAAGTTTCTTGTTTAATTTAATTCCGCAGCACAAGTTTGAACATATTTATTTTATCAAGTCTTTGAAATAAAAGTGTTTTGCTATAATGGGTTAATTCCTGTTTTTTTGCACTAATACCATCCGCCAGACTACTGCGTTCTGTCTCATTTTTGCTCATTAAGGGATATGTTTCACAGATTTTATATTGCATGGGTGATCATGCTGATCATTGTCACGAAAACAATTTAGTCGCTAAAAAGCCGTCGCAGTTGCAAGTCGTTGCTAAAAATTTTGGCAATTCACATGTGATATGAATATAAGATAGTAAAGATAATACTCTGTCAAAATAACTGGATTAAATCTATGCATTCAAAGCTGTTTGAGACGTCAGAAACGGTTGTTTGTATAAGAATGAAAAGAGAATTTTATTAGAAAATTACATTTTCGGTGGAAGAAATTACAAAAGTGCAAAGAAACAATGGATGTAAGTCATCAAAACAAAAAACAGAAAATTGTGTACTTATGCAAGTGGAATATTTCATACTCTTGCATGTAGTTTATCCCTCAAAAATGGATTTTAAATTGAATAATTATTTTTTCTATAATTTAGAAACGCCTGCAGTACGAAGAGGTGATAATTCCAGCACCTTGGGGTCACATAGCAGGCCGTTGGTATGGCAATCGAGCTGATAGACCCATTTTGGCAATTCACGGATGGCTGGACAATCTTGGGACCTTCGATCGGCTGATTCCCCTGCTTCCCGACTACATAGACGTGCTGTGCATCGACCTACCCGGACATGGTAGATCTTCTAGGCTTCCGCCGGGTGTGCCCTACAATGTCTACGACTATGTGTTCATCATACCGAGGGTGATGAAGGAGTTCGGCTGGTCCAAGGTCTCCTTAATGGGTCATTCCCTCGGAGGAGTGATGAGCTTCATGTACGCGGCCATGGCTCCTAGTACAGTCGATATGATTATATCACTTGATGTACTGCTTCCGCGGAGGATCGAGGATCCCAGCAAGTTGACCAAGGACATAGAGGGTTATTTGCTGGAGGAGAGGCGACAGGCGGATGGCACCGAACACGAGCCGCCATCGTTCACCTTGAGTAAACTGCGTCAGACGCTCGCCAGGAACAGCAACAATTCGGTCCCGCAACACCTGGCCGATCACATGCTCCATCGCCAGGTGGCCAAGTCACACATGTACCCGGAGAAGGTATTCTTCTCCAGAGATGGGCGTGTAAAGTTCTACCACATATTCGACATTGAAAACGGACTCGCTCTTGAAATGGCGAGGCGCATTGAGAAGAAGCCCTATCTGGTCATCAAGGGATCCCTTTCGCCATTTGTGGGACCCCGATGCGACGAAACGATGTCCATTCTGTCCCAGAATAACCCCAACTTTGAGTTCTACGAGGTGGAGGGCGGCAAGCATCATGTCCATCTTCATGCCGCCGAGGAGTGTGCCCGCTACATCGTTCCCTTCATCCGAAATCACAGACCTCCAAGAAGTAGCAAACTTTAAGTTGTAGGAAACACATTTTTGGGAATAGTAAAATAAACTAGAAATTGAGGGGTACAATTAGGTCGTCATTAAGCCACCTGCAAGCCTATGAGAACACCTGTTTCCCCTGCTTTTAGATTGTATTGTGCGTTTTGTAATCAAAAAGCTTTTATGTCGGAAGCTTTTTTAAGTATCTCGATTACTGATATTGCAAACATTACCGCCAAAAAGCAGCAGCAACATAAAAATTGAAAGAAGTCGATGACTGATTGTTAAAGCAGAAAGACGTTTGAAACGCCGTATCCTGCAAAAACTAAAAACCATGTTGAAACAACTTCCAGTTACCAATGTAAGTGAGGAATAGATTCTGTACAGAATTTCATAGAAATTTCATTTCATAGAAATTTCTGCAGTGCCAGGAGCTGAAAATTCCTGCTCCTTGGGGCTACATTTCGGGACGATGGTACGGAGATCGAACGGAACGCCCCATCCTGGCACTACACGGATTTATGGACAACCTGGGCAGCTTCGATCGCCTGGTTCCACTGCTACCCGATCACGTGGGAGTGCTCTGCATCGATTTACCAGGACATGGAAGATCCTCGCCCCTGCCTCTAGGAATTCGCTATGATGTGTACAACGACGTGTTCATTATTCCGCGGATTATGAAGCATTTTGGCTGGGTGAAGGTTTCCCTTATGGGACACTCATTGGGCGCCTTCTACAGTTTTATTTATGCGACAATGGCACCCAACACAGTGGACATGGTCATTTGCATAGACTGTGTGCTGCTGCCGAAATTCGACAGTGACGTTGCCCTCGAAAGCTTCCGCAGAAACCTGGAACAGCACATGGTGCAGGATGAGATCCTGGCGAGCGGCAATCTGCGGGAGCCACCCAGTTACAAGCTGCCGAAATTGGAAATGGCAGTCGCCAATGGCACGCTGAGTTCGGTGACCCCCGATTTGGCCCAGCACCTGCTCCACCGCCAGGTGAAGGAGTCAGGACTGAATCCGGATTCGTTTTACTTATCTATAGATAGACGGATCAAGTTCTACAACTACTGGGACATTGGTGCGGAACTGAGTGCCGATATGGCCAGGGGAGTTGGAAAGAAGCCCTTTCTCATTATCAAGGGATCCATGTCGCCCTTTCTGGGTCCTCACACTGACGAAGCCGTTTCCATTTTGGCCCAGGATAACCCACACTTTGAGTTCTACGAAGTGGAAAACGGTACCCATCACGTTCACCTGCGATTCCCCGAAGAGTGTGCGAAGTACATGTGCCCCTTTATTCAGTACCACCGACCTCCGTCGAATGCAACTCTGTTCCGAGGAAAGTTATAGTCAAATCAAACCGCAAATAATTTAGTTTTAATAGCATAAGCATGAATTCCGATCTTGGGATCGCGAGTTTACTCTAAGAATGTGCAGTAATCAATGTTAAGATTAGAGTCATTAGTACTGTATTTATGAATGATTAGTTGTCACGCTTTTTTCATTTCGAAACGTAATAAAAGTGTAGCCGCTTTGTTTATTAATATACGGTATTTTTAAGTTGGCAAATAATCTCTACAAGCACTTAACGTGCTTTTGTAGGCATTTTGGTTTATGCGGTGGTGTTCATAATTTCAGCAGATGACTTTGATTAGATGCACCACAATATAAGTCAATTGAGAAGAAATAAGGATACAATGTATCAAGATCATTTCCGACTTAAATTCGCCTTATAAACTAAATCCAAATTTTTGGACCTTCCTTTAAGATAAAAAGTAATATTTAAATGTAACAGATCTCACATTGCCATTCGCCACGAAACACTCGGAAGCTTTTTCTCTCATCAAAGCTTATTCATGTTTTTGTTATTCGACCTCGGCAGTCAACTTAAGCGCTCGCGAATTGCTAGATATTTGTATTTTAATAAATGAAGAACAAACTAATGTACATAAAAAATAGTTAACAACAACTTGAGGTGATAAAGAACGCGAAGATCATTCTTTGGATTTTATACACTATAGTTTTAAATTGTAGTAAGAGCTCGTGAGAAAATACCACTTAGAACACAATCTTATCTCGCTCTCTTCAATATTACTTAAGAGTTTTAATAGAGTATAGAAAGATCTCTTTATGTTTTGAGTTTGAATAATAAGCAAACCCAACATAAGACAATATGTTAGTTTGCGGCAACATGTTAAAGCAGAAGGACGAGTAGAAATTTAAACGGAATACAAATAATTTATAGCAAATTAAGATAAGAAAAGCCAGTTCTACTTGAATCGAATCGAGAATTAAGTGCAATGGGAACTTTGTCACTGAGCGATGTAAGTATATTAGTAGATTAATAGACAACCTTTACCCTCCAATTATTAATTTGTTACCTTAAGTATAAGTCAACCATTTGTTGTTAATAGTTAAAAGTGAATGATACAGTTTGTGCATCTTCCAGTTCGAAGCTGTGAAGATTCCTGTACCCTGGGGTCACATTTCTGGACGTTGGTACGGAAATCGGAACGAGCGACCCATCTTGGCCATTCACGGATGGCTGGACAACCTGGGAACCTTTGATCGGCTGATTCCCCTCCTACCTGACTATCTAGGAGTACTCTGCATCGATCTGCCAGGACATGGAAGATCCTCGCACTTGCCACCTGGAATGTACTACAGTGTGTACGAGTACGTGTTCACAATTCCACTGGTGATGAAGGAGTACGGATGGTCAAAGGTCTCTCTCACTGGACACTCACTGGGCGGAGTCCTATGCTTTATTTACGCCTCCCTTGCTCCTCACACCGTCGATATGATAATCTCCCTGGACATACTGCTCCCCTTGAGAACCGAAATAGACTACATGGCCCTGAGCATAGAGAAACAACTAGTGAATGTAGAGCTACAGAAGCTGGGAAATTATAGTGAGCCGCCCTCCTACACCCCCACCCAGTTGGGAAAGGTGCTGGCCACGGGAAGCTTTAATTCCGTATCCCCGGACCTGGCAAAGCACCTGCTCCACCGCCAGTTGGCCAAGTCGAAACTGTACCCCGAACGGTTCCACTTCTCGAGGGATATTCGAGTAAAGTACTACCACTACATAGACATCGACGATGGTCTGGGGGCAGAAATGGCGAGGCGTATCATCAAGAAGCCATATCTAATCATCAAGGGCTCCTTGTCACCATATCTCTCCGACCGCAACAACGAGGCTATGTCGATTTTGGCCAAGGATAATCCGCACTTCATCTGCATGCCGCCGAGGAATGCGCCAGTTACATTGTGCCATTCATCCAGCATCACAGACCTCCTGCGCTGACCTCCTGGGCTGTGGCCGGAAAGGATGACAGATCGAGGAAACCAAAGGGATTTCTCGCATGGACCAACAAAAAGCGCAGCAAGTTGTGATAATTATACACTGTATCGGTTATACACTGTAAAGGTTGTAAAGTTTGAGAACGTGAAGTATTAAATTTAAACTATCATATTAAACCATATTTTTTTGGATAATTACATTTTACACATTGTAGATAATCTGATAAAGGCAAATTCTAAAAAGCATAACAAAATTCTAATCGGTATTAAGGCAGATACTCAAGATAAATGTGGAAGTGGTACCACAATCACTGGACCCAGTCTAATAATCAAAGTGCAAAGGGCGATCGTCTTATGTGAACTTTGTCTTTAGGCGAGTGAGTAAGCAAATAAATAAAATCATAACAAACGGAGATAAGAACAATTGGACCATGCGACCCTCGTAATGCTTTTTCGGTGAACTTTGGTAATTAGCATAGTGCCAGCTACAATTTTTGATTAAATTCTTACAATATTTTGAAGTTTTTCGGAAGAATAGGTATTCAACAAAAATACCAGTTAATACAACAAAAAAAATGTATCAAATTAAAAAAAAAAAATGTTCACCCTGAGCAAGCGCGAATGTAAACAAAGCAAAAAATTGGAAATACTTTTAATCAGCTTTTTTAAAAACAAATTCTTCGCTCTCTTAAAGTTGTTGATTTGTTTCGCGCCAAAAAAAAGTACTCTTTATTTCGGCGTGTTTACTCTTTAGTTCGCTTTCAAAAGTGAAAAAACAATATTAGGAATTAGTCGTAGATCAGCTGTTGTAGCCGAAAGAGGTGTGATCACCGAATCGCCAAGTTTGCAGGTGTTTAGATACTTAAGATAACACGCGGTGACTTCATTTCTGGAGTTTGTACCAATTTACAGACGGGCAGAGGTCAGCAAACCACCAATCAATATGGGAACTATGTCTCTAAGCGATGTGAGTATGCCAGAAATAATATTATAGACAAATTATAGGCAAATTTAGTTTACAGTGCAGAAACTGAAAGTGTGTAGTAAAATACTTAAGTTCAGAGTGTTTTTAATGAAAATGGTAACCAGTATTGCTTTTTTTGCAGTTCAAGGAAGTTAAAATACCGGCACCTTGGGGTCACATCTCCGGATGTTGGTATGGTAATCGAACGGAGCGACCGATCTTGGCGATTCACGGATGGCTGGACAATTTGGGAACCTTCGATCGGTTGATTCCTCTGCTTCCCGACTACATAGGAGTGCTGTGCATCGACCTACCCGGACATGGAAGATCCGCTCGCATTCAGCCAGGAATGCACTACGCCGTCAACGATTACGTGTTAATCATTCCTCGAGTGATGCAGGAGTACGGCTGGTCGAAGGTCTCATTGATGGGTCACTCATTGGGTGGCATCATAAGCTTCATTTACACATCGTTGGCCCCACATACAGTGGACATGGTCATCTCACTGGACATATTGCTGCCCTGGACACCGAGCCCCAAAACGGTTATTAAAACTTTGGCCCACAGCTTGGAAAAGCACCTGGTGGAAGAGGATCGTCAGGAGGAGGGTAACCTGCACGAGCCTCCCTCCTATACCCTTGCACAGCTGAACGAGGTCCTCGCCAAAGGAAGTTACAACTCGGTGACCCCAGAGTTTGCCCAACACTTGCTTCACCGGCAGGTGTCGAAGTCGCAACTCTATCCAGACAGATTCTTCTTCTCCAGAGATGGGCGAGTTAAATACTACAGCCTAACGCAAATGGAACCTGGATTTTCTGAGGCGTTGGCGAAGCGCATTCGGAGAAAACCCTACTTGATCATTAAAGGGTCAAGATCTAATTTTGTGGGAGTTAGAACCGAGAAGGCGGTCGCCATCTTACGCCACAACAATCCGCACTTCGAGTTTTACGAGGTGGAGGGAGGTACCCATCACGTTCATCTTCATGCCGCCGAGGAGTGTGCCCGCTACATAGTGCCGTTCATCCGACATCACCGACCTCCGGCACTCACTTCTTGGTCCTTAAGTGGCAAGGAGCAGCACCTAAGTGCCGAGGAGAGGCGGCGACAGCAAGAAAGATTCTTTAAAAGGAGCACACACGCTAAGAGCAAGCTGTGATGTATTTTATACGAATCCCTATGGTATAAAATTGAATATTCTATACTAATAAGATAGCTTCATAGGAATAACTAGAGCATATATAATGCATCGTTTAGTACTGTTGAAATATCTCAACAATTTGTATTACAGCTCAGGTTTAGCTACAAATCCTTTTAATGATATTAATAAAACAAGACTGCACAGCAGCTTTCAAATAAGTTCGCATTGCAAATCCTTGCCGTCTTTAAATTAAAAGGACTCCTTTAGCCCATCGTACTCTTTAAATTGCAAACCCAGTATGAGATTCCCCTACTTACTTACACTAAGTGTTCAATAATAGTTGCCAATTTCTCCAACTGCTGCGTAATTGTAGATTATTTCAATGACGTCAATGACTCAGAAGGCAGTTGTACATATATGTACATATGAGAATATATATTTCCTTCCTTCATGTTCTTGTTAGAGAGTTTCCTTCTTCCCTGCTGTTATTTAACTTGCAATTTAAGCAATTTTAAGCAGCTTACAGCTTGAGCGCATTAGAACAATTAGCGCAGTCGATGCCACAGATATCGATGCCATGGAACAAAAAAAAGGTGAAAGTTAAGCAGCATCCAATGACAATAGAAATGATATGTAGTCCTTGAAAGGAACTCAAAATTTTCCTTACATCAAGTATGACAAGCTTAAATAGTTCAGAATCCGAGCTATAGCTAGTAATCAGTCAACCAAATGTATGCAAATTAAATTCCTAAAATTCCAGCGAAACTTTTCTGTCATCGGAAAAGTAGACTGCTTCATTGAAAATGTATTTTCCAGCAGACGGAGTGGATTTTCGTTGCCTACCTTTAGGGCGACGCCTAGTAACGAAATGCGGGGAAATGCGATTATGGAGTGGGTGTGGAAACCGGAGTGGCATTTATTAATTTAAACACTTTGTTGTTACACAGGAAGTTGTTGAGTTTTAAACATTGGTATCGCATAATTTTCTTGTCATTTGTTTTGATTGGCCCATATTAATATTTATGGCAGTAGCTTCTCCATTTTGTGTCATCGCTCGGCTGGCTAATTCAATCAATTAACTTTCGAGTGAAAAGGCCCAGGGAATATAAGAAAATTCAAGAAAATTCCCTCCTTACACTATCGATTTTGCCATTTCAGAGAATCAAAACTGCCCCCCACACATATGCGTACCACATACACGTGGCATATTTCGCCTGTAATCAGAGACGCCACGGGGTTCCCCCATTCATTTTTTGGCGCTTCGAAGGTGGAAGCCATAAAGCCTTTACGGCATATGCCTAGATTTGCAAATTAAAGTGGGTTGGCCTGGCTGCCGGGCTGCCCGACTCGTGTGCACTCCAATTCCCTTTGAATGGGTGAGCAACTCGAACGCTTTCCGCCTCCGATTTCAGCAACAATTTCTTTTGGTGTGATATTGGGTTAAGCAGCCTTAAAGAGGTTAAGGAAATCGTTCGAGGAACGACGGATCTGCTGGTGTTTTGGTTTCGGGTTTCCCTGGCTAATGGCCGGGAAAGTTGATGAATTCGCGGGGCAACCTTGGGCGGCACTTAATGAAAGTGAAAGAAAGCCACCGTTTTCACTGGATTAACGTTGTTTCTGTGAAATAAAGATTTACGGGAATTCAGCCAGGAAACTTGCGCATACCTTAAATCAACTCGGCGTTAATTGCAAAAAGTTCCAAGAAATATTATAGGCAAACCCAAATCCCGCATTTGGGTTGCATGTTTTGGGCTAAATATATTCTCAGAGGTCCTGTTTAATATTCACTAAATAAGGTAATTTACAAAAATAGAACTACAAAAAAATATGAAATGCAGTTGGATGGGAAAACCTAGTTAAAGAAGATTTACCAACCATAAACTTTTACCGCAAACGAGAAAAGTGTTCAAGGTGAAGTCCGTAAATTTTGCCGGCAAACTTTAAAGCGATTCTGGAGCACTTTCAATGCGGAATGCATACGTCCAATAAACATCACCTGGCACTCCTTTAGACGGGCCCATAAAACGGCCAGAACTACCACACTAAATGATTTAAAACGAGCCACGGACTGCCGAGACTCGAGACTCTCTGCTCCCTCGGCCTGATTGAAATGAATTGGTGGAAAACCCTTAAACCGAATGAATTATGCAGAGGCCTGGCGTGGGGCTTTATAAACCAAACTTAACGAAAACTGTTTAAAATGCGAGCCGGCCATCTCGAATATTTCCAGCTCGGTGCAATAAATCTGAGGCCACAAACTGCACTCGATTGCCCTGCCACATGCAACGTTCCCGCTTTTCTCAGCCAAAACGTGTGCGCAATTTTCGCAATTTTCTAATAGCCGTTAAAGCTGTCGGGGTGGGGGAATCCATTCCTCGTTCTCCGCCAGTAACATTAACAAAAATAAAAAGGAAAACAGAAGCTTTTCACGTCCGATGATGCCCAGTTGAATGACTTCTTGTTTTTTGCTCGAACGGAAGTCCTTTCGACGCCATTTTGCGGTCGGCTATTGCAATTGAGTGCAGCCCTGACTTCATCAGCTTCCAGTTCCGCTCTGCTCAGCCCCCTAGAATCCCTCAAGGAGCTCAAGGATACGTGCCCGGGCACTCTGGCACGCACTTTAAGTTTCATTAAACAAAACCATCGCGCCTAGGCCTCCGAAGATTGCCTATAAATTCATGGAAGTCAGTGAAATGGAAAGCAAAATCTATGGCGGACGCAATTTGGTACAGTGTGCTGTCGGAAAACTAGATGTAATCGATACTAATAAACGAAATGCAGATAATAATTAATAATAATTAATGTTTGGTTAGATAAAATGTTTTTTTTGTTAGTTAACTTTTAAATCATCTGTCGAAGCTTCACTGTATTTCTCGCCGTTTTCCGACACTGCTGACACAGCAGTGGAAATCCGTTTGCATTTCAGTGAGTCCGGGCTGTCGGGTGGGATTCCTATTGCCAGACCCACATTCCTTGGACGACCATTAAATCTGCAACAATTTACTTGTGATTGACATGTTTATAAGGGTCGTAACCCACAGAACCCCTTCCCTAGACCGTTTTTCCAGGGAGTGACCCTTTTCTGGTGGAGATGTTTGTTTTTGTCCCCTTTCATAAACAAGTGAAGCCTAAAACGGTTCTGGACTGCTCCTTTTTTCATTTACCCCGCAAAGAGAAATAAATCTTTGATATTTGTGCTGTCAGGGAAGCATACTAAATATCCTTCTGCACTTTCCAGTACGTTTCCTTTGCGAGGCGGAAGATGTTCAAGTGGACAACAATTCCTGGCATTGTCTGCAAACTCCCAGCACACACAATTAAAAGTTCCCACGTCAAGGGATACATGAATAAAACAACAAAACGAGTGCGTGAGGCAGGAAATTTAACTGAATCGAACGGATAATACCCTAAAAAACATTTGACTGAGAATCGAAAATGAATTAGGAATAAAAAGCATTTAATCACAACTTATCAACTTTAGAACTCGTATTTTAATGAACTCGCCAAATGATCATCCATATAAATAAATTCCCACACATAAAACTCTCTTGCCAAGTTCATCATACCCATAAAAGTAGAGAAGAAGTGGAAGTAATGAAAATAAAAAAGTGCTCCCACAGAATCTCCGATATCTCCATTGGCAGACAAAACGCATGTTTTGTATTAATTTTGCACTCGGAAGAAAAGAAATCCCAACCGGTTTGCAAGGCGCCCCCCCAAAAAGGGGCAAAACGTGCGGGTAATAATCAGCCAGTGCAGTAAAAAATAAAAAATACAAAATACTACAGTTCACGATCAATTGGAATGCAACAAAAACAGCTGACATGCAAGCAACTGCAACTCGAACGCCCTTCGAGCCGCAACTCGAACCGAAAACCGGGTTGGCAACGATCGTGGCTAAGATCGAAACTTAGATTGGAAACTTTCAGTTGAGCGCGAGAATTCCACGCGGGCGGACGGGGCGGATGAACGATATCGGTGGTGTCTTGTCGGTGTTATTCAGGTGTCGAAAAGAGCGATAAGAACTAAATTCGTTTCGAAATACTGAGAAGTAAGACCCCAATCGATAAGGAGTCGCTCTGTATGTCAAAACCAAGTCGAGTTACTTCACATGGAACAACACGCAAAATGAACTGAAAACTCATTTCGAAACAGCTGAACACATTTGTCAGCTGTTAAAACAAATTTTGTGTGGAGAAATGCTAATGAGTTTCGTTGCTGCTGCCGCTGAACTTTTCAATTAATTCAACAGCCCGTCGTCGTTGGCATAGATCTTATCGCCATATCATAAAACAAAAATAAAAAAGCCCAGCCGAGGAAAACAAAACCCAAAAAAGTTCTCAAGAAAGTTTAAAGAAATTGAAAGAAAACAACACAGCAGCTCAAACGGTTTTTGTTGCTGCTGCCATCTATTTTTTTTAGGCCGAAAGGTGTGCCCGATTCCAAAGATTCGAGGCATTACGAGCCCCACGGGGTTCTCAATTTTCAGCTACCCTTTTCGTGAGTTTTTCGCTGAGCTCGGTGGGATATAAAAATATAGACATAACTCCGCTCATATTTGCAAGTATTTTTCGTACTGACATTTGAAACCAGAAGTATGTATGCCCCATTCCAAAGTTGCTGCTGCAAGGTTGTTTTTTACCTGTCCTCTGCCATTAATTGAAATCCAATGCGGAAGGGGCGTAGTAAAGTGCATTGAAAAGGGGTTTTTGGTAGGGGCCAACCGACCGCTATGACAATTATTACATCTTCCCAAAAGCGGGCAAACAAACAGGTTGCTCTCGCTCCTGCCATCAAAACTCGCAGTCAAGCCAAGTAGTGCAAATTGGTTAGCATAGAACATAGAACATAAAAACGGGAAAGGAAGTTGGGCCTGCAGTACCGAGCTTTAAATACACTTATAAGGCAGAAATTCAAAAATATACTTTGATTTGAATAAGTGACTGCTGCAAGTGCAACTTTCTATAATAGCAATTCTGGTATTATATAACTCGAATCTACTTGGAAAAACATATATATCAAGACATTAAAAAAAGAGTCCAGCAGATATCCAAATACTCTTGGGTAGAGTAAAGAATAAGCGGAGCAAGATGGGGCAGACTGAGAGACAGGAAAAGAGGCATCGACCACTTACGCATAACTGTAAGATAGACTGGCAGCAAACAGGATTTCTGGCACGTACTTCTGGCTCACAAGTGAAAGAATTACTCGGCTCTTTTCCTCCTCTATGTACCATATACATGCCACATAGCGTTTGGGTCTGCCGCGCCCCTTATCAGCCGACAAATTAAGTTCAAACTGCTGCTGCTGGCCGGCATGGAAAAGAGCTAAAACTCCAATTTGTGTCAAAATACTCATGCGCAAAAATGGAATTTTTCCATTAGGCCAGAGAGATAGAGACCCAAACTGAAAAAGCCAACAAAAAACTCCTAAACTAACATGAAAACAGTGAAAATCATGTGGAGAGACTAGCTAGGCACTGGGAGAAATTGGGTGGATCGTAAAAGTATTTTACAATAACGCCATTCATAGATTTATTCGTTAAATGAAGTAGCGCTGATTGGTTCGGGTAAATGGCCTGTAGTTATTTAAGCCAAACTATCGATTTAAGCGTTTGACAATTTTCCTCGGTGTACCGGACTAAAGTAAAGTAAAGGCAACCGAAGTTTCAGGCTGCAACTTGTCAAACGTGTTCCCCAACAAAGTCTCGCGGTATTTGGAAATGTGCAGCATTGTGCAGCGGCAAGAAAAACAGCAGCAGCAGCCACAGAAACGAAAACAACTCGCATAACTGTGACTTGTATTAATTTTCAAGCTTTTCCAAACAGCCAACTGCAAACAAAAAGAAAATCCTAATCCCGCGTTCTCTCAGCAGCAAAATGTTCGCGGCGACAAGAGGCTCAATTAGCATTTAGAAAAGCCGCTTCGTCATCGCGATCCCATCATTAAACTCCCTATAGATGGAGGAGGACGTACTGAATGCCCTGCAGACGCGCAGTGCTTACTTATCCGGCGGATTCGATCGCCAGAAGCGCATCATCTTCGTTGTCAACGCGTTCAACGATCTGCAGCTGTGGAATCGCCGTTATCTGCAGGTGACTCTGGACTATCTGAAGCGGTCTCTCAGGTGAGAATCGGGAATTAAGTGGTATTAGGCATTTGCCATTAGGCACAGAAACTTTAGAAACCGGCAGTGGAAATGCCGACGACTCATTAGCATATGGCCGAAATATGCAAATAGCCCGCAGATGATGAAGGTTCATTTTTTGTCGCCTTTAATGCATTACTTTTCATTAGACACGGCTCTCTGGGAGGAGTCTGAAAACGGGTTTATTTATATGCTAAGTGCCAGAGATTTAAAACCGACTAAATAATTTAAAATTTCTGAAGTCAAATGATTTGTCTTGAATGGAAATTGCTTTTAACATCCCTTAATATTACTTCGATTATATTAGAGTCCATAAGATCAGAGTAACTTGATACATACTTCAGTCAGTTTAAACACACTTTCATTTCTGTTAAATACATGGAAGAAGCCACATGAATTATGGATATATTGATTGTGATCAATCAACTGGCATGACTTCCCCTGAAAAAGAGTGGGGAAGCCAAAATCCTAAGCCAAATCCTAACTGGCAAGCTAATGAAGCGCTTAAAGACGCTTTCCTTCAGTCCCAAACCGATTAAACAACCTGGCATTAATCTCTTCCAGCGCTTCGGTTTTACAGAATGGCGTGAGTGTGGTGGTCAATGCCCAGGAGAGCAGTTCGCGGATATCGCGGCAGCAGGTGCGCCAGATTTACGCCCTCTTTGGGGGCGACATCAATGTGGATCTGTATCTAGTCAGGGCGGAGGGCTTCTGGGAGAAGCATGTGGAGCCGTGCACCAAGTCCCAGGTCAAGGGAGAGGTGAGCTGATAACTTAGATTGGAGGATCGGTTCCAATTAAACCGATTTATTTCATAATAAAATATGTGATAACCATTAACACCATAATAAACTGCAACCTAGTAATTAGAGTTTTAACATTGTACTCATTATTTTCTCACTGTGCTCTCTAAATAGCCGCTGGTGCTGTCGAAGGCGAGGCTGTTCAAGTTCATAGAGCCGCAGAACCTGCCCGAGGAACTGGGCGGCACCTTGCAGTTCAACTACGATCTGTGGCTGCAGCAGCGCAAGGTAAGTGCCCCAATTTATGCACCGTTCGAACGGCACTTAATGGCTATATTCTCGCAGTCCATCGACGAGTTCACCAAGTCGCATGTGCAGACTTTGTCTTCGATGGAGAAACTGTTGGCTCTTCTGCGGGAACACAAGTCTCTGCGGCCGGCGGAAGCGGATGTGGAGCTGAAGAAGTGCGCCCAGATGCATGCCGGTGTGCAAAACGACATAGAGTCCGCCATCGACTTGGGTGAGTCGAGTTCGTCGCTTGAGTCTTTTGTTTTTTGTTTGCCCGCGAGCAATTAACATAATTCGGTTTGCCCTCGAAGCAAACGAGTTAAGTGAGACAGACAGAGACGGGAAGAAAGACACACATGTGACAAGTAAATCATTAAATTTTGTGTGTGTGTTTCAATTAGAAATGATCCACGTTTGGCAAACTCGTTTTTCGCGCCGTTTGTTGTCGATTTTATTGTGGGTTGATTTTAACGGCACTGAATCACATTGAAATTGCCTTTGGAGAGCTTGTATACTGAGGCCTACAGAAGGTCTTTTAGGTAGAAATGCGGCTTTTGATAAGATAATTTCAAAATCTACAGTTTTTACGGGGTTGAGTTGAATAGTCTTTGTTTTGGCTATGATTTGACAATTGAGAATTGTTTGTGAAATTAGAAAGATTGATTGATTGGAAATGGCAGACATTCCGAATATTATCAGTTTTCGCAAGACCTTAACAATCATGACTTCATGAATTCCACATACTAATACAAAATTTATGAAAGCCACAGCTAAGAATCAAATACTTTTCTGGCTTCATTAAGTTATTTTCGAGAATTATTTGCGGTTGAGGATCATTGCGCCGTGAGCAAACCGTGTTTCACACTGTTCACACTTCAATTTCGAACAACGACTTCAAATTCGACCGAGTTCTGGTTTGAGTGCGTGGGTTTGGCAAAACGACAACCAAAGCAACAACGACAATCGTGACCTTTCACTTACAGCCACAAAAATCGGTGATGCGCAACGAAATGGTGGCACATGCCACAGTCCAAAGAGCCAGACTGCGATTTAAAACCACTTCGGGCGTGAGTTTTCACTTTTGTGGATGTGTGAATAGCGCTAGATCCGATCCCCCCGTGATGAAAACCGTGAAATACACTCCGAGAAATACGATGATTGAGTTTCTAAAGTCTGTAATCTTACCAATTTCAGTCAAGAATGTATTAATTAAGTGATTGGGTCTGATAACCTGGCGTCGTTTAAAAATATAAAATGTTTTGTAGGAACAGTATATTTTTCAGAGTGCTATTTTCTCATCCCCTTTCCCTTTTCTCTTTGCATCTCGGCATTGTGCAGGTAACGCGATCTTGGCCCGCTTCAACGAGGTCTACGAGACGCATTCACCGCCGTCACAAGCGGTCGCACCTGCCTCGGAGTCCCCTGCGGGTCCCCCGCCCATCGCTGCCCACTCCGCCAGTGCAGGTTCCCCCCAGAAGCCCCTCCTGCCACCCGATCTCGTCTGTGAACGCGCCCGCATCGAGTTGCGATTGAATGAGATCGAAAAGAAGCAGACGGCTATCCGGACTGCATGGCTGGAACTACTCCGATCTCTGAGGGAGGCACGCGAACTCAGCACTTTGGAGGAGGGGGTGTCCTTCGTCACCAATTGGATCCTGCAGGAGGCCGAGCTGTTACTCAGCCGCCAAAGGAGCGTTGCAGGTGATATTAGGGGATGTGAGGCCCTGCGTTCTGCTCACGACCAACTGGAACTGGAGTGCCGGGAAACCTACGGTTGCTATGCAGAGCTGCTCTACAAGATCGAAAAGTTTGTCGCCGAAAGGCAGGCATCTTCAAAGGATATGGACCGATGCCAGGATCTTCTCTCGCAGCGAGACTTCATGCAGTTTGTGTGTCGCTCCTTTGCAAAACGATTGGAGCGACGAAGAAATGTCCTGATGACCGCCCTGAGGTTCCATCGCCTCCTCGATCAATTTGAGGAATTGCTTGCTACCGGTAACCATGTGGTGGAGGTGGACAGTCGATCGCTTGACTGGCCCGAGGCGGAGCAGCTACTCATGCAGCTCAATAACAACCAGGAAATGTTGGGTGAGTTAGATTATAATAACAAGCAAGTGAAATTTTGTATATTGGTAAAGAAATATTTATGCAACCTTGACAACTACACTCGAAATATATAGCCAGCGAACCTTGACAAAAATATGCCAGAATTACTCTGATAATTACCATGGATATGGCAAAAAAGTAGTGTGATCATAAAATCATACCAAACACTTTCAACAAGTGTCACGATTTCAAATTTCAATGAATAGAAGGTGAATATGACCGCATTCAAAATATCTGCTGGAACTCGATCTATTAAGTTCCAACACAGAAGCTTCTAACATCATCTGTTTCAACTGTTTTTAGCAGCGAACCGTTCCGTAAGAACATAAATTAACTTAAATAATAGTATCATATGAAATAGTATACAATATAACAAAATCATATTTGTGTATTTAGGTCTGTCCCAACTCGAACCGTAAACAACAAATCTCTAAACATGCTATATCCAACATCCAACCGATCTCTAAACATGTTTCCAACATCCACAGGCCACGTCGAGCGCGAACTTGTGCGTGAAGGTGAAAAGCTGAGCGACATGCTGGCCATGCCGGTGAAAGACGCTCTGGGCCGTGACCTCCAGCTGGACTACAGTGCCGAGATCGCCCAGCTGCGCAGGCAGATCGACGAGAGCCGGCGTCGTTGTCAGGTGTGCGGACATCGACTGGCGCTGCAGCGGCTCACCTTGGAGCAGGTGACCCACATCCACGCCTACGAGGAGGACGCGCGGCGGGCGCGGGACTGGCTGCAGGAGTTGTATGCCGTCTTGCTGCGCTGCCACTCCCATGTCGGCTGCAACATCCACGAGATTCAGCTGCAGAAGGACGAGTTGCAGGGGTTCGAGGAAACCGGACGGGTGAGTTTTCCCCCCGTTTTTCGGGCGACTTCTTTTTGGAGGTATAAGATAGAGGAAATCCATCCAGAGTGCAAGACAGAGAAAGGGAGTGCCAGTTTGGCCAACGGCAAAGTGACCGAAAATATACTAAGACCTGGCTGAAGATCAAGGCCTTATTGGGCTAAACAACTATCTCGGTTTCTATCTAGCTGTATCATATTCATTAAAAACTAGCGTATCTACATATTTTCCAGGGTAATGATAAAAGTGTTCTCTAAAGCATTGTCTTTTTAATTTAAAATTTTTGCTTATATGTACTAATTATGCTTTTTGCTTTAGAGCATCTACCACTATGGCTGCCAATTGCTGGAGGCTTCCCAAACGCTGCGCCTCTGCTGCAAACTGGAACCATCAGCATCTAGGTCACAAAGCAATCCCAGTCAGGGTTTCATTAGTGACGAACTGCAGCACACGTGGCACAGTCTGCAGTCCGTGGCCCAGGAGCAAATGACCAGACTGCGCGTCTCCGCCGTTTTCCACCGCAGTGTGGAGGCCTATTATCGCCAGCTGAGGGAACTTCAGCCCCTTTTGACCAAGGAACTGTCCGCCCAACTGCAGCAGCAGCAGAGACAGCAGCACAACCGAAGCAGCAGTGGAATAAGTAGCGATGCCGAGGCAGAATTGGAATCGGAGCTGTCTCCTTTGGGGGAGATGCCTCCGCGACTGCAGAGGCACTTGGTGGCCAGGGAGCAACTGCTCGTCGAAGTGGGCAGAATGGTCAGACTGGGAAGACTGCTGAAGAAGCGACTCAAAGAGCCCTTCGTTCTGGACGCATTAACAGGAAAGAGGTGAGTTATAGCGAATAACATTCTACAATACTTTTGCAGTTGCGTGAGTGCATAGACTTTAACTTTGCATCGGCGGCTACTTCATTATGCTCAACGCATAAAACGCAGAAACAAAAACAGCAAAACGTTCTGCATATCAAATAAAACACGAGAAAGATTTCCACTCAAATCCCACAAGCTCGCGGCAAATTAACTTAGGAAAAACAACAACGAAAAGAGCAAAGAGCTAACAAGTTGCTAGAAATAAAACTAAAAGAAATGATAAATTGTATTTGGAAAACAAAGTACAAAGGCAACTTGGCAATACGCTATAAAAATTTAAATAGTTCCAAAAACAGATTTCAATTACGACAAATAAAACGATTTCTTCAAAAGCCATTAACACGTGTACAACACCTACCAAATGTATTAAATCACATATAACTTGTTCACTTTGGAAAGAATTATAGTCATATAAAAGCAATTCGAAGTCCATCAAACCGAACCACACTTCCCAAGTAACCACAAACTAGACAGCCAAAAATAATTTTTGACTGAATGAAACAAATGTCAAGCTGCCGCGACGCACTCAAAAGTTCCACCACCCAAAATTCGAAAGAAGCACAAAAAATATTGAAATAAAATAAAAGAACTATTCTATATAGCAGCTCATTCCGTCCAAGAGTCGGCGTCCAAATCCAAGCAGTCTATTTCAGTGCGTGGTCCAGTGCGGTCGTCGTTCGGTCCTCCTTCGATTCTGTTTTTCGTCACGTAGCGGGAAAACTCAAGAAAACTGTCGGTTTGTCAAAGCATATACCAGATAAAGAGTGAATTTCCTGGAGAACAGGCGTGACAAGTGGGTCAGCATTGACAGTGGGGAGCATTGTGATAGGAAGGTGATAAATATAGAAGTGTCTTCATGGTTCCACTCTCGAAATATCTGCATGCTTATCCCGGCAAAGTGAATAATTAAATCTACAATTATCAGAGAGACGTAGCTCACTTCAACTGGCCACTAGCCAAACGCGTGTTGTTGCCCCTTACGTCAAACCAATTGTTCCACGCCCAAAAAAAAAAGAGGCGCCAATTAGGCAGCGAACCCAAAAAAGCTCAAAATGTTTGCCAGATTTCGTAATTTGTTTGCCAAATCAAAGGGAGATGAGGAAGTGGAGCAGGAGGTTACACCCAGGCCGGATGTGCCCAGCATTGTGGTGGATGAACCGCCCAATGAGGTCGAGATTCCAGTTGAGGAAGGTGAAAATAAATCCCTAGATGAAGCTGCTAATCAGGCTAATGCCTCTGCTCCTTTGGCCAGCGAAGAGGAGGATTTGGTACAGAGCCCCCCTGAGATTCTAAGTGAATCCTCCAGCGATCTAAGTCGTCTTTTGGACGCTATAAACGAGGCCAGTAAGCTACCCGAACTAAGCAGCGAAGATGGCCAAGCTGAAGATGAGGACTACGAGGATGAAGACGATGATGAGACAGCCAGTACTTCAAGTGTGAAGACCAAAATAGCCAAGGCCTCAATAGAAAGGGACATTATCTTGGAGGAAACCGAAGAGGAGGAGGATGAGGTGGATTCTGGACCGCCGCTGAAGAGTCTGGACAAGATCAAGGCCCTCATTCGCAACGACAGTGAAACATATCCGCACAGCGACTATACCGACAATGAAACGCCATCGCACTCACGCACTGCCTCAGTGGATTCCGGAGCTCCCGATAATCCCCGTCTCTCTGGTGATTTCAGTGTAGTGGCCGATGAACTACCCCTGGATTGCACTGCACCAAGTCCACTCCACGACAGTGGAAGGACCAGCAGTGCTGGAAGCGAGATACCCGGGGAATCCCTGCCAGCCACTGTGCAAGTGGTGCCCACAGGCAGCAACGAACTGGCCTGCGCCGCCATTTCCCACAAGCTGGGAGCCATTGCCGAGGTGGCCGAGTCCCTGGACGCAGTCATCCGGGATGTCCAGCAGCAGGAGGGCGTCGTTAGCAATGGAATCACCAATGGCACTGGAGGACATGTCATCAAAAAATTGGGAAGCATTGAGGTAAGTTTAAAAACCAAAATATTGATTCGTTTTCCGATTGTGTAAAATGGTACTTATCTCGTCGCTTTAGGACTGGCAATCCCGCTCCACCGAGGACGAATCCTTCGCCACTGCCTCCGAAGGCAACTTTACGCCGAACTCGCACTCCTCATCCTTTCAAACAGCCTCGGGACGCACTAGCTCCTACATAGGATCGGCAAAGAACTCCTTTGATGAGGCGGACGACTCAACTTTGAGCACATTCGAAATACCCGAACTACCACCTTCGCCAGTCAATATGTCCTTCGATAGCTCCGAAATTAGCTACTTCTCCGCCCGTCAGCAGAGGATGAAAAATGAGGATCAGGACAGTGTGGCGGGCGTGGCAGAGCTGCATAGTCAGAGTGTAACGCCCACTCCGAACGAGGAGCAGCAACACCTGCTCCTGCCACTACCATTGCCGCAGGCCATCGAATCGGACAGCGAGGTGGAAGGATTCAGTTTAGCCACTGGCATTACGACGGAGCAGGTGCCGAGGATGTCCAACGCCCACACGCCGGAGGTGAGCTACCTATCATCCGCCGATAACACCGCTCCGGCTTCAACTAACCCCAACGAATCGAAACCGCCGCCTTCCTGGCGACGCAGCAAATACTACGAGAACATAACGAAACAGACGATCAAGGGATTTCTCTGAGAGATCTGGACCAGCTGTCCCAGCTGAAAGATGAACACAAAACGATTTCCCGCCCAATTAACCAGCGCCATTTGCTTCTCTGCCGATCCTCGACATTCTTGCCATTAATTAGTTGGCATATTATTTTTGCTGTTTTCCCAAAACCAATTTTAGCCCATGAGCTAAAAGTTTTTGTCTGTTTTGTTTTGTTTGCCATTTTACTTTGCATGATTGTTCACTGTTTTCTAGCAAAATTTATTAGTTCGCTTGAACTTTAGCTTAAAAGATATACTAAAATGCCTGCGAAGAGGATTCTTAAATATTTTATGTTTGAAAAATGTCTTTTATTTTCTCTGCTTTAAATATAGTAGTAGAAATATTTATTTAGTTAGTTCAAATTAAGTCTAAGGCTTGCAAAATTAGAGAATTCCCAAATGGTTAGAAAATATATTTGAAATATTTTAAGTAAGAATCTTAATTCAGTTACAGCCAGTCGAAATTATTGCCATTAATCGTATGTTTAATATTTATTTATAACTATTTCTCCCACACAGTCACAAAACATAGTGCAATTAATATCAAACATGTTTTACCCCAAAAATAAAGCTAATCATATATAATTTTTTTAAAACCTCCTAACTTTTCAGATATTTAGTTTTAAATTTTATGCTTAAGCAAGTAAGTAACCGGAAAATTTGAATGTAATCTCGAAAATCCATGAAAACATTGCATAACTTTGGGCTGCATCCGAGAAAAGTCATTGCCATCATCTGCACTTAACCCTTGAGTGCTCTTTTCGACTTTTCCACCCTAAATAATTTTTTTCAATTTCCCTCTGTGGGTGGCCCCTTCTCCAAACATTTAACAAGTGGTCCTCAAGTGATTTCAATTATCTGAAATGTGAACTGCCGGTGGGCGAAGCGGGGAAATGGGGTTAAGAGGGGTTGGCTGCTTTTGTGAGCTTCGTCAAGTGGCTCATTAATCTCAATTAAAAACATATAAATAAATCGCTCTGAGTGTGGTGAGTGAGTGAAAAGAGTTTATACATAACGAGCTGATCATCCAGAAAGGCGAACCAAATATCTATGAGATTCTTTTCATGCCATTCGACCAGATTTTCTGACGCGCTGGCGCTGAAAGCATAATTCGATAAGTTCGAATCGTTGATAGCGAAAAATAATAACACACATCTGCAGCGCATTGATTGCCGCAACTGCGGCAACTGCTGTTGCACGCAAGAAGCGTCGGATGTTGCACGTTGGATATTGCACGGAATCCGGAGCCAAAGCCAAGCTGCAAGACACGCATTTTGGGTGAAAAATACTTCATAAATTGGGGAATAGAGTTTCATGGGAGGTGAGGGGATTTAAATGCGGGCGGTCAGTTTGCCTTGCATTAAGACACGATATCGTCTGGTTTCCTCCGCTGCTCTGGTGTTGTTATTTTGATCTTCCACTCTTCACCCTGTTATTAAAGTACAAAAGCTGCACTTGAATATGTTGTGGTTTAAGGTACCCTGTCTTATGTAGGGTGTATCAGACCAACAAGAAAAATGCCATGCCAAGGGGAAAATTCATCCACACCTAAGATATTAAGTTTGATTCTTCATGAATTGCTTATACCAATATTCAAAAGTAAATGGGAATGAATAAAGTGCGGGCATAAGAGGGTAACAACAGTTCGCTTAAAGTTACCCTTTAAATTAAGAATTACAGGGTACAATCTCACTTCATATCACGATATCTTCTCTTCGTATTGTAATTGCTGAAAAGCCGGGCGCAGGGCATTAAAAATTGAAATCATGAATTAACGACGCCGCGAATGCCAAGAGCACTTGTTTATTTATGTCGTCTCCCCTGAAGCCCCGCATCTTGCCTCCTCCTCTAGCGTCTGCAGCCCTCTCTTTCACACTCTCTCATTTTCAAAACACAAGCCGGCTTTTCAAAACTGAGCTTAGCGAGTGTCAAGAGATCAAAACAAGAGAACGCCAACCTGCATGAATGAATTGAGCGAATCGGTTAAGTTTCATGGGCTGCACGCTCTTCTTCTCTTTCTGATCTGCTGCTTCCCGTAGAATCTGCTCAGTCTGCGGTCTCCGGTCTTCAGTCTTCCGATCTTTGGTCAGTCTTGTTCGAAGTTCGCGGCGTTCGGTTGTTCGGCTGTTGGGAAAGCGGCGCGCGCGTTTTGATTTTCCACATCTCCTCCGCTCGAATAATGTGCGAATAAAAACATATCTATGTAAATTAAGTTAGGCAGAAAACGAGGAAGAAGACAATAAATTTGGCACTTCAAAAAAAAGTGAAATGAAACGTAAATTAATCAGCCATAATTTACCTAGAACATTTTTGACATTCAAAAATGCTTGGCGCTAGTTTTTTTCGTTCACTCGTCTGAAGATGAAATCAACAAAGTGTGCTAAATTTATTGTTGTTGTCGAATATTCCGTTTTGTGACGACCCTCAGAAAGCACAAACAAAATGTTTAACAAATAGAAAACGACACAGAATGCGCAAAAAATATTTTTCAAAAATATTCGGTGACCTGATGCATTGAAAGCTTATTTGTTTGAGTCATGTGCATATTTCAATACACTACAACAGTCCACGCCCCAGAAAATTTCAATCAACAATTTCCCATTTTTTCTTTCTTTTAAATTTTTTGGACAACAACATATGGAGGCAAAGCATTTCCTCGATTGCGCTACTGTAAACTTTTATAAAGGGAACTTGTTCTTCCCAATTTTTGTTCGCTGTTTATTTTTAGCCAGCGCAAAGTACAATTAAAATAGTTTACATTACGCCAGCAACGGCGGCGACTATTAAAAATTGAGAGAAACACCAAAAATTACCTAATGGAGGCAGCTGGCTGCACACGAGCATACGCGGCGTATGCGTAATGTTTTCAAAAATATCGAAAAATCTATGAAAAATGATTGACTGCAATGCAATTGGCACATGTTACAGATTTGACGCACATCCGTGCGCTTCATCTATTAGCTATAGTAGCCTGTGTCTGTAGCATCCCAGTATCTGAGTATCTGGGCTAGAACAACAGTTTAGCTTCGTGGCAGAAATCGCCGCAAAAATTACTCAATAGTTTGTTGTTTTAAAAATAAACGCGAATCGAGCATTGTCTTTGAGTTTGGCGGGGCGGGGGTCTTCAGGGGTTCTACAACGAGACTAGCACACGCATCAAAGTCAATTTTCTCAGGCTCAATATGCAAAAAGTACACACGATTCTCTCGGCTATATAACCGTATATATAGACACTACGGAATAATAAACAGACACTAGAGCGACAAGGAGAGCGCGAGTATGAAGTCATAGTCACCGCGGCGGGCAAAAAGAATTCTCCGTTTCGAAAATCTACCGATTCGCGGAGGTTCTCAGACGATCGCCGGCGTTGATAGCGCTCGCAACGAACCGAAGGAACCGCCGAATCGAATCCCCTGGCTATAACTAACCCAATACATTAAATCCGAACGCGAGTGACTCAATCTAATAGTTCCACTTTCGAGCAGAGTTCAAAATGCAAAACACGCGAGTCGAGCAGGGGAAATAAGCCAAAATACGAGAAAAACTAAACGACAGAGATTATAAAACGCCCACGCAAAACACACCGAACTACAAGCACTCAATCCTCGAAAGTTAGTCAAAAAAAAAAATAAAATAACAGAGAAGTAGAGAAGAGCAGATAGAAAGAAAAGCAACCATGGAACGCCGCCAAGCCCTAGACTCATCGATGTCTTCGCTCTACTCGGTCGCCTCCTCCTCGAATCCCAATCCCCGCCAGCCGCACACCGGTCACCAACTTCAGACGCAGCAGTCCCAGCAATCTCAGCAGTCCCAGCTAGACGCCTTCAATTATTCAGCAACAATGTCATCATCGTCGCCGACTCCAAGTCAGGCCATGTCCACAGCCATGTCCACGGGAACGGGCACCGGCACCACCCACACCACACCGCCATCCTCCTCCCTGAGAGCCACCACCATTGGCACCGTTGTCGTCCGATGCGGACCCATCCAGCTGGTGATAGCGCTCCTACAAGTGAGTTGTACTATTGTACCCCGCAAACAATAAAAATAGGAAACAAAAACGAAACCAAACCAAACAAAACACACAGCAGAAAGGCCAAGGAATGGAAAACAAACATGAAGAAACATTTATCTAGATACGGGAGAAGTGTTCGGAGAAAGCTCTTGAAGTGCGCGGAAATTTATGCGGAAGGCGATCTGGGAGGACTTCGAAAGAGATTTGGGACGGGGCATTGGGAGATCTTGAATAAATCATAAATCTAGGAGTGCAGTCAGGATTCCAAAACACGGGCAAACATCTAGGATAAGCTTTGGTCATTGAAAAACGTTATAAAAGCAGCTGCATTCGACTCAGTTTTATGCGATGCTATAAAAAATCATCACAACCAATTAAGCCAGTCTAAATATAATGACCTTTTATCAATATAAATGAGCTAATCATTTGAATGACGACATAATCTTCGTTCATTATTAATGACAGTGCAATTATATATTTACATTTTTTCATTTTGCGTAGTGGGGCAAAAACAGTGTAAGAGATGCAAGGCAAAGAAAATTGTTCAATAGATACACTATCTCAGATTGTTATCAAATCATTTATCATTCACTATAAAACAACGTTTGACTATTATTAAATAGTCCAGCCTCCAACCAAGCACATGTTTACTACCAATCCTATAAATTCCTATAATTATCCCATAGTTACTATGTGACTTTAGCACTGAAAAATTCATGAACTTCTAATGCCCAAAACTGGTTTACAGTTTTCGATTGTTTAAACCGGCTTCCAGCGATTTCCGCGCCAATTAGCACTCGAGCAACGAAAGCAAAAGTTGTTGATAGCGGTTATAAATATTTGAAAAGCGGCAGCCGAAAAACAAACGCCACAAAAGGTTCAAGGTTGTCTGACATCAGAGCAAGACACAAAAGCCAACTAAACGTGACAAAAAGAAATGTATCTGCAAGATACTTTCGACAATTAGGCGCAGCTGCTACCTGTCTGGGTCCACTTCGAGCTGGCTGAATCAGTTTCTTGAGAGAGAAACTTTATTTGGGTCTTCTCCGCAGAATTCCCCCCTTTTCCACACCTCCAAATCGCTCGAACTTGAAGCTGCGACTTGAACTTGAGATTGAGAAACATTTCTGATGAAGCGCTACAAGTTTTATGCCCCGAAACAAAAAACATTCAATAATTATGGGCATCGGTAAATGGTTTATGGGTTTTTTGGGGCAGGGGGCAAGGGGAATGTGCCCCTTTTTGTACCAACTTTTCTGTTCATTCAACCAACGGTCCATTGAAATTTCAGTGTGCCACTTTGTGCCATTTTTTTCTGGCCATCAGAATAATTATTTTAGCTACATTTGCCATTCGAGACTCACGGCTCCATGTGTTAAACATTTGATTTGATTTACCACTTTTTTTCCCCCCTCCACTTTTGATTCTGGAAATTATGCAAAAACATTTTACTGGCGAGCCTTTCAACACGTTTCTGCTTTATACGTACTCGTGTTTCCATGAATTGAAAACTCGCGACCCCAAAAATATACAGATTTCTTTAAATTTCCGCTGGCCTGCTTGGAAACAGTATTGAAATTCGAAAACGAAACTAAATTGTTGCTTACCTGTCGTTGTTTTCGTTATTCTCGAACTGGTCCCAAAAATGCTGTTGAAAATAAACAAGAGCGATTTCTCTCCCCGATTCTCGCAGGTAAACAAATTAGCAACGGAACAGAGCCAAAAAAAGCTGAAATAAGAACAACAAAAGAGTATAAATAAATACACAATATTCCACAATAAAAGCCAACAGATGTGCAACAAACACACACAGAATGAAACAAATGTATGGGCTAAAAAATGTTCGATGAGCTCAGCTCGTTATTATTATTGTTATAAATTCCACGTGGGCGGTGGGCGATTGTTTCTAGGGGAAGAAAGCCGGCAGAAGTTCTTTAAACTTTGTGCTTCAGCATAAGATTAAGGAAACAATAAGTTGGCAGAACCCCCCTCGTCCCGCGCCCCATGCTTAAAACTATGCAAATATGTCAAAAGTTTCCTTCCTTTCTGGGTTTATTTTTCGAAACAGGCAACAGACAATTCTTTCAGTTAGTTTTCCTCAACAGAAAGAAATTACAAGTAGCAAGATATTGTAATTCAATAATAAATCTTAGCAAGGAGCATTTTTAAAGTATTTTTAAACTAACTTTAACTATCTGTTATGCGTATATTCATTTTTACCAATTTAAACTTATGAGACCTAAGAACTAAGTTACTTTTCTTTCTGTGTACCCATACTCCAACTCACAACAAAGTTGAGTTATTAAGATTTTAAATGTTAAGTGCTGGCAGAAAATATGAATATCTGCCAAGTTTTTAGTGGCACAATGCGATTTTGTGGTGACTACTTAAATGACATTTATTTGCCTGTGAAAAACAGTTGAAGATATTCCGCTGAAGGAAAACTCTAAGACATGTGGTAGGTTCCACGAAGATACAAAGTACGTTGTCTGTCGACAGAGCGCGTTTAATTGGATCTTTATCTCCATAGGCAACCCAAATCATCTTGTATTAAAATCGCCCTGACATGATTTACATATCCACCAAAGAAACTATCAACTTCTTGGACGGGCCCCACCCAGAGCTAATTAACCAAGACGATTCAACTTCTCGGCCATCCGGGCATCAATCTCAATGGATGATGATTCGGTTTTGGCTCTGACGCAAATTTCGATTACAATGTTTGTTGATGCAACAGGAAAATATTTACAAGTGTTTGAAATGAGGGAAAAATGTTTTGGGCCTGGTTACAAAACGTTTCTTTTTATGTTCTTGTGGCTCTGAGATGAAAAATTGGCTTCAGGGCAATTAAAAGGCTGAAGAAAGCTGGAAAAAGAAACTTCAAAGGCAGAAGATTTACATGTTTGCCTGGCTAAACTCTCTCTAAATAAATAGATTTTCCGATTTTCGTTGAAAATGCGAGGCGTGCCACGAATGCTGAAGATCTCTTTTAATTGAATCTAATGCGCGAAACTAATTTGAGCCTTTGCTTTGGCCATAATGAAGCAATTGGGGCGCGACTGGCGACCTGCTTTGGATTTTCGATTCCAGATCTTGGGTCTGCGCAATCTCGAATCGCATCGAATCGGACTTTTGGTGCGATCTGCTCTGATTTGCACACGAGGAGGCGCCAGGGGGTGAAGTAAGACGTAAAACTCTAATTGAATTTATGGCGTTTTCATTTGTAAAAGTCGCCGCATTTCACTCATAAATTGGCCAGACATATGAGCATATACTTATGCCCGGCACTGTACGAGCTATGTGCATATGTATGTGCCATTGCCTTGGGCCTTCGGCGTGGGTGAAACGCCGCAGCTGCGCAGTGCGCACTGTCTAATGGACGAAAGAGATGGCAGCACGTACAGCGAGAGAGACGGGCGATAGAAAGCCGCACCAAGGCTCAAAAGAAAGAAATGTTTACGACGCTTGGCAGGCACATAAATTTACGCATGAAAAGCTGCGCATTCCGCCCGCTCGGCACAGAGTCGCGGTATCCCATTTTGCCCCAGCGAACGGGCCAGAAACTGCGACTTGGTCGCGTTCAGAGCTGCCATTCAGTCACGTGATTGCGATTTGTCACTGTGATTTATGATCGCTGTTTCGAGGCGAACGGCAAGGACGCGGCTGTCACTTTCTGGGTTGCAATTTTGTCAGTTTTTGCAAAATCAATATATAGCAGCTATTTGGAGTCTCAACAAAAGCATTTTACTTGCAGATTTTATGTTAGCTTATATAGCGCACTAGCTTTAATACGATGTTTTAATCTAAGAGGTAACAACCATAAAAAGAAGATTTAAATCCACGCCTTATGCTGGCAGTGCTTTCGATGGCACTTCTTCATTTGCCCCATGGCGTGTCACGGGAATTGTCCGTAAATCTTATCAGTAATTGAAAAATTCCAGCCCTAACCCTATCCAACACCAAAAGCTCTAAAAATAACGTATTCTATGCGCAGACGCAGTCACTGTCTCTTTGCCTATTGAGTTTGGCTTGGTGTTCGGGATTCGGATGGGTCTGCGCATCGGATGGGGGCAGGAGGATCGGGATCCACTCGAAAGCCGGCTGGGGATATGCCGTCTATCGGTGGCTTTAGTGCAGCTGCTACTTAGCGCAACTGACAAAACAGTTTGGCACGCACTGATTGATAAGCAAGGAAAGCGGTTCGCGGAAAATTATGCAAAAGGGGGGTTTTCCACGAGGAGAAGCATAAATTTGCAACGCCAAAGTATACAGTGGGCTCTCAGCATATGTGAATCTTATATAGCACAATGCGATACTTTGTATTTAACCATTTATTATGCCATTATCGCTGTTAATCGCTAACTGGGAAATTCTTACATCGACTCAATAGAGGCATACACGTTCAATTTCATGGGATAGTTCAAAAGCTGTTACCCCGCAATTTCCGCTTTCCGGGGGTCCACTGTAGGGGATCCAGCTGCTGTAATTACCGGAGTGGAAGCGACGGCTCGGTGGTTTTCGAGTTAGAGACGCGAAATATATTGCATGTTTACATGGCAACTGATAGTCGCCGATAAACGTTCAATGAAAGTCGCGCGTTGCAAGCGACTCCTGCTGCTGCTGCTGTTGTTGCTGCAACTGCAAAGGCGCAACAGCCGCCGAGATGTTGCTGCTGCAGATGCTGCGGATGGTAGATGCGAGTCGTGGCCAATAATTTGTAGAAACAATTATAGAAATTATCTTTTTGTTGGCCGCGAATTAAATTGAAATTTAAATTGCATTCGATGGCAGCAACGAGATTGCCCAATACGTGTGCTCATAATTCACCGTCGGCCTGGGAAAGTGCGACCCACAAAAGCCTGAACAGAAATTGTTTTATGTTCGATGGGTATTTATAGAACCCAAAGGTCTGACATCACTCTGCCACACACGGCTGATGATCGCGGCACAAAAGCTGAACCTCTGCTAAGTGAACAATAACAAAATAGCTGAATATTGTGTGCTTTTTTTTGTTTTATGACAAAATCAAGTTGGGTTTAATGGAGGCACAGGGTAAGCGCGTCAGAGCGTGCTATCCACAAAACACCGAAGTAGATTCAGTAAATTCATTTGCATATGGGTATTTGTACAATACATTAATGCTGTTTGCTCTCCATCAAACACACACACATGCGAATATTGATGCGGTTTTTTATTAGTCTGTTTATACACACTTTTTATGGCCCCCGTGGCCTATGTTTGATCAGGAGCAGAACAAACACTCGCGAGCATTTGATTTATGTCGCTTTAATTAGCCAATTTCAATGTGTATTCAATTAGCTCACCTTTATGGGAGCACTCGCCAGCACAGCCACAAAATGAAATTGTTGCAAAAAGCCAAACATGCTATGCGTAAATGTACCTAAATTGCATATTAATGGCCAGACGAGAGAGACATTGGCTTTTGGGTCAAGGCTGGCTGCTGAACTTTTGCGATGATGAAATGTTCGCTTTCAAATCTATATTTAAGGAAGAACTCACCGAATTTTGGCCAATGTATTCAAATAACTAAACTGCTAAAGAAACTGAACAATTTATTAGAATTCTCCAGGATTTGTAAGTAATTCTTCTTGAAAAGGATGCTACACACCTTACATGTGGCAATCTGGTCAAATAAATCAGGTACAACAAGCCAACGCCTTCGCAAATTGCGATTCCCAATTAAATCGGCGATCGGTGATCGGTATTTGGGATATCGTTGCCAATGGCCGTAATGAAAGAGCCGAGAAGGCCGGCGCTCTATAAAAATGCGCAATGATTTCACACAAAACGATGGCAGCAACAACAACGGCCACGGCATCGAGGTAATTTCATATCGAAATCGTGTTCTATCCGCTCCGCAAAGTATTAATTTAAAAGCCAAAAACGTGTTTCACGCTAAGCGCCTCGAAGAGGACGCTTGTTGCCCCTCCCGCCATCGTTCTGCCCTAAATCATTCTATCCGGCTTGGGAAGAATCAGTGGTAGATACCCTAACCAGCTTTGAAATGCAGGGGTAATCATTCAATGGCAGCAACATACATGTTCCATCTGACAGAACCATCACAATCTGAATGGATTTTGGATTTTGGGTATATAGATGGTCGTTTTTCCGCCGCTTGCATTCCATTCCAGGGTGTTATTGTTTTGAACCGCCGTTGGGGCTTTCGGCATTATATCATCGCCGTCATTGCCGGGTCTCTGGATGGGGGTATAGCACTCCCACTCCCAATCCTACTCCGACGTGGCCACGATCTTGGAGCACTTCCGCCATGTGGAGCTGCACAAGTGCCGGGCGAAGACGCTTCTAAATGTCCAAATGCATATTACGAATCTTAACGGCTGGGTGCGTGTTCGTGTGCCACTTGAAATACGATTCAATTTCGCAATGAGTGACGTATGTTTGTTGGTGGGGAGGGGAAGTAGGCAGTGAGGCGCCCGTCCATATGCATAATGGTTTATTTTATGCTTTACACGTACATAAGCTTAGTTATGGTCGGCCTGTTTATAGTGATGTCATGCCATTTATGGTTCAAATTTCAGTTAGACGGCGTGATTATTCCCCCACTCCCACCACCACGCCGCCCGTTACACTTCGAAATTTATTCAGATTTCCGAGAATTATTGGTGTGCACATGGCATATTGAAAACTCACTCACGTCGCATTGAGTCAGCGACTTTGACTGGTTTTTCTAATCGGTTTACATCGCTGCCAGTGGGGCACACAATTTAATTTAATAGCCGGGTTATTAATTTGTATTGTAAATTGATTAATGGCAGTCGCAGATCTAAATCGAAACCCTTGAGCGACTAAATTGGAAGTCTACAGCGCAACATCTGTGGCAAGAAGCACTTTCAAATATATCTACTATAGGGTATCTCTGAAACGAAGGATTCCAGCTTATATCGAATATTTTAAAACTATATAATAAATATATGTTTGGGGTATCAAATCCTTTCATGGTGGAGTTCCGTTTACAGAGGTACGACTGTACCGAGCCCAAAACTATTTCGTCGAACAAATTAACGCCCACGCAGCTTTCCCTAGACATAAAACCCAAGCAGTGGCAAGACCTTTTAACAGTTTGCTGGCCATCAGCCGAGTTCTTCATGTTTCGCCATGGCATGTGGCACTTTTCCCCAGCTCCAGCTCCAGCTGCATCTCCATCGACACATACTCATCCCAACAGGAAAAACTAACGGATGCCATTACCATAAACAGCCGATGCTGACCTTCATTGCAATCAAACAGAGCTGAGGTTGTGGTGCCACTTCTGCTACTTCTGCTACTTGTGCGAGTTCGGAGGCAGCTTCTGGTGGTGCTACCAAAATTAGAAGCTGCTTCGGGATCAGGTTTGCTTTTCCATCGCTGCACGAGATCATCGCACACGTCTCCTGGCCTCCGATGTCAACTGCGAGCCGCATGAATGGGAATGCAGCCAGCTGCTGGGAGCCCAGGAACGTGACTGGAACGGATTTGGGGGCAGGCGAAGAATGCAGCGGACCTTTGTGGGAGAAAATCTTTGAATTGCTCATGTCCTATGCGATATACCTGGGAATTGCGAAAACAACGTATGAGAATTTGGGTGCTCCAGTCATATAGAATGCGTAAACGATACTATCAGAAGGGAAATGTGAATTAGTTCACTGGGGCAAGAATCTTTCGTTGTATAAAGAATATTAAACAAAATCCAATTACTAATAACTAAAGAAATGAATTACTTAGTATGACTTAGTCATACAATACTTCTAAACCACACTTAAATGCACTTAATCATAGAACACCTTAAACATCATCCACTCTTCCAGAGTCCGGAAAAGATCTACATCAAAGTGGTAGAACTGGAGCCGAAAATCACAGCGCTTGGGGATAATCTGGATGAATCTCTGCGCATGCAAAGGGAGCATGATGAAACTCTTCGCAATCTACAGGTGAGTTTATCTCCAATATCAAATTAAACATTTAAATAACCTCGAACATATTTCAGAGCCTGCCGGGACCAATGGATGAGTTCGTCCAGAAGGCGGACAAGCTGTTGGCCAGCAAGCGCATCAGTTCCGAACTGGTCAATGCCATGGCCGATACGCTCAACATCATTTGGCAGGACATACTGAATCTTCTGCAGGATCGTCAACACCTGCTGATACTATGCACACAGTTCCACGATAAGATGACACAGTGCTTCAGGAAGATGGATCAACTGGAAATGGCCTGCGAGGAGACACTCCATCCACCGGATGTGCCCCGTGTCCAGGAATTCCTGAACAGATTCAAGCAGCTGAGGATAGACATGCTCACCGGTGTGATGGCAGCCCTGAAAGATGGCAACGAGCTGCTGGCCCAGCTGGAGGAACTGGAAAAGCTGGAGACTCTCGACACAAGACCGGAACACATTAAACGAGATGCTACGAGGGCAGTTCACCAAGTTCAGCAGTGGTTGGAGGCCCTGCATGACCGCAGAAACTCCCTGGAACTCGCCTGGCAGACGAGGAAAATCCAAATGGAGCAGTGTCTGGCATTGGCTTTGCTGGGCAGAGAATTAGTCGACCTGGAGGCCGCTCTCCAGCAGGCCAGGATGAAGCTGAATACCATGTACAGCCTGGGCGAGTGTGAACACACAGCCAACGAGATGCTCACCAAATACAGGGAGTGGAAACAACAGGCCCTGCTCCTCCGGGATCGAGCTCTTAAGATCACGCGAGCCAAGGAGAAGGTTCAATCCGCTGGTCACTTCACCGAAGAGGACGCATGTGCTAAGGCTTATGCGGTCTTGAGTGGCTGCACAGAGCACTTAGATCTGGTGGACCAACGGGAACACTGGCTGCATCAGTCCCGGGAGTTTTTCGCCAAGGCTGAACACACTGTGAGTGTCCTGGAGAAACTAGAACTGGAGCTGACCAGCGTGAAGCTGCCTCCCCATTCCCCGGAGAGTTATGCCATGTACTCCAAAGTGGATCGCGATGTTCGCAACTTTACCGAGGAACCTTTGCGCTTGGGTTACGGCATTCTCGACGAAGTGGGTCGCACTCAGCCGGAGACTCAAGGTGTGAAGAGAGTCCTTGATGAGTTGGAAAACAGGAAAGTTTACATCCAGGGCATCTGTGCCAACAGCAGCGAGGATCAGCAGAAGGTTCAGCGAGCACTGAGCGAATTCCTGAGCCATCACAATGAGCTTTTGGCCTGGCTAAGAGCATCCGGCCAACACCAATTGCAGCAGAGCGTGGATATGGGAGAAAATCTGCTGCAGGCCAAGCAGTTCCTTCTCCAGCACCATGAACTCATGCAAGATTTGGAGGTTTGTGGTTTTAAGTAATGTTTTTTTTAATCTTGTATATCCTTTATACTATTTATTAAGCGACATTTAGTACTCACATGAATCAGACTACCTACGAATCGAAAATCTTTATACAAAAATGGTTCGACAAAAAATTATAGACCGAAATGCTTTATAAAGAGTTTCTTTACGTTTGTTGTGCGATTCAGGTGGGTCTGGAGTACTACTTAAGTTGACCGCCATGCCATACCTCATAAAGAACGATGTATTTTGTTGAAGGAGATACCTAAACTAATGACAAAAATCACCTTGATTACCCTTTAGATAAAAGGCGAACTGATCAACCTGCTGCTCGAATCCATCAAGGTCCATCTGGAGTCCCTGAGTCCGCAAGAGCGCTACGATGTGGACTCCAAGGCGGAATCCCTGCACAAGCACTGGATCGAACTTAAGGACCTGGTTCTGAAGCGCGTGGATTATGTGTCCCTGCTGATAGACTTCTTTGAGCTGGCCAACGAGCTCTCCAGCCAGTTGGACAACTTGCAGCGCCAGCTGCAGCAAACTCCAGACGAACACAAGCTGCAATTCCTCCAGGCCACTTGGACGGGCATCGCATCCACCTTCGGCGAACTGAAGTCCCGTGGACAGCGATTCATCAACCTAAAAGTCTGTATCAGGGGAGGGGGCTGAACCGACACACTTCCTGCTAGTTCCCTAAGTTATTTAATCTAAGTTTTGAGGAATTCTCTAATGTCAGGGCGGCGCTGCTTGGTTATGCATGCTTCATCTATGCTCGCAAACTTTGCTTTTGGAACAACTAACTGCTGACAGCTGGGGCATTTGCACGCTGTCCATCAGCTCCCAGAAGCAGCTTGCTGACGCTGCACAAACAATCGCGAAAAGTTGGGCAGATGAGGCATTCTGACTTGGAGATCTGGGATGAATTTACACTACATAGCATCTTTGCTTTTCTGAATGACCACAGTATCAGAAAACCTAATGAGGTTTATAAAGTTGTCCGAAAGTATGCAAAAATTCGGCGAAAGTACAATTCTGCGAACAATTTAAGAGCTTCAGCTAATGTTCTGATTTTGAGTTTTAGACAACTGTGTGTGTTCATATCACAATCGTATTCGAAAGGGTATTCCAGTTCGCCACTCCCAGACCTCCATTCATATTTTGCCAGCCCGCTCGGGGACTATAAATTATGAGCAATATGATTTGCTTGCCCATAAACATGTATTCAAAACGACAACGTCATTTCGCCCCATACGTGAACATAAAACCGGGAAGATGCGTCCAAACAGGCGCAAAAGAAATTTTTTGAAATTAGAAATTTCGCTCTTTGCGGAGATTCTGCTGCGAGTTTTGTGCGTCGCGAGTTGTTGGCTCGACTCTATGCGACTCTATACTCGCCTCGACTCGACTCGAGTTGAGTCCATAAATAAAGAAAGCAATTTGCGCTGCCGGGCTATAGATAGGCTGTATGGTGCTGGTCGGGTCGGTCGGATCTGGCCTGGCCTGGACTCGAGCAGTAGCGGCAGCAGTGGCAGAAGGCACCAGACCCTGGCCACAGTCAGTCAAGTCACAGAAGCGTGCCACGCGCCGCCTTTTCTCGGAATATTCCCTTCTTGCCCGCGACATAGAACGGCAGCCAAACAGAAAATAATATAAAACAAAACGCGACCAAAATCAAATAGAAATAAAAATAAAAACCATCTATTTCCATGCTATTTTTAACGGCGCGCCGCGCAGATTGTGGATCCATATCTCGAGACCAAATCCTCGGCACAGGCGGTACAAGAGACGCTGAACGACTTCAGTAAGCGGCAGGTCGACGTGACGAGCAGTTTGGAGAATTGGACAACGAGCATTGCGGAGAAGCGAGAAGTCGAATACCTACTCGAGAAAGTCATGAGCGACAACGAGGAGGTGAGTGGATCGGGGATCGGGATCTCTGAGTTTAATTGCGTCTAGTCAGGATTTAATAGAGTTAATGTATATTTTTATAAATTCGCATTTCCCCGAGGAAGTTGGTTTGAAAAGCATTTCGAGTGAGAGATCTTACTTTCACAGATCAAAGAATCTGCCCTTAGTCTCATAAATAACTCCCTGTCTATATTTCCTCCTTCAAGACCGTGGCCAAGAGCACCCAGGTGGACACGCAGTTATATCCCGTATTCACCTCCCAGAGCGTGGACTCCAAGCAGCTGCTGATCAGCACCCGCGAGAAGCTGTCTAACGTGACCCAGGACATCGAAAGGGCCCAGGATGAGATACAGCAGCGCATCCAGACCACGCTCGGCATCCAGACCAAGGATCAGCCATCGCTGGCCAAGATCGAGCAGGTGATCAACAACCTGCGCATGCTGAAGGCCAAGTTGGATGGCATCAAGTACGACTATCGCACTTTGGTGGAGAGCGTGGTTCAGTTCCTGGAGAACATAGTGCAGCTGCGCCGCGAAATCGACGACTACTTCGCCAGGCAGCAGAAGGAACCCGCATCCGGCGCGGATCGCAGCATCGCTGAGCACGAGAAATTCCGCGATCAGTGCATGGATAAATTTAGATCGCTAATCACACAATCCGAACTGCTGATCGATCGGGTGCGCGTACTGGAACCGCCGGGAGCTCGCGAAATCGACACCGACCGCATACTGAAGCTACTCGAGAACCTGCGCCTGCACTTCGAGTCCAACAGCAGTGCACGCATGTCCACCCTGGAGCGTCTGGAGAAGATCGAGCAGTTCCGCTCCGATCTCGAGGACATCGATCGCAGCCTGGACAGCGTCAGCCAGCAGCTGCACGAGATCAACAACCAGAGCGTCGACAGTCTGGCGGCGGCCAAGACCACGTCGCTGGCGTTTGAGTATTTTGAACGGACCATAGAGGTGAGTGAACTGCCTTCGATCGGATTATTGAGGTGGGTTAGGATCATTCGGATCGGGCGATGGGCGGCACTATTTATTTCTCTGCGTAAACAAGATGCAACAAAGTGTTGAAGTGCAGGGGATCTGTTCGCTCTCGATTGCCAGTGACTACAATCCAGAGTAGAGAACTATAAATTTTGAAAATAATTTACATATTTTCTTTAATGATGACACCACACGACGCCGAAAAGATCTCTGATAGATTTCGAGTCGACTTTGATGGGCTTAAAATTATTGAATGATCTAATCCCATTCTAGTGTTCAATGCCCAGGCAATTGAAATCAACGCGCCATCAGCGACGCTGGGGCCAAACAGCCCACACGATCGAGGTAGCAATAGTCATGAATATATAGCTATAGACCATAGATGTATAGATGGATAGAAGAATAGATACAGACCGGATCGATCCCTGCATGCGACTGGGTTGTGTGTTGGTTGGTCTTTATTTTTGCATCACTTCCCGCTTACCCTTTTGGGCGGATGGGTGACCACCCATCCAACTGGCAGCCCCACAGCATTCATCAAATTTCCAAATGGGAAACGACGCACTGCCGGGATGACATTTCGAAAATATCGCAACTTTCAAAATGTTGTCGCTGTCAGCGGCGGGCGATGGGCTTTAGACAGACAGCGGCAGCTGTCGTTAGTTTGTAATTAAAAACTCTGGGCCAGATACATGAAATACAACTCAGAGATACGGATACAGCAGATACAGTAGGCCGAAACCGAAACAGAAACACATTCAGACCACTTTTTAATGCACTTATACTTGCTGTTGGGCTTTTGCTGTTATAAATTGCTTCTGGCGTTCCAATTTTAATGACCAACTAAGCCAAAGTGCGGATGGATGTGGAAATGCACGAATGAGAATTGGAAAATCGAAAAATTAGTATCACAATTTTATGCAGTTTCCCAAATCATTTCCGATAGGAATGTCCAAAACAAAATATACACAATGTTGCGTTTCTGTACGAACTATATACATTCAGAGAGCTTCTAAGCATTTTCCGCCGTGTAAGAGAATATATTCCCGCTTGGCTGCATTTCGCCTAGACACACTACGCTTTAGTTGCTGCCTAAGTGCATATTTTTCCGGCTGTCTCTAAAGATTACCACATCACTTGTTTTTCACCCACACAAAATAGCTGCTCGAGAAGCGGATCGAGAAGTTTACGGAGTCCACGAGCCAACAGCTCTTTATTACCAATCCCGAGAGCGAGCGGTACGTCAAGGACGAGCTGCGGAAACTCAACGACAAATGGCAGAGCTTCAAGGATCAAGTGAAGCAGAAACGAAAGAGCCTCAACCAGGCGACCGACTTCTTCGAGGTGGTCGAAAAGGTGGGTAATTAAAATCACATAATTATATGTTAAGAGACAAACGATCTTTATTCACAATTAAGTGTTCCGTTTGATATTAATAACCTGTTAATATTTCCCAGATCGACGCGGAGTACCGTGAGATTAGCTACTTCTACACCAGCGTGTCCAACAAGGTTCCATATCTGCGCGACTCAGTGGAAGCAGGAAATTTGGTCAATGATATCGAAAACTATGTGACCAGTCGGGAGGCGGCTCTGCGCTCCAAGTTGGATAGTGCCTCGCAATGTGCCCACGATATGAACAAGGTGTCGTCCTTATACAACGACGTTATGAACATCTTCCAGTCCTTCATCAAGCTCAAGATGGACATTAATGTGGTGCAGGAACGGCTAAAGCAAGAACAGCGCCAGAAGGAGCAAAGGGAACGGGATGCTCGTGACCAAGCCGAAAGGGAAAAGGCTATAAAGGAAGCGGAGGCCAAGGAAAGGTTGCACAGAGAGGAGCAATCCCGCCTAGAAAACCAGCGCCAGCAGGCTGCCATTGAGCAGGCTCAAAGGGAATTGGCAGCCAGAGAATTGGCTCTGAGGGAGCAAGCTGTCCGGGAGGAGGAGGCCAGATTGCAGGCCATTCGGGAGCAGGCCACGCGGGAACAATTGGCCAGGGAACAGGCTGCCCGGGAGGAGGAGCTGCGTATCCAATCGCTCAGAGATATTGCCCGCAGGGAAGAGGAAGTGCGTCTCCAAAACATCAGGGATGAGGAAACCCGCATTCGCCGCGAGGAGGAGGATCGTATCCGTAGAGAAAACGAGTCACGATCCAAACGCGAAGAGGAAGCCCGCATTCAGCGCGAGGAGATTACCAGACTCCAGACCCTACGCGATCAGGTGGACCAGCAGCGAATTGTCACCGAAAACATTCGAAAGGACATTCAGGTTAACTCCATTTTCACGGAGCTGCGATATGCCTCTCCGCTTTTCACTCGGCCTCTGAAAGATGCAGTTACCCGCGAAGGCGACCGATTCGTCTTCGAATGCGAGGTGACGGGAACTCCAGAGCCCGCCGTGGAATGGTTCAAGGATGGCATCAGTATCCAAACAAATTCCGATTATAAGACCACCTTCGATAAGGGAATCTGCCGATTGGTGATCGAAGAGACATTTGCCGCAGATTCAGCACGCTTCAGTTGCCGTGCTTCGAATTTGGTGGGTACTTGCGATACTAATGCCACTTTATCCGTCCGGGAAAATGCCGCCGAAGTGCAGTTGGTTCCACCACGGATCCTTCGATTCTTGCAGAGCGGCAAGGCCACCGAGGGAAGCTCCTTTCAGTTTGCTTGCGTGGTGGCTGGAGTTCCCTTGCCCACTGTTCAGTGGTTCAAAAATGACAAGTGCATCGACGATTCTCCGGATTATGTGATCAGCTACAACAATGGAGAGGCCACTCTGAAGTTCGAGGAGGTCTTCTTGGAGGACGACGCGGTGTACACCTGCAGTGCCTCCAATCCGGCGGGCATTGAACATTGTTCGGCTTCTCTGATTGTGGAACGTAAGTAGCAAACTTATATATCTGATTGCTTCTTCAATTGCTTAACAATAAATCTTAATACTATATCTTTTACTTTAGCTCTGGAACCCACAGAGCTACCCAGTTTCAAGGTTCCCCTTTCGAATGCCATGGCTCGTGTGGGTCAGAAAATCAAGCTGGAGGCCATCGTTGGCGGAATTCCCAGGCCAGAAGTCTACTGGCTGCACAACGGCAAACCCTTCCAGCCGCGCGATTCCAAAGTGAGTTCGACGGCTGTTTAATTAGAAGGTCAAAAATCTCGTGGGGTAAACTGTACTGGAAATTTTTCTCTGGGCATATATGCTTCAGCTTTTTGATAGATCGTAATTTACCGATTTTATTTTTATAATTTCTGCGAATATTTTGGTTCTTAGGCTTTTTGCCAGACGACCAATAATTTGTCCCCTTTTGGGATGCATAAATTAATATGAACAGACAAAGTGTTGACATATAATTTTCAAGGAATTTGCAAGCAATTTGACCGGAAAACTGAATTATTTTACCCAGAATATTTTGTTAAACCAGAAAGTTAAATTATACTAAACACACTTTTGTCCATTTTTCCACTGTAAAAGATTACTCAAATGATTTCCAGTAGAAAAACCAGCATAAATATGTTCATTTTAATTGGCTTCGAAAGGAAACCCCCAAAGATTTCCGTCGACTTTCTTCCGATTGTTTGCGATCAGATTCCCCCCGCAAAGGGTAAACAAATCGAGGGGCATACCATCTAGAGCAATTCCAACTGTCTGGCTATTGACCATTTCCATATACATAGAATCAGTGTGTGTATCAGATGAGAATCTTTGGCTGGAAAAAGCAGACCGAATCCACATAATTTTTGCGGTGGGCGTTGCATGCTCCAAAAATCGAAAAGAAATGTTCGGACTGACGTCAGTCACGCAGTTTTTCTCGATCCCTCAGCAAAAGATGATCGTTGGTCAAACCGAATTCAAGGCAATCGTTTTGAAAACACGCCAACGCATTTTACGGACAGAGTGTGCGCTGCACAAGTCGGTAAAGCATATAGCCGCCATATAATAATAATATCTAATAGCTGCAATTTTTGGCAGCTCCTCCGAGCTGCAACGAGCCATGTGAGCATGGCGAATTCAATTCACCACAGTCAGGCCAGGCAATTTGTTTATTGTGGGCGCCAACATTGTGTATACAAATGTGCGCACACATATTTGCAGATTTTCATTTTCATATTGGCGAAGAAGCGAAATGAAAACGAAAATCTGGGCAAAATTAAAAATTGGAGAATGATTTCATTGGCCGCACTTTTAATTGCCGCCGTCGCCGCTTGTTTGACAAAACATGATCTCACTGTTCTGTTCTGTTCTGTTTGATGAATTAAACCATTTCAATTATGCCAACGAATCTTCGATTGTTCTCCATTGAAGCGTTGAACACCTGAACTCAGGTGCTTCCTGCAATTTGGGGCAAAACAAAGATCATTTGTTGTGGAAAAACAAACAAAACCTGCTCGCGTCTGCGCCTCCAATCCGCCGGATGCGCCTCATCCGTGCACACAGACAGACACTCGTAAATAAGATTAAAATCGGTGTAAAAAAGAAGGAAAATTTAATTGCAAAAAAAAGCACACAGCTAGAACGAGACGAAAGCATTCAAAATCCACCAAATTTTGTTTTGGGGTGTGGTGAATACCGAAACTCAAACTGACTTGGCTTTCCGTGCTTTTCTCTCTGCACTTTCAGTACGAATACGGCCGCGTAACGCTGATAATCCCGCAGGCTTATCCCAACGACGCCGGATCCTACGTCCTGAGCGCCAAGAACCTGGCTGGCGAAGCCTATACCAGTTGCAACGTGATAGTAAAGGGTCGACTGCCCAACGAAACCTCCGATTCCGAGATGGCCAGCGATATTGAACCGATCAAGCCCGCCGTGCACTTGCCCTTGAAGGATGTCTCCATATTCGAGGGTAAACCAGTGAGGCTGGACTGCGTGATTGTGGGTCAGCCCGAGCCCGAGGTCATCTGGTACCACAATGAGCGACCTGTCAAGGAGTCCGCAGATGTTCAGTTGCTGTTCCAAGGAGACAGATGCTCCCTCATCATCCAAGAGGTGTACCAAGAAGACGCAGGACACTACAAAGTGGTGGCCATTAATTCGGCTGGCGAAGCTTCCAGTAGCTGTGAACTCAAGGTTACTCCTCTGAATCAAGCGGAACCTGCCACTCGGGCGCAGGCGGAGAGGCAATCCTTACCGAAAGACTCGCAGCCCAAGTTCGAGAGACTTCTATCCGATGTCTTGGCCGATGAAGGCGAGCAAGTGGTTCTCGAGGTGCAGGCCAGTGGTGATCAACCCCTGACGGCACAGTGGTTCCTGACCAACAAGGAACTCCTGCTGAATCAGAGAATAACTACACAATCCGACTCTGAACTGGGAGTCTTTAAGCTCATCCTGAACAACGTGAGTGGCGATGACAAGGGAGTGTATACTGTTAAGGTGACCAATCCAGCGGGAGATGCCAAATGCTTTTCGCATCTCATTGTGAAGTCCGTGAATGCTCCCGAAAACCGTAGAAGTAGCCAATCATCGGTTGAAATCATAGAGCGTCACCAGTGTCCCGAATTCAAAGAACTGTTCAGTGACAAACAAGGTGAAATCGATGAGGTTATCAAGTTCGAGTGCATCGTCAAGGGCAAGCCCACACCAAAGGTCCATTGGTTCTTTAACGATCAACCCGTTCACGGTCACAATTTCCTGGTCTCTACAAGTGGGGAACGTCAAGTGCTAACCATTCAGAAGTTAACCCACGATGCAGTGGGCAAGATCAGCTGTGTGGCTGAGAATGAGGCGGGCAAGGCCACCTGTGTGGCCTTTTTGAATATCCGAGGAAGTGGTTTGCCCGCATCCAGTGATGTTCAGACCGTGAGCCAGGAGCACAACACCGAATCCTCGAGGGTCACGATCAAAAAGCAGACCTTTACCACCACTTCCACATCGCAGGTCAATTCCTATGAGGGAAATGCTCCTCAAACCGAGGTTCATCACTCCTCCGCCCACATCGATCAGTCCCTAAAGCAACTTGGACAGCAACGGCCGGAGATCGTGGAGAGTCATCACTATCAGGAGTTGCACAAGAGCAAGGAGATGAGCAGCCCCAGTGTGCAGCAAAAGTCCTTCAGCTTTATTCAGTCCAGTGGAGCCAATGGACAATCCGCAGTAGCTATACCGGACTCCCCCACTCGCCTTAGACGAGAAATAGCTCCCAGGTTCACCACTCCCCTTAGTGGTAAAATCGTGGATCAGGGTGCCGATGTCAGCATGGAGGCCATTTACGATGGCTTTCCTTCGCCCGAGATCAAGGTGGAGAAGAACGGAGGTCAGCTGTTCGAGGATGCCCACACTAGGATCTCCAACAAGTGCAATCGCGTGACCATCGAACTCAAACAGGTGGGCGTGGCCGATGCGGGACGCTACGCGGTGACCGCCTCCAATACTGTGGGTCAATCCACCAGCACAGCGGACTTGGTCGTTAAAAGTGAGTACCGAACTTATTTCTTTAAGGGAAGGTATTTATTAAACGATTTCATGCTTTCGGACAAACGAGAAAATTTTTTATATTCGAATAGAAAAACCTTGGCCATTTATTTATAATTCAATTGATAGCGAAATATTCCTAGAAAGCATGGAAAATATTGCATAAACGGATTTGCTCCTTTTAATGGCGCCCCAACGTTTGTCGATACGCGACCTAATTTAGCATATCAAATTACCAGCACGCTCAGATATTTTTTTAAGAAATCAATTTCCCAGAATTAAATGAACTAAAAAGCTGTCGAAAAGTGTGCACAACTCGAAAAAACCGCATACACATGTTCCCCGGAATGGACCCTATATCATATGTTGGCGTTTGTTCTGACCACATCAATCAGTGGAGAGCATTAAAGTGTCATTGTCGAGGGACGAGGGGCCTAGACCGTCAATAGATCTTCAAACGTCAATGCCTTGAACGCCGCTCGACTGCTCCCGACAATATTGATGAGTTTTTAGTGGTCGACGGGGTTGGAGGATGATGATTCCGGCTATATTGTTTTTGTTTATATTTCAATCTGTTCTCTTGGTTGGTCGGTTGGCTGGCGTGCCCGGGTGAGGGGGATGAGATCTCTTGGCCAATGCAAAAGATTTTCTTACACAAATTTATAAATATTTTCTGGCAGCCGTGGGGGTGGTGGTTCATCGGGATGTGGACGTGGACATGGTTGTGGATTGGGGTTGGGGCTGTGGGATGATGCCTGCAATTATTATTATGTAAATCGCGTTAAAGACCGAGATCGTTTATTTACTCGGGCTGTTTGCAGATTTGTCGCTGCTGCCTGCAATGTGTGTTTGAGATTATTTTTACTGCCTGTCGGCTGTCTGAACGAATTATTCATTATGGCCGATTATTGGACGGCTGTTCGAGTAAATTATTCAGCTACAAATCTGTTGCAATGACACACAAAGGCTGCTGATATGTGTTCGCGTATGCTAATGCTCATTGTTTTGGTCTTCTTTTCCCCGAAATCTAGAGACCATATTCCCGCCTGTTTTTGGCCGACGTCTTCAGGCTCAGGTCAGCAAGAAGGGCGAGAAGCTCACCATGGAGGTGGAGGTCACCGGGTTGCCCGAACCTACGGTCACCTGGCTGAAGGACGATAAGCCACTGAAGGATGCTGGAATTTCCGAGCATCGCTTGCTAGCCCAGGGCAACTCCTACAGGCTGATCATCGAAAAGGGTATGTATACATATGTTTTTCGTTTAGAAATTTCACTTTCGAAATTAGCCAGGAAATGACAGCCAAATGGCACAACAAGATTTTTGTTTATTTAACCCACATTTTTGCAATGTTTTATTCAGCACTAAAATGTTTTCGCAAACATCTCATACAAAGTCTTTAGGTCTCAAAACATGTTTATATAAGCTTTCATTGGCTATTTAATTTTATTTGCGCCGGCAAATATCTTCAGTACAATAGAATTAGTAATGCCAATTGATTTTTCGATTTAAAAATGCATCTTTTAATCAGCGCAAACCACGGACTCCGGAAAATACATGGTTCGCGCCACAAATGCGGGAGGTGAGGCCAAGAGCATTGCCGACTGTGCCATCCTGGAGCCTTCGCCGGAGCGCTTGCAGGAGGTGGTCAAGACGATTGTCTATGAGACGGGTCCTGTGGCCCCTGTGGCCAGCGAATTCAAAACCGAAGTAAGTGTGCATGTGCTCAATATCTAACCACCGACTACTATGCATTATCCTCCACGATCACCTACAACTCTTTCAATCTACTCCGATCTATTCTATCTTTCTTTTCAACTCTGTTAACTTACTTTACTATCAATCAATATAATAAACCAAACTTTTGTGAATTTTCTCCTCTCATGATGTCAACGTCGTTCGTTCTTTCGTTTCGCTTTGCTCATTCCACGGGTTATCAACACTCCATCCTGAAACAAAAAACACATTGAAACCGATTCAGGTGCAGAATCAAAGTCAGAACAGCGAAAACCAACAGTCTTACCAGAACAGTCAGACCGAAGTGACTAGTGCCAATGATCTCCACGGTCTGTCCGAGTCGAAAGTGATCACTGAGCATCGTTGCACCACCGAGGCAACCATGCGTCTAGAGCACAAATCGAACTACCTGGATCTGCCCGAGCTGACCTCGCGACCCAAGACACCAACCACAAACGATACTATCACCATCACCACAAACACTGCCACTGTCAGCATGGATCAGCCAGATCTGACACATCCCACCATCTCCACCACCTCCACCAAAGCCCCACCGCCAGTGCCACCCAAACCCTGTACGCCAGTGGTGGCCACCACCTTTGGCCAACAGCAGCAACCCCCGCAGACGCTGACCAGCACCAGATACGAGCAGAGCGAGCACAAGTCAACCACCTCGTCCTCATCGTTCGACTACTTCAAGAAGATCGATGAAGAGACCATCATCCAGCGACCGAATCCATTAACATTTAAGCCCCTGGAGACTGTCGTACGACAGCCTCAGGCACAATCTCTGGCGGAGGAGCTCAGGAGTCTTAACCTAATACCAGGAGATGCTCCAGAGTTCTGTTACTCACCGAAAACCGAAAGAAGCGAACCCAAGATACCCCTAATTACTGAGAAAATCAAGATACTTTCCGAAGTCCAGCCCAAGGAGCCACCACCACAGGGTGGTGTACCGGTCTTTCCACCACCTCTGGGTCTCCAAACAGTGCAACACGAAAGCACAACCACAAAGGAGGTAAAGGTGGAGTATGGACAACCAATTGTGCGCCCTGCGGCGGTGTTAGCTACTCCTGCCCAGCAGAACCCACGCTCACCCTCTCCAAAACCCTCCGCCGAAGGAGTGGCCATGTCAAGATTATGGACACCAACTGGGGTTACTGGTTACACCAGTGATGTAGAGCAGAAATCGGAGAAAACAGTAATCTCCAAGCTGGCCACACCAACTCCAACCAAGGAGCTGAATGCACCCTTCCTGGTAAATCAGATAGCAAAGAGCATACCTGCGACAACTGCTCCCGTAACGCACTTGGTGAATGTGGAACTGGAACCAGGCACACCACCAGAGATTTGCTTTGCCCCCAAGGTAGAAGAAACTCGTCGTCGCTCTTTGGTCGAAACTATGGAGCAGAAGCTCGAACAGAATTTGATCCAAGGACCCAGCAAGGTTTTGCCGCACTCGGTGCCCACCCTTACACCAAACACTGCACCACATGTTCAGCCTAAGCCTTTGGGTAACACCACTTACAGACCACCACCTCCTGTTCTTCCCACCCGATTGGGAGTCTACGAAAGCGACTATGAGAGTGATCGGTACAAGTATAGTGGCAGTGAATCGGATGTGGAGCCCGGAATTCGCAAGCAGCCACAACTGAACACCATGGAGACTTCCTTTAAGTCCAGTGGCTACACAGCTGATACAGAGGAGCATTCTAGCTACCGCAAATCGGAGTCAAGTTTCTACGAAACCAAGTCATCGTCCACTGTGGGAGGCGCACCACCGCAAACGCAATTCCCGAAGTTGCAGCCTGAGCCACCGGCACCGATTTACTTCACGCCGAAGCCACAACCGCAGGTGCAACCTCAGGTGCCACCACCTCAATCGAATGTTAGCAGTCAGGAGGCGAAGGTTCGGATTAGATCGTCTCTGTGTCTATCTGTGTGTCGTTACTATTGTCGTTCATTGTCGTTGTTGCTAGCACTGGGAGGTCAAAAGATTGCTCCCATTTACACCAGCAAACAGCCTCTGTATCGTTGTTGTTCCCATCAGCTAACTAGCTAACACCTAAACTCCACAAAAGACTCCAATTAATCACTATGCTCATTAATTATCATGCACATGTTACATTAATGTTAAGGTTCAAACTCAGTTCCTGTTCGTTCATTTGATTGATGTTTCATTTACCCTACTCTAAACTGATCAAACTAATCGAGTTCAGCATCTGCCTGATATCCGTTCGTTAACTTGCATAACCCTCTATGTATGATTTCTTTTAAAAGTATCATATTTATTTTATTTATTAACATTATTTGTATTCCTTTAGGGCTACAAGTACACCTCCTCGAGTATGACCAGTAACTACTCCCACAACATGCAAAGCAGCAGCAGCTCCTCCCATCACGAGACCAAGTTCTCCTCAACGTCAGCACCGCCACCAGTGGTTACCTATCCCAGTCCTATTCCTGCACAGAGGAAAACCCCGGCGGCGGAGTTCAGTGACTACAGCAGTGAGATTGACGAACGTTTCCGTTCCGTATCCCGCGCCAATGAATCCGATGCAGAGATCAAGGGGTATCGTGTGGTCTTTCCACCCACGCCTACTCCTCGTACAAACATAGCCACCAATGGCCACAAATCGCCAGTAGTGGTAATAACTCCATCGCCAATGGAATTTGAACCCACTCCTCAGGACTATGCCAGGCCCAAATTTGAACCGATTAGCAAGGAGATACGCCATGAAATCAAGGCGGAGACTAGCTCCAAGCAATCCAAGTTTATGCAAAACCAACAGCAGAACCAGCCCGTCTTTAAGCCGAAACCTGTGGCTGCCAAGTTTATAGCGGCAACCCAACAACAACAGCAGAAGCAGCCACAAGCCACATCCCGTCCGACCATGTACTACAATGCTGTTGCTGGAGCTCCGATGCACGTGGCCAAGGTGGCCACCGAAACCAAGAACGTGATGCAGATGCACGAGTCCACTGAGAGTTCACAGCGGGTGGTGAACATGCAACAGACCAAGAGAATAATACATTTTGATAGTCCGCAGGAGCAGAGGGATCAGCAGATCCTGGAACCCTTCCCCTACAGTCCCGCCACCAGTCGTACGCCTTCAAGGCAATCCCATCTGCCACCGCCAGCCACGCCCACTAAATTTGTGCCCGGAGAATTCCGGGAGAGTGATTACGAGAGCGAGGTTGATGGAGCTCGCATCCAACCACTGTGGTCTCCATACGGCGATGGTTTAACTAAAGGATTTAGACGAGTGGCACCACCTCAAGGAGCTGGAAGATCGTGCAGTCTGCCACGCACCTATGAAAGGGTCCTGTCCCCCATGGAATTCGATCGAGGTCCCGAGATGCCCAGCAAAATCCACGTGGATATAAACACCCTGAGGAAAGAGCAACGCGGGGGCAGTACAGTGACCACCCAAAATCGTACTCAATCCTTGAACAGGAACACCACCATGAGGCAACAGCAGCAACATCAGCAACAGCAACAGCAGCAGCAGTCCATGGATCAGATTGATAGGGCCGGAACTCTGCCCCGATATGGTTATAGTTCCCTCCAACAGCAGGCAGAGAATCAGGGTCGTCGCATGGGCTCCACCTTCCTCCAGAAATCGCATCAGTTCGTCGACGATGTAAGCAGGGAGGTCAGGAGCTCCGCTTCTAACGGCATCCGTCCGGGTTTCAAAAGGGCTCCCAGTGAGGGCAGCAGCCAGCAACCCCAGGCCTTCCGGGATGAGTCGCGCGTCTCTCAATACGGTAAGTCCCCACTTTACTTCAATCTCCGGACCCCATCCGCAGTAGAGATTTGGAGGCAGCTTCCCTCATTTGAATTGGTATTTGAGATTTTAAATTTGAATATTGAGAATTCGGTTACATTGGATTGAGAAATTTGCATTCGTTGGACATACCGGAGCCATTACTAATCCGTTATCACGTTAAGATCATTATTATTATTGTTTATAAGGTTCAAATTTAAAAAAATAATCATTTTTTACGTTTTGAATTAATCAAGTTTCGAGTATTACATGGAACAGTTTATATACAAGACCTTTACTAACCTGTATATTTTTTGTTCACATTATTTTATTAGTTTGAATCCGAACTAATCTCAATTCGTATACTTATAATTTCTGAAAACTTTTTATTTATATTTTTAAGCGTAGGCAAACCACATCTTTTTTATGTTTACTTTTAAGTTTTTTATTTGTAAATATGTCCTAAGTTGAATCATTCATTATAACGCGTTCATAAGCCTTGGGAAATGTTTTTTCCCTTTTGTATCGAAACCTAACAACTCCCAATCATCAAGTTATACTCTATCGTGTATGTTTGTCTGTAAACTGTAATCAGGAACCAAATGCGTCGACCCCAATACCGGTTTGATATACTTCAAGTATGATTTTGGCTATGAATTTGGCATCCTTTTCCCTGGCGAGGGTCACAAGTTCGTCAGTAGCCAGTGGAACAGCAGTGGCAACAGCAATAGCAATGCCAAGCCAATCCAAAATGGACGTCACTCCCCATATCCTTTGAAACTTCCCCCCGGAAATGAGCTGGTGATTCCTGTTCAGCACGAGAGATCCGCTCAAGGATATAGTTCAGATAACGAGGTGCAGCGAAGGAGTCAGACCAGGAACTGGTCGACTACCAAGCCAATGGCCCCACGAACTGTCAACAGCCAGAAGCGCTATAGCCTGCCCAGTGGCCACAGCCTCTACATCCACCTGGATCGCCTCCATGCCCAGGCACCTCGGTTGCCTCCGGATCAGATGATCCGCACAGGTACTGAAGCACTCAAAAATCGGAAAGCTGTCACCAGATGAAAGCCATCAGTCAGAATGGCTTAGCGCTATCGATGTTGTCAATTAGTCTAGGACACGTTTATGTTGTGATCGAGATTGTCGCTGGCTCAGAGATATGAACTAAACTAGTTAATCAAAACTAATTAATTAAAAATAGTTCATGTCTTTTGAGGTTTAAAGAGGCAATCGTGGCTTAGTGCCCTTGTGATTAACACCCAAAACGTCATCGCCTGTAGTTTAAGTGTGTAAATAGACAGGTCCTGTTGTTCTAACCCTCAAATTCGAAAAAAAGCATGCTAACCCGATGGAATCCAGCTTGCCGCCTTGTTTTTGCATGAAATTTGCGTTTGTTTGCGTTTTATGTGTTTAAACTTTAAAGTGAATCGTACGTCGAAGTGTTTGTGTTCCGTGCTTGCCGCGTGCTAATCCCACTAATGGATGCGCTTTGAAAACGCTGAGCCAGAGATTCTAATGGTTTCCCCACACTCCAGTGCCGGAGCTGCCCAATACGGAACCCGTCAATGCGCATCTGAGTCGCGATGAGCTGGCACAAAGGCAGCCATTATTCATAACGGTAAGCCAGAGTCATTAACCCACGACCCACGTGTCCGACCCGGAATACTGAAACCCCTCAATCTCTCCCCCGATCTATCCCACTTCGCCCCGTCGCGGATAAATGGACAGCCGCTGAAAGACATCGCGGTCGGAGTTGGAGGCACAGCGCGCTTCGAGTGCATTGTGCAGGCCCATCCGCAGCCGCAGGTCAACTGGACGCACAACGGCGGTCTCCTGGAGTCGGGTAGCAGGCACTGCATCGAGTACCGGAACGGCGTGTGCCGACTAACCCTGCCGCAGGCCTATCCGGGTGAGTACTGCGGACAAGCAGGTCAGCCAAAGATGCACAGAACCAAATGGGAGGGACTATTCACATAGACTTTCTTTAACGTCTAACTATTAACTAACAATTGAAGTACTACTTTCAATTTCTAATGGTTATATATCTATCAAGTTATCAGAAAATGCAATCCTTGAGATACTGATAGATAAAGAGACATTTCAAGTGCAATTTCCCCATATTTAGAGTCCGATCCAATTTCGTTCTGTGTACAATCATATCCGGGCAGCTCATTAATCGTTCAACCTTCTCTATTCCTCGCTTCCTCCTGGAATGGTTGGCATCCTCTGGAATGGCTCGGAATCCGGCAGATGACAACGGCAGCTACGCCTGCACCGCCATGAATCCTCTGGGAGCGGCCACCACCAGCGGAAATTTGACCGTTTCGAGCACAAACCGCGGCTTTAGATACTAAGCTTGTTTAAATGCAACTATTATTATTATTTGCTTTATGATTTGTTCAATGCCAAAGTTTCGCCTTATTGTGTGTATGTATTTACTGTGCCCGCGTCACTTATTCGTTTTGTGGGCAGATGGACTTACAAAATGTCGCCCAAAACTACACATTATACATGCATACAACGAAGGAATATAGTATTACTTGTGTTTTTGTCGAAAATGAAATAAACAAATATTTAAACGAAAAGGAACCTTTTATATGCGATTTTTCTGGCTTTTCCTTACTCAGCTGATCGTGAAAAGTTTAATGGTGGCGCTCTCTATATTTGGGGTCGACCGTAATGTTCGAAAAAGCTGGGAACAAATGTTCGAAAAAGCTTTCGAAATGTTTAGGCGTTAGATGGCGCCAATAGATCGTGGATCTTAGAATATTGAAAAAGTACGATACAATTTTAAAAATTTTAAAATGAATTGAGTAGATTGATTTTGACATAAATTTTGATCAGCTTTGATCTCTTTTCAAGATTAATTTTCCCTGTATACCACCGCAAAGAACTTTTCAAATTAGATTTCTAAATGAATTACAGAACTTTAAAGTCCCATATATCATTTTAAGCTCTTAGTCCATCAATTAATTTCAGTCATTTGCTTTTCATTACTCATTGCCATATAAATGTTTTAACTAGGCCAAAAAACTACTTTTAAAATCGGGTCAGAAAGTGATTCAAAAAATGCGAAAGGCATCATCTGAACAAATGTTTGGATATGTGTGGAATAAAATATTTTGGGTGGGCGGCTGACAGTCCGACTGTTTCGCTTTGCTGCTCGCAGATGATTTATTTGCCTTTCGGCAATGTTTATTTATCTAATTTTCTCGGCATTTTCTTTTTTTTTGTCGCGATCGCTTGCCAAGAATCAGTGGCGAGTAAAGCGCGCGAAATGCGAAATATTCTACGAAACAAAGGGGCAGCGCTGAAACTCGGACAGGCCAGACATAAACACTCTCGGCTGTCAAGGCAATTGAGTACACATGGGCCCACCAGTATGTAGGCCTTTGCGAGTCCTTGACACTGACACCAAACACAAATCGCCGGCAGTGTTGCCAACTAGTGCAACGTGGCAGAAAGTCGCCAGGGAAAATAGGATTTATTGATTTTTGTGAGTTATGCAAATACACGTTTTTCAGTAATATTAAAACTATGTCCTTGGGTTCAATGAAACATAACTCTTTAATTAATTTTCTTGACAACACCTACTTATCAACCCATAGCCAAAAACAGACGGACTCACTTTGGGGCATATGACACACTTCTGTCGATTCTGCCGTTGATTAGTCGCCAGTGGATGGTGGGTGGTCTCTGGCTGACTGGGTGTTTTTGGGGGTTCAAGGTCCTCCTCCTCCTCCTCGCCTGCCAATCTGCCAATTCTAATTGTGTGCTTAGTGCCTGGCCAGAGTGTTCGAGTCATTAGGCAGCGGTCCAAGAAACAAATTAGATCCTACTCAGAGGCCAAATGCAGGCACTCTGAGTCATTTGCAGCATCATCATGGCCAGTGCTTAGTGCATCTTTTACGAAAATATAATGGCGCGGTAATTTCGATGAGATCGGATTTTGAATGCGAACATATGGCCAGATATTGCACCTTAATGATTCAGAAAATTGCTTCCCGCACCGATAAAACGCTGTCAGATGTATGTGCATATATACATACTGTCAAAATAAAATTCGAAACGAAAATATGAAAAACATCCCGCGTGTGGCGTTCTTCAATGCGAAACTGAAATATACGGGCCGTGTCCGGCTGTTTAGTATATTTTTTTCGTTCATTCGTTGTACCTTTTTTTTTATTTGGCACATTCGCAAAATTTCCCTCGTTGTAGAGCAAACACAAATTCTGTGTTTCGGTATCGTGTGGCAAATGTTTTGCCAGTGCGAATTGGTAAATGTTATTTCGCCAGATTTCAATACCCAAAGCCAAACATAAACGCTTCTATGAATACGTTTTTAAACTGCCTGGATTTTGGGCACCAGTGCCAGAATATGTGCTACATTTTTACCACCGAAGTGTCCCATCCACATTTTTTTGTGATGAGTCTTTGCCGCAGCTACACAAACATTCGCATTATGGTTCCTGTGTTTTCCTAAATTAATTGGGTAATTTTCTTAAAATAGCAAATGAACTCAGCGCAACAAGTCACAAACCACACACACAACTCAATTTTCCTTTGCCACTTCAGAAATTCGTTCATATTTTCTTGGTTTTTCTTTGTTTTGTTCAGAAATTTGTGGATGAGGAAACAATTTGGTGATCCATTAGATGGGATCTTTTTGTGGGATCCAGTTGAGTGGTTTATTATGATATTATATCAAATCGGTCGACATGGCAAAGGCGTGGTCGCACTTCTTATAAATGCATAATAATCTAGGTTCTTTAGTATCGTCGCAGACATAATGAAATTCATACTAAGTATATCCTTAAGCTAACTACGTAATACCGCCGAAATATAGATATTTGTCTAATACGTTTAATAATTTTTGGCAGAGTGTTCTGTATGACCGCCGGCGCACTTGCCGCAAATAAATTTTAATAAGACTGTTTCCGCTTTGGTTTCAGTAAAATTTTTTGGGCTGGCACGACAATCTATAGGCACATTAGCCAAACGTATAAACATATACATATATGTTTATAAACTGGATAAGAGCCAAAGGCATTCGAATCCGATACTATAAAGTAGTTGGGAGGCTCGTAAAATTGTTTTGCTCACACCCACGACCAGCAGAAAAATGTAATAAACCAGCAGCAGTTCGAGAACTTAAGGAATTGGCCCAGAACTGCGCAGATGTTGGCCAAAATCATTTAGCACTTCAGTTCGCAAACATGAAAACATTCAAACACGAAAATATTTTAATGTCTATATGCATAGATTTAATCTAATTGGGCGCAGCAAGCTGAGAGACTGGCGCCCTGAAAGATCCGCGAACTCAGTTGCATAATCCCCGATGACAGGCTGCCTCGTCTTAGGAATGAGTTGGGTTTTCTTGGGAATGGGTTCCCAAACATCCGCGCCGCCACGCGTTGATGACCCTGGCCAAGTCAGTCACTCTGTTCGGGGCGAAAGGAATAGGAATCTTGGCAACATATTTATTTCTACGCACGCTGTAAATTAGCAAACAAAACAGCGAAAAATAGCAGACAATAGACAACTTGGTGTGCTGAAAATGTGCAGCGATTTCTGTGCCGTTGAAAGCACGGGGCCAAGTTTTAGCATAAACACGAATTCCCCTAATTGCCAGAAAGGCGCTAGAATTTAATTGTTTTCAGCTAATTGAGCAGGAATATAAAAACGCAGCAGTGAAGCCATAAAAATTGAAGAAGCCAATCATTTCCGCGTTTCTAACTCGCCAAAATTCCCAGTTCTCGCTACACTGTACGAAACAAGTGTCGAAAATTCGAAAGCCTGTTCAATTACTAAATTTAACACGTAATATCTTTAGCTAAGTAAATTCCCATATTAACTATATTTAATACTCAAATGGTAATTTTAGAAATATATATAAAAAATCCATTCCATACGAAACACTGACATTTCTTTCCCTGCACATTTCTGCAGATCAAGGCACTCAAACGGATAGCCTGCTAATAACCGAGGAGGAACCGGCACCGGAGGCCACGGATCAGCCCCTGGGTAATGGCGTCAATAAAACGCCTTTGCGCAAATCTGCGTCGTTCTCATCCACGTCGACCAGTTCGCCGGCCAGTTCCTCCATGGGTTCGGCCACATCGACCATGTCGCTGCGCTCCTCGACGCCCCTGAGGAGCCATAATCACTCCCAGTCGAGTCGGGCACTGCGGAGCGACACCATCAACACATTCCAGAAGTGGGAGACCACGATCGAGTCCATCAGCTATGTGAGCACCAAGACCGTGTCCATTTCGGATTTTAGCCAGGAGCCGCAGTTACGTGAGCAAACAGGTAAACAATATCAATCATTTCAATGGCATTGGCCGATTAGTTTACATTGAATGCTGTTTCCATATTGAATCCATAATTAATCATCGGCTAAATGCATCATTTCGATCCTCAAGCGATCTGGAAAATTGCTAGCTACAAAATGGGCATGTCACGCAATCCATACACACATATTTCGAATATCTTCGAGGTACCGCATGTAAAATCACTAAATATAGATTACAGCCACCGCTCTGCACCACATTGCAACTTTCATTTACCAGAAAGGGAGGTGGGGACTTTGACTGCGACTCGTGTGTCTAATTGTATAAACAATTGATATGAAAAGGCTAAAGAAATAAGGGAAACAGCCATGTAGAGTCGATTTCGGGATACTCTTTCAATTAACTAAATAATTATTAATTGGTTTCTTGAACTTCCTTCTAGTATAATTATAATCAACGATTTAATAGATTTTTTTTCAAATATGTTAAAAAATGCTTTACAGAGTCTAGCAAGTAATTTGTTTACATGTTATACTAAACATTTGCCTCATGTACTAGACTGTTCCGATACCCTGTTCCAAGGCTGGAGTCAACCAGGTTTGGACACTTTATACCTAAATTGCCGCTTGGCATGCAGTGCTCTTGGGGCGCAGTAGTCGCAACATCGTAGTTGTCGACGTTTCGTTTCGGTTTTATGGTTTTGCTGAATGGAGGGGCCCAAGCCCGGGACTGGGACCTGGAACTTGGATTGGGATTGGGTTTGAGTTTGAGATTGAGGCTGGCTGCGATGGTCGCGAAATTCGATGCCAGACGAAACTCTGGCAATGCAGATCTGCTTACGCGACTCATTACATCTGCGTTAAAAAGAACAAAGCAAAGAAAAGAACATTCCGTAGTGTATTTATAGCATTAAGATGGGCTTGGCTTGGCTTGGGGTCGCCAGCTCGGCTCATCGGCTTGGGGGGTGGCATTCTCATACATAATCCAGAGATACTTTATATCCATCTTTCCCACTGCCTGTTGCATGCTGCATGTTCTGCCCGCTCGCTTCCAACGCTCAAGTGTCAACTCATCCAGCATCTGTTGTTCCATCCTGTCGATCTGGTCTTCAGTACGATCGTTAATTGAACTCGAATTCTTTTTCTTGTTTGCAGTAAATTGAATGCATCGCCGAGTTCGAGAGCTGGCTGGGAGAAGCCAAACTAATTTTTGAGCAAAACTAAAACGAACTAAACCTACTGTTGCCTTATTATGTATACTAAACCATTAATAATACTAATTAAAAGACAAGTGAAATGTTTTCTTGTACAAGTGTTGTGTTTGTTGGCACATTCTCGGGCAGTGACATAATTGGGCGAATATTTTTGCACAAAGTATCTGCGATGCAGATAAGATACAGATACAGCCTCAGCCTGGTCAGATAGATAAGTGCTCTTAATCTTACGGACAGCTGTCAAGCGAATGGTTGCTTGGAAAAGCTGTGCACTTGCAAAAATAAAGTGACAAATTCAAGCCTATAATCAGCATTTAAAATTAAAAGATCTAATAGTTTACTATATGTAGTAGTTCTTGTAAGCTTTCGAACTAATTTTAAAAGTATTTTATAATGGCGGGCACAATGTACCATTTAAATGCAAATATTTCTTTCACTGCATGCCATTCATTTTCGTAGCGCATCGCTAGCAACAAACGCAAACTGTCTTTGCAATCTGCCTTGCAGAACCGGCTAACTGTTACTCCTGCTGTTGTTGTTTCGGTGGATATAATTTAGCCAGAACCAGAAGAAAGCTAGCCGCGATGCGTGCTGCCTGTCTCTGTTTCTCGGCTTATCTCTGCCCGGGGCACTTAAATGCCTGTAGATACATTTGTAGATACATTTGTACCTAGTCGGTGACAGTCGAAACTTTGCCGTCGCTGCGCCTGGCTGCCTAGAATCAACTTCGCCGAGTTTGTAATTTAATGATTCTGTTACTGGGCTCGCTCTGCCACTCTACTGTTGGCCATGTTAACAATTAATTTGTGCGCAATAAAAAAAACAATATTGCATGACCATTGCAAACCGGGTTGCCGTATACAGCGATATAGTGGCTGCCTTGGGACAACTCCGCGCCATAAAAGGCCAAAGCCAACTGTCGATTTAGGTGCAATTTGTATTTGAGATTTTCTGAAATGGCTAAAAAGAAATAGAAAGTTGCGACATTTTTTCGCCAATTGGTCACTGAAACACATCTCGGTGCTGATGATTAAGAGACAAAATGAATAATCAAGTTATATGTATCGAGCGGACGGACGAGCCAAATTTTATATGTACATATCTATACATCTTATGTGGTTTTAAATTTAGACAAACAAAATAAATGATGTGGAAAATGTGAAAAATCCCGAAGGCAAAGCAAACACGAGCCAAATCACCTAAGCCTTTGATTGTATTGTGCAAATGATAATTCCAAGATCCAATTGCAATTGCTGTCTTATTTATTTATACAAGTTCGACTCTGATAGATGTTTCCTTCTGATTTTCGGTTTCGGTTTGGAGGGAGCATTCTAAACGAATCTTTAGCTGGAATCAATAGATACGGATCTGTGCCGTGTGTATGCATTTGACTCTTACAGTATCTAGTATTTCTGTAGGATGTCTTCGTTTTCGTGCACACAATGTTGAAAAATACGTGTCAAAAATAAATCGGCATATATTTTTAGCCAACTTACTCAAAGCCCGAACACTTTTGAAATCCTCAGAGATATATCTCATTGTCGATTCAACGAGAATGGCCGAGACTCTTTTCCAATTTTCCATCGAACTATTGGACACCCAGCAATTAAGTTTAGGTCAATTTTCCAATAAGAAAACCAAAACCTAGCTATAGATATATAAAGGATAAGGATGGTATCCAATGGCTTTGAAAGACAATATCTACTGAAGATTTGGAATAACATACCAAACATGCCCGGAAAACCTATACACCCCACCGTGCTGTGCAGTGCATTAAAAGCTGTGAGACTGTTTTCCCGAGGAAAATGCAAAAATATCTCATGTGGAGCAAGATTTTCTCTCTCGGCGGGAGATCGTATGGAATCGTGTGGATTCGGGCGAGGTTCGGATGGGCAGGCACAGCTACTTGATCGCATTTTCCGAGAGATTTTGTCATTCTTCGCTCGCACCTCAGAAACGATCAACGTCTTGGTTTCAGTCTCGGGGATTATGACTTGAAACAGTTTGAAAATAGATATTTTTTAAAAGAACATACATATATCTATATCTAAACGCACCGCACGGTACAGATATATGTATACGTTCGCAGCCATTTCGTTCGCTTAGAGCCCCGCACACACGCAAATATATATAGAACGTCGAAAGGATATCGCAATTTCGAGTAAGGATCAGTGTAAAGTGTGAAAAATAAGCAAATCCTGCAGGAATTGTGAATGGAAAAAGTGTTCATGAAAATTTTCTTTGGTTACGAAATCACTTTAAGAAAAATGCCGAAAGAATTTTTCAGTGCGCTAAATATCTAAAAATATCGCCCGATCGGGTGCTTCGTTTCGGATTCCGATTCCGATTCGGATCGTATCGTATCGGATCGGTGCTTCGGTGGCTCCACTTCGTGGGTCCGCACCCAATTCAACGAATGGACTGTGAAATCGTGTGCAAACAGATATCAAGCCATCTATATATATAGTCGAACCTGCACAAATCAAAAGATCACGTATACGCGGTTCTGCCATGTGTGCGATGTGCATTATCCTGGCTGATCCTGGCAAGGATTATACGCTGGAGCAGCCAAGATAGTGTCTGAAAAATCGTGAACATTCTCAAGCGGAGATCACTGGGCCAATGCAAGGTTTTCCTATAGGGGAAACCAGAAAAAAGTTTATTAATAGCCCCGTGAAAAATAAGAAGCTACCACCGACTGTGTTTCTTTGTGTGTATGAGAACAAGTGTGTGTCTGTGTGTGAGTGCGTATCTGTGTGTCGCAGTGAAATATTCTCGGGGCTAAAAATAGTTGGAAATGCCTCACAGGCAAAGAATATGAAAATGAATATGAAGAAGGATGGCTGATATGAACGTCATGCGAAGATCTCCGATCTCGCCTGATTTATATCTACTCGTATAACGAAGAGGAAATGTTAAGGCCATTAAACAAAATGTGTGACAGCCAAACATAAAAGAAATTCAAAGATGCAAGGCCATAAAATGAAAATAAATGTTGGCCGAAACCGCAGTGATAAATAACCAGTGTCGTGAATTTTCGTTGCTCAATTAAAGTGAAAGTTCCTACCAATTATTATTTCTATTTCAGCAATTTAAAGAAGCGACCAAAGAGAGATAAATATATATAGAAGTATATCAAGTGAAGAAGCAAATCAAAGAAAGAGTGATCGCGAGGTGTTCAATTCTACAGTGCAGTTCATTCTGCCACGATTTGGTTGTCATTTTAAATGATATATAGTGATATATAACGCAGCAAAATGCAACGACAAAATCCGAACCCGTACCAGCAGCAAAACCAGCAGCACCAGCAGGTGCAGCAGTTCTCCAGCCAGGAGTACTCGCACTCCAGCCAGGAGCAGCACCAGGAGCAAAGGATTAGCCGCACCGAGCAGCACGTCCAGCGCAGCCAGGTCACCACCCAGCGGCAAGGTCAGTCCTCGTCCCCTGTGTCCTTGGATGTCCCCCGTTGGGGTCGGCCGATCCCAGGGAAGTTTTGCAGGGCTCGGTGGGATTCACACCATGGATTTAGAATCCCCACTGTCCCCAAGCAATTTCCGCTGGATGGCCGACGGATCCAGGACAAAGCATTTAATCATCAAGCTTGTTGCTTCACTGCTATGGCCTTGATATCATTCATTTCTTGCTGGCCGAATCTAAAAGCTCTTTCAAAAAACAAAAGCATATCGTTTGGGTTTTATCACTTGATTTAAAGTGATTTTTGTCTAAAAGTTTTGCTAATAGATTTATAGTTAAGGGTGTATAGTTTTATTTTATAAGGCGCTATAGACTAATTGCTTTCTTTTTGTTACATTGTTATCGCAATATTATTGCTCAGACTATACAAAATCATACTTTCCTCCGTGTAAAGTCTTCCGTAAATTTTATCATCATAAGCTACTTTAATACAGACTACTTTTTGAATAAAATCCGACTACAAATGTAGGAAAATCCTACTTTCTGTTTAACCGAAGTACCGCATTGGGTCCGCTTTCAAATTTACTTTTCAAACTTAAAAGATTGATTTTATTGAATCAGGCGAAAATTACTTGGGAAAAAATCAAAAAACTGTTTTATATTGCACCTGCGTCAGAGAATCTTGTAGTATATTGTTTTATTAAGTATTGAGGCTATTGTTGCAGATTTATGAGCCAACTTTCTTGCCTTATGCTTTTAGAACTTTCTTTATTTTCTTCGCGAACAAGCCCTATAATTGAATAATCGCATATCATATTTGTTTAGATATGATCCAAACGCAAGAACAAATGATTTTAAACTCTATCCATCTTTCAAACAGCCTGATAATTAATCTATGCCAAAAATAGTTTTCACAGTTCTGAAATAAACAGGAAACTCTTAATTGAAAATAACTAGTTAAAAAATTCTAGCGATTGAAATACAGATAACATTTGTTCATTTCACTTGGCTTAAAATTCGAATGAATCTGGTTTATGTTTCCTAAATAATCTACCTTGGAAAAATTCCAAAACTAATGAAAATTTTGAGTCATAATTAAAGCCAAAAGAATATCCAAAATTTGTTCCCAAAATATAATTCATGTGTCAACTTATATTTCATCATTTAAATCTTAATTGACGGATACAGGGAAAATGTGGTGTATTTATAAGTATATCTATTCATCTCCCACGATTGCACTGACATACATATGTCGATGCTATATATAAATCGTATAAGAGTTTGTATACCTCGCCATTTGTTTACTTTTTTCAATTTTAGTGTCCAAATATAAAATTTCAAAAAACAACGCTTTACAACACTGTGTGTGAGAAAAAAAGCGAAAGAAGAAGAGAAAAATTTTCTCTTTTTTGAGAAGAGAAGGAAGAGAATCTCTTATACTTAAGAACACGAAGATGAATTCCCGAAGTGAAAAGCCGAAGCTTATATTGTAATTATTTGCTTCCGATCAGCTGTTTTAAAAGTCATGAACATATATGTTCTTTACATTCATGACACACTTAAAGATCCTCAAGTGATAAACAAATTAATATATATTATAAATATACAGGTGCTGATGCGAATAGAGGTATTTATTTAGAGTTGTTTACTTCTGGGTGACTACAACAATAAATAGTTCCGTGTGTGCAAACTAAATATACGCAACAAAATAAATAAACGTTTTGGTTCAAGACTAAATCATAGTGATAGTGCAAGTTTAAGATACTTTTGGACTGAGTTAGATTTCAGATTAAATTAACCAGATTGGCCTGGATATTAACTATTAAATTAAATTTAATATAAATGAACAATTGAAATATGACTGTGCAACACAGCACAGTCTTGGAGAAATTTGCCACTTGAATTTTATATTTCGCTTGTTATTCAAGTTATTCATATTCTAAACTAAATAAAAAGCATTTAATACTTTTTTTATAGTTTTATATCTTATTACAAAACTTATTATATACAAAATACGATATGAAAATTAAGCTTACAATTACGAATGGGTTAGGTTCTTTAGTCGCCGATTTTTCTTTTAATTTTAATACACTTGAAGGTAAATTAAATACCGCATTTAACAAAATTACAATGCAATTAAAATTTTTTTTGGCAAAAGATAGAAAACGGTACTTCCACGACCATCCATATCCACAACCTATCAATCCTAATGAGAGTGCTTTGATCTTACAGTGCAACAACATCATGGTGGCAGCATTGGGGGCGCCTACGTGCCCCCTTCGCTGACACACGTGTACGCCCAGGGCGACATCTCGCCGCCCGTCTTCGAGCAGATCTTCAAGAACGCTCGCTTCGCCCAGGGCGGCAATGCCCTGTTCGAGGGACGCCTGCGTGGCAACCCGAAGCCATTCGTGACCTGGACCAGGAAAGGCGCACCCCTGCTCGAGTCGCAGAAGTTCCGGATGAGCTACAACGAAGCCACCGGCGATGTGTCCCTGCTGATCAATCAGATCGGACCCGGGGACGAGGGCGAGTACACGTGCACTGCCCGCAATCAGTATGGCGAGGCCATCTGCAGCGTCTACATCCAGCCGGAGGGAGCACCGATGCCCGCCCTGCAGCCCATCCAGAATCTGGAGAAGAACATCTACTCGAACGGTTACTCGTACACCTCCATTGAGGAGGAGTTCCGTGTGGACACGTTCGAGTACAGGCTGTTACGCGAGGTTTCCTTCCGTGAGGCCATCACCCGTCGATCTGGCTACGAGCAGGACTCCCAGCTCTCCCAGGAGCTGGACCGCAACCAGGGTCCTGCGCAGGCGCCGCAAATCTCGCAGAAGCCGCGTAGCTCCAAGCTGATCGAGGGATCCGATGCCGTGTTCACCGCACGCGTAGGATCCAACCCCAAGCCCCGGCTCACCTGGTTCCATAATGGCCAGCGATTGGTGGCCTCGCAGAAGTACGAGATCTCCTATTCGAGTGGAGTGGCTACTCTTCGCGTGAAGAACGCCACGGCTCGCGATGGCGGTCATTACACCCTGCTCGCCGAGAATCTGCAGGGCTGCGTGGTTTCATCCGCCGTGTTGGCCGTGGAACCTGCTGCGGAAACCGCCTACGAACCGAAGCCCGTGGACGTAATGGCCGAGCAATTGGAGGCCGGCAAAGCTTTGCCGCCAGCCTTTGTGAAGGCTTTCGGAGATCGCGAGATTACCGAGGGTCGCATGACCAGGTTTGATTGCCGCGTTACTGGCAATCCTTACCCCGAGGTCTTTTGGCTTATCAACGGCCGGCAAGTGCGCGACGATGCCTCGCACAAGATTCTAGTCAACGAATCGGGCAGCCACTCGCTGATGATCACCAATGTGACGCGTTTGGATGCCGGAGCTGTCCAATGTCTGGCCCGCAACAAGGCCGGTGAAGTGGCCATCGAGGCACAGTTAAACGTGTTGGAAAAGGAACAAGTTGTCGCACCACAATTTGTCCAACGTTTTAGCACCATGACTGTGCGCGAAGGCGAGCCGATCACCATGAGTGCCAATGCCATTGGAACTCCGCAGCCACGTATCACCTGGCAGAAGGACGGCGTCCAGATCTCGTCCACCGCCGACCGCTTTGTGGGCATCGACGGAGGAGCCACCTGCCTGGAGATTCCACGCGTCACTGCCAACGACGCTGGATGGTACCAGTGCACCGCCCAGAACATCGCTGGATCCACGGCCAATAGGGCCAGGCTGTATGTAGAGGTTCCCAGGGAACAACCAAGTTACGAGCAGCGTCGTCTCAATCTCCCGAGACCAACGAAAGTCATCGAGCCAGAGTACGTTTTACTGACCCATTGTTATGATTACAAATTATCTAAAAAGTTATCTTTTGCATATTAGACCCATTCCTGGCCCTGAAATCATCTACCTTCGCCATGTGGAGCGCGCCAAGCCCCACCTGCGCCCTGGTGAGGAGGATCGCGTTTATCCGCCGCCTCAGTTCATCATCCCGCTGCAGAATGTGCAGCAGACCGAAGGTGGCCGTGTTCACATGGAGGCCCGCATTGAACCAGTTGGCGATCCCACCATGGTCGTCGAGTGGTACCTCAATGGCCGTCCGCTGGCAGCCAGTAAGTAATCTTATTCACGGAAATTAAGAAGATTATCAAAATTATTCCCTTTTATCGCAAGGTGCCCGCGCTACATCCGTTTTCAAGTTCGGATTTATCGCTCTGGATCTTCTGAGCATTATGGGTCACGACTCCGGCGAGTACATGTGCCGCGTGACCAACGCCAGCGGAGTGGCTGAGTCTCGCGCTATTCTGTCCGTGGTGCAACGCCCCTCCATTGAACAATCTTCGCAAAACCCCAACAGTCTGCAATACATCAACCAGTTGGAGGATTACTCGCGCTACCAGCGCACAGAGAGCATCGATGAGCAGCTCAACCAGGCGCCCCAGTTCATCCGCCCACTCCGCGATCTGGGCGAATTCGAGGAGGGCAAGAACGTTCACTTTGAGGCTCAGGTTACACCTGTGAATGATCCATCCATGAGAGTGGAATGGTACAAGGACGGACTGCCCATCACGGCTAGCTCCCGCATCACTGCCATCTTCAACTTCGGCTATGTCTCCCTGAACATCTTGCACCTGAGAGCCGAAGATGCTGGCACTTACACTGTGCGTGCAGTGAACCGCATTGGAGAAGCCATCAGTCAGTCCTCAATTCGTGTCCACTCTCGTTCCCAAGTTACTGCTGATCTGGGTATACCCGAACAGCAGCGATACATCGAAAAGGTGGAGGAACTGGAGGATTACCGAAAGTCCCAGCAGCGGCGTCATGTCCAAGAGGCTGCCGAGGCTATTGCCCCGCCCCAATTCAAGACACCGATCCAGAACCAGTTGGATCTGCGCGAGCACGCGCATGCGCACTTCGAGGCAAGACTTGAACCCGTTGGAGATTCAACCATGCGCGTCGAGTGGCTGAAGGATGGACAGCCTCTGGAAGCCAGTTCCAGGATCACCACCTACCATAACTTTGGCTACGTGGCGCTGACCATCAAGCAACTGACTATCTATGACGCCGGCACCTACACCTGCCGCGCCTACAATGCGATGGGTCAGGATACCACCGTGGCTCAGCTTACGGTTATCTCCAAGAACGAAATCGTTTCGGAGTCGCAGCACCCAGGTGGTCTGCAGAAGATCCAGCATCTCGAGGACTCGTCGCGCTACGGGCGTCGCGAGGAGGAGGAGACCTACATCACCCAGGCTCCCCGTTTCCTCGGCCCCCTCAAGGGAACAACCAAAATCCTCGAGGGTCAGCGCGCTCACTTTGAGGCCCGTGTTGAGCCCCAGAGCGATTTGGGTCTGGTGATCGAGTGGTACCACAACGGTCGCTCCATCACAGCCGCTAATCGCATCCAGACATACTACGATTTCGGTTATGTCGCCCTGGATATTTCCCAGGTTCGCGCTGAAGATGCTGGCGTCTACCTCGTGGTGGCTAGGAACAAGCTAGGTGAAGCTCAGCAGCAAGCAACGATGATAGTGGAAAGTAAGTACAAAACCCAGCACTACTCCTTATGAGAACCGATATAAATTGTTTTTTTCTTGATAGCTCGTTCCAGTATCGACACATCTAGCATGCACCGCGGCCTGTACGAGAAGACTCAAAACTTGGAAAACAAGCCGTTCGTGGAGCCTCAGTATGACATCGAAGAGATCTCGAAGTCAAAGCCGGTGTTTGTGACACCACTAAGTGATCCAAAGCCTATCCACGATGGCAAGAACATCCATCTGGAGTGCCGCCTTGAACCGATGGGTGATCCCACCATGCGCGTCGAGTGGTTCCACAACGGTCGCCCCGTTACTGTGGGTTCCCGATTCCGCACTTACTATGACTTTGGTTTCGTAGCTTTGGATATTATCAAGGCCACGGCCGCCGATTCTGGCGAATACACTGTGAGGGCTACCAACCATTTGGGTACTGCCCACACTTCAGCCTGCGTTCGTGTGATCGACCACACGGACGTTGTGACTGAGACTCAGAACGAACAATCGCTGGAGCAGATCCAATTGCTCGAGGACTCTAGGCGCCGTCATCACCAGGAGGAGGATATCACCATCATGCAAGCGCCCCAGTTTACCAGGGCCCTGCACAACATTGAAACTATTGAGGGTACCAACGTGCACTTGGAGTGCCGCCTGCAGCCCGTGGGAGATCCTAGTATGCGCATCGAGTGGTTCGTAAATGGAAAGCCTGTTAAGACAGGACATCGATTCCGTCCAGCGTACGAATTCGATTATGTGGCTTTGGACTTGCTTGGCTGCTACGCCATCGACTCTGGCGTGTACACCTGCCAGGCCAGGAACCAATTGGGTGAAGCCGTAACCTCCTGTTCCGTGCGAATTATCGCTAAAAATGATTTAATTTTGGAGACCCAAAATGAGTCGGGTCTTCAGAAGATCCAATACTTGGAGGACTCGACCCGCCATCGCCGCAGCGAGTTCGTCGACGAGGTTGTGAACATTCGTCCACGATTCCTCACCCATCCCAAAAGCTTGACCAACACCCGAGAGGGTGGTCACGCTCACTTCGAGTGCAAGATCGAGCCGGTGACTGACCCGAACCTCAAGGTGGAGTGGTTTAAGAACGGACGTCCCATCACTGTGGGTCACCGCTTCCGTCCCATTCATGACTTCGGTTATGTGGCCTTGGACATTGTCCATTTGATTGCGGAGGACTCGGGTGTCTACACTTGCAGGGCCGTTAACCTGATTGGGTCTGACGAAACCCAAGTGGAGCTGCAGTGCCGCAGTGGTGAGCAGATTGTTACTGTCACCCAGAACGAGGCCGGTCTTGAGCAGATCCATTACCTAGAGGATCGTTCGCGGTATACCCGACGTGAGGAAATCGATGAAAGCACCAAGCAGGCTCCGGTGTTCACTACATCGCTGAAAAATGTTGAGATCAAGGAGAACCAGAGGGCCCACTTTGAATGCCGTCTGATTCCTGTTTCTGATCCGTCAATGCGCGTGGAATGGTACCATAACAATCTTCCACTTAAATCTGGTTCCCGATTCACTGAGACCAATAACTTCGGCTTTGTGGCCTTGGATATTATGTCCACTCTGCCCGAAGATGCCGGCACTTATACATGCCGCGCCTATAACGCTGTGGGTGAGGCCATTACCTCTGCTGTAGCTGTTGTGCACACTAAGAAGTCCATCTACCTGGAGTCCCAGCACGAAACAGCTCTGCCACGTCTGCAGCATTTGGAGGATGGCTCCAAGCGCCAGCGCATCAGCGTCCAGGACGAATTCGTCTCCCAGGCACCTGTCTTCACCATGCCGGTAAGGGATGTGCGTGTGGCTGAGAACCAGGCGGTGCACTTTGAGGCTCGCTTGATTCCAGTGGGAGATCCGAAATTAAAGGTTGAGTGGTTGCGCAACGGTCAACCTATTGAAGCATCCAACCGCACTACCACCATGCATGATTTTGGTTATGTGGCTCTCAACATGAAGTATGTGAATCCCGAAGACTCTGGAACCTACACCTGTCGGGCCGTCAACGAGCTGGGTCAGGCGGTTACCTCCGCCTCGCTCATTGTGCAATCTAAGACCTCCATTCAACTGGAGACCCAGCACGAAGCCGCCATGCACAAGATCCACCAGCTGGAGGATCACAGCAGGTACCAACGCAGGGAGGAGGAGGAGTACACGGTGACCACCGCCCCGGTATTTGTTACCAAGCTTATTGGACCCAGCAAACTAGTTGAGGGTCAAAGTGCCCACTACGAGTGCCGCATTGAACCCTACCCGGATCCCAACCTTAAGGTGGAGTGGTTCCACAATGGAAAGCCACTGAGCACTGGTCATCGTTTCCGCACCACGTATGATTTCGGATTTGCCGCCTTAGATATTCTCACTGTCTATGCTGAGGACAGCGGCGAGTACACTTGCCGAGTCACCAACAACCTGGGTGAAGCCATCAACTCGATTGTGCTCAACGTCACCTCACGCTCATCCATCATTCACGAGACTCAGCACGAGGAGGCTCTGACTAAGATCCAGCATCTGGAAGATAGTTCCCGATTCCAGAGGAAAACCGACGAGGAGCAGTTCCATGCCGAACGTCCTCAGTTCGGCCGCCCTCTGCGTAATGCCAAGGTCAACGAGGGAGCTCCCGTCCACCTGGAGGCCACATTAATTCCTGTGAATGATCCTACCATGAAAGTGGAGTGGTACTGCAACGGTAGGCCCATACAGACTGGTCACCGCTTCAAGACCACCTACGATTTTGGCTTCGTGGCGTTAGATATTCTGTATGCCCATGCCGAAGACACCGGCACCTACATGTGCAAGGCCAAGAACGCTATTGGAGAAGCTGTCACGACTTGTGCTGTAAACGTAACAGGTACTGAAAATAAAAAATAACCTGTTCGTAATTCACTAACCCACTTTCAAACTCTTTTTAACAGCAAACAAGACACTCGATCTGGACACCTTGGATGCTCAGCGTTTAGAGAAGATCCGCCAACTGGAAACATATGCGCCTCCACCTAAGCCCGTCGTTGAGGAGAAGGGCCAGAAACCCATTTTCCTCACACCTCTAAGCAACCTAGAACACTTGAAGGAGGGCGAGCACGCCCACTTGGAGTGCCGAGTGGAACCGATCAACGACCCCAACCTAAAGATTGAGTGGTTCTGCAATGGCAAGCAGCTGCCTACCGGTCACCGTTACCGCACTACCCACGACTTTGGTTACGTCGCATTGGACATTATCTACGTGTATGGCGAGGACACCGGCACCTACATTTGTAAGGCCACCAATCAGCTGGGTGAGGCTGTAAACACCTGCAATGTGCGCGTGTTGAACCGCCGCAGCATGATCCTGGATACCCAGCATCCCGATGCTCTGGAAAAGATTCAAAAGCTGGAGTCGAAGGTGCCGAATGCCCGTACCGAGGTTGGAGACGCTCCGATCAGTCCACCTCATTTCACCGCCGAACTTCGCGGTTCCACTGAGATCTACGAGGGTCAGACCGCTCACTTCGAGGCCCAGGTCGCTCCAGTCCACGATCCTAACTTGCGCATTGAGTTCTATCACAATGGCAAGCCTTTGCCGTCCGCTTCTCGCTTCCACATCACCTTCGATTTTGGATACGTGTCCTTGGATATTACTCATGCTGTGGCCGAGGACGCCGGAGAATATTCCGTGCGTGCTGTTAATGCTCTGGGCCAGGCTGTGTCCTCCACGAATTTGCGCGTCATTCCGCGTGGCACCATCATTTCGGACACCCAGCATCCCGAGGGACTGGAGAAGATCCGCAAGCTGGAATCGACTGCGCCACATCAGCGCCAGGAGCCTGAGACCCCCGGCACTCGCCAGCGCCCAGTGTTCACTCAACCTCTTCAGAACATCGACAGAATCAATGAACACCAGACGGCTCACTTCGAGGCACGCTTGATCCCAGTTGGAGATCCCAATCTGAAGGTGGAGTGGTACCGCAACGAAAAGATCATTGAAGATAGCTCCCGTATCACCAAGCAGCACGATTTCGGTTTTGTGTCGCTGGACATCTCGCATATTCGCAAGGAGGATGAGGGCGTGTACATGTGCCGCGCCGTCAATCCTCTGGGTGAGGCAGTAACCACCGCCTCTATGCGTGTGGTATCCGAGGCCAGCATCCAAATGGATACTCAGCATCCGGACAGTATCAGTCGCATCCATCAACTGGAGAAACCACTGGCCCCACGCCCCACTGAACCAGAGCGCCTGTTTGAGAAGCCCATCTTCACTCAACTGCTCACTGGACCCTCGGAGCTTTGGGAGGGTGCTCATGCACACTTCGAAGCTCGAGTCGTGCCTGTGGGAGATCCTTCTCTGAAGTTTGAGTGGTTCATCAACGGCGTGGAGCTCCAAATGGGCTCTCGCCTGCGCACCACCCACGACTTTGGATTCGTCACCCTGGACATTACTGCAGTGGTACCAGAGGATGCCGGTGTCTACATGTGCCGTGCTTACAACGCCGCCGGTGAGGCTGTATCTTCTACTGCCATGAAGGTTAAGACCAAGTCGAATATTGATGGTCAGCCTTTGATCCCGGAGTCTTGGGAGGCTATTCGACTGAAGGAGGCTGCCATGAATCGTGTACCAGAGATGTTTGTTGACTCGACACCCCAACAAGCTCCGGTCTTCACCACTCATCTGCAGAGCTACGACAAGCTGCATGAGGGTCAGCACGTCCTCTTGGAAGCCCAAGTTGAGCCCCGCGCGGATCCTAACCTCCGCATTGAGTGGTTTAAGAATGGCATTTCTCTAACCACTGGCTCCCGAATTCGCAGTACCTTTGACTTTGGACTTGTTACACTGTCCATCAACGGATTGCGTGCTGATGACTCCGCTATTTACACCTGCAAGGCTACCAACCAGGTTGGCGAGGCTGTCTCAACCTCATCTCTTAAGATCGAAGATCGTCACTGGCTTCAGGCCGAGTCTCTGCACCCAGATTCGTTACCTCGCATTGGAGAGCTTGAGGCGCCCAAGGAGGGACGTCCAGAGGCTCCAGAGCCTACTTACGAGACTCCTGTGTTTATTACTCATCTTAACAACATTGAGTGCAAGGAGAGCGACAATGTGCGCTTCGAGTGCAACGTGGAACCGGCTCGTGATCCTACCATGTCCATCGAGTGGTTCTACAATGGACAACCGCTGCAGGCCGCTGCCAAATTTAAGTCCATCTACGACTTCGGCTACTGCGCTTTGGATCTGACCAACTCTTATGCTGAGAACAGCGGTGTTTACACCTGTAAGGCTACTAACAGCAAGGGATCTGCAACCACCTCTGGCACTCTCAAGTGCACTGGTGGCAAGACCATGTTCCTAGACACCCAGCATCCGCAGGGAGAGGCTGGTCTTGAGGCTGTGCAGGAAACCGAGGAGGAGCTGGCCAATCGCTACACCAGCAAAACGGCAAAGCCCGAGACACAGTATCCACCACCAGTATGGACGAAGCCACTGCAGGCCGAGTTCCATTTGTCGGAGGCCCAACCCATCCACTTGGAAGCCAACGTGGAGCCCAAGGAGGATCCCAACCTGTTTATAGAGTGGTACTTTAATGGTAAAATGCTGAACCATGGCTCTCGTTTCAAGATGACCAGTGAATTTGGTTTCGTTACCATGGATATGATCGAGGTATATGCGCGCGATCAGGGTATCTACACTTGCAAAGCGTACAACAAGGCTGGAGAGGCCTTTACCTCCACCACAATCTTCTGTTCGAGCAAGGAGAACATCATCGAGTCAACTCAGCACCCGAAGGGAGCCGAAGGCCTTGAGCAAATCCAGGACCTTGAAGACTCCCTGCGCAAGGACGGCTCTAAGCCAGAACAGCCGGATCTCGGCATCCCACCACGCTTCACCACTGAATTCGTTAATATTGCAGACATCGGGGAGGGTGAATTGGCTCACTTTGAGGCCAATCTTATCCCTGTTGGTGACCAGAGCATGGTCATTGAGTGGTTCTACAACGGCAAGGTTTTGGAGGCCAGCCATCGTGTGCGTACCATCTACGCTTTTGGCACGGTTGCCCTTGAGGTTCTTGGCACCAAGATCGAAGACACCGGCACCTACACTTGCCGCGCGACCAACAAGCATGGAACTGCAGAGATAAGCTGCAACCTGGAGTGCGTGGACAAGCCGAGGGGCCAGAAGCCACGCTTCACGTCCCACATCCAGCCGCTGGAGGGCCTGAAGGACGGACAGTCCGCTCACTTCGAGTGCACTCTGATCCCAGTCAACGATCCGGATCTGAAGGTGGAGTGGTACCACAATGGCAAGCTGATGCGTCACTCCAACCGCATCAAGACGGTGTCCGATTTTGGATACGTCGTTTTGGATATTTCCTATTTGCAGGATCATGACAGTGGAGAGTACGTTTGCAGAGCCTGGAACAAGTACGGTGAGGACTTTACCCGTACCACCCTCAATTGTGGAGGCCGTGGCGGAGTGTTTTATGATAGCTTGCAGCCGGATTCACTGCAGAGGATTAGGGAGCTTGAGTGCCCACAAGGACAACAGGCAGATACCTCGGCTCCTCTGGTTGCTGAGCCACCCAAGTTCATCACCCAGATCGTCGATGTAACTAAGCTGGTGGAGGGACAGTCGGCTCACTTCGAGGCACGTTTGACTCCAATCACCGATCCAGATTTGGTGGTGGAATGGTACTTCAACGGCAAGAAACTACCCCATGGTCACCGCTTCCGCACCTTCCACGACTTCGGCATTGTTATCCTGGACATTCTATACTGCTACGAAGAGAACTCTGGTGTATACGAGGCCAGGGCCCGTAACAAGTATGGAGAGGATGTTACTAGGGCTTCGCTCAAGTGCGCCTCGAAGTCAAGCCTCATTTTGGACTCCCAGTTGCCTCGAGGAATGGAAGGTGGCTTGGAGAAGATCGCCAACCTGGAGTACAGCATGGTCCGCACTCGCGAAGAGACCACCGAAGAGACCAAGGGCAAGGCTCCCGTCTTTACTGTTCCCCTGGAAAACATTGAAAATGTGCGCGAGGGTGAAAATGCCCACTTTGAAGCTAGGATTACCCCGGCCGATGATCCCAAACTGAAGGTCGAGTGGTACTGGAACGGTCGTCCATTGAAGGCCGGTTCTCGTTTCCGCACTTTCTGTGACTTTGGCTTTGTCATCCTGGAGATTTCTCCTGTGTATCCTGAGGACTCCGGCGAGTACTCTTGCCGCGCGATCAACGAGTATGGTGAGGCAGTGACCACTGCCACCATGAAGATCCAGGGTAAGCGCAGCATCATCATGGAATCTCAGCTGCCCAAGGGCATGGAGGGAACTATCGATCGCATCGCCGAACTGGAGGGCTTGGGCTCCCGCAGCACCGAGTTCGTACCAGATGATGATACTGGCAAGCCACCAGAGTTTATCACCTCTCCCTTCGATATGGTTATCGGCGAGAACGCTTTGGCTCACTTCGAATGTCGTCTGCAGCCGATTAATGACCCATCGATGCGTGTGGATTGGTTCCACAATGGCAAGGCCTTGTGGGCTGGTTCTCGTATCAAGACCATCAATGATTTCGGTTTCGTAATCCTCGAAATTGCTGGTTGCTATCAGCGTGATTCGGGATTGTACACTTGCAAGGCCACGAACAAGCATGGTGAGGCCACGGTCTCTTGCAAATTGCAGGTTAAGGGTCGCCAAGGCATCGTTATGGAGCCCCAGCTGCCCTCCAACTTCCGCACCGGCACTGAGAGTCTGCAGAAGCTGGAGGAGACCATGCATAAGCGTGAGGAGCTTGTGACTGAAGACGAGCAGCCCAATCCCCCGAAATTCACCGAGGAAATTAAGGACAATTTGGATGTTCCTGAGGGTGGTCCAATTCACTTTGACTGCCGTGTGGAGCCTGTCGGCGATCCAACCATGCGCATTGAGTGGTTCTATAATGGTCATGTTATGGCTACTGGATCTAGGGTCCATCAGCTCAACGACTTTGGCTTCATTGCTTTGGATGTGGACTACATCTATGCCAGGGATTCAGGCGAGTACACTTGTCGGGCAACCAACAAGTGGGGCACTGCCACCACTAGCGCAAAGGTCACTTGCAAGGGAAAGCACAATATTGTGTACGAGTCGCAGTTGCCAGAGGGCATGACCTCCGAAAAGTTGAAGGAGCTGGAGCGTGGACGCATCCCAGAAGCTCCAAAGGTGGTTGAGGAGGTGTTTGGACCGCCAAAGTTCACCACACAGATCACTTCTGTGACTGTCGATGAAGCCGAGGCCGTACGCTTTGAATGCCAGGTGGAACCCAAGACGGATCCCAGCCTGCGCGTGGAATGGTACCGCAATGGCAAGCCCTTGCCTTCTGGACATCGTTATAGAAATATCTTCGACATGGGCTTTGTTTCCCTGGATATTCTGTATGTCTATGGAGAGGACTCTGGAGAGTACGTGTGCCGTGCCATTAACAACCACGGCGAGGATCGCACCAGAGCCACAGTTTCTTGCAAGAGTAAGTTCGGATACACACATTAATTTTATTGTCTTTAAAACAATATTTCTTTTCCAGAACTCCCTACCATCTTACTCCAGAACCAAGTTCCTCGCGGCATGAAGCGTTCAGATGCTCTAACCCAAATGGAAGCTACCATCAAGAAATATACATCCGAAGTCCATTTGACAGAGGATGATCTATTCGATCCTGATCGCAAGCAGCCTCCTCGCTTTGTCACCCAAATCAAGGAGCAGCTTACTCTTACCGAAATGGCCGTCACCAAATTCGAATGCCAGTTGGCTCCCGTGGGAGATCCTAACATGAAGGTCGAGTGGTTCTTCAATGGCAAGCCATTGCTGCACAGTAAGCATTACGAAAATATTGTTTAACTCGAACGTTATCTAAGTAATTTTTAATTCTCTGCAGAGAACCGCTTCCAGCCCATTTACGATTTTGGTTATGTGGCAATGAACTTTGGCTGGGTTTATCCCGAAGACAGCGGAGAGTACGTGTGCCGTGCCACCAACTTGTATGGCAAGGACGAGACTCGTGCCATCATTAAGGTTTCTGGAAAGCCAGGAATCGTCTATGACTCCCAGCTGCCCGCTCACATGCAGAGCATTGACCGCATCCGCGAAATGGAAGCCTCATGGCAGGTGTAAGTATGAACCAAGCCGAATGTCGCACAGATTGTCGGAAGATAAACACCTCTTATGAACTCAATATTATTATATTGCTCTCGCTTTAGGGTGCCCGATGAGGTTGATCCCGATGCCAAGCCCAGGACCAAGCCAGTGTTTGTGAGCAAACTGGAGCCCCAGACTGTGGAGGAGGGTGACCCAGCTAGATTCTGTGTTCGTGTCACCGGCCACCCACGTCCGAGGGTTATGTGGCTGATCAACGGTCACACTGTCGTTCATGTAAGTTTTAATGGAATTTCGTTTTGAAGCAATCTTGAAACAAGTTATTCGTTATTTCAGGGCTCTCGTTACAAGCTGACGAACGATGGTATGTTCCATCTGGATGTCCCGAAGACACGTCAGTACGACACTGGCAAGGTAGAGGTGATTGCTCGCAACTCTGTGGGCGAATCGATTGCCACCACTGAACTGAAGGTTGTTGCACGATCGGACGATTACCGTAATGTGCTGAAGAATTCGCCACGTCGTAAGTTTAATTTTGAGTACACCCCAGAAATTCTGGAAACACTACTTATTTAACAGCTATTAGAGCGTTAACCACTTTTTAATGCAGTAGTCTTTAAATGAGAAAAACTAAATATGGACACTACATGCTATTTCACAAACAAAAACGCATTGTAAATATAAACATTCCAACACACTATACGCCACACAAGTTTACGTAGCCGTAGCACCCAAGTTTATTTCACTATAACCACATTCCAAGTAGTTTGAACATTTTAAACAACATGCACAAGTATATCCAAATTCCAAAAAAAAAAAAAACAATCCCGATATGTCCCCAAGTCCTCAAAAATCCTCCGAAAGAAACGATTGTCGAACTCCAGTCAGCGAGAGGCTTCAGAAGAGGAAATCACGCAAAGGAAACCAAGGAAGTTGGCTCCCTAAGTATTGCCGGACCTGGGGTAATATGGTTATGACGTAGTTTTGCGTGTGCACTTTCCGTCTGTTTTAAACTCTGGTTATCATCCAGCTAGTCATTGACCTTCTCTCTGTCTCTACTCATTTGCTGTTCCCTCTGAAGAAACCAAAAGAGTTAGTGAACCTCTGTGAAAGCCCCATTTATATCTAAACCTATAAGCCATTATTTTTCTTAAGTCGCCCACTTGTATATAATTTTTAAGTTCTTAATGCATGCTAGTTTATTTGCTAACGCTTATGGATCAACCGAAAGTGCATGTGTTTGAGCTATAACTGCCTTTACCAAGCATTACTGTTTAAAAGAATTATTGGCGGCACTTAATAATAACCGCATCTTTGTTTAGCCTGGTACGATTACGAACTAGCTGCCTATCAGAAGGAGCGCCAGGAGAACGAGTTGGAAAAGGTATTCGATGAGCGTAAGCAGGTGCTTTCCGAACAGAGCTCCCACACGTTGAAGGGCGTGGAGCACCTGAAGCCCAAGCAATACAAGCCACCCACCCCGGACTGGCAGCAAAATGTCAAGGCCAAGAAGAGCGAGGACTACTACAACAAGCTGCAGAGTCTGGAAACTGAACAGCTGCTGAAGGAGACCAACCTGCGGAGGGATACCCATCAGTACGCCATTCCCGGAGAGAAGGTCGTGAGCAGTTCTCAGGCCAAGGGAATGGCCCAGTCTTACGAAGAAAATCTGTGAGTACCTATTACATTCCCTAAAAGCTAAATATGATCACACTGACTCCTTCAATTCTAGTCAAGAGAAAACGAGCACCACTCAAGTACTGGCTGCTCCACCCAAGGGTACTGCCCAACCATCCGAATCATCCGTCCATGGTCGCGAAGTTCACATGAACAAGCAGCAACAGGTGCAGAAGGAGATCCAGGGTGACCTTGAGATTACCCGCAAGATAACCGCCACCGAAACAACCGAGGTTGAGCATAAAGGAACCATTCAGGAGCGTGTCGTTCAGGGACCCGTGAAACCGGCCAAGGCACCGGTCTTCACCAAGAAGATTCAGCCATGCCGCGTCTTTGAGAACGAGCAGGCCAAATTTGAAGTGGAATTCGAAGGAGAGCCCAATCCTACGGTTAAATGGTACCGTGAGAGTTTCCCCATCCAGAACTCTCCGGATCTGCAGATCCACACCTTCAGCGGCAAGTCGATTTTGATCATCCGCCAAGTGTTCGTTGAGGACTCTGCAGTCTTCTCGTGTGTGGCCGAAAACCGTGGAGGAACTGCAAAGTGCAGTGCCAACCTTGTTGTCGAGGAACGTCGTCGCGCCGGAAAGGGTGGCATTCAGCCGCCTAGCTTCGTGACCACCATACAGAGCACCACTGTGGCCACCGGCCAGTTGGCTCGTTTCGATGCCAAGGTTACGGGCACTCGCCCACTGGATGTGTACTGGCTTAAGAACGGCATGAAGATTCAGCCGAGCATCAAGTTCAAGATGCTGGAGGAGGACAGTGTTCACACTCTACTTATCATCGAGCCGTTCGCCGAGGATTCCGGCCGCTACGAGTGTGTGGCCGTCAATGCCGCTGGTGAGGCCCGCTGCGATGGTGACTGCATAGTGCAGTCACCCAGCAAACCAGAGAAACCAACTACTCCGGGCAGCGAGAAGGCGCCACATATTGTGGAACAGCTCAAGAGCCAGTCCGTGGAGGAGGGAAACAAGGTTATCTTCCGCTGTCGAGTGGATGGCAAGCCCACTCCCACTGCCCGCTGGATGCGTGGCGAGAACTTTGTGAAGCCATCACGCTACTTCCAGATGAGCCGGCAAGGCGAGTACTACCAGCTGGTCATCTCGGAGGCCTTCCCCGAGGATGAGGGTACCTACAAGTGCGTGGCTGAGAACAAACTGGGCAGCATTCAGACCAGCGCCCAGCTTAAGGTTCGACCAATCGAGAACCTGGACGCCCCGCCTACTATCACAGCCCTTAAGGATGTCTCCGTTACCGAGGGCATGCCCGCTCAGTTTAAGACGACGGTGACCGGCAAAGTGAAAGCCACTAGCGTGCAATGGTTCCGCGAAGGTCAGCTGATTCCCGAAACACCGGACTTCCAGGTGGGTTGCGCTTCTCAATTATTTTTTGATAGCAGGGGGTGCAAAGGGTAGGGCCGTATATACATTTTAATAACTGTTGCCCTTTAAACTGACGCCCTTCTTCCATACTTTCAGATGATCTTCGATGGCAACAGCGCTGTACTCCTGATTGGCACCACCTACGAGGAGGATTCGGGCATCTTTACTGTGCGCGTAACCTCGTCCACCGGCCAGGTCGAATCCTCAGCCAAACTGACTGTTAAAAGTAAGGATTAAACTAAAGCTAAGCCAAAACCGAAACCAGAGTTCGAAACCTAGCAAAACCAAACGTAAGCGAACCGTGTTCAAACAAACAAACCAACCAACATCAACAAACCAACTCCAAAGAATGCTCAAAAAAGAAAATATGAAATGAACAGAAACAAAACAACGACCGAGAAGAACTTTAACTATTAATCCCCGAGTTACTGACGTATTACATACAGTTACTACTACCCCTCAACCTACCTATATATATGATCAACTACTAGTCGTAAAAGTTTGAGTGAAGAATATTTTAGAGCGAGCCTGTCGAAACTTTCAAGGATTTTTCTATACTATCAAACGAACGAGTTATTTTTACTAACCATTGCAAAATGTCAAAAGTGAAATGCAGCAAAAACAAAAAAATAAGGAACAAATTAAAGATGTCTAACACGAAAACGTAACCGAAAAAGCAGCACAAAAATATGAAAACAATTTTTAATTGAAAAATAATAAAAATCATTACAAGTATTTTGCAACATAAATATTTATAGACCATTTTTCTTTCTGGCACAGCCAAGACAACAGAAGCAACAACAACAGCAGGCATTAAATGAAATTTGAAATTTTCTGTAGCGAGTTGAGTGAAAGTGGAAGTGACTCAAAACCAAATGTAGCATAGCGGATAGAGGATCTCTAGCCCCTCGAGTTGAGTTATAAATACGGCTGCTTATGTACCAGCGGCCACTTTAAGCGCACACATAATAATATTTTCAGTACCCAACCCGTCGTCCGTAAATATACTTAAATACTTATAGCCATGCAGCACATACATAGGTATTATGTGCCCCATCTATGAGTAGGATAGTTTTGGGGCCGTGTGCAAAACGCACATTTGTCCCGCCTCCGCTCGAGCATGAAAGTTGTATTTTTCATTTGAATATTAGCATAAAATATTATGGATGACACATCTAGCGCACACACACCGCGGGCTTCGTGGCGATGCCAGTGGTGCGCTATCTTGTATCTGCCAGATACACATTTCCCATATTCTATTTTTCATCTTCAATTTCCCCCTTCGAACGTGCGCAAAAACTAGCACGAATCGAGTCAGTCTGTAGAAAAAACAGAAAATATCGAAAGCCTTTCAGCTGCCAGCCGAATTTTCTCAGACATACGTACGCCGCCCAGCGGGTGTTCTATTTTCAATTTCTTTTGGAGAACGTGAATGTTTGGCTGTCGAGAACTAATTTCCAATAGATTAGCGTTCGAAATCCGTTACGCTATTTTTAGTCACGCGGTGCTGTCTGGATTTCAGGCTTTCAGCTACAATGAAAAACATTTATGTATTTTCTCAAGTAAATCTTGAAATTTATTTCAATTTTCTTTCAATAAAACACAAAAAGCAACGAAACCGAATAAATATATTTGCTTAGGCATACGTGGATGGTTTAGGTACTATGTTCTAGGTTCTAGGTTCTATAGGAAAACATCATGATAGATTACCTCTTGTTGTTGCTACTGCTGCTATAAGGTGGATCAGGCAGAGATGAGAGATATACCGATGTTAGTCGGGCGACTCATCCTCTTGGTCATTAGAGAAGAACATGAATTGATGATTCTGTTAATGGTGCAGAAAAGAATTTAATTAGATTAATCAGTTACGGCTGTTCAGTCATCAAGCCGAGAGCCTCTGTGATTCATAGATGCACCGAGATTTATATTTATATTTAGCTGCCAGGCAGATTTCGAATTTTAAGCGATGATTAAGGTTCCGTAGTCCCCCTGAAAGTGAAATCATTGTTAGAAAGGGTTCGACAGGAGGCTTTAAGATACATTATCATATATGACTTTTACCAGCAACTCCGAACAGACAATCGTACGCTCCAGTCCTTCGGTCCATCTATGATGACTTCGATAGTAGACGATGTTAAAATGATTATTATATTGTTTACTTTAATTGAATTTACGTTTAATTGAATTTTATTTATTTTGTAGTGATGTTGCATGAGATTTTATTATTCATTTTTTATTACCGCTTTTTATTATTACTAATTCGTTTCGTTACTCTATTGTTTGTCACACACTTTCGTAATCGATCACCAGCAATCAATCATCCATTTCGTGTACAAAATCCAAACGAATCTCGAAGTAAATGCCGCTTTTGCGCCAATTTTAATACTTTTTGTTACACGTTTTCCTTTGTGGCGAGAAGCTTTACTAAAAAATTAATCATAAAAACTCATGCGACCTTCGTTTTAAGTCTTATCTGTCTTTTATCTGTAATGTTTATGTTTATCCGATGTGTTTTTATGTTCGATCACTTTACGATGTCTTTGAAACTGAATTGATTTGTTTTCATTTGAATATTTGGTAAGAACCAACACTCGCGTACACTCTTTTGTTGTTTAATTGTATCTCTCATGTATTTAATACTTAAAACCAATACCGCGTCTATAAATAAATCCAAGCAAAATGCATAACGATTGCAAACTTGTTTTTACAACTGCCAAATGTCCTTCTTGCCACATTCCTTCTGCTACTGCTAAAATTGCACCGCCGCTGCTTGCTTCCCGTCATCCACATGTCGCCCGGAATCTCAGGAGCTCAGGTAATACAGGTAGGTATTGTCGATGCACGGGGTATAAGTATGGCCCCAATAAGATCTGTCTACCTTGTGATGTGTTCTGTTCTGCTGCCGATTGTTGTCTACATCCGACTGAGATCGTTGAAGTGCGCCGCACTGCGCTCTGGCTATATGGATGGTCTATGTCTATATGAGCCCCGAGAACATCGGAGCGGACACACCCTGCCCATAAATCTGTGGTAGCTCTGCCGATGGTCGAACTGAACAGCCCCACCTGGTGACGTAGCCGCCACTAATCAGATATCTATTTTTGGCCTTAATGTATACACAGGCATTTGAATTGTTTGCTCTCAATTGTACACTTGCCTGGCCACAAGCCCAAACCCCTCCGCCACCCTATCACGATGACGAGGATGATGAGTTGAAGTCAAACGAATGTCACTATTCGTTACGACTTGCTCAATTGCTGCCATGACAATGTGCCAGATTTAGGTGCAGGCTAATGCAGTTTCCATTACCACCAAGTGGATTCGTCACACCCGATTAGTGAATCACGAAACATAGATAATCGTCCTACTCACTCACTCCGCGCCATTCTGACTGACTACTCGCACCTATTTTTATCAATGCCAATTATCAAAAATATGTATTGACCTAGGGCCCAATCCCATTTATGCTTTATTCACGGTCAACGCAGATGAGCTGTCAGCCGGGGAATTGTGATTTGTGGGTGTGACCACGCACCTTTTAGATGGAGGGTTTTTGGTTTCCTCGAGTCCGAACAGCCTTATGCTATTCAGCACACTAATTTTAATGGCTCAGAATAAATAATATATATGTTTGCGTAGAGAGAAGCAGGTAAGTGGTAGAAAATTGCATCAACTTAACATCTGGATGATGCTCCTTGAGGCATTACATTAAATGGCTTGCGATCTCATTGCGAATGAACTAACAAGCTATTTAGTATTATTCATATTTCTTATGAACACTTCTTGCTGGAGGTTTAATTTTATAATATTTCTCAAATGGATTTGTTTTAATAGTTTGCTTTTAATATTAAGCTCTACTAGAGCTCTGCTCTTATATTAAGCGCATATGACAAACTATTATAATCATTGTCCCAATCGAACTCTGGATATGTTTTGTCATTTTCCCACTTATATTCTTAGGGATATATTAAATAAAGTCTCCACTTAATCCCTCTTAGAACGACGCATCTCGGCCTTTCAATTGCGAACGATTGATTCCGCCGAGGATGAGTCCTCTTCCTCTGGCCGGGAGGACAGTGCCCCCGAGTCGCCACACGCTTTCCAACCTGGCCAGCAACCAGGCCAGCAGTTTGGTCAATTCCTGGGCGTCAACGGGCAGGGTCAGCATCAGGGAAGATCGCGGCAAAAGAAACCCAAGGTACGCAGCAAGTCCCTGCAGCCGGCTACAAAGGTGATACCATGGCGCAAGTCATCACGTCCCACTCGAGGCCGTTCCCTGGACAAGGGAGTCTTCCTGCCAGGCTTCAAGCCTGAACCGGTCAAGTCCTGGACTGAGGAGACTATTAGCTTAAAGGCTACGCCGATTGAAAAGAAAAAGCCAGCACCAAAACTTGAGGCAGCAAAGGTTGTACTGAAGTCTATCAAGACTGAACGTGATCAGGGCATCATGAGTCTAGGCGCTACCCTGGAGCAGATCATTGCTGGAAAAACCGAAAAGGAAGCCATTCCTTGGATTACTATGCGTGAAAAACTTAAGGCCGTCGAGAGTGTTCAGCAACAGCTCAACAAATTCGATCTAGATGAGGTCTATCTGCAACCACTTGAAGGCCAAATTGAAACTGAGGGGCAGCTGCCACAACAGGCTCAGGTGGAGCAGGTGCAGCGCACTAAGGAAATCCAGCGCCTGAAGAGCATGGAAAGCGTTGAGATTATGGAGATGACTGACCAGATCGATAAGCTGATCACCCAGCAGCAAAACGCTAAAGATCTCATTCCCTGGAAGGAGATGCGTCAGCAGCTCAAGAGTGTCCAGCGGGTTACCAAGCAGATTGACAAGTTCAAGATTGAGGAAGTCGAGCTCCGTCACCTGCAGGCTCAACAAGCCATCACGGAGGAGTATCAAACTGGAACAGCCGAGGAGACTATCGTCATGATTGATGAGAGCTCCAAGAGCTCGATCTCTAAAGTGATTCGTAGCGATGAACTGCTGCAGCATGAAGATCAGTCCAATATCTATAAGCAGAAGTTTATCACCACTGAGGATGTTAACATTATGCATGTTTCGGAGCGCGAGAAGCTAGAAGCTCAGAGATTGTTACGAGAGCAGCAGGCTGTAAATTGGCGCCAGCAGCAACAGCGCCCACAGTTGCAGCCCCTGACTTCGGTTGAGGATACAGTAATCTCTCAGACTACTGAGAGACAGAAGTTGGTGCAACAGCAGAGCTTCATCGAGGAGGCTCAGCGCCAGCAGTTTGTGCAGGTCGAGGACTCCCAGATGATGAGCCTCGAGCAGTATGAGCATCAAAAGATAATAAACCAGCGCACACAACAGGAAGCGTTTAGCTGGCGACAGCCTCGTGAGCCTCAAAAGTTTATTCAGGTGGAAGACTCCTCGTTGCTTCACCTACAGGAACGTCATGATACGCAGGAACAGCAGCTGCTGCAACAAGAGCCTGTCATGTGGGACCGTGGCAGAAAAAAGCCAGATCAGCCACAATATGTGCAACCCAAGGAGCAGCGTGTTAAAGAAGAATACGTGGAGAAGCCAAAAACGTACGAGGAAATGCACGACGAGCTGGTTGAACCAACTCCGATTGAACAACCTCAGCCGGTGCCAGTTATGTGGGAGCGAGGCAAGAAGAAACCCCAGCCCCAGGCGAAGACCTTCGAAGAGGCGCACGACGAGTTGGTTGAACCCACTCCTGTCCAGCAACCGGAGCCAGTGCCTGTCATGTGGGAACGTGGCAAGAAGAAGGTGGCTCAGCAGGAGACAGTTTTATCCCAGGAAGTGGTACAAACATCACAGGTAGTCGAACAGCAGATCGTTGAGGAAACAAAGAAAACGGCTGTTAGACGAGTAATTCCACCAAGGGAGCCGGAGCAGAAGGTGGAGCAGGTTACCTTGAAACCAACACCTCGCCCTCGTCCTAAGGAGGCTCTAAAGGCTGAGGAGATTCAATTGAAACCCTTGAGGAGCACCAGACCCGTACCACAACCAGTGGAGACGGAACAGAAAGCCTACGAAGAAGCTACCGATGAGTTGCCCGAAGAACCACTACCTCCACTACAGGATCAACCGCAGCCTGTGATGTGGGAGCGTGGCAAAAAGAAGCCGCAAAAACCCCAAGAGGAAGTGAGCGAGATTCCGAAAACTCTTGAGATTTCAGTCGACGCGCTTGAGGAGGAAGTGCCGAAGCCAATAGAAACACAGCCGCAACCTGTTTTGTGGGCTCGTGGCCAAAAGAAGCCTCAAAAGCCTGATGAGCAAAAACCGGAGCTTCCAAAGAGTCTGGAGATTGCCGTCGATACTATAGAAGAGGATCTTATCAAGCCCGTTCAGCCTGAACCACAGCCCGTTCTTTGGGAACGCGGCAAGAAGAAGAAACCGCAACCTCAAGACGTAATCGAAGAAGAATCGAAGACATATGAAGAAGCAGTCGATGTTCTGCCTGATGAACCTAAGGTTGAGGAGAAGCCAGAGCCTGTCCTATGGCAGCGTGGTAAGAAGAAGATTCCCAAGTCAGAGCCCACTGAAGAAGTGCATCCCGATGAGGTAGATGCCCAAATAGAGACTGTAGTTAAGGAAGATGAAGTGATTGTCGAAGATAAACGACGAATCAAGAAAACCAAAAAGCCCAAGTCGACGAAAGAAGTTACCGAGGAGTTGTTTGAGGAACAGCCGGAAGAGGAAATATCTCCAGAAGAGGAAGTGTTGCAGAAAGAAGTTATTGAAGAAATTGAGGAAATTGTTGAAGAAAAACGTAGGCTCAAGAAAACAAAGAAACCTAAGCTTACACAGCAGGTGACCGAAGAAGAAAAGCCCGATGAAGTGGTAATCGAAGAGTCTGAAGAAGTGGTTCAAAAACAGGAAGAGATAGTTGAAGAAAAGAAGAAGGTTAAAAAGGTGAAGAAACCCAAGACTGTCGCGGAGAAACAGCTCGAAGAAGACGAAATCCCAGCAGAGGAGACTGTTGAAGAGGGAGAAACTGCTGAGGACCAGCAACTAGTCGTTGAAGAGAGCAAAAAGGTTAAAAAAGTAAAGAAACCAACTCGGAAAGTTGAAAAGACTGATGTTGAGGAATTGCCAGCAGAGGAAGTTCCAGCAGAGGAAGTTCCAGAAGACGTGGCTCCAGAAGAAGAGCCCATCGAGGAACAGGAGGAAATCGTTGACCAAGATAATATCCAGGAACAAAAGCGAAAGGTCAAAAAGGCAAAGAAGCCCAAGAAGACTATAGAAAAGACCGAAATAGAAAGAGAAGAAGACCAACCAGAAGAGGAAGTTCCACAAGAAGAAATAAGATTTGAGGAGCAGGAAGAAATAACAGAAAGGCAACGTAGATTAAAAACTATCAAAAAGCCCAAGAAAATTGTAACCGAACAGACAGTGGAACAGGCAGAGCAGACAGAAAAGCCGGAAGAATCGCAAGCCGAAGAGGTGAAAGAAACCGTAACCGAAGAACTTAAAAAGTCTAAGCCTGCGCCTGAAGAGGCAAACGTTGAGCAAATCGAAAAGATTTCACTGAAACCTGCGCCAAGAAAACAGCGTCTTCTGCCCGAAAAAGAAGAAATGGAGCAGGTCTTGCTTAAGCCCTTGAAAAAGATTGCTGCTGTCTCGGAAGCGGAACAACCCGAAACCCCTGAAACAGAATTCGAGGTGAAAGAGTTCGCCATCACAACTACAGAGGATATACTGGATGTAACAAAGAAGCGTGTTAAAAAGAAGAAGCCCAAAACAAAGGTTGCAGCTGAGGAATCCACTGAAGAACCAGCTGAAGAAACCGAAGAGTTTGAAGAAGACGAAGCCCAGCCCGAAGAAGTGCAACCAGTTGAGGAAATTCCGGAGCAGCCACAAGTAGAGGAAGTTGCTGATGAACATAAAACGGCACCCAAGCCAAAGCCTAGAAAGGAAGAAATCATCGAGAAGGTTGAAGAAGTTGCTCTAAAACGAGTTACTCGGCCAAAGAAGGAGCTACCTCAAGAGGCGACCATCGAAGAAGTGCGTTTGAAGCCTACTCAACGCACTTCTATCAAGCCCGAAGAAGTCAAACTTGAGGAAGTGGACTTGCAGCATGTGGAGAAGAAAGAGGATGAAATCGTTCAGGAAGAGAAACGAAAGACCAGGAAGGTAAAGAAGCCAAAACACGAAGACTTGCCGGAAATTCCCGATGCTGAGCCAACGCAACTGGAAGAGGCTGAACACATTGAACTGGAGAAGCAACCAAAGCCCGAAGAAGACCAGCCCCAGGTGCCATGGAAGAGAGGCGAGAAGAAACAGCCTGTTGAGGAAGTCCTGGAGGAAAAGAAATGGCCATCTGGTAAACGCCGTCCATTGCCTGAACAGCAGCCGGAAGAAATTCAACTGAAGCCAATTCCATCTAAACCAATTGAAGAACCGCAAAAGCCAGAAAAGGCCATACCTGGCCCGCAACTTGTGCCGGAAGAAAAGCCTGAAAGCGAAGAGGAGGAACTGAAACTTGAACCTCTCAAGGTGCCCGAAGACAAGCAGCCAAAAGAGCCTAAGGCTAAGAAAGAGAAGAAGAAGAAGCCCAAGCTGAAGAAGGCCACACCATCAGTAGATGAGGTGTCCGAGGAAGTCGCCGAGCCCTTCGACGAGCCCATTGCTGAGGAAGATGAAGTGGAAGAGATGCCAGTGGACGATGTCAAGGTCGTGGCAGTGTCGGAAGACGTACTGCCTGAAGAGGAAGTTGTGCCCACAGAGGAGACTCCCGAGGCAAAGCAGAAGGCACACAAGAAGCGCACAAAGCGACTAAAGGAGGCCTCCGTAGAAGATCAACCTCAGCTGCTGGAAGCGGCTATTGCTGAAATCGAAAAGGTGGATGAAATATCCCACGAGATCTCACAAAAGACTATTACCCTACTTAAGAAGACTGAAGACACAAGACCTCAATTCATAACGACTGAACAGCTTATCGAGCTGGATGTGGAGGACGTCCGACGCGATCTGGAAATGAAGGTCACATCGAACATCATTAAGAAGGAGAAGCGTCGCGTGGTGCTGGACGACAGTCAACCATTGCCTGAGCTGGAGTTGATTACCCAGAAACGAATCCAAGAGGGCATAGACAAGGTGGCCGATGAGGAGCTTATAGAGGACCAGCAGCTAACCCAAAACCAGCAGGAGACGACTACCTCTGAGGTTATCGGCCAGGAGCGCAAGCTTGTCAAGAAGAAGAAGAAGGAGATTAAGCCTCCAAGGATCACCGAGAAATTGCGCCCACGCCAATGTGTTCCCGAGGAACCCACCGTGCTGGAGTGCAAAGTGGAAGGAGTTCCGTTCCCAGAAATCAAATGGTACTTCAACGACATTCTTCTGTTTGCTTCTGAGAAGTACGAGATCACTGTCATCGAGCAAGTGGCGAAGCTGAAGATTGCCAAGGTCACGCCCAGTGATGTTGGCGTCTATACATGCGAGGCCAAGAACGAGGCTGGAGTGGCCACAAGTCGTACCAACATTATTTTAGGTAAGGTTGCAATAACAATAGTATTTATTTTAAGGGAGATTTCCGTGACCAAGCTTAACGACAATATATTTAAAATTACAAAAACTTATTTTATTTCGCGCTTAACGGAAATTGTTCTTTAATCCCCATATGAGTATAATGATTATTTCTGTGATGCTTTTTCAAACGATCAAGCGCTCTTAACTTAACTTAACTTACCTTTAATCCGAACGTTTATGTATATACTTCCCTAATTCCCTGTAATTCTACCAAGAGCACACAAAATATTTAAATTCCACTTATTCACATTGAATACAGAAAAAGAACAAGGAGTTCCCCCCCAGTTTACAAAACCTCTTAAGATTGAGTTTATTGAGGAGAAGCAGCCCGAGCGGCTTAAGGTTACGGTGACTTGTCAAGTGACGGGAAAACCGAATCCTCAGGTCAAATGGTATAGAGGAATAGAGGAAGTTATACCCAGCGAAACAGTTCAGATGTTCTATGACGAAAAAACCGGCGATGTGGCCCTGGAGGTTATTAACCCCACTCCCAATGAAGCAGTTGTCTACTCTGTGCAGGCGCAGAATCAGTTTGGACGTGCCATTGGCAATGCCAATATCCTAAGCCGGGTCGATGAAGTTCCCCGGGAGATACTGAAGGCACCTACCGTAACTCCACTGAGTGCTGTTGTTGTACCCACGGGTGGTACTCTCTTCTTCGAAGCCAAATACGATGGCTTGCCTAGGCCAGAAGTGAAATGGATGCGCAATGGCCGCGAGATTATCGAGAATGAGGAGACTATCATAGAAACTACAGAGACAACCACCACAATAAAGGTTGTCAATATGACCCGCAAACGAACTGGCAAATATGAAGTTTGGGCAAAGAACAAGGTGGGTGAAGCTAAGTCCTCTGGTTCGGTGGTGGTTTCAGATCAAAAGCCCGATGAGCAAATAAAGCCACCGAGATTTATTCAGCCCTTGGAGCCCAAGTACTTTGGCGAGCACGAGGTGGCCATTATTGAAGCGATTGTGGAGTCTGAGCCATTATCGTCCTTCCAATGGTTTGTGCACAACGAGCCCATCAAGAGTTCAAACGAAGTGCGTATCGTTAGCCAGGCCAACAAGTCAACGTTGCTGATTGAAGACTTCCAAAGCAAGTTTGTGGGGCCTTTTACTTGCCGGGCCGAGAATGTGGGTGGATCAGTGACGTCAACGGCAACCGTTAACCTAATTGAATCTCTCCCCCAAGAGGAAGCCGAGGAGTTTGAGTCACCGCGTTTTGTTGAGGAGCTCGTTCAACCCGTGGAGGTTATGGATGGCGAGGCTTTGCTGCTGACCTGTCAAGTAACAGGAAAGCCCACTCCTAAGGTAGAGTGGTACCACAATGCGGAGAAGATCACTGAGAATAAGGAAACTACGATATCGCAAGACTTGCAAGGCGTTTGCCAGCTGCAGATTACGGAAGTTTTCCCCGAAAACGAAGGCCAATACGAGTGCGTGGCTACAAATAAAATTGGCAAGAGCGTCAGCAAGACAAACGTTAAAATACAAGGTACTTGTAGTGGTATCTATCGGTAGTTAAATAGTTAACCGGCTGGAAGTAGTGCCACTCTACACACTACATGCATCCCACACCTAGATAGGTTTTCCAATAACTACACTTTCCCCTGACAACTGAATTTTTTAAATCCCTTCCATACTAACTGGCCTTGTGGGCCTGCATGTGATTCTACTCGTTCAAAAGCCTTACTGTCTATCAATTCCATAAAATATGTATCTCCAACTTTTCCGATCAACCCACTGATCCCGTCTTTTGTAAATACTTTTTCGTTTTTTGAGTTCGTTTCAAGAAAGCTTCGTGCCGAGACACGCTTATATTGATAACGCTTTCAAATGTGTATTTTTTAGCATTTGAATATATCCCCGATTCTGAAATCACTGGACTCACAGGATCTGAGGAGGATCTACTTGATAGAGTAAGCGTAACTGTTGTACTTGAGAACTTAAACCAAGGATTTTTCGAAAACCATTTTAGACCCTCTCAATCGACGAACAAGCTCCGAAAATTATTAAAAAACTACCGGAGAAAATCGAGCCAAAAGAAGGCGAGCAAGCGAAGCTGGAGGTTAAGGTCGTTGGAAAACCGAAACCGAAGGTCAAATGGCTGCGCGACGACGAGCAGATATTCGCCTCCGAGGAATATCAGATCGAAAATTTCGAAGACGGCACCTCAGTGCTGGTCATTAACCACGTCTATCCCGATGATTTGGGTACAATTAGTTTCGAGGCATACAATCCACTCGGTGTGGCTGTGACTACGGCGCTCTTTGCGGTCGAAGGTACTATTATGGTTTATTCGGCATATGGTGCAATCTATAATATGAATCAACTGTTATTTGGCTTTGTTAGTAAAATTCTTTTTCAGATGTCTGGAGCTGCGTTATTTAATATTTCCCGAACTCTCTCGAGTCCAGTCTCTCTTAATTTCCCCAAACCCCCCTAACACTTTAGTTTTAAACAGAATTATACACAAAACAAACTTCAAATAGGCAATACTTTTCTAGTTTAAGGAATACTGAACTAAATTTACAAATTTCTTTTGCTCAGCTTTTCCAAGAACATATATAATTTAATTCGTATTTATTACTTCCACTATGTTTTCATCTATACCGAAAAAGGCATCGTGGGTTCGAAGGATTACCGCAAGCCGGAATGGGTGTCTCAAATGGAGGAAATGCAGGTGGCTCTCAAAGGTATGTATTCTCGACTGATGCCAGCTCTGTTACCACTGTTATGTGTATATGTGTTTTAATTTCGTGTTTCCAACACACAAATGTCTACTGTGCCTTTGTCTTAAACCACAAAACTACAAAATTCACAAAGTCTGTCCTCTGTCTCCTGTCTTATTCTATTTTCTGTCTCTATTTCTTATTTGTCCATGTATAATACAATGTATCGTACAACAGCAACAAATATTTAAACATGTGAATTGCCCTACCCAAGATATTGTAGCTTTGTGATTGTCTCAGTCCTTTACTGCTCTAAGGCTTGACCCCTTCCCAAACCCAACTACGCCCTTAATGAGTAATATTATCCGAAAAGTAAACGCCAATATAGAACTTATAGTATAAATTTAAATTAATTATCATTCGTATATAAAATGTATCTCTTACAGTATCGATTTCTGTATATCATCTACAAGTAATTGGTTTATCGAATTCATAGCGTTTTATTCAAAATTTTAACTAACCCACCATTTTTAAAAAGTGTTCAATCCAACCCAAAGAAATTCTATAACATTCCCAGAACGCTGCTTGCTCTTCAGATCATTTCGTTGAAATGAAGCCAATGTTGCATGCATCCAAAAACATTTAAGTGTTACTAATCATAGCATATTTATCACACGACTAAAAACAAACAGACACCAGTATATGCACTCAAAGTCACACGAAATCCAACATGTTGTAAACCGATCTGTGTAAGTACACAATGTAACCATCCCTACCGCTTCTAGAATCTCCCTTTAGAGTCTAATCTATAGATATTATGCAATCTGTGTGCTTATAGCTGCTAAATGCTCGCCTTCACTACTAAACGAAATGCGTGACTGCCGTGCTGCCTTAGGTGAAACAGCCAAGTTCTCGATACAGTTTGCTGGCAATCCGATACCAGGTATTGTATGCCAAAGAGTTTTAGTGTCGGGACCTGATGTAGCTTGGTTTCGTTTCTAACCCTTTGACTTTAGATATTCAGTGGTATTTCAACAACGTTCAGCTTAGGGCATCCGAAAAGTATCGCATGGTAGTGCAGGAACAGGAAGCTACGCTAGAAATAATGAAAATAACAAGCGAAGACTGCGGTTACTATAACTGCAAGCTCATCAATGAGATCGGCATGACGATGACTCGGGCCAAGTTCGACATATCATCCACGAGCTCCATAGTTGAGGAAACCAAGGCCAAGACTACCGTCAAGAAGAAGTCTGGCAAGAAAACCATTGTGAAAAGATCCGGCACCTCAGAGTCTCAGAACGTGCAAAAGACAGAAATCCGTATTATTCCAACTAGCGCGGTAGAGACCAGCATGAATGTGATCAAGGTGAAGCAACCCGTATCCATACTCGTAGAAAAGAGCGAAATATCCGAGGTTTTAGTCGTGAAAGATCGCGAAGTTGCCGATGCCGAAGAGCGTCGTAGCCAATTAATTGAAGAAATAGAAGAGGAGGAAGAGATTGAGAAGAAAGTCCAGCATGAGGAGGAGGATGAAGTTGAGGTGCAAGTAGAGCAGAAGGAATCATATACCTCTAGCAAGAAAATAGAGATAACTAAAACGGTGGAGCAAATACGCACAAAAATTAGCGAAAAGATCATAACAATTGAAGATGTTCAAGTACTTTCGCACCACGAGGAGGTACAATGGCTGCTCGAGTCCATAGAGGCCGAGTCTTTCGGCCAAATTGGAGAGTCGGCCCTTAGAGATTTGGCCACTATTGGTCTGCTATTGCGCTATGGCTGTGAGCACTACGAAATCACATATATGTATGAGCAAAACATATTTATATCGCTGAAGAAGCCAGAGTCTCAATCGGCCCTGGTGCAGCTCGTCGAACGAGAAGGCCACGAAGAACTGATCTCCCAAATACTGAGCGAGTCTTCCAACGAGGACGAGACCATCCTAGCAGCAACTGTGGGCTTCAAGGCCTTCATACGCATGATTCAGACGTACGAAATCACGATTGAGATCGTCATACGAAAGTTTGTTAGGGAGGACTTCATATCACAGGACTGGAAGATATGTGGAAAGGAGGTTTGAAATTTGTTCAATGTGTTTTTGTTTCGTTTGAAATTTCTTGTGCAGATAGTTGAAATGCTAAAAAAAAAACGTTTTAGAATTATTTTTCGTTTCCTTTATGAGGGTTAATTTTCGCATTTCAACTTAATTTTATGTCGAAAAAAAATGGGCTGATAATTATTTACATATTTTAAACATTTCTATTTAATTTGATGCACTGAAATCTAGAGAATAGTAGAGACTTCGCAAATAATTGAAAGTCACGAGGCCATCACACATGTGAAAATAGGTGAGTGCCTAGGAAAATGTTCGGATTTTCCTTAACTGAAATCGATTAGTATAAAGAGACCTTTGTAATACGCATACTAAAAAAAGTTTATATCTATTTCTTTTTTTAATATGTAACTCTGCTTTGTAAACTTACCTACGCTTTTCGCGCCAATCCCAACACGTGGCCAATAAAATCCCATAACAAATCCGAAAGAGGAAACATATGTCGAGGAACGAACGATAATTGTCCAAGAAGGTTTGAATATAAACACAGATGTCCTGTAAAAAAAAAACAAACCACCAGTTATATAAATCCCACCAGTAACGATGTACCATCCCACGAACTACTCAACTACAGTCTAATAATATTATTAAAAAATACAAATACAAAAACAATAATAAATATTGTGTATACAAATATAACAATTAAATTTTGTTAAGCCAAACCAAGAAATCATGTGTATATTCTAAAAAGACGCCACCGAATAATAAATATACCCATTAACCGCTAATCACTACCACTAAAAGCTATATCCACCTGGTTTTAACTTCAATATCTTGCTGCTACTTTGTACCATATAAGCTTAACTATTATTGACTATCGCACACTCTAATGCTTTTGCAATATGCATTCACTTTTAAGAGTAGAAGAGCTTTATTCCCTTGCACGCCAAGCTGGACTTCTTTGGATGTAAAATGAGGTAAGGTCTATTTCCCATTTCTGTCTGTTTGAAAATCATTAAAACACCCAACGAAAAATGTATCATTTCTTATCCTATCGTTTTTTGTGCAACTCATTTCGCATTGGCTGTCTCTATTTGACCAGACATACTAAATGAATGATGCCTGCACGGCTTATAGCTGTTCCACATCATTGTTTTATTGTTGTTATTAACAAAAACACAAAGAGAGGTCGACATTGTCATTGTTTAATTACATTACATTCACAGAAACAGCAACCACTAAAGTGGAAAAACTATTCAAAAAGCAAGAACAAGAACATGTGCAAAATGTAGAGCAACAAGTGGAAATTCAGGTTCAGACTAAACAAATTGCGCAAATGAACACTAAAATCAAAAAGCATAAAAAACACAAACAACAAGAACAGGATGTTTCCGAGACAACAATTCAATACGAACAAAAAGAAACACTGGCTCACGAAACAAGCGCGGGATTACCACAGGCGGAAACTCTTGAGCAAATTGAAGAGTCTCTGCCCACATACGAAACACTACCCATACAAAATCTTTCAAAAGACACGCTTGAAACCGTTGCAGTTGCAGTCACGGCAGAACTTTCTACTCCAAAACCACTTGCGGCGCGGGTACAGGAGGAGATTCTACCTGAAAAGGTATTAGCCATCAATGAGGAGGTGTTACAACTCGATGAGTTTGCCCTACGAAAAGAATCTCCCAGACCCGAAGAAAACAAGCTTACCGAAAATATGGAGGTAAGGCTAAAGCATTCCCTTAATGTCTCACAAGCAAAGACGGCTGAGTCTTCAAAGGAATTGCCTTCCAAAATACCGAAATCCGTGAAAGCCCAGCGAAAGATGAAAGAGTCATGCTCCTTGTTGGTTGAAGCTCCGAACGCCGAAGAAGCTATCGAGGATCTGAAGCCACCGAAGGCCGTTTCGCAGAAGGTACATGGCGACATATTGTTCTCGCATGAGATAACCGAGGAGCAGCACCATGCACTGGAGACCATTGAGAAGCTAAAACCCACCTCTGCCATTGAGGACACCGTTCAGCAGAAACTACTGAACCAGGAGGCGCTAATTATCGCGGAAGTTTTACCATCCGAAACTGTGGGAAGGGATGTCACTGACTTTAGGCCACCGGGAGAAACTATTTTGCCTCGACTTACCCCCAACATGAGTCTTTGCATAACCGAGTGCCAGCTGGAGGACTCTATAGGCGAAATGCAACATGCTGCTAAAGAACGTATGGAGACACCTGCGATGTCGGTAACGGAATCGAAGGCAGTTGGTGGACAAGAACTAAAAGTTTTGGAGAGCGTCGACCATATGCCATTAATAACCCAGCCGACTAAGGGCTTAGCTGATTATACCATTAAAGCCGAGGAGGTTCCCGTTCAGGTGCACGAAATTACCACTTTTGATAGTTTGGAAAGAGAAATGGTGTCCAAAACACAGACTGCCAAAAGTAATGCATTGGAATTATTCGAGTTAGCTGAGGGTCTAGTCAGTATCACCGCTGATTCTCATAGTCCAATAGCCGAGGATTTGCCTATTTTTGAGAAAGATGTAAAGGAAGCCACTTTAGATATGCAAATGCAGCACCACGTAACAACTTTCGAAACTGTTTCCAATGAAAATGCTGTTAAGGACGTGACAGCAGTTGATACCCCGAAAATGGCCGAGGGCACGTTGGGGCAATCCAATGCGTTAACTATTGGGGAAACGCAGCAGATGAACATTGTAGAAACGGCAGTTGAGCTTATCGAACCAAATGTAGAATCAACAAAACCAGCTAAGAGCGCCTTAACAGAGGCATATGGCACAGCCGAGAGTAACGAAGAGACGCTCCTCGAATCACTCGGCTTGGTACCAGGCGATAATCGCAAAACAGAACAAGGAAAAGTAAATATTAGCGAAGGGGAGTATGTGGCAAAAGTTCAGACCACGACGGTGACTGACACTGAAGAAGAATTTGTTTCCGTAGCTCCAAAGCTGGTGGATGCCAAATTCGATTTCGTCGAGCAATCTGCGTTGCAGATTAAGGAGAACACGACAGTGGAGAAGGAGGAAATTCTATTTCCCAATATAGAACTGGCACCTCAGTTAGCTATATCAAATATGTTTCCTGCTGAGTTAAAGGTTACAAGCAAATACGAAGTTCAACCAGGTGCGACATCAAGTGATATTATTACGGAGGAAACAAAGTCTGTATCAGCTAATCAAGTCTTCGAGACGATGTCGATTGGAGTTACTAGTAAGCCAGCTATGTTAGAGAGTACTAGTCACATTGATGCCTTTCAACATCCTGACTTCAGAACGGGTGACACAGTTCTGGATGAAAACCAACAACCTTTGGAAGTAACAAACGTGCAGATAACCGAGTCAAGTACGGATATTATTGATGTCTTTCCTAATCAAAAGCTTACTAAAGCCGAAGCTGTCACCGATGCATTTAAATATGCTGAGGGCCTAGTTGTACTTTCGATGGAGTCGACAATCGATAAAACCGAAGATACCAAACCGACGGCTGTAATTGCAGATATAAGCATGCATGAACAATTTGGAACAGATGTTAGAGAACAGGAGCCGCTAGAAAGTACTCAAACACGCACGGAGGATTTAAAGCCTCAGACACAAACACCAGAAAGCCAGTTTGGATTGCTGCAACCTCTGGAAACCAGCTCATGTGTTACCTTAGAGGGAGAAAGCATTCTATCAGTTAAAGAGCCCCATTCTAAACAAAGCGCTGCCATTGGAACTTCGTCAGCTCTGCAAGTGGCCAACATAATGAGGCCCCAGCATATGGAATCTTTGGAGAGGCTAGATGAACAGAAGGTGCCTTATTATCAGGCAAATGTTAATATTGGGGAAATCACTTTACCAAACGTTGAGAAAATCGCTTCGTTTGATGTCCTCAGCGATTTGGAAACACCAGATTACAATAAATCATCTATAAGTCGTGTGCAGTTAATTAAAAGCACAACATCGTTAAAAACGACTACAGCTGTTGTAAGTGAAAGTACAGAAGAATTAAAGGACCTAAACATTTCTCAGCCAGTTCATATTAGGCCAAAGCCTTATGAATCTGATCAGAAAATCTCCATTTCCGAGCAGACAAATGTTCTTGAACATGTTTCGAGCCTGAGCCCAGTATTACCCACATTGGAAATGATCCAATCTTCAATAAAAAGTTTACACGAGATAAATGTAAGAGAGACAGATATTTTAGAGAAAGAGGAGTCCCTGAAAGATGTTGATCAAATAAGTGGCCGTCTGGCTAAAATTGTTTTGGACTGCACGACGGGCATCGCACAAGTTCGACAAGAAGAAACACTCGAGCATGAGGAGAACCTTACATCTCCCTCAGTTCTGCCAGAGAAGGCAATACCTGCTTCTTCAGAGTTGCTTCGGTTGCCTCTAACTGAATACGTGCAAGAACAACAAGGTACCGGTGACATGGTGGATTTCAAAGTTTCAAACAAATGTGCGTCTCCTAAAATTGATCATTTATATGAAACAAAGTCATCTGAAATGATTGTGTACGACTCTTCGACAAATTCAGTTGATTCCGAGTTCCCAGCTGGTATAGTGCCTCAAAAATCTCTGGTTCCCTATCGGCATACAATGGTGACAGAAAACGTTGCTTTTCATGCATCTGAAAATTTAGAAATCTTATCTGCCGGTCAACAAATTGCAACAAATGTGCAGGATAGCCTTAGTCAATCGATAATCGCACAGGACCAAACTACATTTGAGTCTGAACAAAATCTGGGTCTAGAAACTACCCCCACCCAAAAATCCAAACTTCTGAAGGATGACCGAAATCTTTATGCTAAGCTCGTGGACAAAGCAACAGTTTATGAAGCCATGGGACAGGAGCAAAAAGTTGATAAATATAACATACAACAAGCGGAGATCACTCACGATCTACCTCAAGTCTATGCAACCGATCTCCAACAGACTTTTGAGGCTGAAAAAGAGATTAAAAGTCCTGAGCAATCTTATGTGGCAGCAACAACTGATATTATTCCATCGCGGCTTGGTTTAGCGATGACAACAAAGACGCACCCTGTTGAAGGAATCGATGTCCTGTTAAGTTCGCCTCCAAAGCCAACGCTTGCCCAGACAAACTATGAAGAAACAAAGCATCAAGTACATGTCAGAGAAACTCAAGCGATAGAGGAATCCGAAGAACTCACAGATGGACGATTACTTCCTGTTTCTGCTGTCGAGTCGATAGACATTACGTTTAAGGTGACATCACATTCTCATCAACCACCAGTTTTCGATAAGGAGTTGTCAATACCGGCTGTATCCCCTTTGGAGGCCAGAGCAAAACCATCTTTAAATCTACTTCAAGGCGCCACCACATTCGATGTCATTCCCTTAGAATCATCTGTACTTATAAAAGATACGCATGTCGCTGGGCAGAAGGCGCAACAAGAGTATGTCGCTCAGGTGGAGTCAAATAAAGTTCACGTTCAAATGGATAACCAAGTTATGGATAAAGAAGATATTTTTGAAAATGACAAAATGGAGAATTTTTGTAAACCAATTACTGAAGGCACTCAGCGGGAAACAGTTGTTATCGAAGTGGTGCCAATAGATAATGTGGGTGGTATTCATTTAGTCCCACAGCCATCTACATTCTTAGCCACTTTCACGCCTACCGATATATTAAATCAATCGCACGTTATAGATACACAAGTTCCCTTAGAAATGGAAAGTGAAGCTCAAGCTGCTTACGACAACATTGCCCAAGCTAGGATTAAGTCAGCTGAAGCCCACGTACATACAAACGTGTCTGAGGTTAATGCTTACGAACAAACTAAAGCAATTCAAGATCAAAGCAAGCAGGGCTTATTTGCTAATGTATCGGAGGATTCTGATTCGAGCAAAGCTTATTTAACAACAATACAATCGACATTCTTAAAAGAGGACATCCTACCCAAGCCTAACATTCTCCAGGGTACAGCTCAAGCTGCTAATGTGGAACTTCAATCCTTGGTAACCGAGGAAGTTGTGAGCGTTAGCTCTATCCAAGAAACATATGAACTTCAAATTCCACTGATTGAAACAGCTAACTTAACTCAGCAAACTCCACAGAATTCTGTAAATGTTTGTCAGCAACTTGTTTATGAACAAACTCCTGATATGGCGTTTGAGCCGCACGCATTAACACGAGCAACTACTAGTTCTGTAACGACATTTCTTAAGCCAGCCGAAAATGCAACCGTTAATATTTATGAAAACATTGAAGGGTATGGTGATTTTAAGCCGGAAACTGTAAACCTGCGTTCAAATTCAAATTTAGATTCTGAGTTAGTGGTTTCGGTAGTACAAGAGGTGACATCGGTACCATCTTTAGGCAGCCTTGCAACGGTCAAGCCCCAGGAGTTAAAAGCAGTTCCAGTTACAAAATCATCCAAAAACCTTGCTTACAGCGAGGAAGGTGAAAGCCCATATGTACAGATTACTGTAGAGGAAGCTAAATTGGTTAACACTCGGGCAGGCGTAGAAGAAAACAAAATATCAGTCACAACAGAACAACCCAACACGTGTATTGCCGCATCGATTCAAATGCCAACCATAACAGAAGGAAAATTAGAAAATGCTTTACAAACTTCACAATTTGCATCAGAGTCGATCCTTAAAATTTCACCACAGATTTCCCCAAATGCACACTTTGAAACCAGAACACACGAAGAGGCTTATTCAACGACCACTGAGTCACTAGTAACAACACACGCTTTAAGAGATGACATTGATAGTTCTCGAAAAAAAGTAATGCAGGATGTTCAAAAGTATAAACATTTTGCGACAAAGAGCTTAGACAAAACGGTAAAAGTGGACACGGGTAAGTATATAATTAGGTTTTATTTAGTTAGTTGAAAAAAGGCGTATTACTTTCACTAGCACCGTCCCTTCGAACCCAAAGCACATATTACACAAAACAAAGCAATGCCACAATAGCAATACAATACAATATACTAAATGCACACTTTTTTACACAGATACAAATCAAGCCACAGACACAACACACATAAAACAAAAAACACCAACACAAATACTAGCATCCAGCACGAATCAGATCACAGAATCGCCTGAAATTATAAAAACTATTGAAACAATATCTGAAGACGGCTCCCCGAAAAAAAAGATGATTCGAACTCGTTTGATAAAAAAGGTTAAGGGTAATAAACAAGAAGTCACCAAGATTGAAACAGTCGAGGAGGACGACAAGCAACCCGAAACAACGGTCACTGTTGAAGAACTTCCGTTTGAAGAAGAGAAACCTGAGGAAATTCGAGAGCTTCCAGAGGAGGTTCGCGTGGTCGAAACCATAACGGAAGATGGCAAGCCTAAGAAGAAGAAGATCCGTACTCGCGTTATTAAGAAGGTCAAGGGTGACAAGCAAGAAGTCACCAAGATTGAAACCGTCGAGGAGGACGACAAGCAACCCGAAACAACGGTCACTGTTGAAGAACTTCCGTTCGATGAAGAGAAACCTGAGGAAATTCAAGAGCTTCCAGAGGAGGTTCACGTGGTCGAAACTATAACGGAAGATGGCAAGCCTAAGAAGAAGAAGATCCGTACTCGCGTTATTAAGAAGGTCAAGGGTGACAAGCAAGAAGTCACAAAGATTGAAACCGTCGAGGAGGACGACAAGCAACCCGAAACAACGGTCACTGTTGAAGAACTTCCGTTTGAAGAAGAGAAACCTGAGGAAATTCAAGAGCTTCCAGAGGAGGTTCGCGTGGTCGAAACCATAACGGAAGATGGCAAGCCTAAGAAGAAGAAGATCCGTACTCGCGTTATTAAGAAGGTCAAGGGTGACAAGCAAGAAGTCACTAAGATTGAAACCGTCGAGGAGGACGACAAGCAACCCGAAACAACGGTCACTGTTGAAGAACTTCCGTTTGAAGAAGAGAAACCTGAGGAAATTCGAGAGCTTCCAGAGGAGGTTCGCGTGGTCGAAACCATAACGGAAGATGGCAAGCCTAAGAAGAAGAAGATCCGTACTCGCGTTATTAAGAAGGTCAAGGGTGACAAGCAAGAAGTCACTAAGATTGAAACCGTCGAGGAGGACGACAAGCAACCCGAAACAACGGTTACTGTTGAAGAACTTCCGTTTGAAGAAGAGAAACCTGAGGAAATTCGAGAGCTTCCAGAGGAGGTTCGCGTGGTCGAAACCATAACGGAAGATGGCAAGCCTAAGAAGAAGAAGATCCGTACTCGCGTTATTAAGAAGGTGAAGGGTGACAAACAAGAAGTCGCCAAGATTGAAACAGTCGAGGAGGACGACAAGCAACCTGAAACAACGGTTACTGTTGAAGAACTTCCGTTTGAAGAAGAGAAACCTCAGGAAATTCAAGAGCTTCCAGAGGAGGTTCGCGTGGTCGAAACAGTAGCGGAAGATGGAAAGCCTAAGAAGAAGAAGATCCGTACTCGCGTTATTAAGAAGGTCAAGGGTGACAAGCAAGAAGTCACAAAGATTGAAACCGTCGAGGAGGACGACAAGCAACCCGAAACAACGGTTACTGTTGAAGAACTTCCGTTTGAAGAAGAGAAACCTGAGGAAATTCAAGAGCTTCCAGAGGAGGTTCGCGTGGTCGAAACCATAACGGAAGATGGCAAGCCTAAGAAGAAGAAGATCCGTACTCGCGTTATTAAGAAGGTGAAGGGCGTCAAACAAGAAGTCACCAAGATTGAAACAGTCGAGGAGGACGACAAGCAACCTGAAACAACGGTTACTGTTGAAGAACTTCCGTTTGAAGAAGAGAAACCTCAGGAAATTCAAGAGCTTCCAGAGGAGGTTCGCGAGGTCGAAACCATAACGGAAGATGGCAAGCCTAAGAAGAAGAAGATCCGTACTCGCGTTATTAAGAAGGTCAAGGGTGACAAGCAAGAAGTCACAAAGATTGAAACCGTCGAGGAGGACGACAAGCAACCCGAAACAACGGTTACTGTTGAAGAACTTCCGTTTGAAGAAGAGAAACCTGAGGAAATTCAAGAGCTTCCAGAGGAGGTTCGCGTGGTCGAAACCATAACGGAAGATGGCAAGCCTAAGAAGAAGAAGATCCGTACTCGCGTTATTAAGAAGGTCAAGGGTGACAAGCAAGAAGTCACTAAGATTGAAACCGTCGAGGAGGACGACAAGCAACCCGAAACAACGGTCACTGTTGAAGAACTTCCGTTCGATGAAGAGAAACCTGAGGAAATTCAAGAGCTTCCAGAGGAGGTTCACGTGGTCGAAACCATAACGGAAGATGGCAAGCCTAAGAAGAAGAAGATCCGCACTCGCGTTATCAAGAAGGTCAAGGGTGACAAGCAAGAAGTCACCAAGATTGAAACCGTCGAGGAGGACGACAAGCAACCTGAAACAACGGTTACTGTTGAAGAACTTCCGTTTGAAGAAGAGAAACCTGAGGAAATTCAAGAGCTTCCAGAGGAGGTTCGCGTGGTCGAAACCATAACGGAAGATGGCAAGCCTAAGAAGAAGAAGATCCGTACTCGCGTTATTAAGAAGGTCAAGGGTGACAAGCAAGAAGTCACTAAGATTGAAACCGTCGAGGAGGACGACAAGCAACCCGAAACAACGGTCACTGTTGAAGAACTTCCGTTCGATGAAGAGAAACCTGAGGAAATTCAAGAGCTTCCAGAGGAGGTTCGCGTGGTCGAAACCATAACGGAAGATGGCAAGCCTAAGAAGAAGAAGATCCGCACTCGCGTTATCAAGAAGGTCAAGGGTGACAAGCAAGAAGTTACCAAGATTAAAACCGTCGAGGAGGACGACAAGCAACCCGAAACAACGGTTACTGTTGAAGAACTTCCGTTTGAAGAAGAGAAACCTGAGGAAATTCAAGAGCTTCCAGAGGAGGTTCGCGAGGTCGAAACTATAACGGAAGATGGCAAGCCTAAGAAGAAGAAGATCCGTACTCGCGTTATTAAGAAGGTCAAGGGTGACAAGCAAGAAGTCACAAAGATTGAAACCGTCGAGGAAGACGACAAGCAACCCGAAACAACGGTCACTGTTGAAGAACTTCCGTTTGAAGAAGAGAAGCCTGAGGAAATTCAAGAGCTTCCAGAGGAGGTTCACGTGGTCGAAACTATAACGGAAGATGGCAAGCCTAAGAAGAAGAAGATCCGTACTCGCGTTATTAAGAAGGTTAAGGGTGACAAGCAAGAAGTCACAAAGATTGAAACCGTCGAGGAGGAAGAACTTCCGTTTGAAGAAGAGAAGCCTGCGGAAATTCAAGAGCTTCCAGAGGAGGTTCATGTGGTCGAAACTATAACGGAAGATGGCAAGCCTAAGAAGAAGAAGATCCGTACTCGAGTTATTAAGAAGGTCAAGGGTGACAAGCAAGAAGTCACAAAGATTGAAACCGTCGAGGAAGACGACAAGCAACCCGAAACAACGGTTACTGTTGAAGAACTTCCGTTTGAAGAAGAGAAACCTGAGGAAATTCGAGAGCTTCCAGAGGAGGTTCGCGTGGTCGAAACCATAACGGAAGATGGCAAGCCTAAGAAGAAGAAGATCCGTACTCGCGTTATTAAGAAGGTCAAGGGTGACAAGCAAGAAGTCACTAAGATTGAAACCGTCGAGGAGGACGACAAGCAACCCGAAACAACGGTTACTGTTGAAGAACTTCCGTTTAAAGAAGAGAAACCTGAGGAAATTCAAGAGCTTCCAGAGGAGATTCGCGTGGTCGAAACCATAACAGAAGAAGGCAAGCCTAAGAAGAAGAAGATCCGTACTCGCGTTATTAAGAAGGTCAAGGGTGACAAGCAAGAAGTCACAAAGATTGAAACCGTCGAGGAGGACGACAAGCAACCCGAAACAATGGTCACTGTTGAAGAACTTCCGTTTGAAGAAGAGAAACCTGAGGAAATTCAAGAGCTTCCAGAGGAGGTACGCGTGGTCGAAACCATAACGGAAGATGGCAAGCCTAAGAAGAAGAAGATCCGTACTCGCGTTATTAAGAAGGTCAAGGGAGAAAAGCAAGAAGTCACTAAGATTGAAACCGTCGAGGAGGACGACAAGCAACCCGAAACAACGGTCACTGTTGAAGAACTTCCGTTTGAAGAAGAGAAACCTGAGGAAATTCAAGAGCTTCCAGAGGAGGTACGTGTGGTCGAAACCATAACGGAAGAGGGCAAGCCTAAGAAGAAGAAGATCCGTACTCGCGTTATTAAGAAGGTCAAGGGTGAAAAGCAAGAAATCACTAAGATTGAAACCGTCGAGGAGGACGACAAGCAACCCGAAACAACGGTTACTGTTGAAGAACTTCCGTTTAAAGAAGAGAAACCTGAGGAAATTCAAGAGCTTCCAGAGGAGGTTCGCGTGGTCGAAGCAGTAGCGGAAGATGGAAAGCCTAAGAAGAAGAAGATCCGTACTCGCGTTATTAAGAAGGTCAAGGGTGACAAGCAAGAACTCACCAAGATTGAAACCGTCGAGGAGGACGACAAGCAACCTGAAACAACGGTTACTGTTGAAGAACTTCCGTTTGAAGAAGAGAAACCTGACGAAATTCAAGAGCTTCCAGAGCAGGTTCGCGTGGTCGAAACCATAACGGAAGATGGCAAGCCTAAGAAGAAGAAGATCCGTACTCGCGTTATTAAGAAGGTCAAGGGTGACAAGCAAGAAATCACCAAGATTGAAACCGTCGAGGAGGACGACAAGCAACCTGAAACAACGGTCACTGTTGAAGAACTTCCGTTTGAAGAAGAGAAGCCTAAGGAAATTCAAGAGATTCCCGAGGAGATTCGCGTCGTCGAAACCATAACGGAAGATGGCAAGCCTACGAAGAAGAAGATCCGTACTCGCGTTATTAAGAAGGTCAAGGGTGACAAGCAAGAAGTCACCAAGATTGAAACCGTCGAGGAGGACGACAAGCAACCTGAAACAACGGTTACTGTTGAAGAACTTCCGTTTGAAGAAGAGAAACCTGAGGAAATTCAAGAGCTTCCAGAGGAGGTTCGCGTGGTCGAAACCATAACAGAAGATGGCAAGCCTAAGAAGAAGAAGATCCGTACTCGCGTTATTAAGAAGGTCAAGGGTGACAAGCAAGAAGTCACAAAGATTGAAACCGTCGAGGAGGACGACAAACAACCCGAAACAACGGTTACTGTTAAAGAACTTCCGTTTGAAGAAGAAAAGTCTGAGGAAATTCAAGAGCTTCCAGAGGAGATTCGCGTCGTCGAAACCATAACGGAAGATGGCAAGCCTAAGAAGAAGAAGATCCGTACTCGCGTTATTAAGAAGGTCAAGGGAGAAAAGCAAGAAGTCACTAAGATTGAAACCGTCGAGGAGGACGACAAGCAACCCGAAACAACGGTCACTGTTGAAGAACTTCCGTTTGAAGAAGAGAAACCTGAGGAAATTCAAGAGCTTCCAGAGGAGGTACGCGTGGTCGAAACCATAACGGAAGAGGGCAAGCCTAAGAAGAAGAAGATCCGTACTCGCGTTATTAAGAAGGTCAAGGGTGACAAGCAAGAAGTCACCAAGATTGAAACCGTCGAGGAGGACGACAAGCAACCTGAAACAACGGTTACTGTTGAAGAACTTCCGTTTGAAGAAGAGAAACCTGAGGAAATTCAAGAGCTTCCAGAGGAGGTTCGCGTGGTCGAAACCATAACAGAAGATGGCAAGCCTAAGAAGAAGAAGATCCGTACTCGCGTTATTAAGAAGGTCAAGGGTGACAAGCAAGAAGTCACCAAGATTGAAACCGTCGAGGAGGACGACAAGCAACCTGAAACAACGGTTACTGTTAAAGAACTTCCGTTTGAAGAAGAGAAACCTGAGGAAATTCAAGAGCTTCCAGAGGAGGTTCGCGTGGTCGAAACCATAACAGAAGATGGCAAGCCTAAGAAGAAGAAGATCCGTACTCGCGTTATTAAGAAGGTCAAGGGTGACAAGCAAGAAGTCACAAAGATTGAAACCGTCGAGGAGGACGACAAGCAACCTGAAACAACGGTCACTGTTGAAGAACTTCCGTTTGAAGAAGAGAAGCCTGAGGAAATTCAAGAGATTCCCGAGGAGATTCGCGTCGTCGAAACCATAACGGAAGATGGCAAGCCTACGAAGAAGAAGATCCGTACTCGCGTTATTAAGAAGGTCAAGGGTGACAAGCAAGAAGTCACCAAGATTGAAACCGTCGAGGAGGACGACAAGCAACCCGAAACAACGGTTACTGTTGAAGAACTTCCGTTTAAAGAAGAGAAACCTGAGGAAATTCAAGAGCTTCCAGAGGAGGTTCGCGTGGTCGAAACAGTAGCGGAAGATGGAAAGCCTAAGAAGAAGAAGATCCGTACTCGCGTTATTAAGAAGGTCAAGGGTGACAAGCAAGAAGTCACTAAGATTGAAACCGTCGAGGAGGACGACAAGCAACCCGAAACAACGGTCACTGTTGAAGAACTTCCGTTTGAAGAAGAGAAACCTGAGGAAATTCAAGAGCTTCCAGAGGAGGTACGCGTGGTCGAAACCATAACGGAAGAGGGCAAGCCTAAGAAGAAGAAGATCCGTACTCGCGTTATTAAGAAGGTCAAGGGTGACAAGCAAGAAATCACCAAGATTGAAACCGTCGAGGAGGACGACAAGCAACCCGAAACAACGGTTACTGTTGAAGAACTTCCGTTTAAAGAAGAGAAACCTGAGGAAATTCAAGAGCTTCCAGAGGAGGTTCGCGTGGTCGAAACAGTAGCGGAAGATGGAAAGCCTAAGAAGAAGAAGATCCGTACTCGCGTTATTAAGAAGGTCAAGGGTGACAAGCAAGAAGTCACCAAGATTGAAACCGTCGAGGAGGACCTCAAACAACCTGAAACAACGGTTACTGTTGAAGAACTTCCGTTTGAAGAAGAGAAACCTGAGGAAATTCAAGAGCTTCCAGAGGAGGTTCGCGTGGTCGAAACCATAACAGAAGATGGCAAGCCTAAGAAGAAGAAGATCCGTACTCGCGTTATTAAGAAGGTCAAGGGTGACAAGCAAGAAGTCACAAAGATTGAAACCGTCGAGGAGGACGACAAGCAACCTGAAACAACGGTCACTGTTGAAGAACTTCCGTTTGAAGAAGAGAAGCCTGAGGAAATTCAAGAGATTCCCGAGGAGATTCGCGTCGTCGAAACCATAACGGAAGATGGCAAGCCTACGAAGAAGAAGATCCGTACTCGCGTTATTAAGAAGGTCAAGGGTGACAAGCAAGAAGTCACCAAGATTGAAACCGTCGAGGAGGACGACAAGCAACCTGAAACAACGGTTACTGTTGAAGAACTTCCGTTTGAAGAAGAGAAACCTGAGGAAATTCAAGAGCTTCCAGAGGAGGTTCGCGTGGTCGAAACCATAACAGAAGATGGCAAGCCTAAGAAGAAGAAGATCCGTACTCGCGTTATTAAGAAGGTCAAGGGTGACAAGCAAGAAGTCACCAAGATTGAAACCGTCGAGGAGGACGACAAGCAACCTGAAACAACGGTTACTGTTAAAGAACTTCCGTTTGAAGAAGAGAAACCTGAGGAAATTCAAGAGCTTCCAGAGGAGGTTCGCGTGGTCGAAACCATAACAGAAGATGGCAAGCCTAAGAAGAAGAAGATCCGTTCTCGCGTTATTAAGAAGGTCAAGGGTGACAAGCAAGAAGTCACAAAGATTGAAACCGTCGAGGAGGACGACAAGCAACCCGAAACAACGGTCACCGTGGAGGAGCTTCCGTATGAAGAAGAGAAACCTGAGGAAATTCAAGAGCTTCCAGAGGAGATTCGCGTCGTCGACACCATAACGGAAGATGGCAAGCCTAAGAAGAAGAAGATCCGTACTCGCGTTATTAAGAAGGTCAAGGGTGAAAAGCAAGAAATCACTAAGATTGAAACCGTCGAGGAGGACGACAAGCAACCCGAAACAACGGTTACTGTTGAAGAACTTCCGTTTAAAGAAGAGAAACCTGAGGAAATTCAAGAGCTTCCAGAGGAGATTCGCGTCGTCGACACCATAACGGAAGATGGCAAGCCTACGAAGAAGAAGATCCGTACTCGCGTTATTAAGAAGGTCAAGGGTGACAAGCAAGAAGTCACTAAGATTGAAACCGTCGAGGAGGACGACGAGCAACCCGAAACAACGGTTACTGTTGAAGAACTTCCGTTTGAAGAAGAAAAACCTGAGGAAATTCAAGAGCTTCCAGAGGAGATTCGTGTGGTCGAAACCATAACGGAAGATGGCAAGCCTAAGAAGAAGAAGATCCGTACTCGCCTTATTAAGAAGGTCAAGGGTGACAAGCACGAAGTCACGAAGATTGAAACCGTCGAGGAGGACGACAGGCAACCCAAAACAACGGTTACTGTTGAAGAACTTCCGTTTGAAGAAGAGAAACCTGAGGAAATTCAAGAGCTTCCAGAGGAGATTCGTGTGGTCGAAACCATAACGGAAGATGGCAAGCCTAAGAAGAAGAAGATCCGTACTCGCGTTATAAAGAAGGTCAAGGGTGACAAGCAAGAAGTCACCAAGATTGAAACCGTCGAGGAGGACGATAGGCAACCCGAAACAACGGTTACTGTTGAAGAACTTCCGTTTGAAGAAGAGAAACCTGAGGAAATTCAAGAGCTTCCAGAGGAGGTTCGCGTGGTCGAAACCATAACGGAAGATGGCAAGCCTAAGAAGAAGAAGATCCGTACTCGCGTTATTAAGAAGGTCAAGGGTGACAAGCAAGAAGTCACCAAGATTGAAACCGTCGAGGAGGACGACAAGCAACCTGAAACAACGGTTACTGTTGAAGAACTTCCGTTTGAACAAGAGAAACCTAAGGAAATTCAAGAGCTTCCAGAGGAGATTCGTGTGGTCGAAACCATAACAGAAGATGGCAAGCCTAAGAAGAAGAAGATCCGTACTCGCGTTATTAAGAAGGTCAAGGGTGACAAGCAAGAAGTCACCAAGATTGAAACCGTCGAGGAGGACGACAAGCAACCCGAAACAACGGTTACTGTTGAAGAACTTCCGTTTGAAGAAGAGAAACCTGAGGAAATTCAAGAGCTTCCAGAGGAGATTCGCGTGGTCGAAACCATAACGGAAGATGGCAAGCCTAAGAAGAAGAAGATCCGTACTCGCGTTATTAAGAAGGTCAAGGGTGACAAGCAAGAAGTCACTAAGATTGAAACCGTCGAGGAGGACGACAAGCAACCCGAAACAACGGTCACCGTGGAGGAGCTTCCGTATGAAGAAGAGAAACCTGAGGAAATTCAAGAGCTTCCAGAGGAGGTTCGGGTGGTCGAAACCATAACGGAAGATGGCAAGCCTAAGAAGAAGAAGATCCGTACTCGCGTTATTAAGAAGGTCAAGGGTGACAAGCAAGAAGTCACCAAGATTGAAACCGTCGAGGAGGACGACAAGCAACCTGAAACAACGGTTACTGTTGAAGAACTTTCGTTTGAACAAGAGAAACCTGAGGAAATTCAAGAGCTTCCAGAGGAGGTTCGCGTGGTCGAAACAGTAACAGAAGATGGCAAGCCTAAGAAGAAGAAGATCCGTACTCGCGTTATTATGAAGGTCAAGGGTGACAAGAAAGAAGTCACCAAGATTGAAACCGTCGAGGAGGACGACAAGCAACCTGAAACTGTTGAAGAACTTCCGTTTGAAGAAGAGAAGCCTGAGGAAATTCAAGAGATTCCCGAGGAGATTCGCGTCGTCGAAACCATAACGGAAGATGGCAAGCCTACGAAGAAGAAGATCCGTACTCGCGTTATTAAGAAGGTCAAACGTGACAAGCAAGAAGTCACCAAGATTGAAACCGTCGAGGAGGACGACAAGCAACCTGAAACAACGGTTACTGTTGAAGAACTTCCGTTTGAAGAAGAGAAACCTCAGGAAATTCAAGAGCTTACAGAGGAGGTTCGCGTGGTCGAAACCGTAACGGAAGATGGCAAGCCTACGAAGAAGAAGATCCGTACTCGCGTTATTAAGAAGGTCAAGGGTGACAAGCAAGAAGTCACCAAGATTGAAACCGTAGAGGAGGACGATAAGCAACCTGAAACAACGGTTACTGTTGAAGAACTTCCGTTTGAAGAAGAGAAACCTGAGGAAATTCAAGAGCTTCCAGAGGAGGTTCGCGTAGTCGAAACCATAACGGAAGATGGCAAGCCTAAGAAGAAGAAGATCCGTACTCGCGTTATTAAGAAGGTCAAGGGTGACAAGCAAGAAGTCACAAAGATTGAAACCGTCGAGGAGGACGACAAGCAACCTGAAACAACGGTCACTGTTGAAGAAGTTCCGTTTGAAGAAGAGAAGCCTGAGGAAATTCAAGAGATTCCCGAGGAGATTCGCGTCGTCGAAACCATAACGGAAGATGGCAAGCCTACGAAGAAGAAGATCCGTACTCGCGTTATTAAGAAGGTCAAGGGTGACAAGCAAGAAGTCACCAAGATTGAAACCGTCGAGGAGGACTATAAGCACCCTGAAACAACGGTCACTGTTGAAGAACTTCCGTTTGAAGAAGAGAAGCCTGAGGAAATTCAAGAGATTCCCGAGGAGACTCGCGTCGTCGAAACCATAACGGAAGATGGCAAGCCTACGAAGAAGAAGATCCGTACTCGCGTTATTAAGAAGGTCAAGGGTGACAAGCAAGAAGTCACTACGATTGAAACCGTCGAGGAGGACGACAAGCAACCCGAAACAACGGTCACCGTGGAGGAGCTTCCGTATGAAGAAGAGAAACCTGAGGAAATTCAAGAGCTTCCAGAGCAGATTCGTGTGGTCGAAACCATAACGGAAGATGGCAAGCCTACGAAGAAGAAGATCCGTACTCGCGTTATTAAGAAGGTCAAGGGTGACAAGCAAGAAGTCACCAAGATTGAAACCGTCGAGGAGGACGACAAGCAACCCGAAACAACGGTTACTGTTGAAGAACTTCCATTTGAAGAAGAGAAACCTGAGGAAATTCAAGAGCTTCCAGAGGAGGTTCGGGTGGTCGAAAACATAACGGAAGATGGCAAGCCTACGAAGAAGAAGATCCGTACTCGCGTTATTAAGAAGGTCAAGGGTGACAAGCAAGAAGTCACTAAGATTGAAACCGTCGAGGAGGACGACAAGCAACCCGAAACAACGGTTACTGTTGAAGAACTTCCATTTGAAGAAGAGAAACCTGAGGAAATTCAAGAGCTTCCAGAGGAGGTTCGGGTGGTCGAAAACATAACGGAAGATGGCAAGCCTACGAAGAAGAAGATCCGTACTCGCGTTATTAAGAAGGTCAAGGGTGACAAGCAAGAAGTCACCAAGATTGAAACCGTCGAGGAGGACGACAAGCAACCCGAAACAACGGTTACTGTTGAAGAACTTCCATTTGAAGAAGAGAAACCTGAGGAAATTCAAGAGCTTCCAGAGGAGGTTCGGGTGGTCGAAAACATAACGGAAGATGGCAAGCCTACGAAGAAGAAGATCCGTACTCGCGTTATTAAGAAGGTCAAGGGTGACAAGCAAGAAGTCACTAAGATTGAAACCGTCGAGGAGGACGACAAGCAACCCGAAACAACGGTCACAGTGGAGGAGCTTCCGTATGAAGAAGAGAAACCTGAGGAAATTCAAGAGCTTCCAGAGGAGGTTCGGGTGGTCGAAACCATAACGGAAGATGGCAAGCCTAAGAAGAAGAAGATCCGTACTCGCGTTATTAAGAAGGTCAAGGGTGACAAGCAAGAAGTCACAAAGATTGAAACCGTCGAGGAGGACGACAAGCAACCCGAAACAACGGTCACCGTGGAGGAGCTTCCGTATGAAGAAGAGAAACCTGAGGAAATTCAAGAGCTTCCAGAGGAGATTCGTGTGGTCGAAACCATAACGGAAGATGGCAAGCCTAAGAAGAAGAAGATCCGTACTCGCGTTATTAAGAAGGTCAAGGGTGACAAGCAAGAAGTAACAAAAATTGAAACCGTCGAGGAGGACGACAAGCAACCTGAAACAACGGTTACGGTTGAAGAACTTCCGTTTGAAGAAGAGAAACCTGAGGAAATTAAAGAGATTCCCGAGGAGATTCGGGTGGTCGAAACCATAACGGAAGATGGCAAGCCTAAGAAGAAGAAGATCCGTACTCGCGTTATTAAGAAGGTCAAGGGTGACAAGCAAGAAGTCACTAAGATTGAAACCGTCGAGGAGGACGACGAGCAACCCGAAACAACGGTCACCGTGGAGGAGCTTCCGTATGAAGAAGAGAAACCTGAGGAAATTCAAGAGCTTCCAGAGGAGATTCGTGTGGTCGAAACCATAACGGAAGATGGCAAGCCTAAGAAGAAGAAGATCCGTACTCGCGTTATTAAGAAGGTCAAGGGTGACAAGCAAGAAGTAACAAAAATTGAAACCGTCGAGGAGGACGACAAGCAACCTGAAACAACGGTTACTGTTGAAGAACTTCCGTTTGAAGAAGAGAAAGCTGAGGAAATTCAAGAGCTTCCAGAGGAGATTCGCGTGGTCGAAACCATAACGGAAGATGGCAAGCCTAAGAAGAAGAAGATCCGTACTCGCGTTATTAAGAAGGTCAAGGGTGACAAGCAAGAAGTCACTAAGATTGAAACCGTCGAGGAGGACAACAAGCAACCCGAAACAACGGTCACCGTGGAGGAGCTTCCGTATGAAGAAGAGAAACCTGAGGAAATTCAAGAGCTTCCAGAGGAGATTCGTGTGGTCGAAACCATAACGGAAGATGGCAAGCCTAAGAAGAAGAAGATCCGTACGCGCGTTATTAAGAAGGTCAAGGGTGACAAGCAAGAAGTAACAAAAATTGAAACCGTCGAGGAGGACGACAAGCAACCTGAAACAACGGTTACTGTTGAAGAACTTCCGTTTGAAGAAGAGAAACCTGAGGAAATTCAAGAGCTTCCAGAGGAGGTTCGGGTGGTCGAAACCATAACGGAAGATGGCAAGCCTAAGAAGAAGAAGATCCGTACTCGCGTTATTAAGAAGGTCAAGGGTGACAAGCAAGAAGTCACTAAGATTGAAACCGTCGAGGAGGACGACAAGCAACCCGAAACAACGGTCACCGTGGAGGAGCTTCCGTATGAAGAAGAGAAACCTGAGGAAATTCAAGAGCTTCCAGAGGAGATTCGTGTGGTCGAAACCATAACGGAAGATGGCAAGCCTAAGAAGAAGAAGATCCGTACTCGCGTTATTAAGAAGGTCAAGGGTGACAAGCAAGAAGTAACAAAAATTGAAACCGTCGAGGAGGACGACAAGCAACCCGAAACAACGGTCACCGTGGAGGAGCTTCCGTATGAAGAAGAGAAACCTGAGGAAATTCAAGAGCTTCCAGAGGAGGTTCGGGTGGTCGAAACCATAACGGAAGATGGCAAGCCTAAGAAGAAGAAGATCCGTACTCGCGTTATTAAGAAGGTCAAGGGTGACAAGCAAGAAGTCACTAAGATTGAAACCGTCGAGGAGGACGACAAGCAACCCGAAACAACGGTCACCGTGGAGGAGCTTCCGTATGAAGAAGAGAAACCTGAGGAAATTCAAGAGCTTCCAGAGGAGATTCGTGTGGTCGAAACCATAACGGAAGATGGCAAGCCTAAGAAGAAGAAGATCCGTACGCGCGTTATTAAGAAGGTCAAGGGTGACAAGCAAGAAGTAACAAAAATTGAAACCGTCGAGGAGGACGACAAGCAACCTAAAACAACGGTTACTGTTGAAGAACTTCCGTTTGAAGAAGAGAAACCTGAGGAAATTCAAGAGCTTCCAGAGGAGGTTCGCGTGGTCGAAACCATAACAGAAGATGGCAAGCCTAAGAAGAAGAAGATCCGTTCTCGCGTTATTAAGAAGGTCAAGGGTGACAAGCAAGAAGTAACAAAAATTGAAACCGTAGAGGAGGACGACAAGCAACCCGAAACAACGGTCACCGTGGAGGAGCTTCCGTATGAAGAAGAGAAACCTGAGGAAATTCAAGAGCTTCCAGAGGAGGTTCGGGTGGTCGAAACCATAACGGAAGATGGCAAGCCTAAGAAGAAGAAGATCCGTACTCGCGTTATTAAGAAGGTCAAGGGTGACAAGCAAGAAGTCACTAAGATTGAAACCGTCGAGGAGGACGACAAGCAACCCGAAACAACGGTCACCGTGGAGGAGCTTCCGTATGAAGAAGAGAAACCTGAGGAAATTCAAGAGCTTCCAGAGGAGGTTCGGGTGGTCGAAACCATAACGGAAGATGGCAAGCCTAAGAAGAAGAAGATCCGTACTCGCGTTATTAAGAAGGTCAAGGGTGACAAGCAAGAAGTCACCAAGATTGAAACCGTCGAGGAGGACGACAAGCAACCCGAAACAACGGTTACTGTTGAAGAACTTCCGTTTGAAGAAGAGAAACCTGAGGAAATTCAAGAGCTTCCAGAGGAGGTTCGCGTGGTCGAAACCATAACAGAAGATGGCAAGCCTAAGAAGAAGAAGATCCGTTCTCGCGTTATTAAGAAGGTCAAGGGTGACAAGCAAGAAGTAACAAAAATTGAAACCGTAGAGGAGGACGACAAGCAACCCGAAACAACGGTCACCGTGGAGGAGCTTCCGTATGAAGAAGAGATACCTGAGGAAATTCAAGAGCTTCCAGAGGACGTTCGCGTGGTCGAAACCATAACGGAAGATGGCAAGCCTAAGAAGAAGAAGATCCGGACTCGCGTTATTAATAAGGTCAAGGGTGACAAGCAAGAGGTCACCACAATTGAAACCGTCGAGGAAGACGACAAGAAAGCAGAAACAACGGTAACAGTCGAAGAAACTGAATTAAGTGCTCCCAGTGTAGGCAAAGTTCAACTTAAAAAAAGGGTTATCGTTCAAAAACCCGAAGACGCTGTAACGGTATTTGAATTGCCTGAGCGGAAATCAGTTATACTTTCAGAAAAAGAAGATGGAACTCCAACCAAAACTGTTATTAAAACAAGAATCATTAAAAAAATTCAAGGTCCGAACATGGAGGTGACAAAAGTTCAAACCGTTGAGGAGTATGAGAAAACACCACAAACTACAGTATCAGTAGAGAAGTTTAATATCCCATTCCCAGAGCTTCCCGAAGAAAGGCTATCTGAAGTAGTTGTGTTACCTGATGAAGTTATTGAGTCTGAGGCTGTTGATGATGAAGGCCGTTTACAAAAGATCAAAACCAAGAAGCGTATCATGAAAAAACCTGCACTTGATAACACTGAAGAAGTAACTGAAATAGGAATTATTGAGCAAGACAATGCGGAGCCTATATATTCTGTTAAAATACAAGAAAGACCCTTAACGGAATCGAAGCCAGAGGACAGTAAATTAATCGAGCTTCCCGAACATGTGACAGAACTAAAAGTTATTTTGCCCGATGGAAAAAAAAAGAGAAAGACCGTTAAATCCCGAGCTTTCAAAAAGAGCCTAGACGATGATCTTGACGAAGTTACAACTATCCATATAATAGAGGAGGAAGATAAGGAACCACTAACTACAGTAAACATAGAAGTTGTGCCTTCTGATGAGATATCAATTACACCCATACCAATAGAAGAATTACCCGAGGAAACCGTATTTACCGAAGAATTAGACGAAAATAAGAAGCCGAAAAAGAAAACTACCAAAACACGAACATTTAAGAAGCGAGGTCCAGACGACGATGAATATTTCCAAATTCAAACAATTGACGAAGAGGGCAAGGAGCCCATCTCGCTTATTCGAGTTGTTAGCGATGAAAATATTGCTGATATTATTGATATTAGTAAACTTGATGATGAAAAGGTTTTAAAACACAAACAAAAGCCACACAAGCATAAGGGTAAGAACACAAAGAAACACAATTCAAACACTCAATTAGCAAAAACCACTCAAATTGAAGTATACGCAAAAAATCTTTGTTTCTTCGACATTTCAATTCATAATTGTTTTGTTATATATCTGTTATTTTTTAATACTTGAAATAGGCATTCAATAACATATTTTTTTGATCATTTTACAAAACACAAACAAACACAAAAATACCTTAATACAGTGGATAAACCAAAGGCCGATAACACAGAAACGGAACACCCAGTTTACATTACGACATTTAAGTCTGTACAAAACGAAGATGGAGAAACAACCATACAAACTGAAAACAAGCGAATTTCTCAGGAGGAAGGCATCGTTGTTGAGGAAGTCCTCAGCGATACAGAACTCATTCCAGAAGACAAAACACAATTACACCTCGAAATAACCGAAGTCAGCGAACCAACAGGTGATTTTTTCTTTATAAACACGTATTTAATATGTATACATGCACAAAAAATTGTAGGTAACTTTCAACGTTTAAAAAATGTGAGGTTGAAAAAATTTATCAGGCTAGGATTTATAGGCATATATTTCATAACAAATCTGCACACATGAAAACATGATCGATATTTTGTCAAATTTATATCTACTAACTTATCTAATGTACGTGGGACATTAATTTAAAACTATATACCGTTAAGTGTGATACGTACATGGGTTAAACTTTTATAAACTAAACATAATTTGCAAAAAGAAAGCGAAAAGTTTGACTTTTCTTTTAAGTGGTTAAACACTAATTTTCGACCATATAAACTATCAAAGTATTTTGTAAATATTTTTTATAATGTGGTTTAGTTTTATAAAAGCGTAACCCGCAATTAAATAAAATCAGTTTTCTAACCAACTCATCTCTAAGCGCAAAACTTTGTTCCCCATACAAAGTTTGTGTGTTGTAAAGCATTATACAAAATGCAAATATAAATTTAAAAATTAGTTTAGTGCTAACACAAAACACATAATTTTTTCTTAAACAGACCAATACTACAAAGAGTACACTATCACTGAACCTGAAGAGGCAAGTGCAGACGCCTTACAAAAACCAACTAAAGACAAAACACCAAAACAGAAAAAGACACTAGAAACTCCAATTGAGGAAGCTGACGAGACTGTTATTGTTCATGAGGGTACAGGGGAACAAACTGACAAGATAGCTATGAAACGAAAACCAAAAAAGGTTCAGGGTAACGTTCAGGTAGATGCTGTCGATGAAAAACCAATTGAAAAGAAGGAAAAGGCAAAGAAAAAGAAAGTGGTTAAGACAAAACGGGATGAAATGGATGACTACATACAATTTCTCATACACCAAGAAATCCCAAAGACTGTTCTACAACCGTACCAACGCACCGAAATGGAACTTCCACAGAGGGCACGTCGTGACTCTTCTTTTAAGCAACCACTCAAGCTTACTCCAATGAAAATTGAGAAAGTTGAGTTCAAAAAGCCCAAAATGGTTGAAATCAGTTCGGTGGTAGAGTTCCCACAAATGCTTAAACTTAAAGCCCCTAAACAACGTCCTCAGGAAGAGAAAAAGACGAAGAATGAAGCTTCATTTAAAAACAAAAAGTTGAAGAGCTGGATAAGATTTGTACCGTATGCACCGTACTGTTTCCCGTATGTAGTTACCGAATTAGAAACTAATCGCGAAGTAGGGGAACTTTCACGAAATGTTGAGGAAGCGGAAGAGATATTGAAATTGCGCCCAAGGAAATTTAGGCATCCGAAGCCCGAAAAGGCTGAGCTTGAAGAAGCCGATCTAGGTACATATGAATCTGATCATTCCGAAAAATTGAACAAGGAGCTATTACACCCGAAATACAAACGAGCCAAAAAGCAAAAGAGCGAAACTCCGGATGAATCAAGGAAACTTAAGTTTGGAAAGGGCAAAGTTCCACAAAATGAGGAAGCTTCTGAGGAAGTCAATTTGAAGCCAGTAAAGCTTGATAACGCAGAGATTGAAGACGGTGAAAAGCCAGTAAAGACACAGGAAGAGGAAGTTGTCAAGAAGAAGAAGTCCAAAAAGAGTTCCAAGCCTCAGGAAGGACTTCAATTTGAGCCCATTGAATTTGAAGAGATGGAAAGAACCTCTGATATCCGAGAAGAATCCGACACATCTGTGTCTGTAGATACTTCCACGCAGGAGAAGCCTATATATAAAAAGAAAAAGAAGGTGACACCTAGTCCACAGAAAAACCAGTACGAAATATTACCGGGGCAACCTAGGGAATTTGAAGAAACCCCAGAAGATAACCTTAATCTGCGCAAACGCCAAGGTGAAAGGCCTGATGACAATATGGCAGATACCAAACTAAAACCATTTTATAAGTTCGAAGTGCTTGATCTGGAACCCGAAGGCGCCCAAACTGAAACAGTACCTTTAAGTGAAACAATAGCAAAGGAACCCAAGAAAAAGCGAAAGATTAAGGTTAAGACGGAACAAGAAGATAACACAATTGAAATCGTACCACTTTCTCCTGTGGATAACGATGAACAAATCTTTGAAATTACAGTCACAAGCTCAGAAATTCTTCAAGATGACGCAAAAGCGAACACAATTTCTAAGAAAAAGGTAAAGCGAATGAATAAGCAGGAATTGGATGATTTTGTCACACAGTTACAGGAGGAACCAAATCAGGAGGTCTATGAGACTACCATGTCAGATTTCTATGAGGTAAAACTGACCGAATTGCCGTCAGAGATGGACAATGATAAGCCTAAAAAGCGTATTTTAAGACATGAAAAGGGCGACGAAGTCCAGGTTCTGGAAATTGTCGAAGGCGTGGTGGCCCCCGGTGTAGAACCTTTCTATGAAATAACTGTAATATCTAGTGAAAATACCGAAGGAGACAGCGAAGAAATAACAACTGATAAGATAAAAAAGAAATCCAGAAAAATGAAAAAGAATGAGCTCGATGCATATATACAGCAGCTGATCAATGCCGAAATACCAGTAACAGAACTAGAAAAATATGAAAAAATCGATGTAGATGGTAAAGCAAAAAAACCGAAAAAGCTAAAGGCGAAGCCCGAGAAACCAATAATTGATGAAGGCGAAACTCTTCAAGTTGGAGTCACAGAGCATGAGCCAACCAAAAAAATAAAAACCAAAAAACCGGTGGAAAAGAAATCTGTAATAGAAAAAGAAATGTATGAACACGAAGCAGTTCCAGAATACGATGAGTACCTCATCAACAAGACTGAGTCGGAACGTCCTCAAGAAAAAATCATTGAAGAAACGGAAAAAGATATCGTGCCGGTAGTGGATAAGGTCTTGGCAGATTTAAGTGATTGCCTACCTTTTGTGGTAGTTGAAGAAGACTACAAGAATATGCCATTGGCCAATGATGTAATCGCCTTAGAAGATGAGAAAATAATAAGGAAACGAAAGGTCAGAGCTAAAAAGGACTCGAAACAGTACGAAATAGAAATAATTGAAACCGAGAAACCTGGAGACCTGCCTGATGAAGCAAGGGTCATAGTTATAACCACAGAAGTTTCTGGTGATACAATCGACGGACCTGCTCCTTCTACTATTGAAGCACCGAAAAAATCTGTCAGAAAGGTGAAGAAAGAAAAACTAAAGGAGTTCATTGTCAATGTAGTTGAGGAAGCTCCATTAGATCACTTCTCTGATATATATGAAGATGTTCGAAGACCTCCTGTCAGAGAAAGCTCGGAGAAAGAGGATATCGGTTCATTTACAACTACGGTGGTTGAGGACGAAATAGTAGAGCCTGTTCTATCCGAAAAAATAAAATCCGTGGACGATGTTCTCGTTCCAAAAGATAAGAAAAAGAAAACTGATAATCAGAAAAAGATAAAAATATCTGAATTTGAACCTACTCCAACCTCAGAAGACTCAACTATCGAGGAATATTCTTCAAAGCTTTCAGAACATGATGAAAATCTCCAAGCCGATGAATATTTGGTAGACGTGAAAGATAGTTTGCCAAAATCCAAAAAGAAATCTACAAAGAAGCAAAAGGAGGAATCTCTCCCTGGCCCTATATCGCTTTATACCATTCGTATTGAGGAGTCAACACCGGAACCTATCACTGAAAAAATATATGAAGACGGGAAGGAAATTGTACGCGTCACTAACAAGAGAAAAATCAAAAAGAAAGCGGGGCCGAGGGAATACTTAATCGAAGTTACTGAAACATATGAAGATAACAATCCAGAAGCAGATATTGTCATTCGAACCATTGAGACAACACCATCCATTGATTCGAAGCCTCAGGAGGACCACAAGATACAAATCGTACAGGAAAAGAAGCCGAAGACCGAAAGCTTGGACAATTATATTCAAAAACTGATAGATCAAGAAATTCCTCAGCTAGATCATAAAGAATTTAAGGCTACTGTACTAGAGACCTCTCCAGAGTCTAAAAAGGCAAGGAAAATCAAGAAACATCACAAAAAAACTACCGAGGTTGTCGACGGCATTCCGATTACTGTAATTGAGGTAACAATACAAGAGAGCGAGCCTGATGAAGATGACTTTAAGCCAGATGCATTCACTCTAGAGGAAATTGATAATGAGAATGCAGAGGATGCTCCCAAAGATCTTAAAATGAAGGTCTCAGAAGAGAAGCCTAAATCAAAGAAAGAAAAATCGTTAAAGTTTAAAACCGCTGAAGAAGACAAACCTCAACCGGTAATTGAAGATATATCGGAGGATGTGCAGGTTGTACAAATAATTGAAGAAGACGGCACACCAAAACAAGTGGAAATTAAGAAAAAGAAGGTATCCTGCAAACATGGTCCTAAGAAACAAGTCTTTGAAATCATCGAAACAAAAGCTATTGATGAACCTTTGGCTGAAGTTACTGTTGTGGAGATTACAGAAGAAAAGCCTGAAGAAGAAGTCTTAGTAGCTCAAGAAAAGAAATCTATTAAAAAACAAAAGAAACTAAAGCCCGAAGATGTCAATACTTATGTAATTAAAGTCCTTGAAGAGTTAACTGAAGCCACTAAATTCGAAACACTTCCGGGAGATGCAAATGACAGGCCACAACCAGTAATTGAAGATATATCGGAGGATGTGCAAGTTGTACAAATAATTGAACAAGACGGCACACCGAAACAGGTGGAAATTAAGAAAAAGAAGGTTTCCCGCAAGCATGGTCCGAAGGAACAAATCTTTGAGATCATCGAAACAAGACCTAGTGATGAACCGTTAGCTGAAGTAACAATTGTAGAACTAACAGAAGAAGGCTTAAAGAAAGACATTGTTATACCTCAAGAGACGAAAACAGTAAAGAAACCAAAAAAATTGAAGCCTGAAGATATCCAAAGTTATGTCATTAATGTGCTGGAAGAGTTTAATGAGCCTCAATGGCCTGAGAATACCGAAAAACCAATTATTGAGGACCTTGCTGAATCCATTGAAATTGTACCAGTTACTGAAGAAGATGGCATAACCAAGGAAGTTGAGGTTAAGAAGAAAAAGGTTTCTCGCAAACAAGGTACGAAAGAACAAGTATTCGAAATCATCGAGACAAAAACTAGTGATGAACCTTTGGCTGAAGTTACAATCCTCGAGCTCAGTGGTGACAAGTCTCAAGAAGACATTATTCTTCCTAAGGAGAAGAAACCAATCAAGAAAACAATTAAATTGAAGCCTGAAGACGTCGAAAGCTATGTCGTTAATGTTTTAGAAGAGTTTTGTGAGCCACAAAGCTTTGAGAGTCCTAAGCCTACTGATGGAGAGGCACTTGAAACTAGAACAAAAACGAAGACGCCCAAGAAGCCGATTGTGAAGGCACCAGAAAATGTTATCCTTATAGAAGAAATGGCTCCTGAAACGGTCATAGAAAATATTGTAAACGAAATGGGAGAGGAAGTGAAACAAGTTAAGACAACGAAGAAACTTAAGAAAAAGGAAGGCCCTAAAGAGTATATAATTGAAATAAAAGAAACTTATGAAGAAAACAAGCCAGAAGGCGACATTGAAATAACTACTACGGAAATGGTTCCTGAGGGATCTCCTGATGCCTCTGACGATCAACCAGTCATAGTTCTCCAGAAAGTGAAAAAGAAGAAGCCTGTTAAGGACGATCTAGACAAATACATACAACAGTTAATCGAACAGGAAATCACAAAAACTCCTCTAGAAGAATATGAACCAACTGAAATGGAATCAAAGAAGAAGCCCAAGAAGAAGGTCAAGTCTCACCACAAAAAAACCATTGAAGTTATTGATGGGCTGCCAGTAACCATTCACGAGTTCAATGTTGAGGACATAGTTCCAGAACCTGAGGATATGGAAAAACCAAAAACTTTGTTAGACGAAATCAAGGAAATACCACAACTGCCAGACGATTCGTCCGAGTACCTTGTTAACATTTCTGATGAATTTGGTGAAGCTGATAAGCCAATGAAACAGCCTACTGAGGATCAACCTATTAAAAAAGAAAAGCCATTAAAAAAGAAAAAGGACATTGAGAATCCTGTTCCATTGGAAGCATATGATCACACTGTTGAAGTCGTTGCTGAACCTACGCTGGATGGAACACTTAAAGAAGTAACTGTCAAGAAACGAAAAGTATCGCGGAGAAAGGGGTCTAAAGATCACATCTTTGAAATTACGGAAACAACAAGTGAGGATCAGCCCACGGCTGAGGTTACAGTTGTTGAGTTGTCAAGCGACGAGATCTTAGATTCTGAAGAAAAGCCGAAGTATGAAAGAAAGATTGTTAAAAAGCCAAAACAGTTAAAGAAGAATGACGTTGAAGAATATATAATTAATATTATCGAAGAATTTATACAGCCGATTCCAGTTGGCCTAGTTGAAGGTGAAGTAGAAAAGGTCCAGAAGGAAAAAACTAAAAAACCTAAGAAATCTCCAACAACGTACATAGCCACTGAACAAGAAGACAACAATAGCAATTACGATGCGTTGGTTAAGGAAGACTTAGACCAACCGATTGAGTGCGCTTTAGAGAAGCCTTCAAACCCGCTTGAATATACCATCAGTGTAGAAGAAGAAAGCGTCGGTGAAGAACAAAAACAACCAAAGCCCAAGAAGATAAGCAAGCCCAAGTCCATCAAGCAGCCGTCTGTGGATAAAAGCCCAGACTATCTTGTAAGGGTGCTATCTTCAGAAAGCATAATAGGTGAACCAATCCCTGAAGATAATGCCGTAACCGAAGCTGCAGAAGATAAACCCTCTGAAGAACCAATTTTCCAGGTAGAAGAACTCGAAACCGAAGCAGTGGAAAAAGAAGTTACCGACGATAAAGGAGAAACGACGAAGCAAAGTGTAATCAAAAGAAAAATCAAAAAACAAGTTGGCCCCAAGGAAGAAATTATTGAAATTGTAGAAATTAAGACAGGTGACACTCCAGAGTATGAAGTCATTGTAACTACTGAAGAGGTTCAAGAGAAGACCAAGGAAGCTCCAGAGGAGAAAAAAGCGAAAACAGTCCGCAAAGCGAAAAAGATTCCAAAAGACGATCTTCAGGATTATATTCAGAAGCTTATTGAGCAAGATATTCCAAAAACTGAACTGGAAAAATATGAAAAAATAGACTTGGACGAGCCCATAAAAATAAAAAGAAAGCCTATCAAAAAGGTCAAGCCATCTAAGGAGCAACCAAAAGAAGAAACTGAAGAGCCAATGGAGGATAAGCCCGTTGTGAAGATTTCGGAGTTGGAAGTTTCTGAAGTTGGAAGTGACGAACCAAAGCTAACGGTTGCTGTTAAGGAATTTATTCCAGAAAAACCAGAAGAAAAGCCATTCGAAATAGTAGTACTTGAAGAAACGGTAGAAAGCTATCAGGAGCCAGATGAAGAAGGAAAAGTAAAAGAAAAGGTGGTTAGGACTAAAAAGATAAAGCAGAATAGAGGCTCTGTAGAAGTAGTTCATGACATAGTCGAGGAAATCGATACGGATACAAACGAATCTGTAATAACAGTCACGACCACCGTTCCCACGGAGACACCTGATCAGGACCAACCGTCAGTTAAACAAAAACGTACAAAGAAAATTAAGAAAGACGAAGTTGAAGACTTTGTCAAACGAGTTATTGAGGAGGAGGCACCACAGACGGAAGAGCCCGTGGACCTAGTGGTTATCGAGGATGTCGTTCCCAAACCAAGTTCTGAGAAGAGGAAAAAGAAGCCAATAAAAGATAAGCACACTTCCGTTGAGGAAGAAACGCCACACGAGGATGAAGTTCTCTTAATTGAGTCCGTTCCGGAGGACTCTCCCGTTAGTGATGATCTTATAACTGTGGTAGAATCAGTACCAATCGAAGAAGAACCAGAAAAAATAGTTAATCAAATTGAAGATACTAAGAAACCCGAGAAGAAAAAGAAACCAATATCTTCAGCTAAAATTCTAGCGGAAAAGGTGTTAGAAGACACTGTTGAAAAGCCTTTGGAGGCTTTACAAGAGGATTCTGAGCTGGAAAACCCAGATGTTCAGGAATTCTGTGTTTCTATTAAGGAAGAAGAGAAAAAGCATACTCATCCTGAAAAGAAGAAGTCTTCTAAAATAACTGCCGAACAACCAAATCAGCCTTCTACGGAGCAATACGAAATATCAGTAACGCAACAAGAGCTGAAGCCTGAAGAAGAAAAGCCGTTTACAGTTCAGGTAATACAAAGCGAAACAAACGTAGAAGAAACCAAAGATGACACCGGAAAAGTACATAAGCAAGTTACTACAAAACGAATGTTGCGACGACCTGCTGGCGAAGGTGAAATAGAGATTATTGAAGTTGTTAGAGATGATCAGCCTGAGGCAGAAATAACTATTGTGGAGTATGAGCCAGAACCATTGAACCAAGATGAAAAACCCAAAGAACCTAAGAAGAAAACCAGAAAGGTTAAAAAGGATGATATACATGACTACATACAAAAGTTAATTGACTTGGAAACACCAAAGTCGGAGCTTGAAAAGTATGAGAAAATCGAATTCGAACCAATAGTCAAGGATAAGCCAGTCGATAGTCCGATCGACGTTTTGGACGAATCGCCCAAAGAAGTGCCGAAAAAAGATAAAAAGTCAAGGCCTACAAAAGTTCCGAATGAGGAAACTTCTGTTCAGAATCAATATGCAAAGGTCAAAGTTGTCGAGGAAGAAGCTCCCGAGCAACCAGAAATACCAGTCCAAATTCTAGAAGTTAAGCCCGTAGAGGTAGATGTTAAAGAGGTTATAACTGAAGATGGCAAGCCGGTTCATGAAAAGACTACCAAGCGAGTTTTAAAGAAGATGGGGCCCGAGGAACAAACAACTTTCAAGATTACAACAATTGAAAGCGAGGACAACGATTCGGTTACAGTTATTGTTGACGAAGAACCAGAAATAGCTTCCCCACAGTCTATCAAAGAACATCTCGAACAGCCTGAGGAAAAGCTAGCGCCAAAGCCCAAGAAAACGGTAAGAAAGGTTAAAAAGGACGATTTACACGAATACGTAAAGAAACTAATTGAAGAAGAAATTCCAAAGGTTGACCTCGAAAAATATGAAAAGGTAGAAATGCCAGAAAAACCAGATAAACTTGCTGTTTCTGATTCCATTCCGGAAGAATCAAAACCTCAGAAAACCCAACCAATATCAGTACTACCCGACACACCGAAACCTAAGAAAACGAAGACTCCCAAGACTCCAAAGACAGAAGACACAGACCAGCAAGTACCGGACGAACCGACAGAGACCACTGTAGACACTACTGACATACCAGAGCTTACACCAACCCAAACTCCACAGCCCGAGGACACAGCCACTGCACAAATTACACCAAGCGCAAAAGAAGATACATCTACTCAAGATGACACTAAAGATACAATTCAGAAAACAGTTAAACATAAGAAAACAAAACCAGACACACAAAAAAGCGTTGAAACAAGTAAGTCACTAGAAGAGAGTTGTTGGAGCCACCAAATCCTGCTGCAGTACCTTCTGCTCCTTTGTCTGTGTCTTTCGCATTTGTTTATCCCCCTTGAAACACCGTTGATTTCCAATTGTTACGCCTATTCCCACCTATATTTCTCTTCTCTTTTCCGCTGTTTATCTGGGATATCTTAATTTGAGTCCTAATCTTTTTAAGTTAACCAGTTCCAAAAACAATCACTTTACATAATAATATCGTATGCATGTTAAATGTTTTAAACCATTATGTAGCATAAAAGTGTTGTCCTACATTCTCCTTACCATTATGATCTTCACGCGTTAACAGTTGAAACAAATTAAAAGCAACAGAACGAAATTAACATCATTAAATTTTGACATTTATGATTTCACACTAAATACACACTAAACCACATGTCCACATATTAATAATGTTCGTCTTTAACAGTTTCCTTTAAAAATGTAATTGTTTATTTTTTAGTTCAGTTTTTAAATGTTTTCCTTCAACTGCTGTCCATGTAAATAAAGCCTCAAATTATGTATTTTGTCCAGTTCACCGAAAGCTTGCTTTGCGAAAGCAATGCGTGGTTCCCCGGGTTTCTTTATCGTATTAAGCATTATTCATTGAAACCTTGATGCATTTTTTATAACAGGTGAACTACCAGAGGTTCATAAAGACTATCAAATTAGCATCATCCACGAAGAGCTTGTCGAGGAAGACCAGCCCGAAAAGATTTTGGAGGTTAGAGTTATCGATGAAGTCGCCGAGGCGGAAGAATCACAGCCCATTGTGGAAGAGGTCGTAGAGGAGGAACCGCAGCCAGCTACAGAAGAAACTGTAGAGGACGTCACAAAACCCAAGTCTAAAAAGAAGAAGGTGGTTAAAAAGAAGACCGATGACCATGACGAACTCATCAAAAAGATGCTGGAGCAGGAAATTGAGAAGACGGAACTGGAGAAATACGAAAAAATTGAATTTGATGTTCCCAAGAAACTCAAACCAGAATTCACTGCTCTGGAACCAATAAAAATAGAGCGCAAAGAACAGAAGCCAACAAAGGTGACTATTCTCGATGCCACTGATGTTCCTAAAACCGTGAAGCTAAAACCAAGTAAACGTAAGGAGAAACCTGCCGAGGAACTGACCGTTCAACTTCCAAAGTTCAGACTTAAGGCCCGTATGGTCTTGGTTGAATACCCTCCGGCTCCCCTAATTCCTAAAACTACTGATATTGGTGCCATTAAGGACAATGGAGAACTGTCTCGTAACATAGAAGAGGCTGAGGAAGTTCTAAAGTTCAAACCGCATAAGACTAAGAAAATTAAAAAGATCAAGGATGATTTAGAAAAGGTCGAGCTCGAAAAGTACGAAAAATACATTAGTAGCGAGGAAGAACCAGAGGAAAAGACTCCATATAAGAAACCAGAAAAGGCACCAAAACCAGAGGAAAAACCAGAGGACGTGAAACTTAAGCTGGGCAAGGGTAAGAAAAAGCCAAAGGAGGAAGAAGCGCCCGAAAATGTTACTCTCAAAAACATTCCGCAAAAGCCACAAGAAGTTGAAGAGGAAGTTGAACTTAAACACAAACCAAAGGAGGTTGATATGGTTGAAGAACAAACAATGAAACCCAAGGAAGTAGAGTTCGTTGTGCCGCCATTTGAACCATCTGAGTTTGATCGTCCTGAATATGTACCCGATGAACTTGAGCAGATCGAACATCCAGAGATGCCCGAGAAAGTTAAGAAGCCGTCTAAGACTAAGTACAAGCCTAAAGATAAATCTAAGCCAGAGCCGGAAACCATTGTATCGGAGATTGTTGCCGGAGTTCCAAAGGAAGAAGAGGCAATTCCCGAACAGGATGTTAAGTTCCGTAAGCCCGAGAGAGATGCTCCAGAAGAGACCGATTCTGAAATTAAGCTACGGCCTATACCTCAGGCTTCTAAGGATGAAAAACCTGACGAACAAGCGCTAGTAAAGCCTAAGGCAGAGGAGCCCATTCCCCAAGAAATCGAAGATAAGGCCATTGATGACGAAAAGAAAGCGAAGAAATCTAAGCCCAAAAAGGTGCAGCCGAAGGAGGAAGAGATTACTAAGGAAGAGCCCCAAGAATTTGACGTATCGGTGAAAGAGGAAGAAGCTCTAGTGGATAAACCCGTTGAAATCGAAAAACCAAAAGATGTTAAGGTGAAAGAGAAGAAACCCAAGGAAGCTCCTGTGTCCGAAGTAGTAGTTCTTGAAGAAGAGCCAAAACCAGAAGAAGTACCCGAGGAAATACCTGTGGAGTACAAGATAACAACTACAGTCTTGGAACCAGAGGATGCACCAAAGGAACATCAAGTCAAAGTCATCGATTTTGACGAGCGTCAAGAAACTACGGAGGAGGTAATTGAAGAAAAGGTCGTGACGCGCAAGAAGAAACTAAAACCGCAGCAACCTGAAGAGTTCGAGGTCACCTTAAAGGAGCCAAAAGAAGAACAAATACACCCGGATGTAGTTTCAGCTGAAATCTCGTTGCCAATTGAGGAGCTCGAACGGAAGCCAGAACAGTATGAGGTGGAACTTAAAATAACTCAAACTACACCAGAAGAGCCCAATGATGTGGAAATCGCAGTCAAGGAAAAGGTCAAGACCAAGCCTGTTAAGGCAGAAGAAGAGGAGCAACCAGTTGAGGAAACAATCGTGGAGGTTGAAAAGCAGGAAGAAAAGAAGAAGTCAAAGAAACCAAAATCCTACGAGTTTAAAATATCTGAAACGCAATCTTTTGAAGAAACGCCAATAGAAGTGGCTGAAGAAGCTCCTGAGGAAAAACCAAAGGTTGTAGAGAAAAAGGTTGCCGAGAAATTCGATTCCTACGAATTCACTCTAAAAGAAACTGATGAAGAAAAGGTAATCACAGTTGACGACCAGCCCGAGGATGAAGCCCCTGTAGAGGTTGTATTCAAGAAAAAACCCAAGGAACCTGAAGCAGTTGAGGCCGAGTTTGTAATGACTGAACCGAAGATCGTGGAAGAAACGACCGTGGAAACTGCAATCAAACAGAAAAAGACGAAAAAACCGAAGAAAAACGAAGAGGAAGCTCAATTAGCAATTAAGGTTGTCGAAAGTGAAGCCCCGGTTGCCGAAGAAGTGTTCAATGAAGCTCCTGAGAGTGTGATTGTAGAAGAGGAAGTTATTGCAGAAGAAAAGCCTAAAGAGTTCAGAATTCGCGTTTCTGAAACAGAACGCAAGCCCGAGGAGCCAAGTGTCGAGCAGTTCACAGTTAAAAAACGCAAGCCTTCTGTTACTTTCGCCGACGAACCTGCCACTGAAATCGTTATTAAGGAAAGCAAGCCCGCTGAAGTTGTCACTGAAGACGCTCATATTAAGACCAAGAAGCCAAAGAAGAAGGTAACGGAAGTGGAAGCTGAGGAGCTAAAGATTAAGATCACTGAGGAAGTTCCACAGGAAATTCCCATAGTGGATGAGGTCTCGGAGGAAGAGGTGATCACTGAAACCGAGAAGACAGCCCCTGTTGTTGAAGAGAAGACATACAAAATTGGCATCAAGGAAACGGAGCCGGAAAAACCTGCCGAGGTAATTGTCGAGGAGGAGCCGGTGGTAACAGAGCCAATTGAGGAAGCACCGAAACCAGAAGTCTTTGAGGAACACAAGGTTAGAGTCATTGAGGAAACACCTCGGGAATTGGTTGAGGAAGTCATTGAGGAGGAGGTGAAGGTAATTCGCAGAAAGAAGCCTAAGCCAGAAATTAAAGAAGAACCCGAGGCGGAAGTTACTGTATCTACTCCAAAGCCTGTCGAAGAAGTGGAAGCTATGGCCAGTATTGCTGTAATTCCAGAACAACCGACTGAGGAGGATGTCGCTGATCTCAAGATAACAATCATTGAAGAAGAAACACCACCACAAGAACTAGTTCAGGAAATTGAAGAAATTGAAATCGTTGAGGAACCAAAGGCCCCTGAAGAACAACCAACGGATTTCACCTTCGTCACAGAGGATTCCGAAAAGAAGCCGACTGTGGAAGAGCTGCCCGAGGAACAGGTTACGATTCAAAAGAAGAAAAAGAAGGCGCCAGTACCAGAGGTAGTTGAAGAACCCGAAGCTGAGTTCGTGGTTAAACCAAAGACGCCTGTCCAAGAAGTTACTGAAGAAGCTAAGATAACGAAGAAGACCAAGAAACCTGTAAAGGATGAAGAGGCCGCGGCAGAGCTTAAAGTAACTATCACTGAAGAAATTCCCACTGAACCAGAAGTTCAAGAAATTATCGAGGAAATCGAAGAGATCGCGGAAGAAAAACCGGCAGAGTATTTGATCGAAGTTAAGGAAAGCCAACCAGAAGCTGTAGAAGAAAAGGAAGTTAGCTTACCGAAAAAGAAACTAAAGGCTCCAATAGTTGAAGAGCCAGAAGCTGAAGTAACTTTGAAACCAAAGACAAAGGCGGAGGAAGTTCAGGAAGAAGCAAAGATAGTAAAGAAAAAGCCAAAGAAAACCGTCGAAGTTGCAGTAGCCGACGAACTCACGGTCAAGGTTGAAGAAGAGGTTGTCCCAGAGCCGATTGTAGAAGAAGAAGTGATAGAAGAAATCCAAATTAAAAAGAAACCAAAAGAACCGGAGCCAGAGGACAGTGTCGATACTGCGGTTGTGAAACTAAAAAAATCTGAGCCAGTAGATGCTGATGATGTTGTGGCTGACGTTACCCTTAAGCCAAAGGCCAAAAAGGAGGTTACTGAGGAAGAATTTTCTGTTGATGTTAAGCTGCCAAAGGAAAAGAAAATTACAGAGGAAACTTCAGACCAAACTGTACAGCTCAAGAAAAAGAAGAAGACGCAGAAGCCGGTGGAAGAGGCTGCGGACGAGCTTAAGCTACAGCAAACTGTTGTTGAGGAAAGACCTGTGGAAATTGAAGAAGAAGAGATCGTTGAAGAAGCAATCGTAGTTCGCAAAAAGCCAAAGAAGCCCTTCGAGCCGACTGTTGAAGATCTCGAAGAAACAGAATTCAGTCTCACCTTCAAAAAACCCCATACCATTAATGAGGGCGTGGAGGAGGCCGCCACAGTTCTGAAAAAACGACCAGTCAAGCCCACTACTCTCGATGAAGCTGCAGCTGAACTTTCTATTAAGCGTCAGGAAGAAGAATACGAAGAGGGCGAGGATATCGAAGAGTTCGTCGTCAGTCAGCAAAGAAAGCCAAAGCCTTTGCAAATCACGGAAGAGGATGAGCAGGCCTACACAGTGAAGAAACTAAAGCGTCGAAAGCAAGTAGACATTCCCGAATACGCAGACGTTGAGAACGTCACATTCCGTGCGAGAAGTACCAAGACCAAGGAAGATGTCGATCAGGAGTTCAACATTGCCCTGGACTCGTATGCTGAGGAGGAAATTTCCATGTCTGGAAAGGTGAAGTTAAAGAAGCCTATCAAGAAGACCTTCTCTGAAGCAGCCGATGAAGCCAAGATCAAGATCATTCAGGACTTCGACGATGGTGAAGAACCCATTATAGAAGAAATTCGAGAAGACGAGGATACCATCGATGAAGTCGAGGAACCAGAAGAGTACTTTGTTGAGGAATTGCCACCAGACGAAGTGGATTTCAAGCTTAAGCCAAAGAAGCAGCCCAAACCAGCCTATTCCATTCAAGATGAAGAGGAAGAACAATTCCTGATTGGCATTCGTCATCCCAAACGCGATTCGGTTACATACGACGAGGACTCTCTTACCTTTAAAAAGAAGCGTAAGGTTGTGCAACAACTTTTCAATGAAGGTAAGTCGGCTTATGTGGCCAGTAACGGTAAATTGTGTAAAAATCAAAATGCTTTACTTTTACATAAATAAATATCAGCTTATATGATATCAGAGTGGCAAGGTAAAAATACCCAATATAAATGTTGGTTGCTAACGCTATAACAATTCACTGCTCACACCTTAAAAATAATTAAAGTTAGATTCTAGATTCAATACTAATGTCAAATTTTTTTGCACAGATGGAGCTTCTCTTAATATTACCAGAGAAATGAATGTTGAAGGTATGTAATTCTACATTATAAACTGTTTAATTAAATATAAACAATCATTTCATTTAAACATAGAATCTGAGAATCTCAACGTTATGTACTCTATCTGCAACTATATTGCCGACAACAATGAGGCTATAAACCTAGTCGAGGGTGAGAAGGTGACGGTCGTTGGGCGTCACAGCTCTGAGTGGTGGTACGTCAAGAAAAGCACTACGGAAGAGGAAGGATGGGTTCCAGCTCAATATCTGATGGAGCCCGAGGAATACGCGCAGTATGTGCAAAATAAGCTGCACGAGAAAATCGATAAGCTGCCCGTATTTGAACGTAAGTTATTGCCCATACATAAGGGTTATATGTCAGCCATTAAAATTATTTGTCACTGTCCGCGTATGGTCTATTAACAAATTATTTCGTGTTTTGTTGTGATTGTCAACTGTTAAGGTCCTGGACCAGAAGACAAGCCCATTGCCCCAAGATTTATTGAGAAACTACAGCCGATTCATACTCCTGACGGCTACACGGTGCAATTCGAGTGTAAGGTTGAGGGCAATCCACGACCACAGATTGCCTGGTTCCGCGAAACTGCTATTATCAAGCCCTCCCAAGACTTCCAAATGTTCTATGATGATGACAATGTTGCAACCTTGATCATTCGCGAGGTTTTCCCCGAGGATGCCGGTCAATTCACAGTTGTAGCAAAGAATGCTGCTGGATTCACTTCCAGCACAACGGAACTGATTGTAGAAAGTCCACTATCTGATCACGGCTCTGACGCCACAGCTCTTTCACGACGCAGCATGTCTCGTGAATCCTCGCTGGCTGACATTTTGGAGGGCATTCCACCAACTTTCTCCAAGAAACCCAAGGCTCAATATGTGGACGAGAATACAAATGTGATTCTTGAGTGCCGACTGGTGGCCGTGCCTGAACCCGATATTGTCTGGACCTTTAATGGCGAAGACATTGACGACGAAGAGATTAAAAACGTTCGCATCGTTACCGAATCCGACATGCACATGTACTGCAGTGTGGTGCACATCTCCAAGGTGAAGAAATCGCAAGAAGGTACCTACGAGGTTATCGCAACAAATCGCGAGGGCGAGGCACGTCTGCCAATCACCCTCAAGGTTCGCACTACCGACAAGGAGGCGCCGCAAATTCTGGAGCCCTTGCGCAACATGGTTATACGTGAAGGCGAGAGTGTCGTACTATCTACGCAAATTGTAGGTAATCCGCCGCCAAAGGTAACTTGGTATAAGGATGGCAAGCCCGTCAAGAACGCCAAATCCGACAAGGATTTGCATACCCTAACACTTATAACACCACAAAAGTCTGAGAAGGGTGAATACACGGTAAAGGCTGTAAACCCCTTGGGTAGCGTCGAGACCACTGCTAATCTAACCATTGAAGGTAAGTTCTGTGTTTCATGTTAAGGTCTACTATAAGTGTTGTTGCAATATGTACTAACTATAATTATTTCCTAATTCAGAGCCTGCTGGCGGTAATGCCGAGCCACCACTTTTCGTGGAACGGTTTGAGGAGCAGAATGTTCCGCAAAAGGGCGAAATTCGCTTGCCAGCAAAGGTTTCCGGTAACCCGGTGCCTGAGGTTCAATGGCTCTTTAACAACACACCATTGTTCCCCAGCGAGCGCATCCAGCAGGTTTACGATGGCGAGAACATCGAGCTTATCATCAAGGATGCCAATCCAGAAACCGATTCGGGAGACTACAAATGTATTGCAAGCAATCCCATAGGTAAAACTTCGCACGGTGCCCGTGTGATTGTCGAGGTCGATGAAGTGACGTTTACGAAGAAGCTTAAGAAGACCATCACCATTGAAGAGGTGCAATCTCTCACCCTGGAGTGCGAGACCTCCCACGTAGTTACCACCAAGTGGTTCTTTAATGGCAAGGAACTTAGCGGAATGGATCATCGCGTCGTGGTTGAGGATGGCAAGACTCACAAGTTGGTGATCAGAAACACGAATCTACGTGACTCTGGAACCTATACTTGCAAGGTTAAAAAGCAAGAAACTCAATCGACTGTCGAGGTGTTGCAACGTAAGCCGGACTTTATAAAGGTTCTGGAGGATTACGAGGTAACCGAAAAAGATACCGCCATTTTGGATGTGGAGCTTACTACCGAGGCGACTGAAGTCACTTGGTACAAGGACGGCGAGAAAATCACACAAGAAAACAAGAACGTCGAGTTCATCAAGGATGGAAAGGCTCGCCGACTGGTTATCCGCGATGCCACCATCCACGACGAGGGTCAGTACACATGCAAGATCGAGGGACAGGAGTGTAGCTGCGAGCTAGTTGTAATCGAGCTACCACCTGAAATCGTGGAGCCACTGAATGACGTTGCAGTGACCAAGGGCGAGAATGCTGTTTTCGAGGTTGAACTTAGCAAGGGCGATGCCCTAGTCAAATGGTTCAAGAACGGCAAGGAAATTGTGTTCAATGAGCGTATTCAACTGGCCATCGATGGCAAGAAACAATCCTTGCGCATTGTCAAAGCCAAGCCCGAAGATGTGGGTGAATACTCCGTTCAGGTGGGCGAGCAGACATCAAAGGCAAAGTTGACAATAGAGGAGCCCCTCGTAGACTTCGTCATCCGCCTGCCGGATATCACGCTTGCCACCAAGACAACGGATGCCGAGTTCACGGTGCAGTTATCACAGCCCGATGTCGAGGTAACCTGGTGCAAGAAGGGCAAGCCAATCAAGCCCAACCAGAAGCACGAGGTATTCGTTGAGCGCACTGTCCGCCGACTGGTCATCCACGATGCTAGCGACGAAGATGCCGGTGAGATCAGCTGCGTTGCAGAGAACGTCACAAGCAGTACTAAGCTGTGCGTCGAGGAGCTCAAGCTGCCACCCGTCATTACCTCTGACAAGGATCAGACCATCAAGGTTAAGGAGAACGACGACGTAACCTTCTCTGTCAAGTACACAGGCGTACCAACCCCTGAGGCCTGTTGGACCACGCGCAAGGTTGTCGTACCCAAGTCAAAGCGGACAATCCCGACCATCGATGAGCAGTCAGCCACGCTAACCATCAAAAAGGTTGTTGACGATGACGAGGGCGAATACACCGTCAAGCTTGTCAACCCGGTTGGCGAGGCGGAGGCCAGCCTCCATTTGGTCATAATGCGTAAGTAGCCCTGCTTATATTTGAAGTTAATTGCTCCGGAACTGTATACCCCAATCAAATACTTAGGCAAGCCAACGGCACCTGGCACACCCCAACCCCTTGAGATAATGCATGACTCTATAACGCTCTACTGGAAGGCGCCAGAGGATGATGGCAAGTCGGAAATTATTGAGTACATTCTAGAGTATCACGATGTTAAGGAAGAAAAGTAAGTAATCAATTAACCAATTCACTTAATTTTTTGTATCTATTATTAGACTAAGGAATGCTGATTTCAATTTACATTATAAATTGTACGTTGAGAAACTCATTTAATTATTATTACTTTTATCTAAAGATGGACTGAAATTAGAAAGATCAAGGACACCACGTATACCATAAGCAAGCTGAAGATCGACACGGAGTACGTCTTCCGTTCGATTGCCGTAAACGAAGTGGGGCCATCCCCGCCCTCGCCGCTATCGCCACCCATCCGACTGGTGCCCAAGGTTGAGACCAAGGCGCCCAGCGTACAAGAACCACTACAGGATGTGGTTAGCGAACTGGATAAGGAGGTGACTCTGTCCTGCGTGTTCGGCGGCATTCCAGAGCCAAAGGTGACGTGGAAGAAGAACGGTCAGGTGTTCGAATCGAGCAGCATACGCTACGAAAATCGCGTGGCCAAGTACACCATTGAAAAGACAACCATTGAGACTGAAGCCACCTACACGTGCGTGGCGACCAATGAGAAGGGCTCCGCGGAGACCTCGTGTCGCCTAAAACTGCAGCAGAAGCCGGTCCTCGAGGTGGAGGACAAGTACTTGACGCAGAAGCTGCGCACGGGCAGCACTCTCACCATTCCAGCGACGGTCCGCGGCTATCCACAGCCCACTGTGACCTGGCACAAGGAGACGATCGAGCAGAAGACCACCAAGTCGGTAACCATTGAGACCACGGAGACCACTTCCACTTACACAGTAAAGAAGGTGACCCGCGAACAATCCGGCAAGTACAAGGTGACCGCCAGCAATGAGTCGGGCACTACGTACGTAGAGTGCACTGTTCAGGTGATCGATAAACCCAGCAGACCCCAATCTCTGGAGATCAAGGACATTAAAAAGGACTCCATTGTCCTAGAGTGGACCCCACCAGTCGATGATGGAGGTCTGGATATTGAAAAGTATACGCTGGAGAAGTGCGACGTTCAAAACAATGTTTGGATGAAGGTGTCCGACTTTAACAAAGACATTAAATCGTATGCTGTTCAGAAACTGTCGATGAACGCGCAATACATGTTCCGTGTGGTGGCCGCTAATCCTATTGGCGAGTCTGAGCCAACGGAAAGTGATCCAGTTACTATAACGAAGAAATTCGGTAAGCTCACTAGGAACCCGATAAAAAACGGGGTCAGATTACTTGAAATCAAAATTAATACATATATTTTTTATTTAAAATGAACAGAAAAACCATCGCCTCCTCGTGGTCCTACCACAGTGTCGGGCATGAACGACACCTCCTTCAATTTGGCTTGGGAGCCATCGGAGACCGACGGCGGTTCAAAGATCATAGAGTATATCGTGGAGATAAGGGAAGAGACTGAAACCACCTATCGATCGGTGGGCGTAACCCTGGGCACTGTGACCAACATCCACGTGAAGAAGGTTGTCAGGAACAAGGGCTACTTCTTCCGCATATATGCGAAAAACGAGGTTGGCACAAGCGAGGCGTTTGAGACCACGGAGAAGATTGTCATGGGCCGCAAAATTAGTAAGTCTCGACAGGTTTTCGTATTATCACAATTGCTTATTGCTTTCGCAAATTGCTTTCTTTTAAACGCCACTAATGCTTGAAAATGCGCAATTCTAACCCCAAAACGACAACAGCTAACGATAATGAAGCCTTAGGTACGTAAGGAGTTCAAAGTTTCAGTATGCTTGGATATTAATGGTTTTGGACTGGCAAAATTTCAGCGCCGCCATCGCCACCTCAAAACTTGAGGGCCCCAGATGTCACTAGCCGAAGTGTTACATTGGATTGGGAGGTGCCAGCTCGCAACGGCGGATCAGAGATCACGGGTAACATAGTTTTAAGAAGGTGTCCACGACATCACCTCACTCATACTCATAACTCTTCCAACAGGCTATTGCGTGGAGAAACGTTCCTCAACATCTACAAACTGGACAAAGGTTATTACACTGGATGCTCACCAGCTGCACTACACGATTGACAATCTGAAAGAGAAGTGTGAGTACTGGTTCCGTGTGTCAGCGGAGAATGAGGTTGGATTAGGTGCACCAGCCGTCACCGAGAGCATATCGCTCAAGACACATGCAAGTGAGTTCATATTGGTAGTTCGTAATTGTGGATCCCTTACTGAATTTGGTTTCCTTAAAGCCGTACCCTCACCACCCACCGGCCCACTGGAGGCGCGCGTTCTCGCCGCCAATGCCCACATATTCGAATGGGGTTTACCCGAGTCAGATGGAGGTGCGCCTCTGCTCGGCTACCACATTGCTATACGTGACATGAAGAAGACCATGTGGATCGAGGTGGGTCGTGTGCCAGCTGGCGTGCAGAAGTTCCAGATCAGAGACCTGCAGGAGAACCACGAGTACATGATTCGCATATTCGCGAAGAACGAGATTGGTCTGAGTGAACCTCTGGAATCGGAGGAGCCCTACAAGGCTATGACTGCTGGTAAGTGGCGACGTTCGTATAAACATAGGTTCATACTTACCAAAAACAACTTGGCTAAGGATAGAGGTTGTATTACTTGACAGTTTTTAGTATCGATTAATTCTTTGACTGAGTTACACCACCTATCCTTCCCTTGCAGGACCACCTGTGGTCCTGACAAATACTCAAAACTTAAATACATTTCATTCTTTTCAAAACCAGGTCATGAGAGCCTGCCGGACGAGCCGCGCACGGAGATGAGTTCGTGCAACACCTCCTCGTGGCTGCGTGACCACCACATGGATGCGGATATCCATTCGTATGCCCGCGGCAGGCTGCTTCAACGCGATGAGTACTTCTTCCGGTTGTGGGCGGAACTACCCAAGAGCAAAAAGAAGAAGAGCTCCAAATAGTCGGTGAACGACAACGAAATAAGAAACACTTTAGTCGTAGGTTAAGCGTATTTCAATTGTATTTTATATAACAACAACGCAACGGGGAGAGCCCCCTTGATTTTCTAGCTTTTTGTACTTTAGTAGAGATGACGAATGTGAGGATGGTGTAATGTAATGTGGCATCCCATTGATAGCGATGCCCACGACCCCCGATCAAAGAGTGCGAGCGAAGAATAAACTTAATGCTCGGGTGCGTGGGCGTGGCTCAATGCATCTGGATGGCCATTACGCCATCCAATTAACGGACATAATTTTAGATTTTTCATTTGCATAGAGTTCATTTTTGGTTTTATATTGTTTTACTTGTGCCTTATTTTTGTAAGCTGTGATAAATCTATCAAAATCGAAAGCGTCAAACGAAGCAACAAAACACTAAACTGAATAAAAATGCCACCAAGCGCGAATCCATCGGCATCGGGCAACGGGAGCCAACGAGCCACAACCCTCCAAGCCCCAGTGCCATCCCCATCCCAGGCAGCGTAACTCAATATCCTCTCGGGAGACAAAACAACAAATGGTGCAATTCGATATGAGTTATTCCTGGGGAGTGTGTTGCGAGTCGCTGGCTGCCGTTGCCTTTGTCCTGGATCCGCCTTGGTTTAAATTTATGGCATAGGAATATGAGAGAGTATATACTCGTGTGTCTTTAAAGTTACCAGAGCTAAATAAATAAAATGTATAAAATATAACAAGGCATTTTTACATACTTGTAGCTACAACCCCTGTGGGGCTTTAAACGGGCTACATATGAACGCCAGTAATTGAACAAAAGTATCGGAGTAATAAATGCTTGAAGTGACCATACAATTCAGGATTTTCAGACGAAAAGTCAAATTAAATCAACTGTGACCGAACGGAATCAAGTAAACAAAATAAATTAATCGACGAATTTTCAATGGATTACGACTTCGAGTGGTTTCTGGTTTGGCGGACGCTTTCTGACTTCATCTGAATTCTACTAATTAATTCATTAGACTTTCCTCCCGCCGCATAACTTTGTGTTTTCGAATTGTAAAACTTAAAGCGCAGGTCTGGACGGGAAAAGCAAAAGCTAAAACTCCCCGGTCCACATGCGTGTGTCCAGGCGGTGGAAACTTATCTGGTGACATGGCACAAATGCTGCATAAACTTTCCAGCAGAGAATTGTGTGCGAATTTAATTAAAGTTTTTGCGGTTGCCACTAATCAAAAGATATTATCTTCACTGAGGAGCTGGGATGTTACTCTCAGTGCGGCTAGACGCAGTAATTTGAGCCAACTTTTTGGCCAGCAATGTATGTGAGAGGAGAACTGGCTTTCAGATGCGCAGAAGCCCATAAAGCTGAAGCATATTTCCGGCACATCAAATTGCAGAAGCAAACAGCAAACAAAGCAGCCAAACAATCGCAGGGCACAGTCTCTTCAGCCTGTTATTCAGTTATTGATACACTAAACGATCGAAAAGGAAGCTGAGTAGGAAGAGCTCAAAACGGAAATTTCATTTAATTGTTTGCTTTTTTCCTCTCCGAGGGGCCGGTCCTTCACTCAATTTCATCCTACCGTTGTTATTGTGCGAAATTGAAAGCTGCTAAGCTGCTTTTGACGCTTTAAAGGCGACTGCTTCAAGTATTTTGCAACATTTTCCACACACACACACTCACAAACGGATACTTCTGCTTGTGCGACCCCATTAGTTATGGTTTATTAAGGTGAAGACGAGTAGGAAAGCTCTCCGCCGTAGTAACACAATTGTAAACTTGTAATAGAATTTGGCAAGTTCTGTTGAATGCATATAAAAGAAAATTACACATCAACTTTATGGTGTGCACGTAGAAAATTGAGGCCCATTCTGGTTCTGGTTTCTTTTCCTATCTCACCACCGCCCCAAGTTTTTCTTCCTTTTCTCGTTGGCCATGTCAAGGCTCGTCAAACGTGATGGCCTAGGAATAAAAACACCAAATGAAGACGTAAGAAAATACAGTAGAAACTTTGCTTAATTACTTCCCAAAATAATAAGGATGACTCGAGAAGAACAACACAGACCTTTGTTTTGCAAATAAATTTAATTACCAACTTGTGAGCCTGAAGCATGCCTAAAGTAATAGAGCTTGGAATTTGACTTCATCCAGTGTGGGAAAATTAGGAGGCATCGATTGTACACTTAGTATTCGGATGAACACAATATTAATAGGCTAAATTTTTAACAAATTAAAACCGAAATTTATGTTAAAAATTCCATATAATATAAGTACGGACATTTCAGCAAGTGTGTTAAACTTTGAGTTATTCTTTTTGGACAAAAACTGTTATGGTTTCAGCTATTAGAAGTACAGTTTATCATCGCCATGGGAGCATCGACTGTTAAGCCCTTTTCTGAAGCGGAATGCAAGGCTATCAAGAAGTTCATGAAGAGTTACAAGAAGCACCATGCCGACCTAGACGAAGACGAGGTGAAAAGGTCAGGAGAAAATGCCTGGGGAAAGCTTTTGCCCCATCAAAAGAAGTATTTTGAAGTAAGTATCAGCCAATTGTGATTCTACGCCACAGTATTTAAAACGCCGGTTAAGCAGGAGAGACCTAAAGAAAACACCGTAAAAAGAATATTGCCGGCAGCAAAAAAAAAACGTATTAACCAGAAGAAGAAAGCAGTCCCCAAATGTCGTTATCATTCGAGAAAAAGACCCTTGGCCAAGCCAACGCACACTATCACGAATCCTGCAATGAGCCACGCCTTCATAAGATTTTTGCGAGAGTTCCAAAGGAGGAACGCCACCGGAGACGTAAAGAAAAGGCTGCAAAGAGCAGCCAAGATGTGGTCAAAACTATCTAAAGCTCAGAAAAACAAATTTCGCACGGCGGTAAGTGTATGCCTAAAGTTCCAAAACCCTTCTTCTATACCAAAATGTTTTAAAGGGAGCGAGCATAAGAAGGAATGAGCACATTGTTTTTAGATAATAAAATAAGAGTCTTCTGAAGAATTAACAAGAATATGACCTGGACTTCTAAACACTTTTTACAACCCGACTAAATAAATTGTATTGTATCAAGCCAACGTACAAAACGGTTTTTACTATGACTAATTTCCTTGGCTAAACGATTGTGGTAAATGTTAAAAAAAAAGACATAAAATGTTAGTTACAGTACATGTTTATTATACCATTGCTCTAGCCCCCCATGAGTCGCTTGGTCAAACATTAGCCCTGTTAAAGCATTCTTAGTCATTTACGATGCGCAACACGGTCAGATTCGGTCCCCAAATAGTCGGGACGGAACATATACATGTGTAATTTCCAGGCCAAGGAGTTGTAGGCAATAAAGCCAGGAACAAGTTGACAGGCCCATACATGCCACAAAGTGCAGCGCCATTAAAGAAATAAAATAAAATAAAAACGGATCAACCGATTTCCGTTGACTAAAGTGTGCAAACATTTATGAAACATGCCATAAACGGTATAGCATTACTGTGCCCAGTGGAATGCAGCTCGCACCCAAACTAAATTTCAAACTGGATCTGGACGACCATTATGAATTCAGCTGGCGAATTTAACGATTTAAATAACAATACAACTTCAGCATTTTTGCGCCCAGCTATTTGCGAACAGTCGGGCAGAATCAATATGCCCGACTTGCTGCAGGCTCCCAGCAGCGCAGCATATTGTAAATATAAAATATTTATTGCCAGATTGCACACGCATCCCACAGCAGCAGTTGGTTTTATTCACCAGCACCTTCCTGCACAGAAAGGAACCGGTTCGGGAAGACGAGCTCCTTTCAATGTATTTATTACCCTCGAAATCTCTTTTCAGCCTTCGAATGGTAAAACCCCTTTCTATGTTTAAGACTCTGAGTAGAATTTCAAGTCCGTCACAAACACATTTTAAAATCCGTAGACCGTCAAAACTTCTTACTGTGCACCTGATTATTTTCACCGACAGATATGCAACACACCCCGTCCATTCAGGCGCTTCCTTCCCAATGAATGCATAACATTGAAAGCATCCGCAGCAAGAACATGGCACTTTTTTCAGCTCGTCCTCTTTTTTGCCTTGCATGCATTCAGAACCTTTGGTGGCAATTCATAACATTTACCAGAACACCAATTTAAAATTGAATAGAGACATTTCTGTACAAATTAACAGCAAATTTGATTGCGCACTCCCTTTCGTTTCACCAGCCATTTAAAAATCAAGAGAGCTGAAAATTAAATTTCACGAACTGTTTTCACTTGTGAAGGAGGCAGAGGACCTGCTGCTGCCATGTAAAGACTTTTAGTGGCTTCCGTCATGGCAGTCGAGCAACCCAAAAACTAATGAAAGTTCCTTCCTCTGTAACCTCCTGACCACCGCCGAATATGTACTTTCTTCACACATCTGATGACATCGTGTGCTAAGCACACACCACACACACACACACTCACCTAAAACTCTGCATGACTTTTTGGCGGCGAAGTAATTAAAGTCAATTGCCATTCTGCCAAAATGCGCTCAACGTGGCGTATACGTAATGCGATTGGTGTATGGCTTTTTCCCCCTGCGACCGCTCTCTCTACCAACACCATTAGTTGCGTTGACTTTTCAGCTATTAGCTGACACCACAAACTGTGTTAAATTTATTAGAAAACCGTCTGTCAAAATTCAACTTGGCGAAATGTTATGACTTAAACGCAAGATTTATTTGTAATTTTGATTTCATACTTTTGTGCTGCGCTCAACGTTTTTGTTTAACATCCGCCAATCTAGGTGCTATACCAAAGAAAGCCGGAAATTTTATGACTTTGTAAGGCCATCGTAAAAGTTCAGTTTGTGACCAAAGCCGAAAACCATTTGCATTTATCCGCAAACAACTTTGTTATGTTGTGGGCTGGAGTTTGGTTGATTAGCCCATTATATTATGTTTTGACATTTACGAGCATATTTTTTGGTAAGTGAAGATAACGATGGGCAACACTTTTGAATATGAATCAGCTGCTGAAGAGATTCATTATTTAAAGCGTAAAAAATCAAAAGCATATTTGTGGGGATTGCTCGTAAACTAGTTGGTATTTTTTAAGTACCTTAAGCAATGATATCGTTAATATAACGTTGATATGCCTATAAAAATCGAATTCACCAATATAAACATAGCATAATAAACAATTTGTTAACCAATGACTTATTGAAAACATGTTGATATTTCCATAATTTACGAAAACTCCGCCGAATGGGGTAAAATATTACATTTTCCACACGCAGAGTTTCCCATGCAAATGCCACAAAGTTTCTGCATCAGCTGCCATGGATATATATTTTTCACTCCGCAGTAATTTTTCCGCGCTTTCAACTCCATCATCAGTCAGATGTTCAGGCCGCGGTGACTTAATTTCGCTGTAAGTTCCATTGGCCTCTGCATAAATGCATTTTGATGCAGCTGCCGGCACACGAGGGCGCTAAACAGATTTGCACCTTGCATATATAAAGTCAAATTTGCAAGTTCGCTACGAAAATTGCAACACAAAATATGCAAACGACAATGGGTGTCCTGTGTGAAAATGTTGCTGCTGGCCCCGAGGATCACGGCAAGCCAGAAAAAAATTGCTTAAATTCTTTGAACTTGGCCAGCTACCATCTGGCAGGCAGCAGCTGAAAATGAAGTTGCTTTCTGAAGGGAATTGGGTGGATGAGGTGGAATTCGGTGGGCGGCGGCGTCTGTGACTTAATGTGGATACGTGTTGGGCATTGCCAAAGATAAGTAAACGGTGAACTTAGCTTTGGCCTTCCAGCTGCACAAGTGCACTGCTCGCTCACTGGTAATGTTTCTGTTTACGTGCCCAGCTCGGCTGCTTAGAATGCACTCCTCGGGCTCGGCATACGCTGCGTATGCGTGTTGTCGTTCTCCCAGTGCCAATCGAATGTTCTAATGTTTTGCAGCACATTAAATTGCCAATATGGCTTTATTGTCCTCAGATCCCCCATCCCGACTCTTCAGCCTCCGTGCCCGTGCCCGTTCCCGTGCCAGTGGCAGCGATTTATGCTGTCACATTTAGTGGGTGAGTTCAACGGGGGGGCAGGAGTGAAAGCAGCAAGTTGAGCGGCGCCTCTGGGACCATAACAACTCTACTCCTCGCAGTCAAACACAGTGAGGCTGGATAGTGCTGACATATCAGCACTTTATTTTGATATTTTAGAAATGTTTCATTCTATTCACATGTTAATTAGTGTGCGTATTAGGATAAAAACTATTTAATTAATTTGAAAAATAGTTATTTCAAAAATGTATATTTATTGGTTAGAATGTGCTTAAGAATTCACGATTCTATATCTTGAGGTTACCGCTGATTGCGACACCACTGCATGTCGGAGCCACACAATCATTGCCAGTCACATCGGAGCGTGTGACTCGACTGGAGTCGCTGCGTCTGCTCCGGGCTTCCATTCGCAAGACATAAAACGTGGCACTCGATGATGCCTATGGGCGACTTTGAACATCGCGTTGAACGAATATATATATGTATTTATATGTATGTGTGTGTGTACATACTTATGTATGGGTGTAGTGGCGGTTTGTTGCCTACGAGCATTGCCATCCTGGCCTAAACATGACTTCACAACTGCCAAGCCGAGCACATCCGGTTTCCGTTAGTTGTGCAAGTCCGCCACGCCCCGTTCCGCCCAGTGCCACGCCCCCGGACTGCAGCACCTGTCTGTCAGTTGGGCTGATGTTACTTCAGGTAATATCATTTAGCCTTGTCCTGGGCGCACACGAATATGTTGGAAAAATATTATCTCGTTACACTGTTAAAAGTATGAGAAGAGTGTTCGTTCGAAGGACTTTTTGCCCTCGCAACTGCTTTCTTTTCTTTTTACCATTTTAGTTCGCCACCATTTTGCTTCTCGCCTAGTTTGCCTTTGGCTTATGAACGGAAGTACGTGTCACTCGCCCCAAAAGAAGCCAGGATGGTATAAAAAAAATTAATATATATATAGAAAAAAATTGTGAAAAAACTACGCACATTTGGCAACACCACCACAGGGGATAAATAAATGTGTGTGTGTGCGGGGTCGTGGGAGATGTTTAAATTTGATTTCAAGGGCCAGCATTTTGATGGCGAAATAAGTGAATGCGTGTTGCGGCAGCTTACGTGTCCTTGTTATGGCCATAAGTTCCAGTTCGAGCTGAAAGTTTGAGGCGAGTCGAGAGCATTTAAGGGAAACTTCAACTTGTGTTCCGGAACAGGTTAACACAAGTGCGCTTAAGATAAGAAACTTCAATCAACCGCTGGGGAATCCGGCAAGTTTCTTTCGTGATTTTCAAAACTAAAAGGTAGTTTGAGATAAGTCCCAATTTTCCAGTGCGATTTCGTTTGGTCAAGCTGGGTCCATTCAATAACTAACTACCCGAAGATGTCTCTTAAATTTGTATGATTTTGGTAAGAAAGTTTAGTTGCTTAACTTTCTTCTTTGGCTTTAATAACACACAGAACTCTGTTCGGAACAATAGCACTGGTGCCACTGGTAATCCAATCGCTTTTCTTAAAATATCTGACATTGGAATTAAATGTTTGGCCACTTTTTTGCCAACCCCAATTTTTTTTAAGATTTTACATCTTTCCCTGTTTCCCGTTGCCTCTTTTCCGTTCCCCAGTTATCGTAATTTACCATTTCCTTGAACTGTGCCACACTGCTCCCCTGGACCAGCAGCTCACCCTTCATGAGCATGTGGCTACAGTTTGGAGCACTTGCCACGCAGAAGTTCCTCCGCAGAAGTCGTCGTTGGGTAAGGAGAATTTGGGGGCAGCAGTGGGCTCCAAAGAGGGTGACCAAGTAGCTGAGTGTGTGGCACAGTCCGTCGCTGGTGGTGCTGCTTGCTTTTGATTCCTCATGCGTGCAACGTTTACTCAGCCGCGTTCGGTGCCCGCGAGGGTAGCCAAAATAACACACATTCGCATCCCGTCGAACTTCTCCCCTGCCTACCAGAATCCCCGGCTCATTTTTCCAAGTAATGTGTATTCCAGTAGATGGAGTAACTGTGTTCTTGAAGAGCACAATACATTATAATATCTGTCATATAATAACTAATTATTGAATTTCGCGATAACCATATTCGCAAAGAGGAACGTATAATCGTCATTTAAAAGGCGTATCTGATCCCAGGATACACCAAATTCGTAACACCGAATCGCATCCTCTTGCTTGCTTTGTTCTCGCATGAATTTGCAGGAGGGCGACGGCGGTAAATGCGAAAATGGGAGCGCCGGCGACGCTTCACGCTTCACTCTACTTGGCACTCACTAAATTATTGCACAAGGAACTGAAACGGGGGCACCAAGGCGTTCCGCCTGGGGCTGACACCACTACCAACACAGACCAAGGGCTGCATGCCACAGGCAGTGCGAGCTGCAAGTTGCAAGTTGCAACTGAAAGTGCAATTCGCAAGTGCAGCAACACCACAACGACTACTGCGACTGTAGCTGGAGCAACAAACTTTGCAGTGTGGCAATGTACTTGACATGCATGCTTAAGCTTAATGTTAAAGTCAAATCGCCCATTGGCTGAATAGCCAAATAGTTTAAAAAATGGTGTGGAAAGAGTTGAAATTCCCTATTTTCGACCCACTATTTAATATCCAAAACTAAAAAGGACAACCTAGTTTTAATGCAAGTCAAATGGTTTAACCTTCGCTAAATTAGCTCGACCGCAAAATGTCATTCACATCTGATGCCCACGTGACACCCGTTTCAAAACTTTGCATAATCCATGACGGAAATGTTTGAAACCGAATTTCCAATTGAAAATGTGTAAAACGAGAGAACGGTAATTAGTGGAGTTGCCGCAACTGAGCTGTTCGATTCTTGAATAAATTATTTCCACGCTAATTATGCTTAATGTCCTGGCAATGGTTGTTCGCTGGCACATCCAGCTGCTACCTGTCCTCCGGTGGCGCAAACACATATAGGACACATCGCATCCGGCGACAAGTTTTGTCCGCTTCCGGTCGGCAATTAAGTCGGGCGCAATTTGTATAAGCCACACCGCGCCGATACTATTGTTATCGGTCTGTGGCACACACTTCTGTGCGCGCGGTTTGCTGGCCATTTTTCATTTCGGTTTATCTGGTGTTTTGCTCGTGCTCCTGTTTTACAGGCTGAATGTGGTGTAAGCCCCTTTGGTTTGCTTATTTCGTTATCATTATCCTGTTATCATGGAGCTTCTGCTGCTGCCAGGAGTGGTGCATAATTAAATTATCTCGCAATTGCCTGCTAAGTGCGCCCGACATTCGTTTATGTGGGAATTTAGCAGGGTATTAACTCCCACGCTCCTATTTCCTTGGGCTATCCTAGCTGGGCTGTTTTTTAATATTTATTTAGCGGACCTTTTTCTGGCCGCCACTTCCTGGCTTTTATTCTTGTTTGCTCATTTCTGCGGCTTCCCTAATTATAATCTCTGAAATTTTCAGTGAAATAAACTTGGTCCGCCGCCCGATCACAAAAAACGTCAATAAGCTTGAAGAACCTTAATTATTTTGTTTTGTGCTTTCTTTTTATTTTTTAATCTTTGAAAACTTTCTGAGGCTGCCCAAGTTGATTTCGCTGTTGACCCATTTGGCCGGGCCTCAAGCCCCAAAACTGGACTCGAAAGTTGAAGAGCATTTCCCGATGAAAAGGCAAAGTGTTTGGCCCGCTTACAGCAAAATCACTTTGTCATTTACATCTGCAGCCCCATGCATCCCCTTCCTGCATTCGGCACTTTGGGCAAGGACAACATCAGAGGCTTTGCATAACAAATGCATTGTTTTGCCTTCAACTTCTCGGACTTGTAAGTATTGTTCCGAGAAGCTGTTGCACCAGCATACACACATGCACATCCCCAGCACATCCTGTTTGCTTAAAAGCTTCCGCCAGGCTCTAAGGAGCGTGTCCTCGTTGCTCCCAGCAAATGTGCAATTATGACCAAGCATGAGCCAACTGCCTGGCCAGCACATACATACGAGTACATGGCCCAATGATTGACGCCAACTGCCACACATAAATCAATAGAGTGCAACTTGAGCATGGAAAAATGTCAACGATTGGACAAACAGAGCATTGCTTGCCTTGACCTCCGCTCATCTGGCCCTCATCTGCTCATCAGAATTTATTTGCAAAAATAATGCCCATCATTGTTAATCAAAGGCGGACAAGGCAGGATCTGGGGAGTTACCCTAATGCTGACGCTGGTCAGCCATTGTTGTGCTGTCCGGTGGCCAATGGCCGATAGCCAGACATTTGCTAGTCAGGAATTCAGACCAACTCTGGCTTTTCGCCCGGCCTGCCTGTGTTCGGTAGTATGTGCCCAGTGCCGTCTGAAATGCAGGCACAATTTGTGTTAAGACAATGGAAAATGGTAGTAGTGACTAATCAGAGTAGTGTTGTTAAAGTGCTTTTTGTATTTTAATATCTAGTTAGTTCCAAAAACATAATTGATTAATCTTAAGGATTAATCTTACCTTTCCCAAGCTTTCAGCTCTATCATAACTTGATTTATAAGATAACTACTCCTAATTTGCTTCTATTTAGCTATCCTCGCCTGTGGACATGTGTCCATCGCAACATACAGGCAAACACATATACACAAGTCCACACTCATGTCCTTAACAATGGACGTTCGCAAACACAGGCAACAATAGCAACAACACGAGTGCCACTAACAACAATGGAGCACAAAATTGCGGCTGTCATCAGTGAGGAAATTTGCATTTTACACAAATTGCAATACGTAAGCTCTGCTTTGCAGCTCCTATCCTCCATTTTTGTTGCCCACACTACTTTTCGGTTTGTTTTTTTTTCTTTTTTTGCCATATATTTTTGCACTGCTACACAATTTATTGGGTCAAATGATTTCGGGGGTCTTTAATGGGGCGTATATGGATGGCAAGATAGCTGTGCCATAACATGGAATTATTTCGAACTCATTAGAGAGTGCAGCAGCAGGGGCGACAAGGAAATTGCATTTACCCACCCACCCACTCACATGCATATCAATTAGGCCCCAAAATTGGGAGGGTGTGCTTGCGTTTGTGTGTGTGTGAGTGTGTGTGTGGGCGGGTGACAATTGGGCTGCTAATGGACGGAGGGGCGTGGCTCATTAATGTTGCAGGGCCCCCGATCCGAATGCAGTTAATCGAAAGATTTTCCAGTCAACTGGCCTCGCGGGACTTGACTGTTCGAAAATTAGAAATCACGGAAATAGATTCCGCCTGTGCGCTGAACCGTAGTGGGCGTGGCCGGGTCCATAATTCCATTGATTATGCCAGGTCCGCCGAATGGATTTTAATTCAATCATTCACAGCCGAACGATGTCAGACTCAGTAGAGGAACAGCTATTGCTACACAGGAAACAATTGATTGATATATTTATGTAGTTTTTTCATCAAATATTAAATGGAAATGATAACTATTTGCATTATCGAGCAAATTAAATATTTTCGATTATATGGATATCATCGATAAAGTTAAATGTAACAATAAAGATACAATACAGACTCGCTAGTGAAATGTATTTCCCATCCGTGTAGATATGACGTTCATTACTCGCGTGTTAATCATACGCCACGTTGCACAGCCAAGAGCTAATTAAGGTTCGAACAACTCGAGCCCCTCGAGTGATTTAATAGATTTTCATTTTGACATTTTGTATGTATTCACGGAAAAGGGGTTTGAATGGCTGAGGTCCGCAGAGTGTTTGCTGAGTAATGAATGGGTATGCAGCATCCGTTTTCCTTTGATTTATTGGTTTCGCTTTCAGCATTTTTTTTTATTTCGGCTGTGTAACCCACACAGCAGACGTGCTTTGCATAATTATCTTTCGAGAGTTTGGCAAGAGTCCAGGCCTCTGTTGATTTTATTATCCCAGCGCATGGCTAAGGACATAGGAATACATCGTTACATTGTCGAAAGTTAGGCTTATGGGATCCGAGTCATTTATATACGATTCAAAGAATGTGAAATTCAAAAACCTATGCTCCAAGCCCATCTCGAATCCGTTCGCGATAGCTATAATAGGTACTAGGCAAACGTTGAACATCAGCAGAAAGAAGTAGTTCATGAAGAAAGCTGCCTCTAGTATGAGCACAGTGTCCTGTTTGATCCTCAGTTCCCACAGAGCGACGGTCGTGCATATCATACCACGAAATGTATTTCCAGTTAGGATCTATGGGTTCATAGCGTTTAATAGATATTAAAGTGGTTTACAGCAGCTACATTACCATCAAGTCCAGAACATCTGGGATTTGCTTACAGCGATTTGAACTTATGCTACTCCATTTTTTTTGGAGCAGATCTTGGGTGTTCCACACACCTTTCAGGAATTTGTCTCGCTCCGATTTGTAGTCGCAAACAACCAAAAGAAAAGTGCCAATGAGGAGGATTAGATTTCCAAAGTATCTAATGTGCCAAAACTCCAATCTCAACAACACCAATCGACTGTGGTCCCAATCGAAACCAGCTTCAAAAACAGCTCGGTAGAAAACGCCCGACAAAAGAACGACTACGGAACATATGTACACACTGAAGTAGTGCGCTATATCTCGTTGGATGTTCTGTAGTATGCCGTGTAGTTTCATTACAGTCTTGAACATTTTCCAGCGCTCTTTAGTCGTAAACTGATTTTGTGTGAATATCTGATTCATAACTACGTATATGGACTGCAGCCAAATGTAGCTGTTAACGAGGAGGAGAAGCTGCAGATGCCACCCCAATAGGCCGGAAAACACATAGAAACGTTGCAGGCCATTCTGTAAGGACTCAATTTGCCAGTAGATGACGAGGACCAGTTCAATGGCTATCAGCCAGGAACAGCAAAATGCCCGCTTGACGGACACACAGAACATTGTACCCATTGTGAATTGCAGCTTCCTGTGAACCTTTGCCATCTCATTCAAGGTTCCGAGCATAGATCTCTTCAGGTATTTGTAATAGAGGCAGGGCAGGAGGTAGATAAAGAGGCTACCTTGATCGATAACAAACCCACCGAGAAATATTAGGTAAAACGGAAGACACAGTAGGCTCCAGAAACAATAGAAGTATACGAACACCTGATGCCCAAAGCCGAACTTCTGGGTGTCCTCATTGTATCGCAGGTTGTACAAGCCCAGCAATTGGCACACTTTCTTCTGATAATCGAAGTAGCTGACAATGTGGCACACGCAGAGCAGTTTGTGCAGCGGCGCTGACAGCGGCATGTTTCCAACTAATTGAACTAACGACATCGACGGCAACAGGACGAGTCGTCCTGTGCAGTCAAAGGAGAAAAAATGCGAGTGTTGGCCATAACAATTTGGTGAGTACTTAGCTCTAATGTGTGAATGTTACACCGATATCAAATATAACAGCAATTTAGCCAGAGTGAGTGTTTTCTACAGTTTGGTTTGAATACCATACCACTTTATTACTTTCTATACTATACCTCATTGTAAGAAATGCTTAATTTCTCATCCTGCTTTAATTCATTCAGATTGCCTTCATTAGTTACTAACTACCACCACCGACTTATCTGTAATATGTTTGAGTGTATCTCTGCTTTGTACTTGGATCCCTGGGCAAATGCTTTTAGCAGGAATAAGCGTTCTGGAGCTGCGGATAATTGATGGCACAGCCACACACTAAAACCACTTCAATTAGCGGACTCTGTAGTCGGTCCCCAAATCGATAAGTTGCACACGCTTAAATATTTAAAAATTCTACCGAACCGCTGTCAGACCCACTTCAGATTCGCGTCGCTCACGTAGCAAACTAATTTATTTGCGAACTGGGAATTCGCCGCAGAAGCCCACCTTCGCAAAGAGCGACAAAAAATAAAGCGCAGAGTGTGTAAACTCGGTCAAACCTGACTTTCAGTTCAACCCCGAATGGCGATTAATTTGTTCAGGTCTCAATCGCTGCTTACCCACTTTCCTCCGTCGGCTTTCCACCTGCCCCCCACCCACTTGCCACTTGCGAAGGAGATTTGCATGGCAGCATATCGGCCATGTTCATCGCAGCATAACCCAAAACTGTCAAACTCGAACGGCTCCTTCCTTAGGCGACTTTTCTACGCTGCTAACCACACCACACTTGACGAAATTTCATGTACTTTATCTTTTAAGACTACTTGTGGTAGAAGGAAAGCGTCTGAAAGTATTCAACTGAATTTTCCAAGTACAAAGCAATCCATTTCGATCGCCTTTACTTACTGAATACTTTTTTACACCTTTGAAAAAGCAAGAATTTCTTTAGGTGTACCTACTCAGCTTTCAACGCTCGCCGTTTACTTTGTCATTTCAATTTTGAATTCGTGTCGCAGCGTTCAGCGCTTTTATGTGGCATTTTTAAAATCCTGTACATGTCGGCCCAGGCACGGATGCCCAAGGACCCTGGAACCAGGACTCAGGACCCAGGACCAAGAGCGGCCAAAGGACCAGTATGGGCGCCACGTTGGAATTCAATAAAGAGCTTCGACTGGCCGATGTCGGGATACTAGGCTGTTGGGTTAGCAGAACTGACGAAGGGAAGAACAAGGACGAAAGGCAGGAAGGCAGGAAGAACGGCAGACAGTTAGCCGGGCATGTTTGCCAAACAATCATTAGAGAAGTCAGTCGGCAGAGGAAAAGCTGCAGGAATGTAGGCGTTGGAAAACATCACAATCAGCGTTAGCAGCTGCCGTCTGAGCCACATCACACCTAACCGGAGTAGATGGCAGATATCCGTCGGTATTCTTCATTATGTGCGAATTTACGACGGCAGTTAAATTAGACGTCTGTGCGGAAAATGAGCGGAATATAATTCGAGCTTTCACTGAGAAGCAAACCATTTTTGGCTTTTAGGAGTTTTTAGAAAGTTCTAGCATCAAAAATTTATAAAAACATATATTAAATAATCTATTAAGGAGCAGTGGTGTTAATAAAGCATTTGGCTTTTCTAATTTTTTAAGCCTCTCCCTGGTATAATTGAAGTAATTTCTGCCACAGTTTTTTACTACAAAAAATGCTACAATGTTTTCGCTTCAATCTTCTATCCTCAATCCACAGGATTTTCAAGTGCGCAGCTGTCCACACTCAACATTCCGACAAATGCAGCAATTTTCATTAGCTTAAAAACTTTGCCTTACCAACTACATTTTTAATAAGTTTGTTTGTTTTGTTTTTTATCGCTGGCCGGGGTGTTCTCCAAAAATGCAGAAAGGGCATGTGGAACGAAGGCGAACGAAAGAGCGTCAAAAACATGCATAAATCATCAAAAGCATTTCTGACAACTAATGAAAATATGCAAAAATTTATAGCTGAACGAAATCGGCAAAAAAAATGTTCGGCTAAAGCGTCAAAAAGAAAAATCCCAATAAAAAGTTGGAGTAAAAAATAAAAGTACGGAAAGTACTCTCCAACTAGCCGACGGCAAAAAGCATTTAAATTGAAAAAATGGCAGTCGAAAAATAAATTCATTTGCTGTATGCATGCCGCACGCAGCAAACAAAAAAAAGGGAGCCTGGCAAGTGGCAAGGACACAGACAGGATATGCGGTAGGAGTTTTATGTGGCAGTTTATTTTTGGCGACACTATCACAGGAACCACTTCCAACACCCAGTCTCGAACCCTTATGTGCAGTATAAAAAGTTTTTGAGTAAAAAAAAAAGATGATTCTTGACTAAATAATGCCGAAGCTAACTATCTTTTGCAGCTTAGACCGACTAGTATTACCCCTTGTAACTTCTTAACTTAATATTAATAACTAGAAATATTACAAGATATTATAAGTTTTACAAAAGCGACCTATGGTTTAAAAATCGTAAAGCTATATGTTTATTTTCTCTGTAATTTTTGGAGTGTACCCCTAGGTTCCTTTTTTCGTGGCACGCCGGCTACAGGACGAAGGTCCGGAATGTGACACGATGCGGCGACGAGAGGACAACGATGCGGCCATGTATAAAATTTTTCACAATTGCAATTTGTAATAAAAACATGCACTTTTTGCCATTGTTATATGAGGCCACACAAGCTGTCCTGTACTGCGGCATGGAGATCCCCATCGCATTCATATATGCATGTGGGCTGGGTAGTTACATGCGTGTAAAACCATTTGCCGGGCGATGAAAAAGCCAGGAAAAAACTCCGGCCAAGATGCCACCAACCAACCGGGGGGAGAATGAGCTCCGGTGCGCTGGCAATGGCCAGACAGAGATAGAGGTAAACAGGGATTGGGGCGGAGTTGGGGGACCGGGACGAGGTGACCTCTTATGGCTTTATGCCATTTTAAGTGCTCCACCCATTTCATAGCCATATCCATAGCCACATCCTCATCCACATCCACATCCGAGTGTCAACTGTTAAAGCGGTCCAGAGTGCAACTCCGCAAATAAACAGAGCATAAAATATGATTCTCTTTATTTTTTTCCAAGTAATTCCCGGGGGGTAAAAAGGTCTGAGAGGTATTTTAACAATGGAAAATAATTGATAGTGGCTGATGCTCTTCGTGTTTATGAACAAAACCTTGTAAAAACTATATTTAACAGTTTTTCGCAAAGGAATAATGAATTTGAAAACCAGCAGCGCACTCTTTCATTTAGTACAGCCACATTCACCCTGATTAATGTATTTAGTTAATTGATTAAGTAACCATGAAGAAATGATATTGGATCAGAAACAATTATATAAACGGTTATCTATTATCATCGCCAATACAATCCAATTCAATTGAAATGTAATGAACTTTTCCGCTGTTACCGATACAGTTTTGTGATAGTTCAGTAACGAAGTTAGTTACCACACAAATGGAGAAACACGCAACTGCCAGGGGATTTTGTCTATGCCACCTGATTTGTGTGTGGTATCAGACTGGAAGGATCGGACTATATTTAGGTTTCTATAACGTGGGTTACTCGGAGCAAATGAGGCAATTCGTATGCGACGAACAACTTTATGTGCAAATAATGGCCTTTGTTAATTTGCTGGCCAGTTGGTTGTATCTGTGCTTCAGTCATCGTTGGATCTACGACCAGTTTGTGAACCTACTATATGTTCCACTATATATTTACTTTTTAATCCTGAGAAGACATCTCACAAAGCTCTTGAACGAATGTGCTGGCCTGCATAGGTCAATGCAAATGATAATGGGAGATCGGTTGTGTGCAAAGATACCCAGGGAATGTATCTACACTCTACTACTAATCATAATGATCATTCTGCGAATCCTTTGCCAGCTCCGAATATATTCGGTTTATCAGAGTATTTTTATATTTGGCGTGGCATTTATCTATCACTTTGAGCTGCTGTTTTTTGGAAACTATCTGATCTGGCTAAGCTGTATCTTTAGATCGCTAAATGTATTTCTCGCGCAAGACATGAGAAGTGATAGATTGATCATATTGAAGGGAGTGCTGAGGCAGCAAACCATTATATGGCGAGTTCATCGAACTGTATCCCGATACTTTGCCCTGCATATCATCAGTTTCATGATCCAGCCAGGCATAAAAATTTGCTTAATATTAAAGAGTTCAGGCCAGCAAATAAATGCGCAAATGATTTCACTAATGTTACATCTACTTTTGTTGGCCTTGTTTATGATAATTGCTTCGAACCTGCAAAAGCAGCATCGCAAATTTCAGAAAAGTTATCTCAGCCTTAAAGATGACCCCAACTACTTTGTATTGAAATCCTGGCGCCTATTGCAGAATAGAACTTTGCCACAGGCTTTTGGAGTGACATTTTTGAGAAAGCGGGAGAAAGTGCAGTACAAACAGGATGTGGTAACTACGCTCGTGAGTATCTTATAGAGTTTGTGTATGTTTTTTTTGAAACGCATTTATTTTCAGTTCTCGAATAATTGCTCCGTTCTGCAATTGACCAAACAACCACTCTGTTTAACATTTTTTGGCTTTAAAGCTGTCAGGTTTGGCATTTCTATTTCTATGCTGAGGAGTTGCCTGAAAACCCACATCCGTGAACTTTTGTTAATGCTTGTAGTTCGCTCACTTTTCAACAAGAACGCAACTTCGCAGGACTACGAGTATGAGTCCCAGGACGATTTCAATGGAAATGTTACCCAAACAATTAGTCAAGTCTATCGCTTTTATTTCTATGATGAGTTCGAGTGAATAGTAAACAGCAAAATGAGCCACATAAACTTAATTATCAATTACCTAATGGTTGAGAGGAGTCATTATGGTGCATGAATGACACTTTGTGGGAACTTTTAGTTGTTTTTCAAGATGGCTCGACTTCGCTTCATCCTTAACATAGCCAAAGTTCTGCGGTTTCCTCTGCATTTTTTTGGTATTCTACAGCTGAGGTTCAGTGATTCTCAACAATTATATAAACAAAGGGCTAACTGTTGCAGGTTTTTAACTGCCGTTTTTATAACGCTGATATTGCTCTTACACAAGCTATTTAGCTATGAATTGCAAAAAGAGAGCAAGCTGGTAAACTTACTAAAAATCGAAAAGAGACCGCTGAGAAGCGAATTAGAATTATGGAACGAAAATTTAACCAGCATTTATATTTTCCTGACCCTAGTCTGTTCCTTGGTCAACAAGAATGAGCTATGGAAATTGATAAATGAGGCGCAGCTGACCTATAAGCAGTTAAAAACCCTGCTGGGAAAGCATTTAGTCCTGGAATGTTCCTGGGACGTCCTCATACATGGCCTACTCTTGATACTTCTACTAGCTGTGCTGGTAGTTGATATTATATTTTTCAACTGGCCAAAAGCTTCTGGCGAACCCAATACTGTAACGTTTACCAAACTGCATCAGATTTCCGATTACATGATGGGTATACCCAGATTATTGTTTGTACTTATTATGGCGCTGCGTATTCTATATCATCTGATTAACGCTGGGTGGCTTCAATGTCTAGGAATGCTAAGATTGCAAAGGAACCTTAAGCTCTTTCAGTTTCAGCTTCGCAGTATTTTCTCCAATCAAAAGGGCGCAAATATCTTGGCTGGTCACTATTTCAAAGTATCCTACATGTGCTTCCTTTGGATAATGGCTTTTCGAATAGCTGAACTTATGCAGTTCCTTAAATATGATTACGATGAGCTTGTGCAGAAACAGAAGAGCCAGGAAGATCTGGAGGATGAAGCCGTTTGGGAGGGCGAGGAAAACTCAAGGCAGCCAAATCTCCAGGAGTTGCTTATGAAACCTTTACTGATATTATCCTGGCATTTTGCGTTGTGGATGTTGCTACTTGCTGCAGCTTACACTCAACAGAAGGAATATTCCAACTTAATGGCAAAAAGCTGGAATTTCAAATCGGATGAAAATGGTTGCGAAATGAAAGAATTTCTGGACAAAATCTGCTGGACGGGGCATGCTTTCAAGCAATTGGATATTCTGGATTTACTGGTTTGTACCGTAATATGAACAAGATGGCATAAATAAATATTTCCATTTACAGTTTCTTTCCGGAATCTCCATATGTGATCGACAACCTGCGTCCATTTGTTTTATAACGAACAAGTTCAAGTTAAGAAGAAACAAATCCGCCTATATTGGTTTGAATACTATAGCCGGGCACTTTAAGCTACTTTTAAATCTTCTAGTTACGGGCGGCGTAGTCTACTTTGTGCAGCAAGTGGAACTCAGACATCTACAGCACTACCTCGAACAGGTGTAATAATAAAGTTAACTTACGCAACTCATCATCATGGCAATTAAATAATAATCAAATTAGTATATAAATTATTTATGCCACAAAAGAACCCCAGATGCTTTGTGTCCACTTTCCACCTTGCCCTCAATTACTTAATGAATACAAAGCAGAAAGTCGGGTGGCCAACCAACCTTTCTGACATTTTAATGACCTGACCTCGGGCCTCTTTAAATATCACAGACATAAAAAGGCAACCCTCAAAACTTTTGCCATTATGAACATAAAATGAAAAGCAACAAATGGCAGCCGTATTGTTGGTATTCCATTGGCCTTGGCCCATCGTATCTTAGGGATACGCACCTTTTTGTCGGCGCCAGAAAGGTGTAATTTATGCGCCAAACTGGATTGAATTTGTTCGCAGTCCAGATTTACTCCCGGCCACAACATATCGATACAGCGAAGAGAATCAAATTAAATTCAATAAATTAACATAAATCTGGATAAATTCCATGGCACTCCGTTGCCCACTTTACTTGGTATGCAAATGGCGAATGCACAGGCACGGGCTCCCAGTTTCTTCCTTTTTCCGAATATCGAGGCTCCCAGTCGTGGAGTCACTTCGATCGATTCCAATAAACTTCTTGCCACATGATGCGAGCTACTGGCAACATATGCGCCACCGATGCAGCCGCCGGCTGCCAGGCACTGAAATTCAATCAAGGCAAGAATTCGAAGAGCCAAAAAGGAAATGAGTCGACCGGATTAAGGCACGGTTTGGATTCACTTCTCAGGAAATCATTTTTGCTGTTTCGGAAAAAAGGTAACTTATATATAAACTATAGAAAAAAGTTTTAATATTTGTCATGAATTTCTAATGGGTTATAAGAAAATAATATATAACTTCTGTAAGTTTTAGATAGCCAATTTCTGCCGACATTATGTGCAAAGTATCGCATGAATGGCAAAAGTTGACCGGATTTAATGAAAATTTTTTGTTCAGCAAACCACTTAATGCGCCGGATGTTCGAGCACTTAAAGAGTGCACCTTGAAATGGCGCTTGGCATCGCTGACCAGCTGCCATTTCGAATCGGCGCCGCCATTTCGTCGGCCATTTTCGTCGCGCGATGTGTGTAGGCGCCACGTCTATGTGTCTGAAATTTCTTTTGGCACTTTTGAAAGTCTGCCAAAACGGACAATGCCAGAAAGGCGGAAAACTTCACAGGGCCGCAGCGAAATGTGTACAATATTCGCTGAGCTGCAGTTCAGGAATTCGTATATTGCGATCTAGTAATATTTAGTGACACGTGTGTGTTTGGCAACCGCGGAAAATATTGATTATGTGCGCGTTTGGGGCGGGACTCGCTTGATTGTCTGCGGTGACAGCTGTCAGCTAAGCGTTTCAGCCGCATTGACTTCTGACATGCATAATTAATGCACATCGGGTGGGGACACAAAAGTCAAAGAGTCGCCCTGGGATGGATGGCTGGTTGGATGGATGGTTGGATGGATGGATGGATGGATGGATGGATGGATGGATGGCTGGCTGGCTGGGCTGGCGAAGTGTGGCTAATGAAATTTTAATTAGTGCAAGACAAGCGATATAAAGACGTAAGAACGAAATTACCATAAATGGCACGGCCCGAGGAAAATCAATGATAAACAGGCCACACACATATGGGCAGAGTTCCGGGGCAATTACAAGCATCAAAGATTCATATCTCCTAAATGCCGCACGGCGCCGCCGTCTTTCCCTTTTCATAATGCCATCATAATGACTTTATCTCTCAAGCAGGCAATAAATCTTGTGGGCCCCCAAAGGAGAGCCCTAGATAAAATCCCAAGTAGGAGGTCTCTGAGGTTGCCATGGTCGTATAATGAAATATTACGCATACGCACAGTAGAGCACTCATCTAACCCACTTTCTTTGGGCCACTTTGCTCCGAGCACGCCGCCCATCATAAAAGTTAATTAATACGGATTGGTTAGCTGCTAAATACAGCGCAAAATATTCCCTGACCCAGACCCGCTCACGTCATTTATCATCGAGCCCAGCCAGTGGCACATGGGGCGTATGCGTAATATGCGCTGACAGTCAGTTGACCACTGATTTTAAGCCTGCAGCACCTCATCCCTCCCATCCGCCGGCAAGCCGTTTGGGTATCAGCCATCAGCTATCAGCGAATGGGAAATCATTGGAAATTGCACAAAACAAATTTGCATGTAAATTCCAATGGGCACATTGTCGACTCGGCGAGATTAAAATGTGGAATGCGAATGGAGTCACAGATTACCTATGCTAAAACTGAGCATGATACTCCAATTTATTTTGCTGGCACACAAAAAAGTTCAGGCTAAAATCGAAATGAAATGCTTTGTATTTTGTACCCTTTTCTTTTTAAGCACAAGACTTATATCTTCGATTGCCCCGATATTCCCGTGATTACCCCGCAATCAGGTGACTAAAAAATATGCAAACGAAGTGAAGTATCTATGTAAATGTTTGTTGGTCTAGAGTCTGGTGCGGATTTTACCTGCCATTTGGCATTGTGCGGAGTCCTTCCAGTTCCCCAATTTGCATCTGCCCCCACTTATGCTCCATACGTAGTACGCTATATATTTGAATCTCCGGGCTGGCAAGAAAATGTGTTTCGTTTTTAAACAAATCCAAATGAAATCTGCGCAAAACAACAAAGTTGTGCCCTGCAAAAGTTTTCATCTGGCGAAAAAAAGAGACTTTCGGGCTAAGGGAAAACTTTGTTCTGGCTGTGCATTTTGTTTTCTGATAAATTTATCCAGATATTGAAATCTATTTGTAATATTTCTTTCCTGCCTTGTTTTGTTTTGATATAGAGATATAAAGAGAGGAATGCCTGATGAAATTCTGTGCTGTATACACTTTTGATTGAATTTTCAGTTTGCCTTTTCCATTTTTGTGCCGTCAGCCGGAGGCAAATTAGAGATTGAGAGGGGCCAAAATGGGTTTTGTAAGCATTTTCCGAGCAACAATCTTCAATTACAGCCGGTAAATTGCTTGGGGCGAAGTTGCGCGAGGGGTGCGATGTCGAGATTTAATCACAATTAACGTCATTCGAGCAATCGGATAAAACCACAAAAGCCAATTAGTCGGCAACAAACTTGATGATGTATCGCAAAAGCGGCAAATGAAAAGTATTCAATATCGCGATAATTGTATCATAATGGCAAACAAGTGCATAAACAACGATAAGGCTAAACTCATAAATAATGCTGAAATCATGCATGAAATTCCGCCGACAATGTGCCGTGCAAAAAGTGCAGCTGTCAATTGAATTTATTATATAATTCAGTGCAATTTGTGTGCCGCTAATTGCGACTGTTTTTCGGGCTCCATTCGCGGCTAATTATTTAATGCCAAGTAAAAAACGATGGAAATTCGTGGAACGTGCCCATAAAAGTGTGCTATAAAATCGGTAATTCGCAGACATGATTTAAGGCTCATTTAAGTGGAAAACTCGCGCAAGTCAATTAAAAGTTAAGCTCACGATAGATTATTCCTGTGATTAAGCTTAATAGTTTCCAATTTTAACCGATCACATTGAGCTATAAAACTGCAAACAAATATTGTGCATTGTGATGGGCATTGAGCATTGACACCTTTTTTTGATATTTAAAACCATATGGGCCACCGCAGGCATATAATTATTTTTTACGAAACATTCCAATCATTTATCGATGTTTTCGGTAAATATCTGACACATGCGAACAACAAACAATGCTCTTTCACAAGCCTTTCATACCATTTGAAGCTTTTCTGTGATACTTAATGTATTCATATCTTCGACCGCAACCATAGGATTAATCCATGCATAATCATTTTGTTAAACAGATATTGCATTCAATATTCCCATTAAGTGTTACGCACATTGTACATACACATTTCCCCATTTAGTTGCAACTCTTAGGTGCCGCAGATTTTTAATTAATCATTGACAAATTGTGCACGCAAATTGTGCGACCGCACTGTGTGCTCAATGGCTGATTAATTAAACAACAATAAATGCAGACGGTCTGCGCCGGGTTCACTGATTTTTATATTAATTATCAAAATGTTTGCCATTAATGTTATGTGCAAATTTGTATCACTCTTTTGCGCGCCGGCTATTTGCAGGCTCATTAAAAGTGAACAATGCCTGGCTGCACTTTCCGCCACTCTCTCTCAGTTTTTGTTACTTATTAAATGTCATTTTCATTAAAAAGCAGCGCGGCGGCGAAATTAAATTGTTAACTTTGAAAGTTGCTTCTTGATTTTGCAAAAAAAAAAAAAAACAACTTTCTGCGCTCGGGCTCTTTTTATGACATTTATTAAGCTGTCCTGGCGACAGGCAGCCCAGTTTGTTATGAAATGCAAGTACGCAGTACAAAAAGCGCTGCACACTTCCTGAATTATGAGTAGAACTGACGCAAAGACTTGCAGGACGTGGAGGATCCCGAGGAGAAGGGACAGGAGCTTCACAAGACGCTGCGAAAAGTCAGACTTTGAACATGCAGCGCTGATTCCGAATGCAGTCAGCTTTAGTTTTCCGCTTTGCCTTTGAAGCTTCTACACGCGAATGAAAACGGTTTCAGCAGGATGTTCAATATTGGTTCATCAGAAGTCTCAATAACTAGCATCATAACGATAGAAAACAAGCTATTTTTAATATATTTTTACATTATGTTGTGTAAAGAAGACTCTAGGGTTTGCAATCCATTAAAAAGTTCTTCAGCTTGGAAACATCCATCGTACAAACTACTCACTCCTCCTAATAAAGTTTGTGCATTTTCAGTTATTATCTATAAATTTTCTTGCTAATTCATTTCTCTCACTGTAATGCCACTGCACATGTGCGGCATGCGGAAATGTTACTGGTCTCCTTCGCATTGTGGCAAATGTTTATTTCATGTTTTTCAAGTCCGAGCACGTTGTTTGTTGTGCGGGAGTGCGGAAAGTTCGGGCACTGCCCCGCCCGCGATGCCGCAACACAGTCATTTTGCACAGACACTGGACTCGAGTGTCCCGCTTAATCTTATTTATTTATGACTGCCCTCACTCCTTCTTCACGGCTACCTGGCAACCCTGTTGTGCTCATGCTTACACAAGTACGCAGCGAAGCGGATCAAGGTGTTAGACCCTCGTCATTGAAGTGAAAAGTTCAAGGACTTCACTCTACTTCAGGCTGCAGTATTTAATAAAAACCAGCTTAAATGGAAGGCGAGCAAAACGGTTCAGACTTCAAAGAAAATATTTATCATTTCCCTAAATAAATAAATTTGATGTTATGTTTATTTTTAATGATTTGTGTTCAGTCTTTGGAGAAACCATTTCAAGATATAGCCGATTTTAGTCTGCTATTTATCATAATAGTTCCTTGCACTGAGCAACTCGAATTCGTTTTATCTATTGCAATTGGTGTGGCCATTTCCCTCCATTCCCACTATCGTATAGATTTCCTGATAGCCAAAATAAATTGGCGTTACAGTTGAGTAAACTTTTGCCATGTGCACTCGAGAGTATTTGCATACGTATTGGTGGCGGGTTCACCGTTTTGAGAGGGTTAAAGTTTTCGGGGGAGGTCGGTCTGTCGACAGTTTTAAAACTTCCCAGGCAATCAAAGTGTTAACAGCTGGGCTATTAAACTTTGGCCAAAAGAAACTTTTGCACTGCATGGAAATGCTCGAGTGTGGGTGGCTATCTATATCTATATCTGTGTGTGTCTGCTGCGAGTGTCTATGTGTGATTAGGGACCCGTGGTGCAAGCACATGGATGACCCACTTCGGACTCCCATTGAGAGCTGCCCTAATGAGCTCGGCATCTGGCAAATTGCTGCATGGCATTAACACCTTAGAGGCCAATAGCGACAGCTGTATCAATGACATTAGGACATCTGGGGGATCAACGTCTTCACCTGTGAAGTGGATGCATTGGCATGTCTGTGTGCCTGAAGTCAAGACTGCAAGTCGGGGTCACCAAACCGTATCAGTGGTCAATTTCACATCTTAGTCGATTTGACACTAAAGTTCACTTTTAAGGAGCTATAGGCGCTATGATATCATCAACCTCAACTCTGACTTTTTTAAGGCATACCATGAATTTGACCATCCATTTTTTTATTGGGAAAATCCCATTTGTCTGTAGCTCAGTCCCAATTTACTCCCGTGGTCGTATTCAATCTGTTTAAGTCTGGGCATTCATTTTGCGCAAACCAGGACGAGGACACACCCACGCACAAGTCAAACAAAAAGCGACTTGTTAAGCTGATTCCTACGTGTTTAAGTTTTGTCTTTCGTTTGTGTTTACATGTGTTTGCCCAGAGATAGAAGGGAGGCTGCCCCAGCCACAGGAACAATGACCCCGAAGAACATTTATTTGGTTAACCCAGCCAGTCCAGGCGCACAAAAACCAACGCTCTTTTGAGACAGAAAGCCAACGCAGATTTATTTGGGCCAGTCCGAAATGGGCGGCAGCCCGGGGCTAAATCATGTCTAGACAAAAGAGCACATATTTAGTGGCCAGAAAGGTGCCCGTAGAATGCCATTCTATCAGCTGCGGTATAATGACCGTCAATTAGCGTTGTTAACGCAATGCGTTGACCAGCTTTAATTCAATTTACCACCGCACACCCATATCAGGTTACGCAATCCGCAGGTTACACACACAAACAAAAAAAGGCACATATTTATTTAGTTCAACCGGCAGCTGTCCAAACTATCAGTCCCTGGGGGATTATTTCTATATATTTTTCCAGAAATTATCGCACAATTTGCATTCCCAATGCGGTTACACATTTCAAACGAAACCCGAGCAGGATTTTATCGAATGACTCGACAGAGATTCTTCTTATGGTCAATAAATCCGAACAAAAACTAATAAATATTCTGGCATATCGAATAAATAAAAGCAATTTTAGTTGCAAATAATTTTGCCTTCTATAATAGTCCCGGCCCATAAAGAATGTGCCACATTCAATCAAGATATTGATATTCAGCAGGCCGAATTTGAGCTCTGAAAAATGTCGGTTTTGGCCAGGAGGTGAAGCACTGGCCACTTGGCCAAAAGATTTACTCTTGAGTTAACTCGACTTTTCGGCGAGGTAAGCGGGCAACGAAAGCTAAATGTAAACTTCATTAAAACTTGCACAAAGTGAAGACAAGAAGACAAGGAAAATCAAGGAGGGAAAAGCGGCCAAGAGACACAAAATTATTAATGAAAGGCTGCTCGCAATTAAGCTCGTTACGACTGTTAACTGCTGTTCATTAAAAGCACTCGTAATTAGCAGACGTTGCTCATAAATAAACTCGGCACATAAATTAAATGCAACTTGGCCAAAAATCACACACTCAAGACTTGGAGACAACATATTTCGGAAATTTGGCGGCTTAAATAAATATGCGGAAAATCGTTGTTCGCTATTTGATATTAGAAAAGTTCATGGCGCACAAGGTCATCCGTTTCACTTTGCTGATCTGGCAAGCAGATGAGGGAAATAGAAAAACGGCCACCAAGGAAGAGGAAAAACCACGCGATGGGCCATCAGCATGTGTGAGTACATTTATTAAACAACTTTCAGGGTCAACGACAGCTGGAGTGCTCAGAAATCAGCATGGAAATGGGCGAGGGTTGTTCCGTATGCTAATTCCCCATTGTTTTTGGGGGGCGGAATGATAAAATCCAAGAAACGGCCAGCGGATGTACACATTTTGGGCTATTTATCAAGTTCAGGGTCACAAATCCTGCGAGTGGTGGGGAAAACTTATAAAACACATACTAAATTACCAAGAATGCGTGCAGAGAAAGAAATAGTTCCTGAAGATGTCTCTAATTTGTATAGCTTTTGTTAGAGTTGTCATGTTATAATAGCTATGGAATGCTACAAAATATTCAATTTGTTTAACAATAAGCTATTTAAATTAACAATAGTTGTCTTCAAGTGCCTTCAAGTTGGCAAGCCACATTTTTCTTCATTGTCGTCCATGGCCGAGTGATAAATGCCAGGAAGCAGCTGAAGGAAACGCAAATTTCACCGGCCTTTATCTGGCTTAGCCTGGTTGAAATAAATTCTCAGAACACACTGACATCTGTTTGCCAATTTCGCAGCGTGTCCTTCGCCTACAACACTGTGTTAAGTGGCCTGGCCTAAAAGCATGCTAAACTTTTTGCGGAAATGACACTAGTTCCGCTGCGAAGCATGGAAAACGCGCTCGACCGACCAAAGGCCGTGCAAGAGTCCAGTCCGGTCAGGGCTATAATCATAGACCATACTCCGTGGCAATAAAAGCCGAGGCCATCTCGAACACGGACAATAAGCGAGAGTGCTGAAAACACGGACAAACAGTGAACTTCCTACTTCCTTTGCAGCTGGCAAATCGATCCGGATTTGTGCCGTGTCATTTGGCTTCAATAACCGGCTGCATATTTAACAAACTTGCTGCACAAACGTGTATGGCATAAATACTTTTTTAATTAAAGCCATTCAAAGTGCCATTCGGTCGGAGTCATGTGAAACAGTCAGCAAATAAATTACATTTAAATCGGCAAATACAAAGAGACACAGGCTCTTGCTGCAGATGACGTTTTATTTGATTCATTTAAATATATAATGCCTCCTTTTGTTTTCCGAGCTGCACAATTTAGAAAGACAAATGTCAAATGCAGATGGCCGAAAGGAGAGAATTGCGTTAGAGCCAAAGACAATCCAAACAAATGTCTCGTTAAATTTGTCTGTTTATGGTGTGGATAGTTATGCAATCAATAAATAAAGGCGACAAACGATTCGAAACGATTGCGAACAATGGGACTTGCATGCCAAGATCTCTTGATCATAAATATTTCTTTTTCTTACAGCATTACACAGAATGACGGTAGCTTTTTCCTAATTTCTCCTTCCTTTGTTGCGCAAGTCCTGTTGACACATCTTCGCAGCATTGTTTTCTAAACCCCTTGACACAAAATCGCACACCCTTGCTGTTTTTAGACTTATCCAATTTGTTTCCGCTGCTGTTGTTTCCATTATGCTCGACATTTCAGCAATTCCGTTGACAAGAAAACAAAGAGAACGGATTTCATATTTTTGCTGCAATTAAATGCACATCAAAAGTATGTGAAAAGTGTCAAAATGAGTGCGTATACGCCACGTCGTATGACAGATACAGCTACGAGGATCACACACAAATGTGGCTTTAACTTCATCTTGGCCCAAAAAAAAAAAACAGAAAGTCTACTTACTGCATGTATGCTGCCAAAACAGAATTCCACATTCCCGACCGTGAGTGTGTGTGCATGTATGTGGGTGTAATTAAAAAAGTTTTATAATTTCGCACAGTGACACACGGATTAAACAACAGATAGACAGACACTTTACACCTGAGCTGAGCGTTTTATGCAAATTATAATTGTTGCAAAGTTAGACCACGTTTTAAATTATGTTTTCCCAACGTCGTGACAATAATCAACTGAAATGACATCAGCTCAACCAACTCAACCAACTGTTAGAGATGGCAGCTGATTCCAAAAGGGGTTCGAACGTACCACAGATTATGGTTACAGAATGGAAGTGTGGAAAAGGGATATAGCAAAATATCAATTTAAATTTTCTAACACTTTCCTGACAAAGTAGAACGCCACCTTAAATGCCCTTGCAGACTAAAGTCAACGTGGAGTTATCCGAGCCCCTAGTTCATTCCATCTAGGTGCGATCTTATTCCCTTGAAATAACACCAGCAGCGTCTTAATCCTTTTGCCAGGACATGCCAGCCGAGTCCCGAGGACAATGCCCGGCCACGCGTTTTAATTAAATTCTTTTGTCGCATACAGGCGGCGGGCATGCAAAAATCCAACACTCGAGCGGGGCAAAGGGAACGGAAAACGAGAAAAGCGAAAGGAAAGCGCCGGAGTCAGTGGCAGCTGGCTGGGAAAGCGGAAAATTAATAAAAATGCAGAGGAGGAAGCTCGCTCCAGCGAATGCCGAAATGGGCAGCCAATCATATGTGGGCGTGGCGCCAGAATGTAATAAATGCGCCACTGCGCATTGTTAGATGAATCCCGTGACCCCTGCGGCATTGATTGCAATCCATTCAGGCCCAGACGAGAGATTGTCTCACTGAATCCAAAGCTGAATCCTCAGCTGCTGTTCAATTTGCCGTATTCTAATTGAGGGCGTCTGCAAATACAAACACCAGACCACAAGTCACACACATGGCTATTGACGTTCGAGGCCGCAGCATTTGATGATGTGGCGACAATATTTGATTGCTTAATATTGAATTAATTTACCATATTTTGCGGCCATGCGGCGACATGTGCGTGCTGAGGTTATCCCCAAACCAGCACAGGCCGCACAAACACTCTGCCAAACGCAGCCATTTAAAATGCAATTACAATGTGTGAGAATGGACCATGGACTGGGAAACTGGACAGCAGATTTCCCTTTTGTATATCACACACACATATCTCTGCCACTCACCTCACTTTCCTTCCGTTCCGCTCGACGGCTTTCTTATGCCAAGGGCAAGCAAATTTTATGGGTAATAACAAGTGAGTTTCGAAACGCATTGACCTGTCCCAAAAGATGAGGAAGTGGGGCGGAAAGAGTCTGAAAATAAGGTAAGAGTTCGCAGAGCAGAGCAGCAAGTATTCAATACCCTAACAACGGAGGTTCTTGCAGATCTAGGAAAGGATTTGGATAAACAAAAAAATATATAATAAATATAGGAAAACATTTCTTACTTCAAGTATGGTATGTGTTTTTGAATCACTTGGAAAGAATCCATGTTAACACTTCAGTTATAAATTGTGAATATATTATTTCCAATATTTTTAAGTTCATAGGGTAAGTGGCGAAATGTCTTCGAATCACCGGGAATAGGTGGCCTGAAAGTGTGCCATTCGAATTTTGTCTTCAACAACATTCAGCTGAAGAAGTGAAGCGTGCAGCAAATTCCCGTGGACAATGGACATCTTTCGCATTAGGCACACAGAGCCAAATTGAAGTCAGTAAAATGGCATTAAAGAGGGGATCAAGCGGAGGAGCAGTTCCTACTTTCTCCAGGGGAGCAACAATAATAACTTCGGACTGTGTACACATCTCTTTTTCGGGAAACTCCCGAGCCCGGACCAAATTGTTTGACTACGAGTCCGATGTGAAGAGCTGGGTAAATATTTTAGGCTGGACAGTAGTGACTGGACAACAGAACGCTTGCCGTGTTATAGTTGCAGCTTTTTGTGCTGTCTGCGCTGGCTGGGAAAATAGCAGCACATAACTGCAAATGAAATTTCGTAGATTTCGCTCGAAAGTAAATGAAGAAAAATGTGCAAAGGCGAATTGGCGGCGAGCTTGAAGTGTATGGAGAAAATTCCGAAACACTTTGGCTGGTAAGTAGAAAATATTTTCATTGTTGCTGACACCTCGGCGAACGCGAAGGATGCAAGATGGAGATGGAGGCACCAAGACGGAGCAACTTTTTAATTAAGAAATCTTGCGAAAATTGCTTAAATATTTCAACAGCACTTGCAACTGTTTGTGGCCTAATTGAGACGAGATGGAGATGGAAGCTGGAACATGATGGAAGATGGGGATGCAAACATCTTAAATGTCGGCCAACCCGTTTGAGAACTTTTATTTATGGCAATAAAGTGCAATTACACAATAATATGCCATCGTTTCAACTCAATTTGGCAGCCATTGAATGGGAAGAAAACGAGCAGAACTGTTGCCACTATGTATTTATGGCTATTTTATTGCGTTTTATGAGCCATACAATACAGGGGGGCGAAATCTACTTAGCAGATCGCATGAGCGGTTAGATTGCAAATTATTGGGCCAAGGCCAAAGCGAACTACGGGCCCAGATTAATCAGCAAAAATATTGAAAATATTCTCGTTTTCTCGGCTTCATCCTAGTCAATTGCTCCGTGTAAATATCATAAAGTGTCGCTGCGGGAATCGACGCCCCAAACACATTTGCATAGAGTTATGTTCACACGAACACGTCTTTCCTAAGAGACTCACACATGTGCTCAACATAATAGAACTGTGCTTAAATCTGGCTACACGATTGAAAAAAGATACGATACTTCCAACCCTCTCGATTATAGTTGTCTATATTCAGTTGAAGGGAATACTTTAAACCATGTCTGTGCTACTATTAACTTGGACACATGTGTACTTAAGCATATTTATCTGTGCGCCAGTGGGAAAGTTTCATTCTTGATGGCTGGCAGTAGTTTCCTGCGGCGCACTCAAGTCGTAAAGCGTCTTGAACAGTATTTATGTTGGTTATTAAATGGATTCAGCGCCAGAACGATTTCAATTGGATTTGTGCGCTCCGAATAAGTGAGTTTTATGCCATCGAACAAGTAGCCGCATAAATGTTAATGGCCTGGCTGATCGCCATTCGAGCAGCGAACACCTTTTAAATGGTCATGACCGCTTTTAGTTAAATTGTCCGCCGCTTCCGTAGGCCTAAAACACTAAAAACTTTGCCTCACTACTATAACTTTATATGCTCCGCAACACTTTGGCCAGCATTGGAGTTGGAACTTTTGAAAGCTTTCGCAATCCTGGCCAAAAAAGCAAGCAAGGAAGACCTTCAACTTATTCAATTTGTCGTTGTTGCGAGAAAGGAGCTCGCAAATGTGGTCGCTCATAATTGAATTATTGTGGTTGAGCCGGGGTTTTATCATCTGTTGTGGGTTCCTAAAAGGTTCGCCAAGAAGTTCCAAGCAACCAGACCACTTATGATTATTAGTGTTGGAGTTCTTGATTACAGGAATTTAATAGTACGAATAGTCTCTGCTATTTGGGGTTAACTGCGCAGAAGATGCGCATAAAATCGCTGATGTATTAAAAAAACCAATGTGTCTCCCGTATAAACTTGCTGTGAGTTTTTTAACAAGCCCCCCTGTGCAACATTTTCATCGTTGTCAGTTACTATTTGTTAACCTCTTTTTACACAGCATCCATTTGCCTGCCTCTTTCGAGCGTGGAATACACATTTCCCTGTTAATTTCTCTTTTAAGCATTGTCAGCACATGCACAACAAACATTTTAATTGGCCCATAAAAAATGGGCAAAATTCGTGTGTTCGCCGCTTCGAAAATCAACGATTTTCTGCTCCTATCAATCTCAATACAATTGCGATTAATTTGGCAAGCATTAAGGCCAACGTCGACTGGCTTGATTGATGTCGAATTACGCAGTCGACGGAAATATATTAATAACTTAAGCCGTCTGTCATTTACCTTGCGGAAATCACCGACACCGTCTCTGACTTCGGGGTATCTCTTCCGGAATTCTCGGCATTTTCCGCCCGTCTCCAATGATGCGCAATAATTAAGAACGCTTTTGCACCACTGCTCATTTATATTTACACATTGTATTGGCACTTTTGACCCAACGTTTCTCGGACTCGAACTCGGAAAGTTTCCTTTGTTTGCAGCGCTAATTAAGGCAGCCCCCGAACGGTCCGAGCTTTAGCTCTTTTGTTTGGTTTTAGCCATCTCACAGAAATTTTCTCAACTGATTAGCCCCGGCTTGCATTGTCAATGAGCGGGGGCAGATGGGGAGGGGCGCTTTTTCCAAACAAACAAAAGGAAACTAACCCCGGTATTTACTTCGGTCTGATGCTTGGCCATTTAATTAAGCGTAACCCGCAGTCAAAGTTGCAGTTAAAGTTGCCTTTTTCAGCTCACTGCGGAATGCTCGAACCCATTCGATCGCCAGCGGACATACTTCGCAATGAGTTCCTTACCGCAGAAGACCCGCAATTGTCTATGTAGGAATGGAGCAGGGAATTGCGTCCCCTAGCACTTTATCCGCTTTATTTTTCCAGTTTATCTTGTATTTTTGTATAATTATGTGAGCTTAGCAGTTGCACATAAAATCAGTTGTAGTACTCAAATAAAACGAACAGGAAAAGCGCACTCAAAGCTTTTTAACATGCATTTTCTGGATTATTATGATTGATGTGAGGTGCAATGCCTCGTTTTCATGTATCCCATGTTTTACAACTTACAACTTAATACGGGGGCAGTGTGAGCAAATGATCCTGAAACGTGCTTAAAAGTGCTACCTTGGATTTCGAGCTGGATGAGCTGCACTTTAAATGCACAACATGGCGGCACAGCTGGGCTAAAGCTACAAAAACACCAAACAGAGGCGAATTCCGGACCGCAGGAGCAGCGGCAACGCGATTGAAGCGGATACTGCAACAACAGCGCAGTCAAAATAAACAAACCAGGTGCGCATTTTTCAGGTGAGGCGACGAGGTGATGGCTTCGCAACAGGAAGGATGAGGAGCGGAAGGCGCATGAGTTGGGTTATTGCTGTTGCCGGCCTACATCGTTGGACAGAGTCTATACAGAACAAAAAAAAAAATAAATAAAAGACTGGCAGCAGCGCAAGGCAGACCGACCAGGTAGACCAGCCTCAGTCGGTGGCTAACGAGACGCAGTAATTCTGAATGTACATACTCCCAAACAGTCGACGGCACACAAATAGTTCAAGTCTGCCATATCATTATGGCTCGAATTCTCTTTCATTTGCTGATTAGGCTCCAATCTATTGTGCTAACTGAGAAACCCTGCCAACTTTAATCAGTTTGAGTAGATTCAGGCGAAAACAGACGTTTACCAGCTGTCTGCTTCACCCGTCTCCAAAATTCAAAGTTTTTAAAAATAGAAAAAAAAAGTACCACTCCCAAGGAAACCAACATCTCCATCTCGCACCCATAATGGACCACTCATTTCCCAGCATGCCAACAAATATGTATCCGGAGTGGAGTGACGCACGCACCTCAAGCAGTTGCAATGGAAATCTCATAGAGCCAAAAATGGACCTGTTCTTCTTGATGAGATCATATCCGTTTCCACTGCCGCCCCTTCATTCCCGTAGCGAATATCGCTGGAGCCTCGAGGGATCTCCGCTGTCGGATGACGAGAAACGTGCTTATAACGCTTCCATGATCGAGTAACAATAGATCGTATCACGGAGCCTGTATGATGCTGGTGAAGATTGGCCCACAATGGCCAGTGAACGTCGGGATTGAACTGGAAATATTATTTCAATAGAGCAGCAGCACCTACTCTCAACCCGAAACTCTTTTTGTGAATTAGGCACCCAAAGATTCTAATTTCGTGGACTCTGCTGTTGGAACCGGCGTGTGCTCAGCCTGAGTGTTGGTGTATGTGTGCTTATGCTGCTTTGTTAGTACATTTTTCATAATTTACATGTTTGTCTGTTTGTTTGTTTGTCTGTTGACTTTTTTATGTACAACCAGAGACTTGACTAAAAGGTGCAGCTCTTCCCTCTGCGGCTCCACCCCCTCTCCACATGTGTGCGTGTCGTTTTGAAACTGGTTCAATGCTTCGACAGACACACCACACACCACACACACACACTCAGTTATTCACAGTGTACAATGTACATACGAGTATACCATTTTCAAGCGCCATTTTTTTTGCCCGTTCTTTATTTAAATTTTACTTGGTGCGGCCGCTGTGCTCCATAAAAAAATAAGCCTATTTATTTAATTGAAATGCCAAACAACAACAAGAACCACAAAGAGCGCGCAGCCTCCACTTTTTTCACACGCTGTGCGATAATTTTTCCACCAGCGGAAAACTCACTGCCACACAAACACACCGATTGATGAGCGTCAATATTTGCCAGGGGCGCTCAACGAAATTCGCTGTAAAACGCAAACAATTAAGCATTTTGTGCAAATAATTACGAGGGAATTTTATAGCCCTGGTGTTGTTTCTTACATTCCGCTTGTAATTGAAAAAGATTTTGTAAATGATTAAGAGCAGTCATGATACCGCGTAATGTAGAAGTGTTTGATACTTCGAGGGATTTCAATAGCCAGCCATATAGGAAATTCGATTTAGAATATGGAAGTTCTTATAGTTTATGCGATTTGTTACTTTGTTTTTGAAGATAGGATTTAGTCTGGATTATACACCAAGTATTGTATAATATTCTGAATTCCCGAAGGAATTGACATCCGTCTGCAGATAGTCCTTGTGCTACCCTTCATCTGTGGAAAATGTGCTGCATAGCGACAGGCGCAGCCATTCAGAATTAACTTTTGTGTGGCCATAACTTTGCGGTGGACTTTGGCGAAACTTTGTTACATTTCTGTTGCAGTTCCTAAGCAGCTTACCAAGAAAAGTTGGTTGAATCGAGGGGGAAGCACTGGCAAACAGACTGCTAATTTAATGCCTCCAACGGAGGAGTGGAATGGAGTCGGGTGGGGAGGAGTGTGGAGTGTGGATAGGGGACCCAACTTTGACCCCTGGCCGGGGAGAGCTGGAAAATTATTTGCGTGTTCCCGCCGCCACACAATGGAGCCCGCATTTATGGAATCAAATTATAATTTACAATTTGAGTTTCTCCAATTTGGAAATTGTTTTCCTCTCTAAGACAAATTTTTTGTAGCATTTTATTGCTATTTATAACGACGTGCGAAATCTCACACATTGTTCGCATTGTGTTGCTCGTGTCTCTTTCATGTTTGGCAGTCATAAAAACAAAATGTTTCTTCCTTTTTTTTTGTCCATGTTTTGGCCTGTTGGGGATTTGTGGCACGTCTAAAAATACGACAATAACGGATGAAGAAGAGCCAAAACCAAAAGCAGAATTGTTGCCAGCTGCTGCAAGGGCAATTAAAACGTGCTACAAAAAAACACGACCAAATAAAAGCCAAAAAACCATACAAAAAATGCAGCCAAGATAGCAACACAAAGTTATTAAAGTGACATTTTTACAAGTGTGTGGAGGTGAGCAGAAATCTCTAAAAAGTGGACAGAGCTCCTCCGGCTAAGCAACAAAAACAGGCGATGTCAAAGCGAAACGCAAATCCAATTTTAAGCCGCCCCAAAGCCGCAGGCAAAACCAGAAATAAACCAAAAAATAACAAACAAACGGAAAAAACTCAACGCAATAACAACACTAAAACCAATGGCTATTTAAGCCCCATGGATAAGGAGGGCATTTTTTGGGGAGCATTCACTGGCCATGAAGCGTTTGATATGCATGACAAACAACCATAACGAAAACAAAGTGAAACACCAACAATAACTTTGAATTGTGGCCTCAAATTAAATGTTTACATTATAATCCGCAAAAAATGAGAGTTCAGAAATAAATATAGATTGGTACAAGCAGTAAAATGTAATATCTTTAATCTGCAATTAAATTAAATTAATTTCAAGTATATTACTAAAACCAAGCATTTCTTCTTGTATAAAGTTAAATCTATTAAAAAACCCGTTCAAAAACACTTTGGCGAAACATAAAAACTGCAGATACGCTTTACATCCGTGCTTTGGAACGACGCCCAACTTTCAAGTTAATCAAAGTGTTTTGAGCCCGGCTAGTTCGTCTCACTTGCCCCCGAACCAATTCAAACACGAATTCGGGCAAAAAGTTATCCTATCTCGCAGCTCGCTTCCCCATTCACAACTTTTGGGACAAAGTTATCATGCCCAAAACGCTCGTTTCCCGTTTCTGTTGTTGTGAGCCGATGTGGCCGCCAGGCAGCTGCCAAACAACGTGGTCCCATTATGGCCCGGAGTCCAGGTAATTACGCCGTGGACTGCAGGAGACCAGAGGACCAGAAGCCAAACGCATAGGCAAACTAAACTATATGGTGGCAAGTGCCACACGCGGAGACAAAAAGCCAACTTGTCCGCCGGCGAATTTGACAACACGAAAATGGCAGCAGCAGCAGCAGAAACAGAAACGCCAACACCAACGACAATAAGCCATAAACTGTGCTCTCATTTGCACCAGTTAGTTAGTTAGTGGCGTCAGTTGCACTCAGAACAATTCTCAATAAGCTTTTAATAATTTTTAATTTCAATGATCTACAATAGCATGTTACAATTGGAAAGCAACCTAATTGCTTTTGTAGTTCCTACAATGAAGTTGACTTGATTCCACTTTAAAAGAATTCAATATTAGTTCCTTTGATCTACGTATTGATGTTTTTCCAAGTGTTTAATTGCGGTTATGCAAAAAGTTGGTGCCTCAGGTAAAAACGGGGAAAGTGGTGGGCGGTTCCAGGGGGCAGGGGTTCCAGCTAAGGTTAGACACGCCGCGACATTGCCGTTTGGGGAGCGCTTTTAACGCTTTCCGCTAATTTTCCGGCTTGCCTGCTACACCTGTCTGCCTTGCAAAAAAAAACAAAAAAAAAAAAAATAAACAGGAGCGGGGGGCACTTGCTTTTTTACGCCGCGCCACAGACGACGCCTTTGCCACGCCCCGTTTGCCGGTGTTTTTGTGTCTCCTTAATCCCAAACGCTTTCATTGTGCATAAATTACGCCGCCTAAAAAGTTCGCCTCTCAACGCGGCCACGCCCACTCGACGACTCTCGCCCAAAACGAATATATATGTATAAATATATATATGTATAGGTATAGGGATAGAGGCAGGGAACACTCCACCGCTCCCGCACCTTTGCCTTGCGTTTTTAGACAAATTAAAAAACTCTTATCGAGCCTGGAAAAAGTTTTCCGTTTTTCACTGCGGTTTCCTCAGATAGGGGAAGCTGTGTTCCATATAAATTGTTGTGGCTCTGCTCTGTGTGTAATAGGACTTTAAAATGCTTTTTGAGCGCACAATTTCTTTCAAAGGTTAAACGCGGCGAATGCGTGATATTCACTGCGAAATTATTGCTCATACGCACAGGTGTCCCGACGTTTAAATATCAGACGGCAAATTGAAGTCAGACAGCAGACGAGTCGTTGAGTGCATTGCTTTAGGAGATTAAAATCCGGTAGATCCTTGATTGAATTTTCGTATTTAAGTAACAATAATGAGAACAATACCATAAACGTTGTATACATGTTTGTATAAAAGTCAAAGACTCGAGAGATTAATGCCCCGGCATGGCCTGAATACCCTTTGACCTTTAACCGATTGAATTTACAAACTGTTTCTATAATATCCCCATTAAATGAAAGGTATCGGCAATCTCCACTCAAAGTGCAGTTGCCAAAGCCCCACACAAAATGGATTATAGCCAGCTGTCTGTTGGGTATCAGGACTGTGGTTTCGGTTGCCGCTCCAACTGGATTTCCAGGCGCCTGCTTACCTGCAATTCTGGTCTTATTTTTGGCATTTGCGGTAAGCCATTTTACTGCAGTTGAGTTGTGTGAGAATCTTTGATTGAATTTGCTGGCTGCCACTACACCATGCACACCCACACCCGAATGCAGTCAGGATCATTATGTTAAATGAGACGTGGCTGGCGTGACAGCCATGAAACCCCATGATTTGGGGCGGGTCGAATTGGGGGACTTAAATGTAATTATTAACTACACCATGCTAATTGCCCCAAGCACACGGAGGGTGGAAGGTGGGCCTAAACAAAGGCCTTTGGCGGCTGGCCAATCTGGTTACCTTGGCTACAATTCGTCTTTGATTCTGCTGCCTGTTGCTTACATGCTTACACTAAGAGAAACGTGAATGTTCAATAATTATTTACTTAAAATATTGTGTCCTTTCAATTTGATTTCCTTTAAAATTGTAACGTGTTTTTTGAAAGTGTATTGCTTCTTCCCATAATAATATCTTTGCTTACTTTTAGTTTTGTTTCTAATTGCAAAGACAGCTGAATAGCTTTTTGGTCCTTGATCAGAACAATATCTTATTTATAAGGCACACATACTGTATACCATATTTCACTTTACTTTCAGTGCAAGGCACAGGAGCTGCTGCTCCTTATAGTCACCCAGGACGTTCAGGAGACGTGCTGGCGCCTCTTGGAGGACCCTACCCCTTCCTCGTCCTCGGGGAAGTCACTCATTCGGTTCAGTTAGTTGGCCGTGGTTGTGCGAAGTGCTCAGCAGCTCACAGCTCAGCAACTCGGCAGCGTGTAAACATTTTCATTCGCTGCTCAGATCCTTGTTGTTGTCGCTGTCAAGTTCTGTTCCGTGTACATTCGAGTGTAAAATATTGAATTATGATGGCAGCTGTTTCTCAATAAAGGGCAAAGCAACGGGGAGAAAAATAAAAACGGACTGGGTGAGCGCAAAAAGCATTAAATCTTTGCCAGTGACAGCAACTTGAACTCATTCCTGTCATGCGTGAGTGTCGAAATGTGGGACAACTTTGGGATTGCTATATTTCGGAACTTTGACTGTCCACAAGTATTTCGATAATGCTCTTTTAATGCGATAAATTGATTAAGTTCCATCTAAAGTTCAGACACAATCGCTACCTTTGATGGTTTTAAAGCTCATTCTTTCACAAAAAGTACTGCACGTCAAAGAACTTTCACTTTGAGCCGCGCAAAGAATGCTTTTCACTTATTGGCCGACGGCATTGCATGGCGAAACGAACTCAAAGCGAGTGCAGGTCAAATCTTTGTATAAATTACACAATCAAAGCTAAAAGTTCCCTCTGACAGCTAATGCAATTTGCCATGCACACGGCAGTGTGCAGTTTGTCTGTCAATTTGGGGCAGCTGATATAGATATAGCAACTACGGATGCTGCAGCAGCTGCATCTGCTGGCGAATTGAATTATAAGCTGACAAGCGAGCTGAATGCACCACACGGCGTATGTGTAATCCATGCCGAAAACTACAAATTGAGCGCCAGCGAATGCCACCGCTACCTGGCTACTGGCAACTGGAAACTAGAAACTGGAGATCGGGTACGTGTAGCAGCATCATCGTCCCAAATCCCGCATCCAACATACAACATCCAACATTCTACTGCCGAAATCTCTTGCCTCTTGCCTTGTTTGCTTTAGCTTGTGGAAATCTAGGTTGAGTGGGCGGCAAAGTGATTGCGATTGTCATCAGTCAACGCTCTAAAAGCAATTGTCTACATTGTTTGGCTTGTTTGGCCAAGATGCACACAGTCCCACAAACATTCGTGGGCACACGAAGTCGGTCCGCCGAAATGCTTTCACATACGGATGCCACGAGCATTGTCTTGGCAAGTCGCAAGTCCACGCCTTTGTTTGCATGCTCAGTGGGTCAGTTTCTGGTTGCGGCCCCAAATGGGTTACTCGATATGTTCTTAGCCCGGAACTCAGGACCCACTCGCCTTTTCTGCGATTGAGTGCCAGTGACGGCAGCAAATTCAAGCTGATTAAGAACCAGCTTTTTTGCTGGTCTCTTAAGATGCCCTGGAAAGTATGCTACAGAATTGGTTTTTATAAGTATAGTTATGCATTTAAGAGAGCAAATTACAATATGCTCTATAAACTCTTACGGAACAGGATGTATTTCATACTAAATTATGCACATCTACCCAATTATTTGTAATCAACCCGAAATAATTCCAAATTTTCCTAATGAGCCGTTAAAATCCCAGAAGCAACCCACGCATCTTATAACTACCTACTGGCATTTAAAGCATTTGCTCATTTAATGATTGGTCTTCCCGCCGCAGCGGCAGCAGCACTTAAGTCTAATTAAAATGCTGCCCCCTAATTAATTAAACCATTTTTGGGGCAAAAGGCAAATGACAGCGAAACGATATAAAAAAGGAAATCAGACCTGCGTGTCATTATCAAAATTCTTGGCTCGATTTATGTTCCCCGCAAATAGAGATAGATAGATGGACTAAAAGTTCGAGAGACGAGGAAAATCGAGGCGCTGCCAACGCTTGCTAAGCGCATTAAAGCAAATTTATGTGCATGAAAACAGGACCAATTTTATCGCAAATATTGCAAGCCGCCCAGAAAAGTGCCACGCCCACAGACTACTTATTTTTTTATGTGCCCGCCCGCTCAGCCGCTCAGCCGACCTTCACTCATTTTACTTTCACTGGGAGCACAAACATTTGTGTACTATTTTGATGCATAATTTAAAGCGGCCCGGAAAAGAGCAAGGCGACGGCGAGAACACAAGAAATTTAAATGCAAATTTAAAGTTGGCAGGAGTGAGATTTTGTGGAACTTATAGGCAGGACGGACCTAAAGGACCCTTTTTTTGGGATGACAGGCGGGGCATGTGGGCGTGTCTCGATGTCAGAAATGCTGACCCTCATTAGTTTGTTCGACGTGTGGGAGGCACAGATAAATGTTATGTTACAATATCTGGCCAACATGTGCCAGTTTGGCTAATCATATATAAAATTTGCCAATTCGACTCAAGGACGAAGGACCCTTTGACCATTTCCATAGGCATTATGTGAGATTTACCAAAAGGCAGAAAGTGAAACACACACCCAAAGTTTCAAAAAATTGTACAGGGGAAATCAGGGGAGTCCCCGTTCGAGCGCAATTCACCACACCTTCGTTCAGTTTCCCCTTCGCCGCGGTGGTGGAGTTCAGTTCCGTTCAATTGCAAGCGCGCCAGCCTTAATTTATGCAAGTTATTATAAATTTACACGAAAAAACAACAACATTAAGAGCGGAGGAGGCTTTTGCGGAGTGGGGGGTTGTGGCTGCTCATAAAGGAAGCAATGCTCAAAATTTCTTTCGTGAATTTTTGTGTGCTGCGGTCTTGATTTTACGATGCGCAACGGAAGGAAAAATAAAATTATAATAACTGCTGAAATTGAAATAAAAGGAAAGCATAAAATCATTAGCCACGCAGTCGGAAACTGCACAAGTCGAGTAAAGACGGTGGGCTACTAACTCAATTGCGCTAATGGTCATTTCAGAGATGCAACTGTAACTGAGTAGCTACTGTAATTGATCCAATTAAATCAATCAATCGGCATGAATTAATTTGATCGCCAATTGCGATAAGAATATATAATATATATATTTCAACTTCTACCTGGGCGAGCAGTGGCATCCCATTCCAGTAGAAAATGATTCAATTTGCAGGGGAGCCGCACTTTAACCCCGGCCTTCTGCAAATTAGCTTGCCTATGCTCGATTTCGTGCGGCGCCGAGCGATTAAACTTTTATGTGCGCTCCGCATTTAAAGCGCCAATCAAAGGCAGCGAGTGCAAACAATTAAAAAGCGTGATTCTTCATTGGCTTTTAATTGCGCCGGGACACGAAAGCAGCTGCCTCATGCAACAAGGACGGACACACAGGAAAAATCGAGAGGGAAGATGTCAAGGGTGCAATAGCATTTCCACTTGATATACATGTGCTTTAACTTATTTAAATAGACGAACTACTGATTAAATCTAAAAATATTTTGGACATATAATTTATTTTCAATTCTGTGACATACTTTTCTGCCAGTGCAAAGGTCATACGGCCAAAGTTTAACTTCCAACTGAAGCCGTTGGCAATCATCATCCCTTAACAGCCGAATCCCTGCAAAAGTAAAGCCAATGCTAAACTGCACTCGACTCGAAGGACTCAAGTGAACTCTGAACTGCACTGAATGCAACTCGGCGCACCTCGGCTCAATCAGGCAGTCAATCAATCAAACAAATTGCACAACTTGCTTAACTACGCATATTGAATGCTGTCACAGACGTCTCCTCTGTGGCTCCCAACCGTTATAAACTGCATAATTTATGACGTTGTCTGTGGGGCAATTGCCTAAACCATCTATTGATACCATTTCTTTCTGCAGCACGGCTAGTGTGCATTTCTTCCAGCGAGTGAAGAAATAAAAGGGAAACTGCTGCAGGAGAAGAAACAACAGAATGGGGCAGACAAAGTTCGTTGCGTTTGGGGCAATCAATTTAAGTCTTTGACTCTTTGCTAAACGAAGTCGTGCGGTTAAGAGGGGAAAACCAATTAAAATTTAACACAAGAATCGATGAAGCTAACCGCAAGTCGGGTCGATAGAGTGTGGGCCAAAGACAAAGACGTTTTTATGCAGCTTCATAGAGTGCTGCTGCCGCATCAAGTACCTTTAATAAAAATTAATAGTCGATATCCTTTAATTTCCCCCATTTCGGAGAATAATGCACTTTACTTGCTAGCTATAAAGATGGGAAGCCATAAAAGATTAGCAGCTTTTTCACAAACCAAAACTATTCGGAAACTTCCCTTTAGTTTGCTTTTCAATTAAAATATATATTAAATATATTTTAATATATTCTCAAAGAAATACTGACTTTAATCTTGATTACTTCAACTTTAAGGCATATTGAAAAGCAAAAGAATTCCGAATGTGTGTTCTTACAAGCACTTTAAATTGCTTAAGTTCCCGATTCCGGGTGCAAATTGCTCCGCCAAGAGCCAAGGAAACACGTAGTCGACCCTTAAATTGACATCCCCATCCACTGTGGCATTTACGGTCGTCGGATGAAATAAAAAAAAAAGAGAAAAACCAAACCGCCTTTTGTTCCCTTCAGCCTTTTTGTGCGTGTCATTAAGGAGAACTTTCATCATATGTTGTCGCCTTCTTCGTTTTTGTCGTCGATTCCTGTGGGCAAGTTCTTGCGGTTAAGGATCCGACAAGGGGGAAAAATGGGAAGAAAAGGAATTTGCACAATTAGCTTTTATGCGGTATTGTGGTGATTAAATGAGCTGCAAACTGTGTCAAGTGTATGATGATTATGGGAGGGAGACCATGGCGGCAGGAAACGGTCGGATGTAAGCGGCGGAAAGCGGCGCTACCAGGAGATAGATGGCTCAATAACAAATTGATGTATTAATCAATCAGACAGACTGATGGCGAAGTTCGATCCAGATTCGGGGACATGCAGTGCCACTCTAGCAGACAGCTACAATTTCTCAAAATAGGCGAGAGCGCGACTAACGAGCTAAATATACCAAAAAAAGCAGGCACTTCACGTGTGCACTGGCCGAAATCAGGCATGAGTTTGACTGTATAGAGAGATGCTCTATTTTACTTTCTAAGATCTAAGTGTATAGAATAGAAATAGGAGTTTTACTATACCATTTCTTATAGCTTACACCGAATTAAAAGGAATCACATCAATATTTTTTACAGCGCAGCATTGTTTGTGGCCAAAAGGTGGGGTAATGTGTGACGCCTTCAAGCCTCTTTTATGACGTGGCATAAAAACGGGCGCGTCCAAAGACAAAAAGCCATCATCAGCATTGGCCGCTAACAAGCAGCATCTCCACACACATGGCACACACCACATACCCCACAAAGAGCCCAAACAAATGACCATGGTCAGATTCACAGAGCCAACAAAAAGAAAAAGGGAGCTGGCATTAAATTTTATGACATTTTGAGGCCTACTAAACTTTAACAAGTTCCCAAACCGAAGAAACGGGCGCATTTGAAAGCCTGAATGGTAATTCCTCACATCAAAATTAAAGCCATTTCTCGGCGCAATCGCTTTTTGGCCACAGGCACCAGGCTCGCGGCACAACGCGGCGTATACGTGATAATAACGCAACGCTCAGGACGTGCCGGGGATTTCGAATTTGTCGCAGGACAAGCGACGAGAAGCATTTAAGGTATTTTTATGCGAGATTTTATTAAAAAAAATTAGCATATTTTATGCCGCTTCGATCAGCTAAATTTCTGCGAATGCTTGGCCAACAATCGAGATTGCTTAGGAGCTTGGATGTCATTTGTAGACATTTCAAATGGCAAGTGTGGGAATGTTACTTAACTATGTTACAAGACTAATCAATCTAAATATGATGTTCCTCTTTGTTCGCAGAAAGAGAGTGCAATCGATCTAAGAGATTTATGCGTTCATTGTCACCACCTAGACGACACTGCTCTGGAGTCCATATCTCTATCCCAATCAGGAAGATTGCTATCTGTGCACAAGTGACAAATCCATGTTTTCCCTTACAACCACCACCCCCCTCCCCAAAAGCCCCCCAGAGCTATCAGCATTCAAGGGGGATGCATTTAATATTTAATTTCAGTTGCAGCAGGAGAAAGAGTGCGCTACTTTTATTACCTTTGCACCGTTGACACAACGTTTAAATCCCACGCCATGTTCACTGACAATGCCAGGAGCAAAGGGATTCGGATCGGATCGGAGTATATATATATATACACTCTATATATATATAGACGTACATAGAAGGGTGGAGGCAGGGGGTCACTAGAGAGCAACTGCATGGCTACATTTACACAGGGAACTCGGGATTGGCTCACAATGGAGTGCACTTCGTTTGCAATTTCGCATTTATTGTCAAGTGGTTTCAAAATACATTACAGAGAAAGTTTTGTCCCGATTTTCCTGCTTTTTCCTCACTTTTTTAATACCAACTGAAGCGGACAACGAACTTTAAGTTCATCAATCAAGGAAAAGTCTGCCTTTTGGGTTCCTTTTTTGTATTTATTTTTTTTTTTTTTTTTTGCTAACTGCATTAAAACTGTGGGCTGCTCAATCAATGACAGCATTCCAGAATTTGTGGTTAAAATTGTATTCAATCATTTATGTTAAATTTGATTAGAAAAGGAGCATGGTTCCCGTCGCAACAAAATCTCGGCTCATAGATATTTCCTGGGCATATACACTGTATATATGTAGCTTCCTGCTCCAACCTCACTCATCCTCTCCAGAGTGCGTGATAAATTCGCTTATGGCTAACGCTGGCAGATTAAATGGCAGCTGATTTATTTGAGCCACCCTAACTGCCCTTCCGCTGGACCGCCCCTCATCCTCATCCTCACCTTGAAGACCACCAGCATTCTGCGCTAAGCTCAAACAATTTTGTCAAATTGACCAAACTTAAGCTTATTTATTATGTTTGCGGCTTACACATTACACATTAAGTCCCAAGTCTTGTCGACTAACTAAATTGGATTGCCCAAATACACAACGAAATTTGAATTTATGGCCTACCGAATTCCCATCTCTGATATAGTAGCTGATAATGTTTTTTTTTGGGCAGCGCCATTTGAAGTTATCGCAATGAAAAATTATCAGACACGGCCACATAATCTGAAAAGCATAACTTTGGCTACTTACTGGAAAACTATTTATCCACTGACAAATGATGCTGCTTGGAAAAGTTTCTACAGTGCCGCGCAAAGGCAAAACAGTTTGTGCAACTTTTGAAACGATGGCGAGCACAAACAGCTAAAAAAGTAACTAGCCAAACTGCGGAGCGGAGTTGGTCAGAAAACGAGTGGGTCTATTAAAATTAAGTTAAAATAAAATAAATTCTAGGGTATGCTGTCTTAAACTGATTAAGACGAATAGAGATTATATATCTCTATCTCCTTTTTTTAGATATGCTGTCTATATTTTCTGCTTTGAATATGAGCTACTGCTCATGGCCAATTTCTATTCAAGCCCTTCATCTTTTTTAAACTCGGTATAGCCCTATTCCTAGGCCCACTTTATTCACTGAAACGCCCCTGACCTGGTCCATTTCCAAACGCATCATGATAACTATCCGGCAACCAACAGTTTTTCTTTCCATTTGCCGACTTTTCCTCCGCTTTTTTTTTATTTCAAGTCTTGAGCTTGAGTTTCAACTTTTCGTTGCAATTACGCGTTCTGCAAGACAAAATCACTCAAACAAAATGGTGCGCGTGCGTTTCATTGAAATCCTGATGGCGAACGGAAGGCCAAGGGCGTTGGCATCGCAGGATTAAGAAAGGAGGAAAATATAGAGAATGCTAGCTGGCGGACCAGAAGCAAAGAAAAGTGTGCACGAGTATTTTCCGCAAACTGATTTAATTTTTTATGGGCCCCCGCCGCCTTGTGAATTTTATATACACTTTTTCCGCAGCTACTGAAGTCGTGTTGTTCTGCTTTTATTTTTGTTATTTTTACTACCGCATCTGCAGTCGAGCTGAACTTCAGTCCGTGTCCGTCCGTCTGTCTCTGCAAATATTTTCATTGCCTGCTCGGATGTACATCTATATACAAATATATATGTCACTTTGTTGCAGTCTTGTTCAGCTGGCGACAATTGAAACATTTTTTATGCTCTTTTATGGCTTATTTGGACAACAACTTTCATCCTTCAGGCGGCAAAGGCAGTCGTCACTTAAGTTAAGTAAACAAAGCCAAATTGTCGAGCTTCAATCGGCGGAGCGATAGTCACTTCCGGTTCGTTATTGGATGGATTTTGGGGAAAGTACACTGGAGAAAGAATATATCTTTATATATTTATTTTTATATACCAGTGCTATTAATGTTCAAAAAGTTATTTGAATTTATATTTGTATGCCAGTGTGTTATTCCATTTCAAACCGAAATGATGAAACTTCACATGTTTCTTTCAGTGCAGCTCGACCAGTTTCCGTTTCCCACCAACGTCTCAACCGCCAACGTCCCAAGCAGACATGACCCCGGTAAATGGGAGACATTAAAGCATCCAATTTAAATACAATTTCTGGGTGGCGGTGGCATAACTTGGGCATTGGCTTAGCGGGCAGTCGACTGTTAAGGCTTCGATGCCACCTGCTGCCATTTGCCACCTTTTGCTCTGCGGTTGACAATTCACGGAGCTGCTAAAGTTTCGCCAAATGCATCTTGACTTGGCCCGAAAGTTTTTTGGCCTGCTGCAGGCTGCCTGCAGCAGGTAACAGGAACAGTAGCAGCAGCAGCAGAAGCAGAAGCGAGTGGAGCGGAAAAGTTAATTCACCTGTGAGACTTGACAAACTTTGCCACATTTTCAACTCGACTACAGTGAGCACTCGGTGGCGGGGCCACACATTTGACGCTGCGCTGGCAGGAAAATCAGCAAAGCGTTTAAAAACTGTAATAAAACCCATTTATTTACTTGTAAAATGTCCTTCACCTGACAGAGCAGCTGCAGTTGCAACAACAGCAACTCATCTCGCCCATGAGGAATCGTGAAAAACTATAAAGCCCAGCTGGAAAACTTGCCGTGGAGTACTTATGTACATGTGTAGCAAAGTGTTGTCAACAGCAAATTGTGACATTGCAATCGTTGAGGGAATTGTAAGCAGCAGCAGTGTTTCGGATGTGTGATGAAATCATTTTCATGGCCAGGAGGTATGATTAAACAACATGTCGAAGAAACAATTTACTCAGGCCAGAGTGTAATAATTGATTGACACACATAGTTTACAGTTCAATCAGGTAAATTGAACAAAGTCATGTTGACGTGGGGAATTAAAATGTAGACAGAAAATAAGCAACTTCTACTTAATCGATTGACTTAATTCGAGAAAGGAACCAGCTTATTATTTTAAAAAGCCAGTAAGCCAGAAGGTATATTGAAATAACTTTGTTTGCTTGAAGGGCCTGTGGTTTCAATATTTCACATTTTTTTTTTCAAAAAGGGAAAGTTGAGGACTTTAAAAGGTTTCCTTTTACCCGTCGGCTAATTTGCGGCCTTTTGCGGTCTCAGCTCTCAGATGGTCGCACGTAATCGAAGTCCCAGTCAGCTGCCAGGAGCACCAATCAATCACTGGACCAACTCGGCGAGTTCCCGGAAAATAGGCTCCGGAAAATGGGCCAAAAGTGGTGGTGGGACGGCGGCTTTCATGCGAGTGTGATAAGTATGCTAAACAAAATGTTATGTGAGCCAAGACGAAACTAAGCTAAACTGAGCCTCGGGCCGTGCCTGGCATGACAAATCGATGGCTGGATGGATGCGACTTTAAATGCTAGTTGGTTTCGTCCTGCCAAATAAAGATACTAGATATGGGATATGGATATGGATATAGATATAGATCTAGAGAGGGAGCGGCGTTCAGAGGGCGACACGTGCGTATGAGTAATTTATATTTGATTGTAGCATTTCCTGAATGTCTTCGCCTTCGTCTGCCTGTGCGTCATAAGCAAATCCAAAAAGGACATGCGTATGTGCACAGACGCAGGATATATACGGAATATGTGAGGGAGGAGGAATGTCAGGAGCAACGTTCTCTCAACTGGTGTGATATTTTTACGCATGTTGACATTCAATTTGTCAATTTGTCAGCTCGGATGCCAAAGTTTTCTAGCTTCGATGGCCTTTGAACTTGCCAGTTGTGAGTTTCGTGAATTAGGTACTGATTTGCCGATCGCCTTGACAATTCGCATTGAATGTTGTGTTAATTTTCCTACACGCCTACTCCCACTTGTTTATGTTTGTTTGATTAGTTAAATCAATTTTATGATTATGATTATGCGCATTTCCAGCGATAACAAGCCGTGACATTCATTCCCAGTCATGCACGCGGCTGATAAAAACTTTTATTTGCCGAGGAAAATGTGGGGAAAAGAAAAACAAGCGCCAGTGAAACAGGGTAACTTTTCGCATGAATTCGAAAGTGTGTTTAACGCACAGACACAGCGACATTCTCGAGAGTTTTTTGGGCCAACTCACTGTGTGTGTTGGCTGGTTTGAGCACACACACACGCAGTGCCACTAAATGGGGCAAACAAAAGGGGTTTCAAGTGTTGGCACAATTGCTCCAATACGAGATTTTCCGAGCAGCACAATAAATGACAGTTGAGCAGGAAATTGAAGATGAAATGCTCAAATAATGTCTGAAGTTATTAGCCAATTTTGTCAACGATGATAGAAGCGTTCTTCAATAATAGTGAATTAGCTGGCAACTAAATCAAGTTCAGAGCAGCTTAAATATTTAACAACAAACATTTAAGAGCAATTATTTATCAGATCAATCGCTTTACTGGTCGAAGTAGAGCACGGTAATAAAGGCAGATTCAAACGATTTCTGTCAGTCTCACCATTTTAAATAAGCATTTTCACCCGTATAACCATAGAATCGCCATATAACTATACTCGTAAAAAGCAGCTTCAATCTGAGGGAAATTTCCGTAATGCAAATGCCTTGCGAGTTGCATAATTCTATTGCCTGTTACATGCAATTACACAAAGTGAAACGACTCAAAGGAAGTGCTCTGCCTAGCCACGATTTGCATTTTCGAATTACAAGTACACTTGAGGGTTTTTCCACTTCTGCGGCTTCTGCCCCTCCTCTGGCACCCTGCCAAAGATCATAAAGATTGCCATCTCGAGAACCTTTGCTGCGTCGCCAAGGCGCCGAATACGAATATATGGGGGGAAATGGGGAAAAGGGGGTCTATGCATAGTCAATGCATGTCAAACGCAAGTGCAAAACAAATCCCAAACAAAACCGTAACAAAGCCCAAACACTCAACCTGACCACAAACGTTAGAAACCACCCATCCTTCCCGTCCTTTAAAGCCCGCAACCCGAAGTGCGTGCCAAAAAATTTGCACGAGGGAGCCTTCCTTTTCCGACTTTTGTGGCCCCTCGTTTAGTTTCCTCGAAGGCGTGTCTTTAGCAGCCCGAACGGCTTCAAGTACTCCACTTTTGGGGCACATCCTGGGTCAGGATGCACTGCAGAAAAACTCCAAAGATTGTAAAGATCCTTAAATTTGTTTGTAATCTACGGAAAAATATTTTATTCGACTGCTTCATTACATTTAGCCATTTACCGAAGGTATTTTGCACAGTATGAGTTTTACCCACAGCACACCGAGACACTTGCACACATTTAAATGCAACTCCGGCCAACTTCCTTGGAGGACCACTCCCCACCCACTCGGGCACAAGGTCACAACAAATTCTGTGTGTCTGATTACCAACAGGACACTGGGAAACGATGCAGTTTAAAATTGTGTTCCAGGAGTTCATCCCGTAATGGCAGAGTGCTGAGTGCTTTTAGCGGTGGAAAGGACGAGGGCATCGAGGACGAGGGAACGCACTGCATGGAAAGTAACCAAAAAATTATGGCTCTTCTGGCCAAAAACTGTTTCAGAAGGCAGAAAGCTGGCTGGGTGTGCCTGTGTGTATGCGCACCTGTTTACTGGAGTGCAAATGCCCAAAAGTGTGCTCCCAGTTTATTTATAATTCTATGCCATTCGGCTGTTGTGGCTATCACATTCAAGCATTCAAACGTGGCCAGGCCACAAACATTTATGGCTAACAAATGCCAGCTTTCATGTTAACCGAAAAGTGCGCCACAAGTCCCAAAAAAATCAAGCTTTACACGCCAATGGAGACCCAAGAGTATACTCAGTTCTGGTGTGGGTTCATTTAAATTGGCAAAATGTTTGCCAAAAAGTTTATGTGGTATCTGATATGCTGTGTACCTATTGTCTACCGATTTTAAGGCAACTTTTTCACACAAATTTAATCTTTAATAAGTACGTTTTTAAATTATAAGAGCATCCATAGTTCGTTGTTCGATACCTTCAAAATTCGCTTCTCAATCGCTTTTTGCATAGTAAAATTGTTATTTGGTCCCGCATAGTTTTCCGTGCCGTTTTCTGAAAGCCAACTCTCAATCTTTCCGCTCTCTAGCATCCCGCAAAAAAGTGCCAAAAAAAAATTGCTGAATATGGGATGTAGAGCTATGTTACACAAAAAAATCAATAGACCACGATAGAAAGTCGAAAGTAGGCGGTGCGAGCCACGATGAAAGTGAAGCCGGTGCCGCAGGCGCAGCAAAACCAAAAGGAATGGCAAACTTTTCCATGCACAGCAAACACGGGGAAGATAGAAGGGCAGAGTGACTACTAGACCGTAGCCCCCACTTCCTCGAACTCCCCGCCACGAATTGAAATTATGACTAAAGTTTTGCATGCAAATATTTTGCGAGTTTCCAGTTAGATGGCAGGAGACAGGCGACCCAGGTAGGCAAAGCGCCAGGTGAGCAAAGTTTCAACTGCTCCACTGTGTGTGTGGATGGATCGGTGATGCGAAGGAGCAAGTGCCTCCTGCCTTTGAAACAGAACGCGATGTGAAAACACTTCATGTGGATTTCATATTTTAAATCAAAAAGATGTCTGAAAGCATGGTACGTATTTCCATCTCTCCTTAATATCATATATAATTCATTTTATATTTGTTATAAACCTTTCTCATCACTGCCGAGTGTATTGCAGGTGCCGAGTTTTATTTATTCTGCAAGTTACTCTGTTGCTCTGTCCAAGTCACAGCTGGGTCACTCGCAGATTTCAAATACCGCTGTTTGTTTGGATGCCTGTTACGGATATTGAGCGTGGGCGCCGCCTTTGAAGCTTTTGATTTTATTAGAAATTGTCAGAGGAGCCAAAGCGACGTGACCTCAAATGGTGAAAGACCTGGAGGTGGAAGACCTGCACCTCCACCTGCACCCCTGTGCTAAGCACATATTTCGTAATAGAACAAAAGAAAGTTTCAAATAGTGTGCTGGCAAACTTGACGGCAACTTGAAAGGCAATGAACCAGTTAAGAGGAGGAAGAGGTGTTTAAACTGAAGGCCATTGCAGACAAGTAGTAAACAGGGAGCCCACATTTTCGAGCCTAGTTTAATCACCAACTTATGAAATTTCTTATACCTTAAATTGGATTCCATTGCAACTATTGGTTGCGACTAGCAGTAAGCTTCAAAACGACACAAATGCAGTTTCAATTCACCAAAAATGGCCTAATTGTGCAAAGAGATTTTAAGTCCGAGTGATTTCCTCCCGTTCATTGTTTCGGTGTAATCCAATCACATGCTGTTTTGACTTGTTTCGGCTAATTAGATTACTCTTGTTCAACACTGGGATCTGGGTGCCATTGATGCCAATACGCCACAGACAATAATTGCGGCAAACTAAGCCCCATCTCGTCCAGAAACCATATCGCCATATCAAGCCGCACACAATGGGCCAGGCAATAATCTTTGGGGCAAAATTATGCCTTTCCCTGGGACAATCTTGGCAAATTATCATAAGGACAAGATAAACCGACGTCAGGTGCGAAATGCTTACATCTGCATTAAGATGCACATTTACATTTTCCGGCCCAGGAGTTTGGCAGGAGCATCAGGAGCAATCGCAGCCGAAGGCTAATGGGTTTTGTTACACCGCCCACCACTTAAGGTGCAGTTCCCAGGGGCGACATTCGCTCGATTTGCATGCACTGAGTCGAAGTGGGGATCCGAAATGTTCAGCTCAAAGTATAGATACTATATAACTATATATTAGTATAGCTCGCTGTAAGTTAAATCCCAGCAAGCAGCACCTTTCATCACATTTTATGCAGAATTACAATAGTTTAAAATTTCGCTCAGTGTTCTAACTACAAAACTTGAGGCCATCGATGGCACGACCCACACTCGCAGGCAGGAAAATAGAGATATCGAGCGGTGGAGAGGCAAGGAGCTGTGGATCCTTGGAAGGCTCTGTCATGCAATATTCACATGAACGAATTACCTTTAATTGATGCTGCATATCCAGAACAGATACAAGATACAAGGAGTCTCCTTTGGCTAACTGAATCGTATCCACACACACATGCATCTAAATACATACATACATATATAATACCAGAGAACACACAACATAAATTGGCATTAAATATTGAGGGCTATTACCTAACTGAAAAGCCAGACAAACTGGCCGTGTTAACTGGCACATGAAAGGGATTTCCCCCCGCCGCCCTTTATTTCCCACTGTTTGAATTGTTTGTTCACAGTTTGTTCTGCAATTCATTAGTTGTACAAAATGTTTCAATAACAAATTGTCAAATGAAATTTGCATGGGCAGGTGAACAAGGGGCAAGAGCGAGAGGGGCAGCTAGTGTGGAGCACTGCCGTTGTCTCGCTCCCACACCAACGGTCAAGCAAACCGAAAAAACGGTAACTTACAGTGCAGGTCAAGGTTATGGTGTTCAGTATACAGATATAAGGCCAGCAAATAAAATAGTTGCCAGATGACTCTTTAACAAGAGTGTTAACTTAAGATTCATGCAAAGTACAAAATCTGGCTTAAGTGTTGAATTTATATTAATAGGCGCTACTATCTTGAACCTCACTGTCGAACCTGTCTGCATTTGCATGCGTTGTATGAGTGTGTGTGTGTGCACTCATAATTAAGTCGCATTTGCTGTGTAAAAACCATTGCCCAATGACAATATTGGAATAATGTTGCATTGCAAACACTGCACCTGAGCAAATTAACTTCAGCAACGGAAAATCATGTTTTCTTTTCAGCATGAAACAAATGAAAACCAAGAAAAGCCAAAGCAAAACAAGAGCCGATTGCAAAAGTTGCGACAAAAAAAGACACTTACCCGCACAAAAATATTGGATAATTCAGCTTGCAAAAAGCTTTTCATTAACACACTTCACTTAATTTCACTTTACGCGACGAATTTCTTTAATTTAATAACGATTTGCACACAAGTTACGCGTTTCTTTACGAACTTTCACAAGAACTGCGCACTAATTATTTACCGATTACCCGGGGTGAGTATCGTCTATCGATGATCTCACCACAATGGAAAGCGAGGTGGCAGTTCCAGGCGTGGTGAAAACGATCACTTCAAATTTAAATAGGTTAAATCGGATAATTCAAATTTACCACAGTTCTGTGAGAAAAAAAAAACATTTAATTTTAAGACATAGAAGGATAAAAGTATGACTTCTTGGCTTCTGTAAGGAAATTGGAAGCTGGAATTTAAGTTGCCGACAAACGGGTAATAAGGATCCTTGGGCACGTTTTATCCATTATTGCCAGCAAGTGCATTTAATGCGATATTTAATGAGCGAAAAAGCGTAAGGAGAAGCTGGGTCTCAGCTTTAAAAAGGATATGAAATCGATTTAGTTTGCAGCTCACCAACTCTAGTATTTAAGTTAATCCATAATATAAAATGTTAAAACTCTTTGTAAGAATTTGATCATCCTGCGTAGTATTACATTTTCCAATTTCCGAATTAGAAAAAGTACTTATATTGAATTTTATGTTTCGAGACCATTTCACTTTATTGGGTCTTCTATTGCCTAAGCTGGCATTCAAATACAAGAACACCAAAATTCAAACTAATGAAATTCCATTGAATATCCCCTGTTTATATCTGGCAAGTGCATTGTACGTTCGTTGCCATAAAGAACTGATTTTATTCGCCAGTGTTTCGCCTCCGTCTTTGGCTTCCCGCCATTCGACAGCTGCGACTTCCAGGACGAAATCGAAAACGACAAGGATACCACCGAACGAAGTCGGTGGTCTGGTGGTGTGGTGTCCTGGTGGCCAGTGGGCCATCCCACGGCATGTTGACTATTGAACGCTGTGGACACAGACGCGGACATGGCCTGTCCATTGCTCTCGGCCACTTATCAGCGCTGCTGCAATTGTTTTCTTGTAAAAGTCAATTTTTGAAGTGCGCCAGCGGAAATCGGAAACGGCAGCCGAGAAACAGAGTCTTGCTGTTGACCTCGATTCACCTCCTTGCCCACTTCGCAGTGGGGAGCAGGACCACGCCCAGTTGGACAGCAACTGGTTGGTAAGTGAACACAGTACAACTGGGCACTGCTCGAAAAAATGTGGTACAACATGGGAAAAACGGAAAGAAATATTTTTGAAGTTTGCAATGGTCAGAAATAATGGTATAATTTATATCCATAAAAATCTATGAGTTAATAGAGAGGCTCTTAAGGAATCAGTATCTAGACTTTTGAGTATCAATCATTAGAAAGAACTTGGAATATTTTCAAAACTTACTTAAAAAGAGCTTAAAGGGATGCAGGACTTTCTCCTTGTGTCCTTTCCATGCTAAGCAGCTATTGATAAATGAGCCGCATTTAAGCATGGTCAGCAGCTGGCTGAAAAACATCAGGATATAGAGTGGGATCGGTCCGGTCCGGGTTCGGGTCCTGGGGTGCGACGCTAAATGAAATTCAAAGTCAATCCGTTCGAGCGGAAGTAAATTATGTTTTCTTTGCTCGTTCGCCATCGGATTCTGGACATTAGGGGGCCACATGGGTTAGGCGGATGAGGGGATGCCGCTGTGGAGAGTGCAAAGTGCATGAAACTGAAACGAATTGCAATCGAAAACGGAAACGGGGTCAATCGATATTGTCCATTTGGTGGCCGCCAGTTGGTAATGGCTGCCAAAGGTTAAATGCGAATAGAATTCGCCCATACACATTCGCATTCGCCCATTTGTTTGTTTTCCCTCATTGTTCCAGCATTTTTCGAGTCATTTTCACAGCTGAGCAAACACTGGAGTCCCAGCTGCTCCACTCCTGCTTGAATATGCGCTTCTCCATTAACAATTGTCGCATTGTGCGGTTACCAAGTGTCTCCTGGTAGAAGACCATAATGGATGCCATCTCAACTATGTGCAGAATGGATTAGGAACATTATTAATATGAATTGTATTTTAATAATTGTTAGGCTTCACATACTCCTTTATTATATTAATCAGCAACTGGCAAGTCTCTAAACTTTGCACTTAAATGGAGGAAATCCCCTGGAAGAAAGCCGCAGTCAGTGGCAAATCAACGGAAATCGCAATTTGAGGAATTCCCATATTTGCCGCCAGCCGAACGGAAGTCGCAACAAATTAAACCCCAAGGTTAATCCCGCTTCACAAAAGACGGGCGACCCTGCAACAAAATGTGGAGTATAAATTGTGCTTATAAATGGCGAGCGAAAGAGATGGGTGTGTGGTGCGTGAAAGAGACGGGGGCAGCCACGCGTTCCTGCAGGAGAGCAATGAACAGTAAGCGGAAGTGACGCCCTCTGCATACTTTATGGGTTATCTCCCCTCTCTGTCGCACCCCTCCTGCCGTCCCGCTCATGCATGCGTGCGGCTGTAATTCCGATTTAGATGCAAAGTACCAAACGATTCGCGTTGGCTGAGATGTCACCGGATAATAATCCTTTTCTCTTAACGCCTCCACGAGTTATAAAATGTGTCACAAAATTATTCGGCTACATCCTCGATAAAGTACATTTAAATAATGGAAAGGATAATAAAGTCGTAGCGTATATTGTGGCAAGAAACAAGGTTTTATTCCATAATTTTCTAGAAGAAGTAAATCAATTCATAATTTATCCTGTTTAAATATAAATCGAGTTTTGTGATGCCAAATAATATGCAATAATTTCAAATAACTTAATGACATCAATGTAAGCATAAAGGGCTTTGTTGAACAACGAGGGAGTAGAAAGGAATTTAATTGCACTTCCTTGCCCTATCGGACTGATTTCCTTTGTTGCATGTCCTGTTCGTCCTTAATGCCCCTCGTCCTGAATTCTCCGCCCCACATTTTTCGCTCCTCTCGTCCGCTGTGCGCCATGCAAAACTGTGTCAAATTTAACGCCTTCGGTAATGAATTTGTAACAACATTTTATTGTTGTGCTTTTGCAACATGGAGACACTGCAGCAGCTGCAATCGCCCCCTCAGCAACCCCCAACCCCCGCCCTTTCTCCCCATTTCCCCCCTTTGTTTGGCCGTGCTTTTGGTAATGCCACAATAAGAAGAAAGCAGAAACAACAAACCCTCGCGACACACACATGAACACAAAAGCACAAAACTGTGTTAACAAGGCAACAAAAGGAAAATAAAAACAAGGTGCAGGCTGAAGGAGCAGAAGAAGCAGGAGGAGCTGGAGGAGCAGAAGGCAGCCCGGAGAATAAGGACATTGGGAAGGAGCCGGTAATGGAATGCCCTGAATGGGTTGAGATGTCTCCTGGCGCACAATGCGTTTTGCATTTTAGCAACAATTTGACACAAATTAAAATGTGCAAAAAAGTAGAGGCGCAAAAGGGTTTGAAGGTCGTGGTGTGGGCTCGAATTGTTGGGCACCCGTGGCACCCGTGGATACCCAGCCACAGCACGCACATCCTGGTACGCGTGTCCTGGCACATGCCACGCATATTTTAGCACATGGGGCTGCGACACTGTGCACTGCGAGAAATCTGTGGCACTATATACTTCTTAAGCAGGAGACTCTATGTAATTGAAATGCTTTGCTTGTGTTAGATTTTCTTCTAATTTCATTCTTTATATAATATGTATTATTTATGGAGATTTTTCCAGGTCCAGCCATTTGCTACCCACTCCATCGCACCTTCGCACACGTGTCAAATATTTGTGTATCCAACGTATGCAATGCTTCCCCGTCCGTCTTCATTGCCGGCCTGCCATTGCGTTCACCTGTTCTGCAGACTGCTCCTGCTGCTCACCTGGATGGGTCCCCAGGTGAACGGTGGGTCAGGAAGCCGGCTAGAAGTGGGCCCAGCTCGCCTCGCGGCTGTCTACCCATTTGACTCTGTTAGTTCCAATGAAGTGGAAATATGTCAACAGGCAGCGGAAGTTGGCTCTGGCTATAAAAACGGGCCAAAGAGGCGAAAACAACGGCGAAAATGTTCGCAAATTTTCCTTTCCTCCTCTGTCCCCACTCCAATTTTTCCTGCCATCGAGCAGCTCACATGTCAGGTGGAATCCTGGGTTGGAAGATGGGGGATGGGGAAGGGAGGAGGCTGCAACTGATGCCTCGACTTTGCCGCCGCTCAAGGCGAGATAAAACTAGTTGACACACTTTACGGCTGATCCAGGGTATGCGGGGTAGTTCGGATTACGGCAACGGATCCGTCTGGCATCGCATTCGGATGGGCCATGGGCCAGGAGGAAGTGGATGTTGGATGGAACAGCTTGGGGCCATAATTATTTATTCAGCTGCGCCTTTTTCATTTGCCATTTCAAGTGGCATTTGCATTTTTATTAATAGTAGCATTTAATGACACATTTTAATTGGAATACTAATGTACTAGTTTTCAATTAGTAGGTCGCATATATCATTATCAATATTCTCATACTCTTTTACATTTGTTAGGGTATTCAGCTAAGTCACATTTCCGCTTAGAAACTTCCTCCTCTTATTTATTTCTTATTTATTCCATTTTTTCCCTTACAGTTTTGCCCTTTGATATACTTGTGTTCGCCGTATTTAGTTTGGAGATTCACGATAATGAGAGCACGTCGAGGATGCGGGGATTGCTGCAGTGCTTCCTGATTGTCCAGATCCTGCTGCGACCCGCCGCTTTCCCACTTCATCCCGATCCCGATACTGGTTACCATATCTCCGGCTGCGTCTGTTGTCGTCGTCGCACTTCCGTTGCGCGCTGTTTAACTTTTTGTGTGCAGTGACATGAGCGCACATAGATCCGACCCTCCAAGTGGATGGGAGGGTGCAAGTGGACCAAAAGGGGATTCCCAGCTAGATTTGTTATGGCTCCAGAGTGAGTGTGTGTGTGTTAGCCCATTCATTCCGGGTGACCTTCCCGCTGGTTATACTTCTGTTGGCATTTGGAATTTGCCATTTATCTCTGGCTTTATGCCAAACAAAAATACAAAGAAATAACAACAGCAAGGCAACGCGAGGCTGGTCAAAACGAAATGCTTATTTGTTAAGGCGAGCGCAGACAAATGGGGGGCGAATATATGGCAGATATGGCAGATTCCTCACAGATATGGGCGAGGATTTGACCTGCAATAAAATGCGAGAGTTTATCATGGCCCATTTGGACAATTCGGCCCACATAATAACTCACTACGCTTCATTGAGTGTGGTCGTGCATTCCCCATTTTCCCCGACAAACAAAACTCCCCCTTTTTGCCGCAAAAAACCACATTTAAATTTTCGACTATTGCTAACCGCAAATGTAAAAACAATTACAAATTATTCAATTAGTGCGCACATTTGTATGCCAAAGTAAACCAATGATTATTCCTCATTCTATTACGATTAGTTTAAACGATTTTGGTGCTTGGGCACGAACGCGAAAAATGACGTTAAACAAATATATTTTAAGTAGATCTAGAAGTGAATAACTTTAATATTCATATGGTCAGTTAACCGTGTAATCACTAATAGGAGCTTCTCTTTGACCAACTTTTTTGCCAACTACTTTTTGATATGATTTGTATTATTCACAGGCAGTTTCCATTAGGCCGCTTAACCCACTGACACAAATGGCGCTAATGAATTACACATGTAGAGGGCGGAATTAGGACGTTTTTGGGGTTAAAGGCAATAAAATATATATGCGCATATGGAGAGTTTTATGTGCCTTTGGCCATTTCGGCATATGCCAAATGGTATGACAATGTTTTTTGGCTAATTAGTGGCCAGTTGATCCCGAATGCGAGTGTATTCCGTAATTTACAAAAGCAAAGATTGCAAAATGGCAAATGGCCGAAATGCACTGCCTGAAAATCGATTTGAACCAGGCTCCGAAGGGCCATTAACATTTGCACTGACCAAAAAAAGAAAAAGGCCATAACCATAATTATTAATGGCCTTGTATCGGGGCAGGGGCGTTTGGCTTTATCATTGCCATTTGTCCGATGCCATCGATGCCAACTGCCAGGCGGCTCCTCTTGCGAAAAAAAGTGGGTCTGAAACTGCGAAATGCCGTCTAAGTCCGGCTCTAAAGTTGCCATCTCCTCGCCGTTCTTGTTGGCTAACAAATGGTTAGCAATGCGCACAATTGCAGGCAATTCATCTTGGCCGCCATCTAGCAATTGTTCGCTCAATCGGCGACAAAAACGCAGCCCAGAATGCGGAGGGCTCAAGCCAGAGAATCGCATTTATCGATTGGGATTCATCAACCGTTGAAGGTTCCTAGGCACTGCGAGAAAAGTCCTGGCAACATTGATAACGAAATACTTAAAAAAAAAGTATCATGGCCAATGCAATTCAACTAAAAGCTCAAAACATTAACTTTAAACACCACCCGATGATGAAGTCCATCATTATTGGCTTGCCATGTTGGTTCTTCACTAGAAAACATTGTTTCTGGTGCATTGCTGTTGCTCCTTTTCTTCCCTCCCATGAAATTCTCAGCTCGCCGCAGTCGCGCAGCCATTGAGTTATGGCAAACATGCGGCATAAATTATGGCTCCAAGAGGGGGAGCCATGCGGTGGCAGGCGGGGATCAGGTTGAAGGTTGGCTGCTGGGGGCGACGTTGGAGGGAGTGGGGCGCTTGGGCCAGGAACCAGAGCATTGACATGCCAAGTGCGAGCTCAGCGAGCTCATGACATGACAGTTGCTCATCGTCAGCGGGATATCTATATATAAGTACGTATGGATGAATTCGGATGGCGGGGTGGGGGCTTGGGGCTGCTCCCCCTGATGATGTTTGTTCGTCGGCTGATGAAGACGATAACTGTCAGTGGCTGTCAGTTGCGCACTTGGCGGTGCAGGGACCAAAAACTAATTCACCCAAACGCACGCGAATTAGTTGCAGGAAATGAAAGCGCGCACACCCAATTAGGGTCGAATATAGAAATTATGCTACCCCAGAGGCCGAACTCAAGCCCAAGGTCATTGCAGGCTCCACCTAATCAACGATTGATTTGCATCCTTTAAGTGCCCGCCCTTGGGCATTCGCGGAATAAGGAACAAGGCACAAGTGCCCAATAAAGCCGTGTGCCACATGGCGTATGATTATTGCGTATACGCAGTGGGGTCACTTTAACATTATGAATTATGCATAACACGGCGCTTTCATAATCATTTCTGCGGTGCGGCCACCCTTATCATTCACGTTATTCATCCCGGCACCCTCTATACCCATTAAAATCTGCGCTTCGCCTGCTCATAAATGTTTAACGCACCTGCAGCGGCCGAGGACCCAAAAGCAAAAACTCCGCTGGGCCAGCTGGTCGTTCGTATTGAAAGTACACTTTAAGTAATAATAATTGTATATTTTAAAACATAAAAGTACTTGCTTACAACTTATTAGGTTAGTAACTATTAAATATGGATTTTCTCTAGGGAAGTACATTTTGTATCTTAAGTTTGAACAGTTGTTGATTTGCTATTAACTTTCTTGTAAGGCAACATAATTTTTCACCGTGTTCAGCACCAGTAAGTGCTGTGTTTGTGGAACCATGTGGCATACATAACAATGATCCCTTTTTGCCAGCCTGTTTTTTGCTGCTCATGTGTGAAGGTGGCCCAAGATTGTGGAGGAGATTGGGGTCTTGCAGGTACAAGGTAGTATTAGCCAACAATCAATGAACAAGGTCCCTGGAGAAACCCCTTTTTCCCCCCACATGATTATTATAGTTCCATGCATTCGGAACATAAATCACATGCCCACAGTTGAGACGCGTCGCTAGCTCTGTCGTCACCCATCCATCGTTCCATCCATCCATCCAGGCGTTCCACAAACCAGCCATTCATTCATCCATTCGTTCATTCATTCGTTCGTTATTTATTCATGGCAAATGTTGTTACCACCCCCCCTCCCTTGACGTCCTTGCTGTCGGGCTGCATGAAATGTACAAAATGTTTGGGCTTAAATAAATACGGAAAACCTCAGTGCGAAAACCGAACCGAAAAGCCCCGCCGCAGTAACAATGCGTCGCTTGTCGCTATTGTTGCCAATGTTCAGCAGCTTTTCCCGAATCCACAGCGAAGGGGTCTTCCCCCGAAAAGGTGCACTGAAGAAAATGAATAGGACTTGTAAGCTGAGTTTGCTGCGGAACTATATGTCAGCCGAAAGATGATTCAAGTATTCAAAACCAAACAAAAGTAGTTCTGAGTTCACTTTTACTTTATCTATAGAAGTAGTACTGGTTTTTCTCAGTGCAGCCAGCATCCTGCTTTTCCCATCTCAGCCTGTTGTTCAAGCTACGTGTGTGTTTAGCGTGGCGTAAAATAAATCATTTTGCTGCGGTAAACACACACAGAAGCGGTAAGAGCGCAAAGCTGAAGATGCTGGGGTGCATGTAGATACAGATACACATGGAGATAGAGATGTTGCGATAGCTGGCACAAATTGCCGTCGGCGAGATGATGACTCCGCCGTGAGCCCCTCAAAATTAGTTGAATGAATAAAAATGAGTCATTTGTTTGGGGCGGAATGCGCCGCGAATTAAGCAGCTAAAATCGCTGGAAAACTTCCGTGGATCGTGAGTGCTGAAGCGTACCTACACACATATATGTGTGATAAGCTGGCTTAGCTGCTCTCAAATCTGGCCAATAAACGTGGCTGGCAAGGCACAAGATTGTGCGGAAAATTAACTAGGGATAAGAACAACACGCAGTGCGGGAAAGAGTAAGTTCCGCTCAAACATGACAGCCAAAAATGTATAAAATAAGGAAGTTACTGAGTATCAAAAGTAATAGTTGGAAAATAAACTTTTTAATAAGCCGAAAGACACTTCAAGTAGAATACAATAGCCCTACTACAAGTAAAACTACCAAAGAAGTTAAAGATTTAACTATAAAGAAGCAATACATATGGTCTATGAATCCAGTATTTAGTTAGTGATCAAGTATTTAGTTAGTAAATGAAACATTTTTGTTTTATTTCCTCCGCAATATAATTTTAAGCCGAAATGAATACCAAAACCAGATGTTGTCCGTCAAGCGCAAAACGGAAACGGAGTTCAACTGACAAAATGCGAGCATTTAAAATGCATTTAAATCCTATAGTTAAAACAATGGAAATAAAGTGCCAGGGTCCATAATCCGATGGTAAGTCTTTAAGCGTTTCACAAATGAACTGCAGCATATTAAGTGTATCAATGTCAATAATGAATGTCAAAAGCCATAGGGAATTAACAAATAAAGTAATAATGAAATCGTAAAATAAATAGCAACGTAAAACATCAAAAAGATGAGAGCACATAGTTTAATTAGAAACGACCCTCTTCGTGTGCGTAATAAAGTTTTTCACTGCCAATTTATTCATGACTTTCTCTAATTAACTTTTACGCATTCGGACCAGACTGAAAAGCAATATAGGCTCCAAGGCTCCAAGGCTGGGGCATGTGTACCTGCAACTGCTCCCCACCTGAAATTGTGCGTAATTCAATTGCTCAGACCCCCGGATTCAACTGACCAGAAGCACTATAAGCTGACTGCCTGGCTGCCTGCCTGCACAAATATAATTAAAATGCCCTGCAACTGGAGGGGAAATGTGTAAAAACAGAGAAATAAATAAGCGCAGCACAGGACTAGAACTTGTCATTTAATGTGCTCCCTCAAAGGAAGAAGGATCTGAGGCAAATTGATGAGGACCCTCTGTGGGATAAATAAATTGAAGAAATAAGTGCGGGAGTCCCAAGTACTTGTAATTTAAGAGCTACAAATTTTTTGCCTCACTTGAAAGTTGTTCAATTTCTCGCCCTCCAAGATCCGGCTTTCCTCGCATTTTTCCGGTATTTCCAAATGCATTTCCCACCCCCTTTCCCCCTGGCCTTCCAGCTTGCCCACTGTTGCAGTTCCTTGTTGCCAATTTCAAATACACGAATGTTGTGTTATTTCCGTCAAAAGAGTAATTAAACGTACAAAGCAAACGACATTTCAACACATTCGGGGGAAGGCAAGCGGGGGGCTGCAGACAACAGCGAGGGTCTCTTGAAAATGATTACAATTTTTAACTAAATTAATTATCCATATATGAATGAGAAGTATAACTTCTAACTTAGTAATTGATATGTTCAACTTAGATAGTTTGCTTGCAGATCCTAATCAGTCTGAAAAAAGTTTCGATCCGATCTCTTCGATCCGCCCTCGCTGTGGCAGCCAGTCGTTTGTCCATTTGGCTTCTCTCTGGCTTCTTAGGGCCGGCGGTCATTGCGGCTCAGTCCGGCACTCTGTGGCCTTCATGCTAGCAGAAGACAGCCAAAGAGGTCCTGCCGAGGGAGGGGGGTTGGAATGGACAGGCCGCAGGATGCAGGAGAGCGTTGTCAGTAACCTGTGAGCAAAACATTGTAAATAAAATGCAGCTGGATTGCGAAGGGAGGAGGTTGTGGAGTTCTGTGTCTGGCTTGCTGACCTGCGGCGCTTTTGTGTTAATTGCGGTTGCATTTAATTACAGTTCGTTGCAACTGGCCAGCTTTCCCGACTGCACTGCGTTTTAAACACCACACACCCCCTACTCCCCGCACATTTTCCCCAAACCGAGCCAAGAACTGAGCTAAGCTTTTAATTAAAATTAAAAATATTTGGTCTACTTTGGCAGCATGACTATGCAGGCCATAAGCCAACATTGTTTACTGCGAGTGTGTATTGGCCAATTGCTATAAATCTTCTAGCCACATCATCAAATGTAAATTAAGGCCGAGTTTATTGAGCCACATCGAATTCGAAGTTTACTTGTACACCGCAATGATGTCCAAAATGCTAACATAGGTGCCCACAACTCCGCCAAAGATGCCAAAGCACAGAAGCAGAAGATTGATGATCAACTTTATCCGGAATGGGCCGTAGCCCTCGGTGTACTGGACGCAGATCTGGAGCAGCACGGGGAAGATGAGGCCCAGGATCGACAGGCAAAAGGAGCCCACCAGGGAGAGGAAGACTGATAGATCCGGAATGGCAACAGCGCAGCCAACTGAAAATATGTAAAAATTAATTATATCTTTTATTTCATTAAATATTTGATTCCTTACAAGTGAGCAGCACTATTATGGCTCTGAAAATCAGTTCATAGAATGTCTGCCTGGTTTCCTTGAAGCGCTTGGCCAAGTATTTATCCCACAGGATGTGGGCAGTCACATAGCCCTGCAAGGCATATGAGATCCAGGTGGTGATGGCAAAGAACACCTTTACCACCTGTGCGGGTCTGAAAGGGGGTATTAAAATAAGTGGCTAACACTTAAATAGCACTGAGAACTCACATCTCGGACTGCGGAATATTTAGGGTAATACTGCCCTCCGACTCATTGCCATATTTCCAGTAGCCAAAGAAGCCGAGCAGGACATACAAGCCCAGCACTATGGACATGCCACCATTCAAAATGCCACAGGGGCCCACAAAGGACTTGGGCGTGGCCATGTTCTCCTCAATTGCCAGGATCTTTTCAAGGAAGATAAATGATATATAGTAATTGCATTATATATGATATATTTAATATTATTTAAGACTTACCACTCCCACTGCTTCCAGAGCAAAGAGCACTGTGCCGAAGAAGGTGGGCAACTTTCCGGCGGCCACAAAAGGATCTCGTTCACTTAGGGGAGGTAGCTCCTCAAAGATATAGTACAAAATTATGCCAAAACCTAGTTAAAAAGGAAAAGGAACTTAATAACTTCTTTTTAGAAAAAGTATGCAAATTAAACAAAAAACTCACCCACTAGAAGCAAAAGATTCGCTGCACTGGAAAAAGGCGCGAGTAGCTTCAAATTCTTGATGCTATATATCAGCAGGAGTGGCACAATGATGATGCACATGTGTATTCGCACATCCCAGACCACCAGATACTCATCCACCAGCTGCTTTATGCTTTCCGCTATGAAAACCACGTAGACGCAGCAGATGCCGAAGTGGTAAAAGGCCAGGAAGCCATCTACAAAGGGACTGAAAGAAATAATATATATATAATTTACACATATAAAACATAAAAAAAGTAAGTAGGTATGCCTCATGTTTAAGTTAAGTCAAAAAATCACTTGGAAACATTGGAAATATTTCATATATAGATTACCAACGACAATAGGTACTTGGCTAAATTAAAAATTGGTAAACCTTCCGAAACTTAAGCAAGTAATTGAATAAAAAAGCCTCTTCAAATAATATTGATAAGCGATGTTCTACAAAAACCAATTACTAAACAAACTATTAGGTTGTGCCCCCATATTTTAGGGTGCTATTGTAAAGATAAAGATATAATGAATCGTACTGAAAATCTATTGATTAACAACAAGATAAGATGGTCATTACCCAATAGACTAATCATTAAAAAGCACTTAGAAAGTTAATCAATATACAAAGAATGTATAGATAGCAGTTGTTTTGCCCAGTTACTTCACTTACACGGCAATGGGTGCCAAACAACGCAGCCAGGGTGGACCTTGTTTGAGTCCCAGATTCATGGCCTGCGAGAAGCTGACGTAGGGAACCCGCTGCCGCTTGCACAGGATGTACATGCATTTGATCTGTAAGTCAAATGAATATATTAAGTAAGCGAAATTCTATGCTAATTCTAACTAAAACCCACCAAAATGTGCAGGCAATAGAGGGCCAGCGATCCAATGATCAGTGTGAGAAGGGTGCCATTCACATATCCCGCGTGTGCGAAGGCACTGGGCATGGCCAGGACGCCAGTGCCCACGGAAGCCTTCAGGAAGTGGGTGAATGTCTGGAAGTTTCTGGGGAAAGTGGGCCGGAAAATAATTCCATAAGTTTCCATACTGTGGAAAATCTATGCTTACGTAGTGGGATTCTTCAGCTCGCGGTGCTGGTGAGGATCGTAATCATCGTTACTGCCATTCGCCGGTTTTGTTGGGGTCGTTAATTCCAATGTGGTTGGGTAAACCGTCACGGTTTTTATATTGTCGCTGTTGGGGGAGCAATTAAATGTTGTTTTTGAGGTGAATTGATTGATTGATAAATGGGCACGGGTCGTTAAACAATAAGCGCCAAGGAGGTTACTCGAAAAAAGATGTTGGTTCAAAATTGAAGGTCGTAAAAATATACAATTTCTTAGCCGGGATTTGGCTGAGGCTAATGTTTTGTCATTTATTGTGTTTGCGCATCAGTTGGCTTATTTTTTACGATCCCGAAACCAGAAGAATACGAAGACGACTCACTTCATGGCGATAAAGTAGCGACCGAGTATTTGAAGCTACTTGAACTCGCCGGCGTATAAATCTTTTATCACACGTAATTAAGTCGCCAAAGAGACAAAGATCGTTTCGTGATTGCGAATTCCCGGCCCAACCAGATTTCTTGGGGAATCAACCGAGTGCCTGGCCCACCGGACGGATACTAAATTTGGGATCCCGGTCGAAGCCGCTCAACACCTCTCGTTCGTAAACCGTGCTGATAATCTTGGAAAGATAATTGCACGATAATCAGCCGTATCAGAAGGCTTCGCGGGGAACGTGGAGTGCAGCAATCCGAAATGTATGCCAAAAAATATCGTGTGCACTCTTGAGGGCAAATAATAAAACCAGAATGAGGGCCTTAACCAGTTTGCTGATCGGTTTGAACCTCCCGTGAAGTTCATCGACAATCATCAAACTCTTTACCTAATATATTATAGCAAAAGCTTGGACATCACTCCTAGTTAGCCGAGACTCCCACACAAAACTTACATTTTACACCATACAGAAGAAAGCTTTAGGGCATTTAGGACATCAAGTGATGTTATGTCAAAAAGATATGTACATTTTCCATTTTACACAGTAACCTCTGAAAATGACATCTTCTGTTTTGAGCAACTGTAAACTTCAAAAATATTTACTTTAAAACGAACGTGCTCCCGAAAATGTCTAAGAATCCACTTCGATCGTTCATACAACCTGTAATTATTCGCCGCCTGTGTGATAAGCCCAAGTTGAGCAACAAACCATCGAACACCCCTCGCCCACCGAAGGATCCACCGGATGAGGGCTACAAGCCGACCAGTGTCGACCACAATGGGATTGATGTGCCACCGTTTGTGAGACCCTCTTCCTTCCGCCAGTTCAGTGGACCGGATGAGAAGCTGGGTCCAGGAGCAGGCAAAGCGCTGCCCTACAAGAACCCAACTTACTTCGGCTATCATCGATTCTCGTTTATGGAGCTCACGTCCACGGCTGTGGAGTTACGAGACGAACGTCGATTGGACGGAGGACTACAGGCAGCCATCGAAGCCGACGAAGAAACCGAGTGTGGCGAGGCCCAACTGGAGACCATGAAGAAGCTGGAAGGCGAGTGCGATGCGATACTCTCAAACCAAGCCAAGAAAATGCAGCAGGCCGAGGAGAAGTGTCTCCAGGAGATGAGCGAGGAGGAGCTGAAGGAGTGGTGCAAGAAAAAGGAGGAGGACATCAAAAAGAAGGAGCAGGAAAAGATGGAGGCCAAGTCCTCGCCCAAGGAGAAGAAAATCCAGGACATGAGCGAGGAGGAACTGAAAGCTTGGTGCCAGAAGAAGGAAGAGGACATTAAAAAGAAGGAGCAGGAAAAGGAGAAGAAAGTTCAGGACATGAGCGAGGAAGAACTGAAAGCTTGGTGTCAGAAGAAGGAGGAGGACATCAAAAAGAAGGAACAACAAAAGAAGGACGAAGAAACGAAGGCATGTGCGGAAAAACCAAAGTGTGAAGGCGATGAAAACAAAAAGGATTAAAAAGAAGAGACTACGACACTTTGGAAATGTACAATATTGTTCAAAAATGTACGTTATTTGGTAGCTTAATAAATGAATTGTAGCTTAATTCCAGTATTTTTAGTGTGTAGAGCTTTGAAAAAGCTCTCTCGGTATATACTGGTATATACTCGCGGCATATAAGCGGTCACACCATCGGAACTTCTCTCCCAACGAATCGAAATCAATTGTTCGGTGTGCGTGAGTGGTAAAAGTTCGAGTTCGCCGAGAGAAGCGTGAGAATCCGATATCGAAACTACGTATTTTGAGTCATTATACCGATTGGCTATGCAAATTTAATTGCGGATCTCCCAAGTCATCGAAAAGCCAAGAACAGGTCGCCCCTCGACCAAAATAAACACAACAATCGAGCCGCAAATGAAACGGGCAAAAACAGCAAAGGCAACTGGCGAACCGCTTAACCGGTTTCGAAATATCCATCGTAGCACAGTTTTCTCGCCCATATAATATTCAGGTTGCAGTGGGTCAAAATATAAACACTCACACTCGCATATAAACTCGCAGATATACGTCGTTTGTGTCAGTTTCTGTTTGTGGTTCGCGTGAAAAATAGTTTTGACCAAGGAAATCAAAAAAATAAATACAAAGCCAGACGCCGACATAACTGTGAAAATAAACCATAAGCCAGACAGCAGCCATGGGTTATTCCATTAAGGTAAGTGCCGAGAAACAATCGGAGAAGAGAAAAGAGAGCCAACGGGGCGTATGAATGCTGCGATCTGTAAACCAGTTTGCCGACTTTTACCAAACTTGGTTAGTCGGAAAGCAAATATATATAAAAAAAAAAAGAGTGGGATCTGTGGGATTTTTTGGGTTCTTTTCGGGCTTGTAATTAAGGTGCCATAAAATGTCGGGCAAACTACAGCAAATCGCAATATAAGTTAATTACACCACAGCACTAAGCCAACTGTGATTCCAGTAAGCCGGAAAGAGAACGCAATAGCCGAATTCATAAGCTAAATATAGTGTATATTATCTAGTCACATTTATTAAGTGGCCTTGTTTTTATGTTCGTACCGCTTATCTGCCATTACAGTCTTTTTTCAAAAGGGCTCTCCATACATATGTACATTCAGTTGACATTAGCCAACTTTGTTTATGATGGACATCATCAAATACATACTTTTTTACTAAAAAAAAAAAAACTGGGAAAAGGACAATCCACCCTTTTCTATCTTATGTGTCATACAACCTACGGTTAAATATGGATTATACAGTTTATGAACTTAACAAGCGACTTGAAAACCAAGTAAAGGCATTTGTCAGGCTCAAATAACAATTTACTTATCAAGTTCGCAATTGTAAGGTATTTTATTTATTTTATTTTGCTGTTCGATAAGCGTTTTGGCTTTAAAAATTATCTAAACTCAAGTGGGAGTAGCCAACTTATCATGTTCCCAACTCATCAAAAGCTTGCTATCTGTACTTCCATATCTTAGGAGTAGTTATAAAGAGTTTTTTTTTTGTCTTTTACTCAGTTTTGGTGGTACTTTTCCCAGAAATTTTAAAGATCACCAAGATAATTAAATGTTTTGCCTTCTAATATGAATATAAGTTTTAGTACAAATTGACTGCGATTGTGTTTAATTACCTTCGTGATCTTGGGAACACAATGCCCACAAGTTGTCAAACTAAACATCGATTAAATGCCAGACTTTTTGATACAAAGTAGTTTCCATATTTCTCAATATCTCAATTTATTCGATCGCCATCAGAGATCAGGGAGATCGTCAATTTAGCCCCATCAGTTTGTATTATATGTGTTCTGATCAAATCGCATTGGACACGCAAACCGGTCAGTGCTTATGCAACGCAAGTTATTAGTGTCCCTATGGCAAAAACAAAGGGCTACGGAATTGAGCGAAAAGTCTGTAATTGCATGTGCAATTTACAATTTTCTGCCGTCCATAAGCATTAATTGCACCTTAATAGACTGACGGGGAGGAGTTGACCACCACCACCACCCGCCCCCCTCGATTTCCATACCATATTTTATGGTAACGATAAGGCGTCGTCTGTCGATCAGCCCGACTTCCAGCCGCAGCTGATAAGTGATACTTGAGTTTCTGGCTCTGTTCGCCTTCGTGGATTTTGGGGTTCCTAGAGTTAGTACCGAAGTAGCCATGTTCGTGGTAAGAAGTCGGGTGGGATGCATTGGTGCCTGGTAATGGTAGTGGTAATCTCAGGTGTCACAGGCGGTACATTATTCATACGCCCTGGTGTCCGATCTGGCGATCTTATCAGAGGAGCTGTACGTGATTCTATTTTCGGGATATATAAACACATTTCCACTGGCGTCTGCTTCTTTTTCTTTGCCCGCCGACCGCCGATAAAATTTCTTAAACAATAAAAAAGTGGGAAAGAGAGCTCAAGAGAAACGAGTCAGGGAAGCTCTCTTAAATCTTGTACACCGCTGTTAGTAATAATACCCATAAGGAAACCAGACAGTAGATGAATAGTCATCTGCTTTAAATGGCATTCAAAGATAGAAATATAGATTCAAAACCGTTAATCAACTTCAGGCATGTCTGCCTTATAAATCTGACTTGCAAATTCCACCAGGTTCGCCCCATAAATTACCAACAAAATCTCGATCACGCGCTTCTTGAGTGCCGCCCAGCTCTCTTTCGCTCTCTCTTAGACCGCTCTCTTAACGCAATATTGTCTGATTCTATCCAATCTCCGGCAGAACTGCGAAACGGGGGAGTTGGAGTACTTCTACACAGACACCGTGCCCGTTAATAGACCCGCTTTCGATGAGGAGACCGGCGAACCGATCCACGACCAGGTGACCAAGGTTCACATCCGCAAGCACACGAATTTCCATGTACCCAAGCACTATCTCCGTGGAACCATATTCGATGAGGTGGACGACGAGCTGGCCAACACGGTGAGACATGGGGCAGCCACCGCGATTCCCAACAGGACTTCCAAGAAGGTCACTCCCGGCTACGAACGCGAGGACTACTGTCAAATGGATGGCGTGAGCAACGTAGGTTTCCATTCCAAGCTGGGAATATGAGAATGCTAAGTGATTGAGTTTTCCTTGCAGAACATAATCCTGGGCTACAACCGCAACCACTACTTGCTGTTCCTGGTGCCCACGCTCTTCTGCTACAACTTCGTCATTGGAGCCACGCTGGCCCTCATCGAGATCTTCCTGCACATGATGTCGCACCACAAGAACAGCCTCACCATGCAGAAGGGTCTGTACTTCCGCAGTCCACTCCACGTGCTGTCCTCGCAGTTCTGCGCCATCTGCCGCACGGAATCCGACAGCAAGTACAACCGCATCTTCGACATCCTCAACAAACAGATGCGCAACGCACATCGCTCGGATACGCTGAAGGACATGGCCAAGGCCATTGGATAAGCTGGGAGGGATTCGACTTGATATGGTCCATATATTTAACAAAAATATTTTTGTCACACGATCAACAAAAAATAAATGCACTCGTTTATCACTCAAGCGGAGGTATTGCAGCTTCTCTCAAACAGGAATTTGACCCATTGTCTTCACATTGGGCGACACTGTGAACTTGGCTCCAGTGCTGGCGATGATGTCGTCCACGGTGTATCCCTCGGCCACCTCGATCAGCGTCAGACCCACGCCCTTTTCCACCGTGAAAACGGCCTTCTCCGAGATGATCATGTCGATCACACCCTTGCCAGTGAGCGGAAGGGAGCAGGTGTCCAGGATCTTGGGGGATCCATCGCGTGCATTGTGCTCCATGGTGATGATCACCCTGGTGCCAGGTGCAGCCACCAAGTCCATGGCTCCACCCATGCCCTTAACCAGTTTGCCCTAAAAAAAATGAGTTTGTAAGTAATTAAACATAATGGATGATGATGGATTTACTTACAGGAATCATCCAGTTGGCCAGATCGCCTGTGGCCGACACCTCCATGGCGCCCAAAATGGTGATATCCACATGACCACCACGGATCATGGCAAAGCTGTCATCGGAGCCGAAGTAGGAGGCTCCGGGCACCACGGTAACACTCTCCTTTCCGGCGTTGATCAAGTCCGGATCCACTTTATCCTTGGTGGGGAAGGGTCCCAGGCCCAGGATTCCGTTCTCCGACTGCAGCATCACGTTCATGCCCTTGGGGATGTAGTTGGAGGATAGCACGGGAATGCCAATGCCCAGATTGGCGTACATGCCGTCATGGAACTCAAGGGCCACTCGACGGGCAATGCGCTCACGTAAAACCTGGGCGGGATTTGGTGGAGGAGCGGGTTTGCTGGGATCCTTGGGTTCCGTAATGCGCAAGCGTTCCACACGCTTGTTGTAGTCGGTGCCCTTGAAGATGCGGTTAATGTAGATGCCGGGCACATGGATCTCATCGGGAGAAAGGGCTCCGATGGGCACGATTTCCTCCACTTCGGCCACGGTGATTTTGGCCGCCCTGCACATGGGTGCGTTGAAGTTTCTGGCAGCTTTGTTAAACACCAGATTGCCCAAGGGATCGGCCTTCTGGGCCTTCACAAAGGCAAAGTCTGCGAAGATGGACTCCTCCATCACGTAGTTCCTTCCGTTGAACTCTTTCACGGGCTTCTTTTCGCTGGATATTTCCACCTTGCCATCCTTGGAGTACTTAATGGGTGCGCCGCCTTCCTGGACAAGGGTGGCGTAGCCAGTGGGCGTGTAGAAGGCGGGAATGCCGGCACCTCCAGCGCGGATCTTCTCCGCTAGGGTGCCTTGAGGAGTCAGTTCCACGGCCAGTTCTCCTTCCAGATACTGACGCACCAGCTCCGTGTTTTCGCCCACATAGGAGCCAATTACCTTGGACACCTGCTTCTGCTTGATCAGAACACCCAGACCAGTGTCGTCCACACCTGGAAAGGATTTCGGTTTAATAAGAGCATTCAATCTATATGTATTTCATGCTTACCTCCATTGTTGGAAACACCCGTGATGTTCTTGACTCCCTTCTGCTTGAGCGCGTTGATCATCTTCTCCGGAATGCCGCAGATTCCGAATCCTCCGAACAGGATCTGGGCACCATCCTGCACATCGGACACAGCATCTATGGCCGACTCGTAGATCTTGCCGTTTCGCTGTTTTCCCGACGTGGAGTAGCACGCAATAGCCTGCAAATGATCGGACTATTAGCAAAAAAAGCGGTTTGTCCATGATACGCAGGTGTTCCCTGGTATAAGTGAGCGTTCGTGTGGCTTGTTTTTGCAAAGTCGTTACGTAAGTTTGCCTATTTTTAATTCGCTTGGATTGTTCCAGGGGGGTAATGGTATCAGTGGGGTGATTTTAAAGTGGATGGTTCGTCAAAATAGTGCCTTATCTCAATTGGCAGCAAAACACTAAATCAAAACAATACATATAAATGGCACATTAACACATAAAAGGGAACTTTTTGTGGAACTTTATGAATTAACACCTGTTGATATGTTTTTGCTGGAGAACTGGTTTGTCGCCTTATAATCACATGATTAATAAAGCGCTTAATCTTTGAAGAGATAACCGAGAGAAATATCTACATATATCTGGAAGATTTTCTCCAGAAATATCGTTATGCTTTTTTTGAGTGGCGTATTTTACCTTGATGGATGCGGAATATCGTGCACCCAAACTCCTGTTTCCCACCAGTCGGCAGAGCATTTTAACTTAAGTGTATTTAAATTAATAACAACGGATTAAAACTAAGGCAAACTGCTCGGCGGATGAACACAAGACAGAATGAAACGAAAACAGCTGAGGAGCGCAACAGGTCAGGAACCAGTCAGCTGGTTCCATCGAACCAGTTCGATAACTTCTGAAAAACAGCTGTTTCTAAAACATGCAACAATTGCATTTAATTAATTAAAATAACTAAATAAAAAACGAACTTATAGATTCAAGTTTCAATTAAATGTTAGTTTTATATATTTTATAGTTAATTTTATTTAAAATTGATTTTTAGACACATTTGAACTATTCATTCGTTTGATTATATATAATTAACTTTTTCTTATTTTTTTGCACATTTTATAATAATTTAATATGTTTATTAGTTCAGTTTGCATCGCTTTGAAATCGATTTATAGTAGGACCGAGCAGCGAACGCGTTTTGCCATCAGCTGACTAACAACAACAACAACAAAGGCAAAGCCAGACGCTCAGAAGGCCAAACACAGCGAAGCGCAGTCAACAAAAACAAAGTCATTGGAATTGCAGCCGTAACAACAACAAGCGCCATTTCTTAAACAATTGCTGAATTTACCTATAGAAACCACCTGCTGACGTCACAGCCAGTTCACTACCTTTTATACACCTTCGTTTTGTTTGCTGGCGAGGATCTGCACGAAGTAGTCCTTGTCCAGGATTCCGCACCAGATGAGTTTGGGAAACCAGCCTTCAGAATGTGGTGTTGAAGTAGCAAAACATTTGCAGCCGTGGGCGGTGAGCTATGACCAATAAATTATGTATTTTACACACTCTAGTCAGTCTAGCAGCAAATCAAATACTATATACAACTCGGGCGATGAATAATTTCGGTGCTGCGCAGTTGATAAATATGTGTAAGTGGTTGTGGTTCAAATGCTGAATGTGCTGCATATATACATATGTGAAATTCTCGACGTGATAAGGTGGAAATGAAGATGGTCTCCTCCTCCTGATTTCCATAGTTTCGAGCTTATCTCGCAGCCACTGGCCGTTACAGACACGCTCCATCGCCAGCTGTTTACCCGAATGGAGCATCACTGCCACCACCGCACCATGGAAGCCCCTGAGCCACCGATCACTATCATTGTCTTACCGGCTTGGCAACCCACCGCAAGCCAGCCATCCAGATGCAATGCCACCGATCCGATCCGATCCGCTATAAATAGCAACCTCAATAGTTTTCCGCAACAACAACCAAAGTTTCCACTCCACTCTGCACCGAATTATCAACATCACCGGCCGACTGCTGCCTCTGGGCAAATAAGCAATCATCGTGGCCTCTTCTGTCCACTCCGCACTCCCACTCCACGTCCTCTTCGTGCTGATCTCTTCACGTAATCGCACGCACAAAAGAGTTACAGTGGGCACTCCACAGAGCGCACTTATCAATCATCTTTAACCATTCACACTAGTCAATTGTCTTATTGTCTACATTTTCTGATTTGTTATTTAGAAATTTGAATCTACATAGTAACGTAAAACTCGTTGGTGACCACTTCTCATGCTGTAGAGGTTCGACTGTATTTACTGACTCTCCTTAATTACAGCTGGCGTTCTCCTGCGATCGCCGCGTTCAGTTTGGTTTCATCGCTCCAAGCGCACACAACGTCGCCCGATGCCCGAGGAGCTGCTGACCAGCCGGAGCAGACTCTTCGACGTGCCTGTTGGGAGCCAACAACACTATATGTGATTCTCCATGGCCGGAATGGAGGTGAAGGAGAAGGAGGAGCAGCTGCTGCTGGATACTCTGATCGGACTGTGGAGTCAGTATCTCCAGGCCTCGGAGCTCAAAGACGCGAGTGTCAAGGTTTGTGTAGCTCTCCTTCGTCCATTCCGTTGATATGCTTATCGCTGCTGGCCTTTCTCCCTCTCATGCTCGCAGGACCACTGGCTCTGGCTGCTGCTGTATAACTTGCAGTTTCTGGACGATAAGAACTTGCAAGATGCCTGGCTAAATAGGTAATATTATCGCTCTACTTAACATGTATAGTTCTATATTAATTCATGTTCATATTTCAGCCACTTCAATCTGATGCCGGAGGAGCTCTGTTCCTATTTGCTGGAGCAGGTCTATCAAATCATCAGCGAGGCGAAGAGATCTCAGGAAAGCAGTCCGACGCATGAGCCGGAGCAGCAGGATAGGTGCATCAAGAAGCTGCGCAAGCAGCATAATCTAGCCCAGGTTTCTTCTAGCCATATTCCCCTAGTCCTGATCTAGTTCACCAATATCGTACCTCTTCCTGCAGCTAATACTCAGCACTCCCAGTGATTGCAACAAGATTCTCGCTCTGCGGACATTCCTCACCGATAAGCTGGGTCATCATCTACTGGCCTTTCTGCTGCGCGTGGATATCAAGGCACGTGCTTTCCTGCCATCCCAGAAATTGGTACATATTAAATATTTAAATTTAATCAATTTCCCTCCTCTACCTGCAGCTCATTGCATCCCAGAAGAGTCTGTGCCACCTGTGCATTAACCTGTTTCCCAACTGCAAGTGGAGTGCATCCAACGAACAGCTGATTCCTATGACCAGCATTGCCCAATTCATCGGAAGTTTCTACCTCAATTCGCAAAGCAAAAAGCTGAGACGCCAGCAGCAATCAAAAAGTCAATTACCCAATCACATATCCAATCCAATCAAATCGAGTTTTGAAGACTTCACAGGGACGACAAGGAGCAGTGATGAACTGGCCCTGCTGCTCATCCAATTGCTCACCAGATGCGTGGATGCAGAGCAGGAATCCCAGCTGAGCGTTACGGTCCATAACTTTGCACTGGGGCACTTGTGTTCCAGTTCGGAGCAGGATGCACCGGGGGATAACGATGAGATCATTAAGTTTGAACTGCTCCAATTGATAGCGCACTGTGTAAACAACTTTTACGTGCTGGAGCAACAGCAGCCGAATGTCCATGACTTCAACAGCAACTTTGGGCAGCTCCTCTACGCACTGACCGCCAATCGGAGGAGTCCCCTCCTGGCTCATGGAGTATTATACATAATGTTTGGCACCCTCCACAACCTGGTGGATAATGGCGTGCGGGAGTTGAACCAGATCGATGTGAGGAACTTTGATGACTGCTTCGAGGTCTTGCAAGAGGCGGCCAAATCGACCAACTTCTCGACCGCCATATTCCTGCATATCTACAAAATGCTGCTACGCCTGACGGACAACCTCTCGAGCCAGGAGCAGCACCTGCAGAGTCTCATGGAGAGCAGTGCATCCACCGCGATGCCCAAGCAACAGCAACATCCGCGGCACAAAAGACAAAGGAGCAGTCAGCTGCATTGCCTGGGAGCCACTTCCCTGAGCTGCTACTTCCAGGGAAAACTGTATCATTTGCTGCCCAGCCTGGAGGCAGAGCTGCAGGAGCATAGCGTAAGGAGTCTGCTTCGAACCGGAAGTTGTTGCTGCCACTACAACGTCAGGAACTACGCCACGTGCCTCCAACTAGCCACTCAACTTTCCAGCAGCTATCAGAAGTGTGCCTACAAATTCCTCCACTACAATGTGCTGCACACTATATTCGTGAAGCGGAATCCCCAGGGATGCCCGGGCTGCGAGGATAAGCTGAAGTCGCCTGTATTTCACATGGATCTACTGAACATCTACAAGGATAACTTCAAGGCCCTGCTGAACACACCTGCAATGCTGCTCTTTCTCAAGCACATAAAACATATCGCCTATCTGCTGCCCTATGACTTAGCCTCTGGAATCCTGGCGGAGGTGGCTTTGCCCATTTTTAGGCTGTACAAGGAACTGATTGAAAGTGGCGAAAGCAAGAGAAAGATTAGCAAGGTCACTCCCCTACAGTTGCCCAGCAAGTTGGAGAACTACAGAGCTCTACACGAATGCCTGAGTATCTTCGTCATGTACCTGAGTGATATCCGCCTGGTCAAAGCTTTCTACAACGAGGAGAACATCCGCTATATGCAGGATCTTCTGATCATACCTGAACTGCAGCGGGGAGTATGTGATCTCATCAAGGTGGGCATTGATAACATAGCTTTTCTGGGCGAGAACAGCCAGGAGCAGATCACTCTGAGCAGGAGACTCATCCAGCTGCAGCTGAACAGTAGTGACAGGGCATCCCAGCTCTTCCAGGCTCTGCTGCACAAGTGCTCCAAGCACTCCCGCGCCAAATTCTGGCTGGATGAGAGCTCCAATCCTGCGAAGCTCGAGGGTCACAAACCCGCGGACATACTCTACATAACCGCCCTGCAATGGACTCTGAACTTTGAGCTCCTGAAGACCAGTCAGTTGTTCTACAACGAGTTTGCCAAAATCTACTCAATACCCGTGGAAATGCTGGACGACGAGGATGAGGGTGAGGTGGAGACGCCAACGAGCGAGCTGCTCTCAGGGGAGAAGAAGCTGCGGCATGGGGACAAAAACATCTTTGACATCTTGAGGCTGAACTACAACGCGCTGGGCTGTTTCCTCATGCTGCCAAAAGCCACAATGGGGCCAACCACATCCTCCACCGCAACCACGCCCACAGCCGGCATTTGCGGCTCAAGTTCATTGGAAACCCTGGTCTCGCAGCTGCCACTCGGTGGCTCCACTTCAGTCTCGGTCACAACGGCTGCCAGTTCAGACTACGCGGACTCGACATTGGATTACGCATCTGTGATTGGTAACTACGATAGCTACTCGCGGGACATGGCTACCCCCTCGTTCCTGCAGCAACTCCTAGCCTGCGAACCGGATGAGAGTACGGTGCTCTTCGACATCCGTGGCAGTCAGTCCAGCAAGGACAGTCCCAGCAACTCCCTCATCCTGCCAAACGAGGAGGAAGGGGCAACAGCCGATGGCATCATCAACAAGCTCTTCAACATTGTGGGATCCCTGTTTGGCGGGAGTCCAGAAAGCGGCGGAAGTGCCAACTCCCCGACACGTGCTAATATTGATGCGGATTTCTTCTGCTTGTACGAACCCAACGGCGAATGCAAGAAACTCTTGCTCAAACTCTTCGAGGCGACCATGGCCATCTGCATCAAGGGTTTCCAAAACGAAGAAGGTAAGTGTCAGAGATTGTTCGGTTGAGTACCTTTTGAGACGAGGGAAGTGGGTATATTGAACATATGGAGCGTTCTGTAACTTTGATGGTTTACTCTTCATTTATATAGCTCCTTACTCCGGTTTCAATTTAATAAGATGTTCATTGAGATCAGAATTGGTAGGGTATTTAAAAAGAAAGAGCATTACTTGCCTGCCATATTCCTCCTGGTAAACCGCCCATCTGGTGGGTTCCACGGCATACCGCGGCTAATGCGTTGCCAATAAGCAATAGGCGATAGAAAATAGAAAATGCACAACAGCCGAGCACTCTCTGGGAAGCCCTAGAAGTGGGACAAGAACAAGGCACACACATTCACCTCCAATCCAGCTCCGGATTCTAGATTCTAGACCCTGGCTAATAACGGGGCGTTGTGGTTGTGATTGTGGCTGCGGACTAGGAGAGTTAATTATAAGCCAGCTAGGCAGACAGTTAGTCAGTCGGTCGGTCGGCTGGAGTATAATACGCGGCATTTACAAGGCTGTGCCCGCTGGGATTGAATTTCTGGGTACACAAGTTACAACATCGCTGCGACAGATACACTTAAAAACGCAGATACATTTACAAACAGAGATAGGCACCGAAACGAGATACATTCCAGACAAGAGCCGACACTTTTGCTTTGGCGCTCGTCCAGCGCTGACGACTTGCTCCAGTTTGCGGAAGATAGAAGATATACGCGGGTTATCAGTCAGTCATCAGATCATATCTACCACTAATCCGCGGCTTATCTCACTTTCTTCACAGTGGAGAAGATGCAGAAGCACCTGCGCAAGCTGCGAGCCATCATTTTGAGCCATGCCACGGACAACTGGTCGGAGCACGGGGAACAACATGCCCGGGACAATGCGGTCATCCAGACGCTGCAGACCCTGCTCAAAATCGCCGAGCTATCGAGCACTCACCAGGAGCCGACGGGCGTGGTCAACAGCCCCTCCGGCGATTCCCAACAGCCACGACCACGTGCCAGATCCTTCAACAGCGGCAGCGTGGAGCTGCCCAGATTGCAGACTGTTAAACTGCCGGCCAAGAACTCCTTGGCCACGCCGCCCACGCCGCGGCGGAGACCCAATTCTAGCGAGGCGAATGCTGGCGTGGATGCGGATTACTTCTCCACCCGGGCCTCATTGAGCTGTGCCGCCGACAGTGAACTGGAACTCAGCGAGAACGAGCACGAGTTTTACCTCACCGCCGACGAGGGTTACGAGGCAGATGGCGAAATCGCTGACCTCAGTGAATCCGAGTGCGAGCTCAATGGGGGCGTCTTGGCAGCCAACGAATCGACGTGGACCCCGTTTCAGCCATCCTCCCGCTATCGAAGCCACATCATGCACCAGGGTCTCAGCCAGCTGGTGGTGCAAATGCTAGCGGAACTATCCCTACTCTGCATCAAGCAGCCAAACGGATGGACAGAGAGTCTTACCCAACTGGCGAACCGGCTGTTCGTCATCAGGGACTACCTCGGAGGTCCTCTATGCTTGCTTAATGGATTCGCGCCGATTCTGAGCTGCAGTGATCCAAGATTGAGGGGTGAGTTGTGTTGTACTTGGTAATAAATGACCTTCTATATCTGATCTGGTTACCATTTAGAGTTACAGCAATCGGTCCTAGAGTTGGTTACCCATCTGAACACACCAGAGGTGCTGCAGTGCTACTACTCCATCCTGGCCTCCAGACAACCCCCCGTGGATCTGTTAATGCGGCACATGCACCACATTTCCTCCGGATCTCTGCGAAAGGCTCAGCCATGTATGGAGCTAGACTTTCCCATCACCACTGATGGCAAGATAGTAGTCACCTCGGAGCCACTGGTCAGCGAGCAGATAGAGAGGGTGCGCCTGCACCACCAGCAATGCCAGACGAGCACGCTCTTCACTCGGGCTGCCTGCATTTTTCCGGTGACCCAGACGCGTATTTGGCAACCGGATGGCTTGACCCTATCACTGTGGCTGGAATTGAGAGGGCAGCAGATGCATCGCAGCTCCATGCAGTTTAACGACGATGAAACACGCTACTCTGGAGAGGATCTAACAGTAAGCTAGAGAATAACCCACTTTAATCCGGCATAACTCACGCCAATCTTCTATAGAAACTCCACCTGCTTTCTTTGGGAACTAACCAAGCCATGGTCAGTATATACATCAGCCACAACATGCAGCTTATCTTCGAGCTGGTCAAACCGAACGAACAACTAGCTCCAGTTCGTGTGGAGGAGCAAATAGAAGCCAATGCAGATACGGCATCCGTAATCTCGGCAAACACTCAGGCGGCCAATGGAGGAACCATTCGACAGGCTCTCAAACAAACCAAGCTAGCGTTGCTCAACAGCTTTGGCCAGATGCACCTGCTCAATGGCCACCAAGTCTCGGCGGATTCAACAGGTGGCTATTTTGAGGGCTCAGCCGTACAGCTCCAGCATTTGCGATTGCCACGCCACAAATGGATGCATTTGATATTCGGTCTGCAGCAGCAAGCAGATTCCGTGGAGATCAGCATATTCCTTGATGGGCTGCAGCAACACACAATGCGGTTGCCTTTCCGGAATCTCCGCCAGCTCACCCGAGTGCACAGCTTTCAGTTGTTGGCTCTGGGTGAAGGACAGCCGACCAGGAGTCCCGGAAGCAGCTCCTCCTCGCGATCCACCCTGGATGGTTCGACCCCTCGGTATGCCCTCTCGAACGTGATCCTTTTCAAGCGCCGCCTAGTGGATCCCTTGCTGATGATGAATCTCACGGCCATGGGGCCGGACTTCACCGAATTCACACAGTGCCAAGTGGCAAATTGGAAGCCAAACTATGGGTTCGTTAGCCTGGGCAAGCTGTCGTCCTCGAATTTCGGTAACCACCTGGACTGCATGCGTCAGTTGAGACAGGCTAGAGTCCTCGTGTACACCGCCCAGCAGCCGGATCTGGTGATGAGCTACGATGCTAGCCAGGAACTGGACATGGCCTGCTATGGACAGCCCCACGGACACATGCTGTACGGGGAACTGCAGCAGCACCAACCGCAGACCCTCCAGTCGGCCACGTCTCTCAGCGGTGGTCTCTCCACGCTGCTGTATCTGTTCGCCAGGGTAAGCCTGAAACTAATCTCCTAGAGAATCCTTTTATAACAGTCACTTTTCACAGATTGTTGAGCTCACTGGCAATGCAAGTACCCAGGCCTTGGCTCTGGATCTGCTGTTGCAGGTGGCGCACTCGGATGCTCAGCTGTACACGGAGTTCCAACGACAGGATTACCTGTCATTAATCGGATACGTCATAAAGTCGGAGAAGTGCTCAAAGGATGTCCAGTTGCTCCGGAGCATTGTGAACAATGCCTGTTCCCAGGTGCTGATCACCAGGAAAGGGGATTCCATTAATGTAAATGACAACACCATGGCCACTCTGGTATATCCCCGCCTGATGCTGACCGTGCTACAGCGCTACTCCGACTGGCACCGATCCGGAGCAACCCACTCCGATGTCCTGGACATGCTTTTCCGCTGCATTCTGGCTCTCACCAGGGATAAGCATCCGCAAAGGGACTTCAACATGGAGCAACTTCAGAAGTGCGGCTTGCTTGGAGCACTCCTCAATCTCTGCAAGGTCTATGTGATAGAGTCACCCAGTCCGGTTCAGATTTCACCCTATGCCGCCGACTGCTTTGTCCAGATACTGGCCGTGTTTTCAGGATCGCCGCCTGACTCCTCCATGCTGGATGAGATCATGAAACTTCTCTTGCTGCTTCACAAGCCTAGTGATTGTTATGTGACCCACGATCGCACGCACTTCTACTTCCTCCTAACGGCTCAACAGCCGGCAAAGGAACGCTCCCTGGTGGCAGCCAATTTGAGCAGGGTGACCACATCGCTGCGGCGGCAGTTGCATCCTCAACCGCAGGAATTGGATCCCGAGCGAGCGGAAAGGATTAAGAAACTGCGACGACTTCATGCCAGCACGTCTGGTTACAGGAAAGCTGTCAACGAGTTCGAGGAGCAGCTGGACCAGATGGCCGACTGCTCAAACCTCAACAAGTCCGCCTTGAGACTGCTGAGTCCCGTGGAGGCCACTCGATGGCGCCTGAAGTTCAAGCGACGTCATCCCACCAGTGCCAACAGTCCGAAGAGGAGCCCGCTGAAGATCGCTCGAAGGCGCATCCACCCGCATCTGCATCTCGGCAAGATCTGGCAGCCATCGGGTCACAGCACTCCCAGCTCGGGTCAGTCATCACTGCCGAATAGGAAGACAGACTTTTATGATCAGCTGGGGATCATCCGACTGCAGCAGCGCCTCCTCATCCTGCTAAAGGACTTCCTTTGCCTTCTGCCGGATTCATCGGTGGATGTGGTCACTCGCCACTACGTGAAACTGGAACTGCTTTTGGTTCTGGCCAACCAGCGCAGCTGCGCCGTGCGCCAGGCCATCATTCAGTTGGTGGACGTGCTGACAAAGCGTCTGCCTAGTGGAGAACTCAACGCCGCTGCCAAGTTGATGTATCCGCTGCATCTGGCCAATCAGTTGACCATCCACGGATGTGATGTGGGCATGTTTGAGGCCTGTCTAGCTTGGATCAACGGGATGCACTGCAGCCTGACGGATATTCAGAGTTGCGAGGCACCTCTAAGGATTCGCCAGCGCTTTGGACTCCAATCCCTGCTGGCTATCGCGGAAGGAACCGAGCCCCAGTGGGTATTCAAGGCGCTCTTACGCCTGTATCTGCAGGTAAACAAACCAATCCTTCACAATCCTTTTGATTTTCAATGGTCATATTCTCCTTTTAGAATTCTGATGATCAGACATGTCTGATTGAAGCAGGACTACTGCAGTGCTCGGTGAAGGCCCTTTACAAGATCTACTCCTTACGCGTGGGTCAATCCAATGCCGATGAGTTCGTTGTGGAACTACTGGCCAGTATTGGAGAGCGGGCAATGCGTTCTGTTGGTCAGATAAATGTGGGTATATACAAAATGAGCAATTGGAATCCTGCTAACATCCTTTTTTATTCTTCCTTAGCTCGTTTGGGACATTCTCAACTTGCTATCCTTTTACCAGGACAAGCAACCACAGTTGATAATGCGCAGTTTCCGAACTGCCCAGGCTCAACTTCAACTGGAGTGGCTCACCAAGTTCTTTGAGCCCAATAGTTTCCGGGTTGCAGTGACCAACGATTCCTCCCTAAGTCACTCGGAGCTGCGGACCCGAGTAGAGCTGCTCATAGATCGCTGCACTCAGTTCTTCACCGTAGGCGTGGGACAGTCCACGGGACCAAACTATGTGGCCAGTTCCCAGGAGTTGGCTCTCTTCCAGCTGCTCGTTTCCTATGGGATCTCGAGCAATCAGCGATGCAACAACTTTATAGCCTGGGGGCTTCAACCTTCGCGTCCACGCGATCTGCGCTCCTACATTGTGGATGCCCTGTGGCGATCCCAACAGGATGAGTTCCAGCGGGCTATTATCTGTGATGCTAAGATGATCAAGGCGCTACTCTGGCTCTCCCTGCTGGAGGACATGCCGGAGCCCATTGAAAACCTGCAGCCTCTTTGTGATGCCTTGGGAATCAAGGAGAATGACTCCTCATGGAATCTCGTCCATGAGCTAGATCGCCTAGATCAGAATCGTAATAATATGGCGGCCAAGCAAAAGACTCTGCTGGAAAAGACCGTGTACAGGTTTGAGCCACTGGTCCAGCAATGCGTGGAGTCCTCAATGGTGACCACTAGAAAGGTAGCAGAACTGCAGGTGAGTGATTTTGAGATTCCAGTCATTGCCATTTTATAATATCCCTTGATCTTCTCTAGAATGCTGAGCGCAAGGCTCTGATGTGTCACATGAAAGTCTACGATGATACCTATACCTACACCAAATGGCTGGAAATCATTCGTCGCATGACCCACGAAGGTGCTCCTTGGCACTCTGCTGAAAGAGCTGAATGGTGAGTGAGCTGCAAGAATCTCCACGGGATGTACCTAACTAAAACCCCATTACCTAGCTCTTGGGAGCTGGACGATACCGAGGGACCCTCTCGAGTGCACACTCGTCTGCGTCGCTGTCACCTGGACATCGATCGGCGCTTCTTCATGAACGAGTATAGGCCGGGACAAGGACATCGTGAGGATCTAGAGCCATATGTGCGTCCACTGGATTACCTGATAGCCAGCTATGATCAACAACTGAACATATCGCTGAACTCCCAAATCCTGTACAACTTTGCGGCCAAATTTCTGCCCGTGGACGGGGAGATCGAGGGCGAGATCATCATCACCGATCTGAAGCTCTACTTCCTGGCCACCTACCGGTGTCGGTACTTTAACGTAAACTGTGATATCGCCAACATAACCGAGATCTGGCTGAAGCGATACCAACACCAGGAGACGGCGTTCGAGATTCTACTCGACACCAACAAGTCGCTGTTCTTCTCGCTGCAGAATGCCAACGACTGGAAGATTATGCGCGAGGTATTCTGTGATAAAATCGTAGCCACGCCCGATCAGTCCAAGGTACTTGCCATCACCCAGCAGTGGCGCGAGGGTCTTCTGACCAACTGGGAGTACCTAATGACACTCAACCAGATCTCCGGCCGTACTTACAACGATCTCATGCAGTACCCAGTGTTTCCCTGGGTGCTGGCCAACTACAACTCGGAGGTTTTGGACCTGCGAGAGGGACACAACTTCAGGCGACTTGGACGACCCATTGCCGTGCAGGTGGAGGAGAACGAGAAGCACTACATCAGCAACTATACAGTATTTAACGATATTATTCAGCAATCCATTGGAATTGATCTATCTTCTCCCCTTCTAGTACATTGACAGTACCAACACCACTATGGGCTCGCTGATCCTTAAACCCTATCACTACAGCTCCCATTACTCGAATTCCGGCACTGTGCTGCACTTCCTGGTACGGGTTCCTCCGTTTACCAGCTACTTTCTGCGTTACCAGGACAACGACTTTGATTTACCGGATCGCACGTTCCATGCCCTGAACACCACTTGGTTGTTGGCTAGCCGGGATAGTCCCACGGATGTGAAGGAACTCATTCCGGAATTCTTCTGCCTGCCGGAGATGTTTGAAAACTTCGAACGCTTTAAATTCGGCTGCCGACAAAATGGGGAGCGTGTGGAGGATGTCTCACTACCACCATGGAGTCAGCGGGACTCCCGGCTATTTGTCCTTATCCACCGCCAGGCTTTGGAGTCGGAACTGGTACGGAATCAGATTCATAACTGGATAGACCTGATCTTCGGTTATAAACAGAGCGGGGAGAGTGCCGTGGAGGCCATCAATGTGTTTCACCCAGCAGTGAGTGATGATGTCCTGCGAAATGTATGCAATAGATGCTTATCTTCTTTTAAATTTATCCACAGACTTACGCCGTATTTCTGGACTCCGAGATCAGCGATCCCATCGAAAGAGAGGCAGTCAAGACAATGGTGAAGACATATGGTCAGATGCCCAGGCAGCTTTTTAAGTCGCCACATCCGGCGTCCAGGCCGCTAGACTACTCACTTGTGGACAAACCCATAGTGTCTACTGTACGCGGTCTGCGCTGGGGCGTCTATGTGGGATCGCCACAGCTGAAAGCTCCTTCATGGGCAAACATTCACAAGATACCAGGCACCGAGCACCTGGTTAGCTTCTGCAACACCAATGTGGTCTATGCTCTTCCTGGAAGAGCAAGTGTGATGCAGGGAGCTGAGCCGGATACGTACAACGTAATCTCCTGGGGCTATGATGATCGCATTGTGAGGATCCAGCCACTCAACAAGCCGCAGGCCAAGCCAAAGAATCTTCTTCACAATGGGACCTTTGACGACATCTCCGCCTGTGGATGCGATGTAAACTCGAATCAACTTTGGTTTGGCCATAAATCTGGAAGGATTAGTGTTTACAAGTGCACCGGAGGACTGGATTCCCAGCAGCGAGCCTCGGCGAAGAGCAGGCAGAGCTATGCCCGCGGATTCAGCTTGTCTTACAACTCAGCCTTCCGGAAGATGACTAACAAGGGAATCGGTGGAGGTGGATCGGAGCGGGTAGATGAAGCAGGCAACATGCATCCAACCAGTTCTGCCTCCTCAGTTAACTCGTCCAGCACTTCCTCCGCCGGGGATGCTTTCCAGCGGGACGGTGCCGATCTTAATTGGCTGGGACCCACGTTGCTGGTGCGGCACACCGACGAGATTACCTGTATTACCCTCTCCGTGGAGTTTAAGATCGCGGTGACCGCGGGTCGCGATGGCATTGCCGTCATATGGGATCTCAATGAGTGAGTACACACATGAATCTTCTCTTAAGAAAAATCATAAATGATTTTCCCTCAGCTGGAGCTATGTACGCACGATTGCCCGCCCGGCAGAGATTCATCAGTCTCCAATAACACATGTGGCCATTAGTCCTACGCTGGGGGACATTGTCACAGTACACACTTTGCCCCAATCCTCCACCACCAGTTCAGATCCAAAGCCCACGGCAGCTGCGACCAGACCTAATTCGCTGAACGTGGCCGACGAATGTTTTGAGGTAACGGAGGAGAACCTAGACGACTTCGTCAATGTGAATGTGAATCCCAATGGCAAGTCCATTTTGAGGCTGCACTCAGTGAACGCGCGGTATGTGCAGCACCTGGTGCACGAGGATCGCATCCTGGCCGTGTGCTACTCCTACATCAAGGAAGGAGTTGGTGTCAACGTGATAGCCACTGCTGTAGAGGGAGGATTCGTGCGCTTCTGGTCCAGCTGGAACCTGAGCTTCGTCAGTGAGCTAACCACGGGCACATCGCCCATTCGAAGGTAAGAGAGAAGTGGCTCCATATTCGAATAAAATACAATCTAATCCCTGCTTTAATTGCAGCATTTGCTACTCAACCCATCAGCATTTGGTGGTGCTAACGCGAGAGTCCCACATCCAAGTCTGGGAATCGGAGGGGCTCTATGGAAATGCCCCGAAATTCCCTCAAATCGTCTACAAATAAGGTTAATGGGAAAATACTCAATAACTCAACTCAAAGCATATCAATGACAGACACATAAACGATCTAAGAAACAGCTGAATCAAAGAATAAATCCTTCTAAAAGATATAAAATACAACATTCGCTGGCGACAGCCACAAAATTAATATATCACAAGATTCCCAGGCTTAGGTCTCATAGAGCTGTAAAATACACCTTTTGTACCAAAACTTTATATTATTATTACATTTAAAATTTTCACCTTTGTTTTTCCCGTGCTGCATACAAATGCCACGCTGCCTTCAATTGTTGATATTATCAAATAAACAATCATATTTTGCAAAAACCAAACTATTTACTTTCGGAATTCCATAGAAAAATATACAACTACAATGTCCATTGTAGCGGCCGTTCAAAGAGGGAGTCATTCTCATAAAACTACAGGTATTACTAGATAGAATATTACTTATCGAAAGCATCTCTCGTTGTCAGCACTTCCAAGGTGGAGGCTTACTGTTGCCACTTCCGCTCTTTGGTTTGCTTTGCTTGCTGCCCTGTTTGGCCGTCATGGCCAAGATCTCGTCGAGCCTGTCGAAATCACTGGGCGACTTGCTGAGCAGCAGTTCAATGTAGGCTTGCAGCTTGTCCATCGGCGAGGGGGGATCCCTTTTGCCCACCACATCCAGGTTATTCTTCTCAGTGCTGTTGCTGCGCTGCGATTTGCTCGTTTTGGGCGTTTCCGGATACATGCGTGCATTATTTAGCTCCGGAGATTCACTGGCTTCACTGTCACTGGCTTGCATGATGGAGTTCTGACTAGGAGTGGTGAGGATAGCAAGGGCCTGCTGCCACTGGGCCTCCATTACCCCATGGAGCTTCTCCGCAATATCAGCACTGGAATGGAAAAAAAACCTTTATATTTAAACCAGAAAACAAATAAGGCTTTCATATCTTACCGCTTAGTTTTGTAACAGCTGAGCTTGAGATCCATTTCATCGATCTTTTTCGAGGCATTCGCCAGTTGAAGGCGGTACAGCTCCACCTCCTCGTTGTGCTTTTCCTGGATGAGATTCAGTTCCTGGTTGTTTTTCTCGTTGATCATTTCAAGCTGCTTCACTGCCCGCTCGGCTATTAGTCGTTCACGCTCCCGAGCTTCGTTCTTTAAATGCTCCTCATTCTTGTCCAGCTGGTCCTGGAACTCCTGCATTTTCTTCGCCACGACATTTTCCATTTGCTGTTGGTAGTATTGCTTTAGGGATTTCTGCTGTATATCTAACTTCTTTTTAAGAGTGGACTGCAAATAACAATAATTTATTATTGAGTTTATTTTTGTACTTTTTTATAAATAACCTCAGTTTCCGTTAGGTTCGCCAGAGTTTCTTGTAGGGATTTACGCTGGCTCTCCAAGGAATCCGCTCTTGCTTTCTGCTTCTGATGATATTCCTGGAGCATTTCCTTTTGATTGGTCAGCGTGTTCTTGTCCTTCTCCAGTTCCTCTATCCGCGCTTTTAGCTTATATATAAGAAAATGTGTTTAGAACTGGTTGTTATGTTTGTAATCATATTTTCAAATTACCTTTTCTTGTTGGTAGTCCACCTTGGCAAACTTATCCCTTAGCTTATTAAGCTCGGCATGTGACAGCTCCTCCGCTCTTTTGCTGCTGTTGAGTTGCATTTCCAGGTGCTCCAGTCTTTCGTCCCATTGCTTGGCGTCTTGCCTGCAATGGTCCAACTCCCTTTCGAGTTTATCATTCTTTTCCTGGAACCTGGTGGCCAAGTTGACCGCCTGCGACAACTCGGTCTGCAGCGCATCTAACCGGGTCTGAGACTCGCCCCTGTCCGCTTCCAGCCGGTGGACAGCGTCCCGCAGGTGCTGAACCTCGTAGTTGAGACTTTGAACTGTTTGCTCAGCCTCGGTGAGAGCAGCATCCTTCGAACGATCCACCTCGATGGCCACTGAGATACGCTGCTGGTACTCCAAAAGTTGCGACTGCAGTGTGTGCACCGTTTTCTCCAGATGCTGCCGTCTGAGTTGTTCCTCTTTTAGGGAAGAGCTGCACAGTGGTCGGTTGGGCGAGTTGTTGTCGAGTACAGTTTTGGTCAAGCTGCTCTTGCCCCAGAGCTCGCTTAGACTTATGATCTTGTTATCATTCAGGCTGTTTCGATCGACCCTGGCTGCTTCGACAGAAACGGCGCCGGAGGATGACGAGGCCAGCCTCATGCTGGGCAGAGAGGAGGTTCCCGGATGACCCTCCTGCCCCACCCGCTCGTTCCTCAGATGATCGTCGCTGCGGTGATGCAGGTGGTGATCGTGCCTCTGCCAGCGATGCGCAATATTGTCGTCTAGGTAGTGGTCGATTTCGAGCAGAATGTTGTCGTCCAGTGGACGATGGTGGAGGGGCTCAACGGACCCACTCTTCGGCGTGGAGTGCACCATGCCGAGGAGCTCCCTACTTGGCCGCCCAGCGTTCCTCACAGTATTCGTGGATATGGTGGAAATGTCCGAGGGAGGCTCTTCCGCATCCAGTGCGATGTTCTGCAGCCGGGCATTGATGCTATTCAGCTCCGATTTCTTGCTGGGATGCAGGAACTGGTACGCTGCACTTGTGGTCGCCGGGGGAGGGGGCGGGGGCATGGCCAGCGCATCTGCCGCCGCGCATGCGCTCATTTTGTTCTCCGCGCAGAAGTTCGGTGGTATCAGGAGCAGCAGATCAGTGTCGTCCGTATCGGTATCACTCATGCCTCATGGTTAACTGTATTAATAGTATGCTTATATTACAATAATTGTTGTTTCAAAACAAAAGTGAAACTAACCACCGATTGTCATGGTGATGCACAGGGTTGCCAGGTGCACGTAGCAGAATTATCGTAAACAATGACTATCGGTATACCATTGATCAGTGTGTCAAAACAAAACCTAGAGCTCGATATTATAGTCTCCACACTGCACTATATAATTTTAAAAACAATATATCTTGTTAGCCTTATTTCGCTTTTCGGCATATCTGTTTTAATTAGCGCTACCGTATATATCGTCTGTTTTTGGCGCCCCTTGCAAGTGTGACCGTTCAGTGCGTTTGTTGTTTCCATTTATTGTCTTGTTTTTTTCGTCCTTCAGTGTTGAAGGAACTGCCGCCAGGATGGCAGATGTAAGCCTTTTTTTTGGCGGTTTGCCGGCCATTCTCCTGAAACCGGATACAATTTACCGCATTGGGAGGCAGAAAGGCCTGGAAATAAGCATCGCCGATGAGGTAAATTGGCCCTTACTTACACATTCCACCTTTAATAACACCTATCCTGAATGGGCAGTCAATGGAGCTGGCCCACGCCACCGCCTGCATACTGCGCCGAGGTGTGGTGCGACTGGCCGCCCTGGTGGGCAAGATCTTTGTGAACGACCAGGAGGAGACCGTGGTGGACATCGGCATGGAGGACGCCTTGGCCAGCAAGGTGAAACTCCGCTTTGGCAATGTGGAGGCCAGGCTGGAGTTTGGAGAAGATCACGATGAGGTAAGAGCCCCAAATGCCATTCTTACAGGATCTATAACTAAATGCCTACCCTTCGGTCAGGTCCACGACAGCAGCGGATTCGGGGAATGCCTGAAGAACGGATTAAACAACACGACCTTAGACAGCATGGATGTTCCAGAAACACAGCCTCCATCCGCCAACACATCAGTCAACACAACGTCAGATAGCTTATTCATACCCGAGACCCAGGCGGTGGTCTGCGAAAGGCCTTCGACCGGCGAAAGAGTGTCGCTGGGCGAAGACTTCATGATACCCGAAACGCAGGACATGCTTGCGGATCTTCCACCTGAACCACCAGTGTTTAAACCCCCGCTTATTCCTGTAGTTGATAACCCAGATCCGACGATGAACAGCGATGGGGAATCATCTCAGGGCAGCATTATACGCATGTGCACCCAGGATTATAATGAGGATGCCATTGATGACTTCGATACCTCTCAGGTCCTTTGCGATGTTCTGCTGCCTCTTCCGCCGCCACCAGCACCCATTAAAGGTCTTGAAAATCAGGACACTAAGCGGGGTATGTGCATCCATTAAAACTGGTATCTTTTAATAATGTGCGCTTTCTTAGATCAACTGGACACCACCGACATGGAAATGAGTGCCTTGAACTGGTCGGCTAGCAATTCCAAATGCTGTGCCCTGAGTAGCACCAAAGCGGATGATATACTGTCGCGTGTCGATGCCTGCATTACACCCGATTTGACCGCTCCCTCCGTAGATAGAAATATCTGCACACCCGATCTATTTAACCTGATTATGGTAAGGGATGGGAGGCGCGATGGCTCCAGCAGTCCAGATCCGTTCGTTCGTCCTGCGGACAATACAAATACCGCCACACCACAGTTTGGCGGAGTTAAACAGCTGGTTGTGGCGACAATTGAGACCCCCACTGCCACTCCTGACACGAATAGCCCATCTAGTCAGGAAAAGAATCAAGATATGATAGACACTCAACGATTTCCACGACATAAATTGTTGGAAAGTGACGAGGAAGACAATGAGCAAAACAACCAAGACTTCGTGGCTACTCAGGCGTTTAACTTAGGACGTCCGCAGGCACCAGAAGGTAATGAAGCCAATCAAGATTTCATAGCGACACAGGCCTTTAACTTGGCACCGCCACAAAAAGTTGATTCACCTAAACCCTCTACAGCTAATGATGCGCCCAACCAAGATTTTATAGAAACTCAGGCATTTAACTTAGGACTCCCACAAGAAAACATTGCTTCACCAGAAAATAATGAGACTTCCAACCAAGATTTGATAGCCACTCAAGCATTTCCCGCCAAGATCAATAGTTCTCGATGCCAGGACTTTGTAGCCACGCAACCTTTTCATGTGGTCAACCAGCACGTTGTGAGTTTACAAGACAAAGAGAACATTCCACTTAAAGACAGTGCAAAACTTGCACCAGGTAAGAACACCAAAGTAGTTCCGCATTATGGATCTGAAAAATAAATAACTTTCCAGATTTGAAATTCCTTGAAGAAGAAATTCCTTGCAGTGATATAGATGCTGTGCTCAATGAAATGATTTCAGGGACTGTGACAACGTCGCCTGTAAATCCCAATGAAGAGTCGATACCATTTTTTGAGCCGTGCGTGATCAAGGATAAGAATCACTATCAGAAGGTAACCTAAACCAAAACTCTAAGCATAGATTGCGTTATTATATATTTCCTCCCAGATCTGTCAGATTGAAGGCGTTTTTAGTAACGTGAGTAACAAAAGTCGGGGGCGCACTGATGGAACTGGTTTTGGCCGTCTCAAACGAACGGCCAAATCGGAATCTCCTCCAGGAACCCGTAGGTCAATCGCAAATGAAGCTATAATTGAAGAATCTAAAATCCATTAAATTTACAGCAAGCCGTAAGGGCAGACGAATATCGGAGGATTCTGAGAAACCAGGAAGTAACTTCAAAGAACGGCTAAACAATTTAGTGGATAAAAAATCGGAAGGTAAGCTATCCTATAATTTTTTATTGAACAAAACCTTATTTATATTCCAATTTGTAGCCCTTAACAAGTCGGTTATCGGGGAACATGGCATCGATTCCATTCCAGAAGAGATAACAAAGGAAGACAAATCGGACTCAGAAGAGGAAGCCGATTCTTTCAAAAATGTTGTTAATCAATTGCAGTCCCGTAGAAGCCGAATCCAAAGTCGCCTTGGTACTCCAGGAAGCTCTTTAGAAAGGAATGAAGTCAACGCCGACATGCTGGATAAATCTAACGAAGAGCCACCTACAAAAAATATACGTGCTAGAAAGCCCAAGAAGGCGGATACTAAAGAGCCAGACTCATCCAAGGATATTCCCAAGCCTACCGCAAGAACCAGGCGCCAAACCAGCGATGAAGATGATCGAATGCCTGGTCTGGGAAAAGGAAGAAAGGCCAAGAACGCTGCGTCGAGTAAGGCAGACACATGTAAGAATATTGAAAGGGCCAAAGGCTCGAAGAGAGTCACACGACAAAATAGCGCTGATGATGCCGAGTTGCTTGAGGAAGACAGTTCTGTCCAGACAGAAAGAGGAAAAAAGGCTAAGAAGGTCAAGTCAAGTAAAGAGGAAACGTCAAAAGATATTCCCAAGGCAAAACCCAGAACAAGGCGGCAAACTGCCGACGAAGACGCTATGACACCAAAGGCAGAAAAAGAAAGACAGGTTCAGGGGGAAGAACCCAAGGATATTCCCAAGCCAGCGGCCAGAACCAGGCGAAAAGCTAGCGCTGAAGAGACTGTGAGCGTAACAGAAGCTGTCAAACCGAAAAGAGGTGGAAAGGCCAAGAAAACCGAGACTACCACAGCTGAGGCAACTGTCAATAAGCCTATGATTAGAACCAGGCGCATAACAATTTCCGAAGGTTGCAGCACCCAGACTAAAGTAAAAGCAGCGGGTGCATTAATTAAACGTGCGGTTGTCCGCATTTCCAGAGTAAGCATAGAACAACTCGAGTCTTCCACAAGCGCTGGAAATAATGCCAAGGTAACTGGACCTACCAAGTCGTGTTCTGCAACGCCCTTAAATGAAGAGCCATCATCTAGCTCAGCTGCAGCCAAGGGGCCAAATGTATCTACAGCAATTACACGCACAACCAGGACAACTCGTGCTGCCACGTCGGGTTCGGCAACTCCTATTGCCGATCAGTTATCCACCACTGGCAAGCGACCTAAGCGTTTAGCATCTGGCGAAGAGCCCACGTCCAGCTCGGACGTCCCTACCAAGAAGCCTAAAATGTCTGCTGACGAAGTCCTGAAGAACAGATCAGGCGCTAGTAAGTTTAATACTTATTGTTGATGAACTATTAGCACATTTACCTGTCTTTTCAGCTACAACGCGATTCAGTCAGCCGGATGCCGATCCCCTTAAAGGTAAATGCGTCCGCTTTAAGGTGTACACTCACCTTACTTTACACCATAATCTTTTTTTCTAGCACTAAACTTATACGTGAGGAAGGCCAAGACTACTACGGGCAAAATTAAGGTAGCGTTTACCATGTGCAATCGTCCAGCTTTGGAATCTGTCCTCAAGTCACTAAAGCGTAAGTAAACAGATCCCGCAAAGCAAGTTGAATTCTTAATAGATTTCCCCCCTTTCTAGACGTGGTGGAGATCACCGAAGATCCCTTGCAGTGCGACCTGCTTGTGATGGACAAGGGCGAGCGCACCTACAAGTTCCTAACAGTCATTGCTTCCAACAAACCAGTTCTATCCACCAATTGGCTGCACTCAGTGAAGAAGACCAGGAGCATCGACATAAAGGCAGACCATCTATTCAGCGACCCGACGTTTGAGGAGACCTACAAGTTCAAACCCTCCTCCGTACTGGAACACCCTCGCCTGCTGTATGGCATGCACTTTATGCTCGGACAAGACATAGTGCCAAAGGCGACCGAAATGAAAGGCAAGCCTAACTAGAAATCTTATTCCAACTATTGGCTAATCGGTAATCCCCCACAGTCATCATTCACAGCGCCGGCGGCAAGGTGCACGCCCAACCGCCTTCGCTGGCCATCAGCGTGGATCTGTACGTGGTCACCACCAGCAAGGATACGAAATCTAAGCGACGTCTGAACAACTATGAAAGGGTACACTTCATCAAAACCGAGGCTGTTATGCAGGCGCTTGTTCAACACAACATTGCAATGCTACAGGAGCACACGCTCAAACTTTAAACGTTATAGTTTTTTTAGGTGTTCTCCGCTTTCTGTTATCATTTGTTAGCCATTATTCAAAAATTGTACATCACACAGCGGAGTCCCAGCCGAAATCTCTTTTATGCTATTTGTATTATATATAATTGTTTGTATGTTTTTGGTTCCATCATAACTGTGGCCACACAATATTTACTTGTTACTTTCCTAATGCCTGTCAAATACATCAATTACATACGTCTAACACTACTCCATCTTTTTTCGCTTCGAGCCGGTGGGCTTGTCGAACTGCTGCCTCATGCCGCCGGCGTGTTCGTTGTGGAACTTGATGTTGCTGGATGACTCGGCGTACCAGGGCGAGTCGAACTTGGTGGTGTCCTGGTCCACTAAATGCGTGTACTTGGTGCGCCCGCAGCGGCCGAAGTTCTTCACCTGCATCACCTTGGGCAGGATGGTCTTGTCGAAGTGATCCTCCAGCGTGGCCTGGGCGAAGTCGCGCTTGAGGACGTCGTTCTCCTCATCCAGGTAGAAGGCACCACGATGATAGTACTTCTGCAGGAACTTGTACTTGCCCTTGGTGGCCTTGTTGGTGACCACCTTGGGGTTCTGGCGCAGCTCCTGGCGTCGCTCCTCTTCGGTCATGTTGCGCATGCGATCAATGTCCAGCTTCTCGCGTTCGACGCTGAAAGAAAAGGGAAAGAATTGTTAAAAAGGAATTCCTAAAGCAATTTGATGTCCATGTACTTATCACGCTCTTCGCGATCCCGCTTCATTCGCTTGAGCTCACGCAGCTTCCAGGCCTCGTATTCCACCTCGTCGTTTTCGTCGTCCGTGCACACGTCCTCAATGCAGGCCTCATTGGTCTCCGGCTTGGTCTTCTCCAGATCTTTCTTGACGCTCTCCTCGACCATTCGCAGGGTGGCTCTTCTGCGCTCCTTGGCTGCCCGCTTGGCCTCCGCCTCCAGCTGCTTCTGTTTCTGAGCCTCTCGCTCCTTCTCCTGGATGGTGGCACGATCTCTCTTTCGGACGAAGAGCGGCTTCAGGCGGGGTTCGTTGTCCTCTTCGCTTTCGGTCTCCTCCTCGTACTCGGAGCTTTCTGATTCGGAGGATTCTGACTGTTTCTCATCCTCTTTCTGTAGCACCTCTTCCTCTCGCTGTTGCTGCAGCATGCGGGATCTCAGCTTTGTGCGCCGGTTCTCCAGCTCTGTGTCGCTGAGCTCGGCATCCGTGTCGGATTCGGATGCCAGTGTGATCTTGTTGGTGCCCCGCTGAATCGCTCCCTGTGCTCCCTCGTCTTCCTCCTCGTCCTCGCTGTCGCTCTCCATGATTTCCGGTTCGTGGATGTGTCGGTGGCGCTCTCTGCGCTCGCGCTCCATGTCCTCCATGTCGACGGGTCGCTGCCGCAATCTTCGTAGGCGTGGATCGTCCACCTCGGCGTCGTCTTCCTCCTGGCCCTCACCCGCCGCCCGCTCCTCGCCCTCCGCGCTACCGCCTTGACGGGAGAGCTCCAGCTTATGTCGTTCCGCCTTGTGGCGCTCCAGGCGCTTCCTGGTGTCAATGAAGTCATCGTCGTCGCTCTCCTCCGAACTGGAGTCCGCACGGGCGTAGTCGGGTCGCTTTCCGGATATGTATCGCTGCACCTTCACCTTTTGCATGGACAATTCACCTATTGAAAAGATATGCAGTTTATAAACAATTTCTGGTTGGGATCGAGCTCCACTGTTTACCTTTCTCATTGCGCATGGGAATGGCGCCCGCTGTGCTCTGGATCCCAGAAGCGGCGGCGGCGGCGGCTGCACTCATCGTGGTTTTAGCTTATATTTCACGGGTAATAAGCAAATCTTTGTAAATATTTCCTAAATAAAAGTATGGGAAATTAGAGGTGGAAAAAGGTATCTGATAATAATCGATTCTTTCCTTTCAAATATTATCGATGCCCATGTTTTATGCGAACAATACTGGCAGCTCAGCAAAGCCACAGTGGCAACGCTATCGAACTGGGCGCGCAATTTGAAATGTTAAAAAAGTTTTACTACATATATATGATAAATATTGAATTGTAATGACGGAAGTGCGATGACTTCGTAAAGCCAAAATTAAGGCCAGCAACTAATTGAGACATTCGATAATTGAAAATATTAATACACAGAAAGAAATGGAGCAATTAGGTTTATTGTTAGAAAACTATATATTGGAAAAAAGTATTGCAAGTAAGAAATTCGTTTTTATTTTGGAAAAAATTTGTTAATAAACATTGTGTTCCTTGGTGAAGAGAAAAATGTTCTTTTCTGTGCTGTTATTATTAACAAGTGTTTTAGAAAAGTCAACGCCCACTCTCATTAGTAGATTAATTGACTACTACGCTTTCTCCAATTCCAATTCGATGAATAGATGGAGGGTGGGGGCGCTTGATCTTGTGTAACGCCGGAATCGAATCCGAAATTCTTTTTATTGGTATTGCGTATTTTAAGTTTCGACAGCACGCAGCCAGCACGTGTGCAGATTGTCTTGTAATGTTTGGAAAACCGTTCTGATCTGATGTGATGTGATCCCCACCCAACCGGACCAAGGTCCGAAAGAACCACTTGGCGGACGAGGGGCTCGATCAGATTTGTGACGTCTCCGGCCACTTGCATCCGAGGAACAGAGTTAGCTGGATTTGCTTTGGATGGGTATGGGGATTTGGAATGGAATGGCATGGGATGAGATCGTTTCGGGCCTAGACACTGAGACGCATTTGCCGAACTGCTTTTAACTGCTTTTCGTCGGCTGAGGTAGTTGAATGGCCAAGATTTACATGAGACTGTTAGTTAACGACATGGCGGGCATATTTAATTAATGCAACACGCTTCATGCTTAAGTGCATATCTGCCTAGCTAACTCACTGACCTTTAGAAAAATGGGCGTTGATTTGAAGACTTTCCGCTCGGGGGGAAGTACCTGCTGAATATTTGGAGACCACATTTCAGTGCTTAGGATCCCCTTCCTTTTGCCACTACATACAAGATGCATACATACATCAATTTATTGCGATTGGAACTCTTTTTGAACTGACCGGCGACGTTTCGATTTAAATTTAAATGCAAACTGGGAATATATTTCAATTAGAATTAAACACCCACACTGGCGCACATGAATTGTAAACAAATAATTTTCTATTAGCGGGAGAAAGAGTGTCATGCCTGATCAAAATCGTACCAGATCGAACTCGTTATCGTTATCCAAGTAAAACACCACATAGCCAGCAATTGAGGCGAGGCGACAAGTGTACAAAAACGAAAGATATAATCGTTTCCATTATTAATTGGCGCACTTTTCGCCTTTGTGACTCGGTCTCGAGTTACTTAAAAGGTAATAAAGGGTGAGACAAATGGAAATATTTACACATCACGCAATCCCAAACTGGCCAAGAACCAGCAATTAAACTTTTCTGTTTGTTTACAGCGCATTTCACTTGGCTCAACTTGTCACCCAGCCAATTGACAGTCGCCATCGAGGGATATGCAAAGGAGTTGGAAAATACCGGATATTTTCCGGCCTTTCGTGGAGCGTCTTCTGCAGAATTGAAATGAATCTTCGCATATGAATCAGAGCGTTGCAATTCCCTGAAATTAATTGACAGAAATTTAGGAAACGGTTTGGCAAACATTTATTCACGATTTTCAATTAAACGTTTCCTTCTTAATCATTTTTTTTTAATACCCATACTTTCTCAATCTACTAAGCTTTTAATTTTAAGTCCTATATGATTGCATTCTTATACTTGATGCCAATCTACTATACTATTTCATTGGAATCCATAATGTCTTCGGTCTAATTTTTTAAAATATATTGTGCTGAGAGTCAGTTGAAAATAAGTTGCCTATATCTTAGCACTCCACACGACCATTGGCTGGCGATCGAGTTTCCCTCTCCGTGGAGATCGGCGATATCATATCCGGCGACGCTTCGCCTGCTCTTAGATCGGCTTGCTCTCTTCTTCGCTTTTCAGACCCCAAAGAGATTTCGATGGTGGGGTTCCCGAAGCTGAGGCTGGGAGCCCGAGATCTGAGATCCGAGGCCTGAGATCCGAGATCTGTGATTTGCCTGCGCCGCCTTGGGTGTTGTATAAAATAGCGTAACGGCCGCTTGCAAAACTCATTCATTTAAAAATTGTCAATACGTTCGAACAGCGATCGACGAGCTGGGAAAACAGGGAACAACTAGTGCTCAAAGTGAAGATAACTACGGAAAGGACTCGGCTCGAGGGACCAAATCCAAGCAGTGATCAGTTTGTTTAGTGACTAACTAAGAAAACACGTTAATGAAATACAGAAACAATCGTGGCACAATATTGCAAATCCAGTTCAGAACATTTCTAAGATACAGTGAAGCAAACCTAATTCCATTTGAGAGCTAAACGAAGACGACAACCGAAGGATATCGAATTTGACGAATTGGAAAGTTACTAACCAAGGTGAGAAGTAGATCAGTTTGTGATCAGTGAAAGCGGCCAGTGAGTTATTTTGAACTTTATCACTGATAAGCACAAACAAGACAGTATAATTGGTAGTTGCGAAATATCTCAGGCCGGAACGGTAAAAAGTATTAGCCAAAAGGAAATGTATTCCAATTACTCATGGCTAACTAGAGTAAAAAGTTGCGAGGGCAAAAACAATTTGTAAAATGCATTTGCCGAACAAGCTAATAAAGCTGAAAGTATTTATCCCCATTCCGAAGGTATTTAAATATTGTCGCTTGTTACTTCACTCTGTTTTTGAGCCGGCTAATCTCGCAGTTGAACTAGGTAATGTTTGCAGCTGTCGTGGCCGTGGAAAATCGCCCTGCTTGCGATTGGTATCTTCTGCCAACTTGTCAAGTGGTCTATTTTGTTTAAATTAATTATAATAGAATAGAAGCGAGTTCGCCCAGACGAGAAAAAAAAGCCGAGGAAAGCAACACAAAACACGCATATTAATTGGGCTCGAAGACGATGATGATGCCATTTAATGGAAGCGAAGGGCCCTTGGAATGGGCTGGGGGAAAGTCCACCAATTAAGCCAGACGCCTGTCCTCAACCAGAGCCCACAATTCATTTGACCCGTGTGTTCTTCCACCAAGGAAATCGGGTTTCACCCCAAAGATAAATAGACAACAAACAAATAAACAATTAATATAGTTTCTTAGTTTAGAAGTTTGTAAACTTGAATAAAATATACAATATTTTATTCCAAGATGAGCTAGAAACTAGAAGGAGCCTAGACCATTCCTTACTGGTATTTTCTCTCTGTGCATCTGGCCATCTCTTCTGGTCGGGCCTTTTGCTCTTAGTTTCCGGCATTGCCTTCGGAGACTTGGAAGCTGCTCTTCGAAGATTCGCCGAGCGATGGCGAATTTCTGGCCCAAACCGGCGCAATCCGGCTCAGTCCAATGGCCACCGATCTAAACCAGTTGAATTCGCTTAAATCTCGATTGGCGCGCTCGCACTCCCCATTTTCGCTCAAACATTGTAGCCCTATCTATTCGCCATTCAGGCCATATGGTGCATACATGTCCATGTCGCACAGGAGCAGCTTTTCTCAAATGGTTTGATTGGCCGGAAAAGTGGGCGGGGGCAGAAGAAGCAGGAGGCGGAGGCGGGAGGAGGAGGCGCCATGGCTTCTGGTCTCATCAAGAGTAATTGTCGAGTGTTGGGGATCAATTGAATGGGAAGTGATTGCCATCGTTGATCGGTTGCAGAATGTGTGTTTTATGATTTAACAATTAAGAGGAGACGTAATAAATTCAAGTTACTCAAAGATAAGGCTTGTGTAATGAATTCAAATACTTGACAATTAAAACGACAAGTAATTGCATATATCAGCAAGGAAATGGAATGAACTACGTGGTGCCACAGAAAAGTGTGTTACAGATCGAGCACCATTACGCAATGGAATGCATCCTAGAATTTGCGTGGCATTAAACCAAATATCTTACCAAATTCCCTACCACTTGCAAGCCGTGCGATTTCTTTTGGCCAGAAATAACCAGTTTGAATAAATCAACGACCAGTTTGAGGCAGCTTTCTGCTGGGTCTTCTTGCTCTTCGCCCGTCCACTTGTAACTCCAAAAGAGCCATAACTATGGATCTGGGAATCCGAAATCCACAATCCGAAAAAGAAATATCACCCGAAAAAAGAGCGTTGCCTTGACTGCCGCCCCATGAAGAAAACATATTAATCATAAAGCAATTACGCTCAAATGGAATTGTTTGTATAAGGAAATAATGTATTTGTACTTGAACATGAGACGCTGGCCAATGGCCAATGGTCGATGGTCGATGGCCTCCCCTCCTCCGGATCCAGAGGCACAGATCCAGATCGTTTGGTTAATTAATTAATGGGCCCCAAGATGACCCCAAGTGTGACACCCACGGTGCTATGGGGCTTTGTAATGCCGCCTCGTTGCAATTCCTCTTCGCGAACCTTGATCTTGCCAGTGATCCAAGTCTAAATCGCTTCCGATCCGATCTCGTTTCAGTTTGCACACACGTCGCCGGGTGGAAAGTCGGCTGGAGAAAGTGATCTCCCGGAAATCGCCATCCTTCGATCCCCAACCCTAGTCCTTGCTCGTGATCCAGGATGTTCGCCACCCAGGACACTATTCTGAAGTTGCTGACCCTGTGCGCCCTGGCACATTCTATAACCGCATTGGCCCTGCAGGAACGGTCTCCGACTCCAGGAGGATCTGCTCCCTTGGATTCCAGCCACAAGTACTTGATCGTGCGCGGGGAGTCGCCCAGCGAATCCCAGGAGCATGTGGAGTTCGATAATGCCGCCACCCTGCTCCTGAGAGCCTTCAAGAACCAACAGATTCCCGCCTCCGGGGAGCTGGAGGAATGCAGTGCGCCCAGTCACAAGGCCACCTTCTCGGGGTACGACTACGTGATCCTGCTGGGCATGCTGGTCATCTCGCTTGGCATCGGCATCTTCTATGGCTTCTTCCAGAAGGGCGGCAGCTCGTCCAACGAGTTCCTGCTGGGCTCCGAGATGAGCATCTTCCCGGTGACACTTAGTCTCACGACCAGCTTCATCACGGCCATCGAACTGCTGGGAAATCCCTCCGAGATGTACTTTCAGGGCACCCAGTTTGTGCTCATCGTAATACCCATGGTGCTGGTCATTCCGGTGGCTGTGAAAATCTTCTATCCCATTTACTTCAAAATGGAGCTCACCAGCTGCTACGAGTATCTGGGCATTCGGTTTGGCAAGGAGATCAGGATTCTGGGAGCAGTGCTCTATGTCATTCAGGTGGGTTCTGGGTTTTTCCTCGAAGATGGATGATATTTACATAAACTCCTTCTTAAGATGTGCTTCTACACGGCTGTGGCAGTCCTGGCCCCGGCAATTGCTCTGTCCAAGGCCACGGGACTGGACACCAAAATCGCTGTGGTCCTGATCTATGTGGTCTGCGTTTTCTACTCCTCTCAGGGAGGCATGAAGGCTGTGGTCATTGCAGACTCCTTCCAGGTGAGTTCCGAGATGGGACCACTCTCCTATATGAGAAGATATATCTAAATCCTTTTAGGCTGCTGTCCTGGCTGTATCCTTGGTACTGATCGTGGGCTTGGGCTGCTTCTATACTGGAAATCCAATCGAGGTCTTCCAGACTGCTTCCGACCACAATCGCTTGGAGTTCTTCAAGTGAGTTAAGCCAAATGAATCCAAGGACCTTAATAAAATCGTTAATCCTGCAGCATGGATCCCGATCCCACAACCCGTCACACCGTCTGGTCGGTGGTCATTGGTGGCTTTTTCTACTGGACCTCGTTGTTCTGCACCAATCAGGCGTCCGTTCAGAAATGCATGTCTTTGAAGTCCTTGAGGCTGGCCAAGATTGCTCTGGGCTTTGCCATTGTCGGCTTGATTGTGGTCTTCCTGCTGAACTTCTACACGGGTCTGATGGTCTTCACCCACTATGCGGACTGCGATCCTTTGACTGCGGGACGTATTTCAGCCACGGATCAGTTGTTGCCCTACTACGTAATTAATACCTACGAGCACATTAACTCAGTGGCGGGAATCTTTGTGGCTGGCATCTTTGCTGCCAGCTTGGGGTGAGCTCTTAAACTCCTGGAGAGCTTATGGAAGTCTTATTCAAAGTTTTTCCCTTTTCAAAAACAGAACCGTGGCCTCTGCCTTGAACTCCCTGTCCGCTGTGACCTGCGAGGATCTGCTGGTCAATGGCATGAACATCAAAATCTCACCTGAGAAGGGAGCCACCTATGCCAAGTGGATGTCCCTGGGCTTTGGCATCGCCTCCTTCGGCCTGGTCTTCATCGTGGAGCACCTGGGTGGAGTCCTGCAGGCCACGCTGACCCTCAATGGACTGATTGGTGGTGTCACCTTGGGTCTCTTCGTCCTGGGAATCGCCTGCAAACAGGCCAATACCAAGGGTGCCTTCTACGGAGGACTCTTGTCCCTGGCCCTGGTTATATTCGTGGGCGTGGTGGCACAAATTGTGAGTGTGCAGCAGCCCGCGTTGCCCACATCCATCGACAAATGCGACTGCCATGTGAACATGACGAACATCATTGGCAGCTTGCTAACAGAACCTGTGGAAGTCATTGAGGAGGGGGGATTCACGTAAGATAACATTAAAGGATCTACTATAGAGCTTACTAATTCATGATTTACAGATCTTGGCCCATTTTCCGGCTGAGCTACATGTGGTACAGCATGATCGGCTGTCTACTCACCGTCTTCCTGGGCTGGTTCATTTCGCTGATCATTGACTTCATCCAGCGACGCAATGTGCTGAAGATCACCGGCAAGGGCATCGACAATCCTGCCGTTTCCGAGGAGATCTTCAAGAGCGACTCCCAGGTGCAGTACACCACCACGACGGTGATTGGCGATCCGCGAGAGCTCACAACTGACGAGGGGCATGTGAACCATGCCATTCGCATTGACGACGAATAGAACTCGAAGCCAAAACTCGAACTCTGGCGGGGATCGACGCTCCCCACCGGCGAATTCCTTGTGTAACCTCCATGTAACCTCCATGTACAAAGACCAGTCGCAATCTGTTAACTGTCCTAGTTTAGTCGAAAAAGTGATTTATAGTTTTTAAGTCCCAGCCGAGGTTGTTGGCTCAGTACACACACTTACTAATGTTACTACGAAATGATTTTATCTTTAGTTCGTTTTAAGCCACCTAATAAAACCTATATATTCCTGATCAGCGTTGGTTGCTGAAGTGTCAAGTGATCCTTGCATCAGTATGGGCATTATGATTTTCAAAGGAGTTTATTTCGTTTTGGAATTTAAATTCGAAAAAATATCATACACATATTAAATACAATAAGTTGAATGCATCAATAAATTTACAATTAAAACATATATGTACACGGCCCGTTGCAGCTCCATCTTCGCCTCCAGTCGCAAATCACGTCACGCTGATCTCCTCGTCACTGTCCGAGTTGGAGTCGTCGTAGTCATCGTAGTAGAGCTTCATGAACTCGGAGCCACCTTGGTGCTGCTGCTGCGCATGCTGCTGCTGCGTGTGCTGCTGCTGTTGCTGTTGTTGCTGCTGCTGCTGGTGATGATGATGCAGCTGCGCAGCCGCGGCGGCGGCGGCCAGCTCCACCTCTCGCATGGCACTGAAATGCGGGGAGTGGTGCAGCTGCTGCTGCAGTTGCTCGAACCGGCGCTGCTTGGCCTCCTGGATACTGTTCTCCAGCTTGAACTTCAGATCGGCGGCCACCAGCTGCTTCTGCATCTCGGCATTTATCTTGGCCTGGAACTCGGAGGCAGTCACACCGGGCGGCGAGGAGGCGGCGGATGAAACGGTTGTGCCCGGCAGCGGAGTGGGCGTGGCCGTCGCCGATTGATCGCCCATTTTGAGGCTGGTGAGGAGCGGAGGCGGCGAGCTGATCTGGAGGCCGTAGCCCACGGAGGGGGAGCTCCTGCTGCTGACGGATTGCGGGGACTTGGGCGTGACAGCTGCCGTCGGCGGTTCATCTTTGGCCACCGCTCCCGGCGGTGGCGGCGTGGCACTGCCATTGGGCGAGAGCAGTGAGGGCGAGAGGGGCGTCAGTGGTCGATCGCACTTGGCATCGCTCAAGTCAGGATTCGGGTTGTTCTTGTTGGGCAGCGTCTGGTCGCGGGAACCGCCGCTGGCCAGGAGCTCCCGCTCCTTGGAGTTCCGCCACTTCATGCGCCGGTTTTGAAACCAAATTTTCACCTGCAAATGAAGGGGATAGATTGGTTTAAAAAAACACTCTGGAGTTGCATTGAAATGGGTAAATTGCGACTGTCCAGTGGATGGAAAGCTGTCCGGAGCAGCAGAGCTGGGATGACTATAGATCTGGAACTTTTCATGGCCGTCGGGTCGTGTGAGTGGTGTGGGTATCGGAATCCGCTTTTGGGAAAAGAAACTTCTGCCGGCTATCCGACGAAAACTTTTCTGTGGCAAATTGAATCTCGTACAGAACCCATACAGATCCGCCCGCCACCACCCCATTGGGGCGGGTCGTGTGTGGGGGCGTGGCCATGGACCGGCCAGAAGTTTGAACTGCACTGCCATCGCCAGACGACGGGCATATCCATAATAAATGCAAATTAGAGACATTTACCCAAAGCGGCTACAAATTGATTAGAGGCCGCACAGTGGTGCAAAATCAGTTGGTTTCAGTCAACAGTTTATCATAACTTACAATCCTTACTCCCCTCTTTGCAATATATAAACTATCTTGATGTGAAATTAATAATTTGTATATATATAAGTAATCTTAATGCTACCAACTCCTTTTGAAATCCCAATACTTGAAGTGCCCTTTCATAATCTACATTTGATATTTATTTATTTATGTATACTCCTCCCACGGTGCAGGCTGCAAAGTTGGTCCAGCAAAAATGCTGTAAGTCCTGTAACTCACTTCCTGCTATCCTTCGGTGGAGGGCTTAGCTCCCTGCATCTGACAGGCTAGCTGGGACACTTGAAGCAGATTGCAGGACTCGCCGGAGTCCTTGGCCCACCGCTCCTCCATGAGCTGTATTTGAGTTATTGTGCAGTCCTGCCCCCTGCTTCTTGTGAGTCTGCGACACAGCAGGACATTCGCACTTTGTAGCCAGGCACAACAATTTGCAACAATTTATGGGAGACCCACTCCCCGGTGGTAATTAGATTGTGACTTGATGTGAAATTTAAAGCAAATTGATGCGTAAAATGGGTGGGGAGCCCCCTCAATTAGACTTAAGCTCTGGTATTTATAAATAAATAAGTAAACAACGGCCATGAAAAGCCGCTGACATGTTGAACAACCGATTAACCGCAGAGATTCCTTGGAAACACCCAACTCCCAGTGGCACGTGCCTGATTTTGGGTTCTCTCTGGGCTTCTCGGTTCGCTGTTCCGCTTACTTCCGGTCATCGAGTTTTTCAGCGTCTGTGTGGTGGAAAGCCAGATTTTCCCATTTTCCGCCACCCCGCCAGCCAGCAATTGAAATAATAAGCTCAGGCGGCGATAAGATTAATGATTATGGCTCCGGCCGAAAGTCAGTCGTTTAATGAGGGAGGAATGGAACTTTGGGACCACTCTGGACCACCGTCGTCATCTTGTCATCGTCTGTTTCTGATGGAAATTAATTATAAAGCGTGCAGTTTAGTGTGCCAAGGAGCGGCGTCTGGACATCTCCGCTCCTTGTTCAGCTGTTGTTCCTCTATGAGCTTGTAGTGCTCCAAAACCAGTTTCGGGTCAGCTCAGATATTCCCTGATTAACAATCCTCTTCGGAAATTATAGAATTATCAACTGCACTCGATAGACCCCCAAATGAGCCGCGTTTAGTTGTGCGATGTTAGTCCGGCTTGTTAACAAATATTGGCCATGTAACGAGTTCCCCTCCCCCCTTTCCCTCTTCGCCAACCGACTAACCCGCAATTACTGTCTAACACAAAAATATTCGCTTCATTTTTCGCCGCTCATATAATAATTAAATTTATGCAAATATCTGTGCGAGGCGACAAATACTAAAATTCAATTGTTGTAAATAGCAATTAGCGGTTTCGAATAGAAGGCTTGTTTGTTTTATGTAGTATATTGTATTAAATTGTTATGAAATAAGCCAGGATAATATTGTCATGTCATCATTTTAATAGCTGTTTGATTTAGTTTGTTAGCAGTATAAATTTATAAATCAGAAGTTGAATAGAAAGTGGTCAATTAGAATGAAGTTTTATTTATGAACGTTGCATTATTTGTGTTCTCAAAATCCTGGAGAACCCGTATTCATACTCCCTGGACATGAATACTTTAATAACTTCTGGTCTTCAACACAATTTCATTCTAGACTAAACTAGTTAACTTCTCCAAATAAAGTTCTTAAGCACCCATCTCATCTGGAAGTCCGGCTAAACGTTTTGCCACTTTGTTAAGACCCGACCTCTCAATATAATTCTACCCCCGCAGGAATTTGGGCCCATTCCATTGACAGTAAGCCAAAACGATAAGTAACATATTTTTCTGACACGCTGCCAGCATAACGCGCATGGAATTCGTTTGAAGTTTTTATAAACCAACCCGGAGGAGTCGGGCGGAAAGTGGGCTACAAATTGCTCCCTTCCACCGAACTTTCCTACCTCCCCTCGCTACACTTCTTTTTGTGCCGAAAATTGACTTTGGGCAATGAGCACAAGCTGTTGTTTTCGTGGGGGAGTCTCGAGTCCCAAATCCCGAATCCTGGCTTCGGCAACATATGTTAACTAATGAGGCTGGATGTCGGGGATGGATATAGTATATATATATATTCCACCCAGGAGCAGGCTGTCAGCCCATTTGGGCACCGAGGATGTCATTCGATATGCTGCGTAATAGCGTATTAAATAGTCTGCTACTATTTGCGAAAGTCATTCCGGCGGCAGTTGGCAGTGCGTTTTGGGTTACTGACCACGGTCCATTTCCATTGCCCATTTCCTCCCCTTTTTGTGGTTATTGTTTCGGGAGGAGCAGGCCAAGTGCTTGCCAAATACTTTGGCCTGTGGTCCACGACCGTTTATTTAGCAATTTGTCAACAATTTATTTTGTAACCAAAGCTGCGAATGATGGTTTTTAATGTTCGCCAATCGTTCGGCGTCGAGGGGGTTGCAAATTGGCAAATTGAAATGAAATGCGAGTTATGCTTAAGTGTTCTTTAATTTGGGAAGTCGAAGGATCAAACAGGATATTCTATTATTTTTTCAATGCTAATCAAATTAAAGTTATTGTGCAATCCTTTTGTTCAACTTTTTATCTCAAATCTCATCAACTTCTTTCTGATTATAAACCACTAAACTAGATTCAAGGATTACAAGGACCATAAAACCGAGGCAAACAGCATAAAAGACCAACCCATATAGGTTGTTAAATACCCTCGATTCCCATTCGGGGATTATTTATTGTGCAATTTGATTTAAAACCGCTGGCTTCTGTCGCCACCGCGAAAGAAATCGAAATTGCAAACCAAATAGAGGCAGACAAGCGAATGCTGTGGGAATCCCCCCGTGAATCCGGGCAAAGTACACAAAAGACAATCCAGACGAAATGGAAAATAAAAATATTTATAACGTGAAAATGCCAGGGGAGTGAAAGAGAGACGTGGGGAAATGGGTGGAAATTCCACAGTTGATTGCCGGGCGTTGGCGGGAATTTCCTTTATTCGAGCTGCGCGCTTCCTTTTTTTTACGCTCCCCAATTTATCGACAAATCAAAAACAGACGAATTTGTTTTGGACACGACACTTAAAAAGTTGCTCTGTGCGAAAGAGAGGGCAGCAGGCCAGACACGTGTGTGCGGGGGTTGAAGTGTCCGCACACACACATATATGAATATATATACTCCCGATCCTGGTCTTTTTGTGTCCTTGAGTCCTTGCGTATTGATTTAAAAATGCAAATCGCATTTGGCCTCAAGATGTTTTCATTTCCGCCGCGTGATTTTGGCAGCCGCCTGCGGCCAACTTTCAGCTTTCCCCCTTCCCTTTTTCCCATTTCCCACCGCCTTTGTCTTCGAGTGCCATTAATGGCAATTAAATTTATAGCCAGCGGATTATGAGGCTGGTAACTGTCACTTGCAGTTCGCCCTCGAAGGGGGCGTGACTGATTGAAGGAGTGTGCGCCGTGGGATTATATAGAGTTCATGAATCCTCAGTTATACTGTTCAATGCAGAAATGTATCTGCTGAATGGGGAGGATTGAGATATACGATTCTGTAAGCTTTTTGCTAAGTAATCTCACTTTTATTTTCCTCTTTTTAGTCATTAAATATAGCCAGCATGACTGAGTAATAACTATTCAAATGCTAATAACTATCTATCTTCGACGGCACTGCTCACGATAGTTCCCAGATATTTGGCACCAGACCTGCCAGCTAATAATGCATTCTGGACACAGATCAATCCATTAGTTAATAACACTCGGAACGTGACTTGCATCCAAAAAAGTGAAACCAAAAACCGCCCATAAATCGCGTTGCCCGCAATAAACGCTTCGGTTTTCGGGCGCCAGCGATTTTTCGAGTGCGTTTGTAAAAATCGCAATAAACGTTGCAATGAACAACACTCGAAATGATGAATCACCTGGGCATCGTCATCAATGCAGCGTTTGCCAAACCGCAGGGCACGCGACACTGGACAATGGAGTCCAGTCGAAGTCCTGAGCCCAGTCCACCCAGGCCACCAATTGCAGGGCAGTGCAATGTGTGCTGATATTTATGGCGCGCACTGTGCAGCAAAGTGAACAACAAGCGGCCGCAAAAAGTGCAGCAAAAGCAAGGATGGAGGCCCTTAAATCATGTTGCATACAACTAGGCGCAGTGCAATGCACCCACACTCAAGCAGCCGGCCACAAGGACTCACTCACACACCCACATATCCACACACCCACACACTCTCAACCTGTGTCACTCGAGTGTGAATATCCGCACTCGTCCATCACCCACTCCACATGGGAAAACTGAACCCCAGATCCGCACCCAAACCACTCGTTAGAAAGCCATCGTTAATGGAGCTCCCATCGCCGCCGGCTGGCCAACACTTTGTGTGTCCTTTGTCCTGTGTCCCCGTCACAATTCCCCACCCAGGATACAGATGCCAGGATCCAGAGTCCTGTGTCCAGCTTCCCGGGCTCCGGTCACCGCAAGCTGGACACCCGCTGCGATTTGATTGCGAATTTTTCTGACATTTTTGCCGTAGCCACCGGTTTTCTTTCAGATTTTTTCATCGCTGGGTTTTTTCCTGCCTTTTGTTTTACCATTTGACTCGCTCTCCATTTTCACACTTTGACAAACTGCAGTTTCAAGTGTTCAAGCCAAAGATTTATAGCTGAAGTCTAGGCAATGATCATCAAATAATAGTTGAAACTTTCAGGAGAATAAGTTTGAGCCGAAAATATAAGTCTAAGTTTATCATAGCCCCAAGTATATTAGCAAAAACAGCTGAGACTGAAAACTTATAATAGACTGCACATAAAAGTGGTTCATTACAAGGAAATTTACAATGCAGGCGGGTTCACTAATCCACATGGAACTAAGTAAACTTCATAAATTTAAGGCAACCCATCCCGCTAAAATCAATCATTTCACAATCACCATTATTCAACGCCGTAGCTTGTGGAGCAGATTTCGCAATTTCCATCTCACAGATACATTTTCACAAATGAAATACTGGACGATCTTTTTTCCGGACGCGGACATTATAAGATCATTAGGGCGTATGTGATCGATGGGGCAAATGTTTCGCCGAAAGGGGCGTGACCTGGCCGATGATGAGTTGATGAATTCCTGAGTTGCCTGCAACTGGACACGCTTATTGTGCAATTATGAAATTTTTATGAATCATTTGCCAGCGAAATGCTGCAAAAAGAGCTGCACTAATTTGGCGTGACATTGTCAGTCATCAGCAGCCTCCTCATCATCATCATCAGCATTTCAGGGGATGACTTCTGGCCGTGATTGAGTTGTGATCGATTACATTGTGACACGACCGAATTGGGCACGCAAATTGTTCGCCGCGCTGTGAAAGCGAAAAGGGCTCCTTTGGGCTTACAAAAATTAATTTAATTATTGCATGCCGCCGGGCTGGGAAAAAAGTGCGCAGCGCAATCAATGAAAACTGGCCGCCGTCTCAGGCGACATGAATTTCTTACAGCTCGTTATAATTTCATTATACTGCCACCTCGACCTCGGCTATATATCGGCTCTATATATAGTGTATATATGTACATAAGAAGGCGACTGCGCATTTCAAGGAGCACTGAACCCCCTCCCATTTTCCGCTTTTCTGCCATTTTCCCGTGCGCAGCCATTGCCGCCGAGCTTCCAGGGCGGAGTTTTCCCCACTCCGCTCGCTTTTTGTTCGAAGCGAAGTGGTTTTGGCCACTTTATACTATGCGAACTGCCTTTGTTGTCTGCTTATTAAAGCTGATTCGAAAAGTTGGCAACACGAAATTTTCGTAAGCGGTTAAATATATTTTATAATGGCATAATTCTGCGCTCATTACGCTTATTGATTTTTGTTTTGTTTATGAATGGCTTACACGAAATTTACTGAGTTTAGTGGGTAAAAAGTTTTTGCCTGGCCAAATGGGTTTTGAAATGCTAATTGAGTGTTGGGGGGAAAGTTTAGGGAAATTAGGGCACATGTGTGGTGCAAAAACGACGGCAAACTAGACGCAATAAATTTATTTGGTAGCCAAACTAGTAATTATATAACTTCAAAACAAAGAGCTTTTAAACTGGAGCGAAGGGATTTACTTTTATGTTCTTTCATGAAATTTTGGGGACATATATTGTGCGACTTTGAGAATCTATACAAAATGAATAAATAATGTAAAACCTTGCACTCTTTTAGGCACTTTCATCGGTGCAATAAGTTTAAACTATACCTTTAAGTGAAATGGGGAAACATAGTTATTGCAAATATCTTAAAAGAATGATGCAATAATCATAGGAATTGATGAATAAGAAATGCTGGGAATGGATTTAAATAAATTATGAGACTTGTAAAAACAAAAGATACTTTAAAGAAATTACTCTATAGCCTTGTATCAACAAATTAAATATCTACAAAATAAATGAAAACCAAAAATGTAAGTAGGGGGCAGCACCCGGATTTGAACCAGGGACCTGTCGAACTGCAGTCGAACGCTCTACCCCTGAGCTATGCCCCCAGTTGTATAATCCGCAATCACTTGGTTTATATAAACGAAATTCGGCAATTATGAACATATAACTCGTCTCACCTGAGAATCCTTCAGTCCCAGTCTCTCGGCCAGCTTCTTGCGATCCGGCTTGCTGATGTACTTCTGCTGCTGGAACCGCTTCTCCAGACCCTTCCTCTGGGAATCTGCAATGAGGGCGACCATTAGTTGAATTCCTTCGGGAGTGGGTGCCCCAACTACGCACCTGAGAAGACGGCACGCCGCATCATCCCACGGCGGGGCTTGCCACGCGTCGAGTGGGCCCAGGGGAATCCCTGGCCAGGAGGCAGGGGGAACACTTGGGCGCCAACTGCAATTGTTGCCGGGCGGAGTGGGGAAGAGAGAGGAAATGCATTAGACCAAAACACTTGTTAATGGGCACAGCGGGTGGCTCTGGACTCTGGTTGGGGATGTGACATTTGAAATATTCGACCATTAGGGGCATTGCACTTAGAAAAATAGCGCTTGAATTTGAGAAATTGAATCTATTAGACTATTCTAATATTTTTTACTATATCTGCTATATTTTTTTTTTGTTTTAATCCTTTTTATATACCTTACATAAGTTGAATAATATTTTTTTGGAGCATCTTACCACTCATGTAGGGATTGCGACAGTGCGCCAGCAGCGAGTGGAGGTGCGGGTGGTTGAGGGTGTGCGGCAGGAAGGGCGTGGGGCGGCTGGGCATGGGCTTGGCAATCACCGGCGGAGGAGGCGGTGGCGGCGGCGTCGGGTGTCCATGGCCATGGACAACACCACCACCACCACCACCTCCTCCTGCTCCTCCTGCGCCCAGCAACTGTTGTTGCTGCTGCTGCCTGTCTTGCGTTAATCTTCGACTGACGCTGCTGTCCTCGTCGGGATTGGTATTCGGCAGCTCGTGCGGTCGACCATCCTGGCCAGAATTGCCAGTGCCGCTGCCACTGCCATTGGCACTCGATGCGCCGTGATTGTTGTCGCTATCACTAATTGTGCTGCCAGGTGACGACGACGAGGATGCGGTTTGCGGTTGACAACTATTGCCGGGATGTTGCTGCTGTGCATGCTGCTGCTGCTGGTGATGCTGATGCGGCGGCAGTTGATGCGTTAGAAATGCGGGATGCGGAAAGTGGGCGTGCCCCGCCCCCGGATGGTGATGATGATGGTGATGCGGATGCTGATGTCCTGGCACTGCCAGCGGCTGGTGTTGCGGGTGGGGATGCGGATGCTGCTGCTGATGGTGTTGCTGATATTGATGCGAGTGCTGCTGCATGAAGTTTTGCTGCAGATAAGGCCATATATGCTGCGGTTGCATGAACTCTGTGGAGGAGAAGTGCCGGCACCATTAGTGGCGAGTGAGTCACTAAAGCGCTGTCCAAAATGGAGGCACTTGGCAAAACTAGGGAGTAGCATTTAATCAAACTCAATAAAGTAAAATTATAGTAACTTGATGTATCCTTCAACTTCGCATTGGTTGTATGCTAATTAATTCTCAGTCTTCTGTGCTTAAAACCACTTTGAAGTGTCAGATTGTCAGCCTTGAAAACAATCTGCCAAAGTCGTTATCCTGCCCCGAGACTTGGCTCATTCTCAAGGAGTCGTTGAAGCGCGTTATGTGCTGTCTTGCGAGTTTCCAGACAGGCGTCATGGCCCCCAAGTGCCACCCCCTCACACACACACACACACGCGCGCAGACAATGGGAAATGAAATCTGCTTTGAAGTGTCAGTGTGAAGTTGGCATAATTAAAGCAAACACAAGCTCCACGGTATAAAGGACTTCACGCACACACACAGATAGACAGGCAGACATACAGACGCAGGAGCTCGCACCTTGAGAGCAAAGTTTGGCGCCTTTGAAGGATATGCTGCATCCCCATTTGTATGGGAAGGATATCGGGGGATGGAATCTCGCCCTTGGAGCCCTGCGTGGCTGCATTTCATTCTCTAATTAAACACCCCAAAAAGGCAGCCGCCATGGCGGCTTTTCCCCATGTTGATTTGCCCCGCCCCCACCCCACACATCCTGACAAGCTGGCAGTGGCTGCAGGATATCCAGGATATGATTTTAATTCGATTAGAGAACTGAAACAATTAACGAATTAACGCCTCTTTAGTTTCGACATTGTGTGCGCGTTCAATCCGATGCTTTTGACTCCTGTGGCCAACGGCATTTTGCTCTGCGGAGCCCCGAAAATTTCCATTTCTATATGGCATCCTTGATTGTCCTTGTGTGTGTAGGAGAGTAGGAGTGCGCGGGTGTGTGTGTGGCACATGTGTGCCTAATGAGCGCACAAATTAAGTTATAATTGTTCGCTTTTGTTTGTTTTGTTCGTCGGCGGTTTACCGACTTTTCTGTATCTGCATCTGTGCTCCGAAAATGTGGAAAGTTTTTCGACTTATTGGTTTATGGCCCTGCAAAAAAGTTCATTTGTGGCAAGCTCTGGGGCAAAAAGCCGTTCATATTTCGGGGGGAAAATGTGCTAAGTGGATTATTGATTGAAATGCCATGGCAATTAGTTGGAATATGCGTAGGAGATTAACGGTCGAAAAAAGTTAGAAAGTGTGTGTGCCTAATGGCTGCGTTATTAAGGCATTAAAAGTTACTTATGCTGAAATAGTATTAGCTATTCTGGTTCTAATATAATACATATAAATAGTCATACTTCTGCATTTTAGCAACCTTTTTCGCCACGCTTTGGTCATAAAAAAACAGCACGATTTAACCCCAAAATATAGCCAATAAAATCCCATAAAAAATAGTGATAAAATACGGGAAATCAAAAGGTCTTGCCCACTCATTAATATGGAAAGTAAGCCGCGATGCCATAATCACATGACAATTAAATCCCACAATCCCCAGAAACACAAGAGAACAATTCTAAAAAACGGCCAAGGCAGGGCTGTTACATTGACTGATGGCCAATTGGATACGCCTACCTTCTGTCCCCCGCCCAGGACCTTTTCCATGTCCTATCTGGCATAGGGAATCCCATTCTCATTCTCATCCCCCGTTGTAAGCAGCACGCGGCAGAGGATCCTTCGCACCATATCCCATGCAGATCCTGGCGGAAGTGCGGATGTGGATGTGCATGGGACGAACTGGTTATGCGGCTTTGTCTTCCAGGGGCTTGGCTCAATAATTTAAACATGATTAGGCCTGGCTGTGTTTTTACAGCCTGCAGGATCAGCGGTGAAACGCCCCGAGGACTTAGGCCAACACACAATAAAGTCGCGGCGTAAAAACTAAGGCAACTGCGAAGTACCAGGACTTTGCGTCCTACCCTCGCGAGGAGTCTGCGGAAACTTTTGGGCCAGATTTGTTATTCTTTTGGCTTTTCATATTGCAATTGTGTTCGGTATTTTGTTTTCATTCGGCATTAGCCACGGCAAATTAATTGCCAAGCCTTTTTATAGCATTCTTTGAAGCAGCCCGCGGCGGAAACCTAATTGGAGGATACTATCTTGAGCCACTTCAGAATTAGAAGGGCTAAGGTAATTATAAAATATAATAATTTAGGCACAAAGGGGTGCCAGTGAAAACAACTTTCAAAGAGAAGGAAGAACGCAAGGACCTCAATGCAAACTACTAAGTTAAAAACAAAACAGATCTAGTACCCAACCATGTCTTACCATTTCTGACCCGGACTCCTTCCCGGGTGTCGCCAAGGATCGCGCTGACACTGAACTTGAGAATGGGCTTGCTGTTGGTATCCTTGAGGATGGTGTTGCCGACGGTCGGCATGCTGGGCTCCTTGGGCTCCACCTTGGGCAATTTGATTGACACGGGCTCGTCCACGTCGGCCAGCTCCTCCTCCAGCTCCTCGTCGAGGTCCATGTGTGGCTCCTCGCCCTCGACACTCCCAATATCGGCGACTATCTCGTCCACCGAGGAGGAACCATCGTCTTCGTCCATCTCCTCGATGCTGTCCACACTCTCGGCACGGATTTCGCGGCACTTGTCACATTTGTAGCCGCGCAACTTGGAGCAGCCACAGGACTCGGTGGACTGGTCCGCCGGATCCGCGGCATCCGTTCCCGTGCCCGTGGCCGACCGACGCGACAGGAGCATCTCGCTCAGGCTGGACTTCAGCTGGCTTTCCGTGTAGGTCTGCTGTGCGTGCAGAAGACTGTCCACGAGGAAGGCCGTAGACATAACGCGACGGAGCTGGCTGCTCTATATTTCCGTAGTCTCTAGTATCCGTACCCGTACTGATTCAATTCTCGTCTGTACCCGCCAGTTGTCGCGTTCGCGTCGAGTGCTCAATTCGAACTGAACTCGGTGGCAGAATGTCCTGGCAGGCGCAGGACGCAGCATCCGGGTGCGATTATGGGGTTGCTCGTCGTTGGTTGGTCCGCTTCTCCTGCCCAGTAGAAGTTCCGTCTGTGCGGCACGTGATGCTTCGTCCTTATGTACATCCTGCTCTCTCTCTCTCTCTCTCTTCCTCTCTCTGTTTTGCTCTCCTTGCGAGAGCGTGTGAGTGTATGTGTGTGCGTGAGTGTCCTGTTTAGCCTTTGCCTGCTCGTTATTGTTGTTCGCTTTTTATTTGATTTTATTTGCGTGAAAACAATAAAAATTTAATTTTCTTGTTTTGTTGCCTTTGCCACTCGCTGCCTTGAACTGAATTTGGCTCGATCTTATTAAATTTGAGCAGCCATTCCACGGTGCCGCACAGTGGGGCGCATCGTTCGATTGCTAAGCACTTATTAATAATATAAAATATGTAATTTTATACTGGAAACAAAATAGTTTTTTAGTTTTTATAGTACAACTTCTATTATAATTCTCAACATAAGCTTAAGCTAAACATTACATAGGTTAAGAAAATATGTTTCACAAGTTTGGAATTCAGTTACAGTATTTGAACTGGACTTCACCATCCATAGACTTTTGAATTTGTGCGAGCAATTTGTTGCAGACATGGAAAGGAAAAAGAATTCCGGCAAGCGGCCAAGGAGTCAGTAGATTAACTTTTATTATGACCGCAAATTAGTTGTCCTCGTCGCCGTTGATGACGACAATCGAGTTTATCGACAATGATGACTTATTTACTCTGCGTCGAAAGCGTGGTAAATGCGAAAATGGCTGAGCAGCGGTTATGTAAGCTTAGGAGCTAAACAGCAGAATGCGGCAAGGATGTGTGTGTCCTTTTGGCCTCTATTGTGTGCGAGCAGAAAGAGAGAGGGCGAGAGCACGGAGCAACCCCTGTGCGCCAGTGGCTGGGGTCCCAAGGAGTCCTGCCCGCCGGAGGGGCGTGGCCTCACTCGAATGCGATTCCCATCAGGAGCTGAAAGGAGGAGAAGTGCCCTCGACAATAGGAAGAAGTACAAGGATAACAAAGGCCCCAGCTCAGATTGTTTTGCGCTGCCATTTGTGGCTTTTTGCTTTCATATGGAGCACGCCTCAAAGGATTACCCCGTATCCGTGCAGCCAGGACGTCAGGACTTCCACTTCACCCACCGCTTCTGCTGGCAGCGAGTACATAAAACATGCTCATATAAGCGTATAAATATGTGATAATAATGATTAAAAGTTCTCATCATACCATCATCATTTATGCAAAGGATTCCGCCCGTGGCGTGTGTGTCTGTGTGCGCTCAAGAGTCCTTACATTTTTATTTGCCACCGACACTGAAGCTGAATCTGAAGCTGAAGCTGGGTATTTTCCATTTTCTACTATTTCCCCGGCTCCGCTAGGAAAATGGCTCTCTCTCTCTCTCCAAGCCGCTATCTCCATCTCTCTTTGTAGTCGCCATAATATGAGGACAATTATTTGATAAGTGGGCTGAATGTGCAGCTTCCTCCGGCTTGTCAGCTCATGGATTTGGATCCATCTGGCATTGTCATTGCTGCTTTTTGACAAATGAAAGGGGTCACCGAAACAGGCTTTTGTCGGAAGCCCCCCAATAATATATATCCTTGCCCCCGTTTTCCATTTTCCGGGCGGTGGAAGGTGTTGAAGACAAACTTTTAATTGTTTTTCGGAGTGTTGCCATGGTGTGAGTTTATTTCCGTTTTTATTTTTTTAATTTGTTTGCCGAATTGGAAATATGTAAATGATGTTGTTGGGGGGTTTGAAGTGGGGATTATTGTGCTGCTAACGTTTGGCTTTTTGGCCGGGCTTTGTGGGCTTATTGTTCGGACTCATAGCGCAATATATGATGAATGTGGATGGATTGGATTGATTATGGAGGTACATTTGGGATTGAGAAATCAAAGAATAAGTTAAGTATAGAAAAAATATATTATTCGAGCTGTAGAGATCAAAAGCAGATAGATAGATAGATCCAACTTACTTTGGGAAATGATAACACACTTCATAAACAGACGAGCACACAAAATGATTGTACATATCAAAGCTTATTACTCAGCTCTTCAACTGCTTCATCTGACAACTGAACTCGCTTTCTTTTCGAACTCACTTCACCCAATCTGGCGAAATAGCCTTGCAGGTAAATGGTAAATCCAGTTGGCCAAATTCAAAGACTTCCTTCTGTCAGCGCTGCCACATGCCACTCCAGTTCGAATAAACAACTTCATGGATATTTGGGGCGAGTATGTGGCATCGAATCGAATGCCGCTGACAGTCGCATCATTATATGGATATCATTATCGTGTATCGTCTGCAGCTGCGAAAAAAGGTAAAATGTCACAAGATGCTGCAAGATGGTTGGGGCACAAATGGGTGGTTGAGTGGTTGGTTGGCTGGCTGGTTGGGGCAGGGGGCGTGGCCGGGCAATATAATAAAGCGCAAACATTTATACACGACACTCGATGCGAGAGGCGATATAGAAAAAGCATTCCAGCCAAGTTAACTGTCGATATCAGCTGCTGCCACGACCATGTCCCCGCCACGCCCACGAAACCCAGTCCACTCCACACCACTCCACACCGCCCACCATGCATGAAATGAATGCGAATTCTGTTTGCCATCGATTTTCAGAGGACAACGTTTATTATTTTTATTATACGCGCCGGCAACTAGAGAAACCGGAGCACAACTCTCGGGGTGGCTGCGAAATTATGGGCTTTTCATAACGTTAACAGTCGCATAAATACGCTCTTTGTGTCAGCCAAGTAGAAAAAATGCGATAAAAGATTATAAAGTGTGTGTTGTCGTTGGCTTTTGCTGCCCAGTGGGTTGCTCCTGCCTCCTGGCTTCTGGATTCTGGCTCCTGGCTTCTGGGTTCGGAGTTCGTTCTCGTTCTCGTCCTGCCGGCGACATCTGCTTCCGACATCTTTTAATAAAATTTTCATCTTTATTACAAAACGATTGTTTTATGCGCAACGCCCCCCACGCAACTGCTACTCCCACTCCCGTTCGCACTGCCTCGAAATGCCGAGAAAAGACCGAACTTCAACTTGAACTTGGACTGGACGACGTGTCCTGCTCGCGGAAGTCCTTCAGCGGAGTCGCGAACGGAAGTAATTAGAATGAAGCGATTTTTAGTTGCCAAGTTCTTGGCTTGCATTTTTATTTTCTTTATTTTTATTCGACGCAGTTTATGAAAATATTTTCCACTCCCCATTTTATGACTTTATTTCACTTAATTTGATTGCACACAACGTGTTTTTTTTCCGCCAGCTCACGAGTGTATGAAAATAATTGCCAACTTTATTGGTTAATTTATGAAATTTACACATTTAATGGTTTGTGAGTTGGCCATGTGTGTATGTGGTTTGTTCGTAGTTGTGGTTTTGTGGTGGCTCGCATATTTATTTGTGTTTGGACCATGTGGTGGGAAAGTGCCGTTCAGTCGAGTGGTTGTTAAGTGGGCCTAGTTAGGTGTGTAAATATGTGAGAAAAGCTAATTTGAACCAGCTCCTTATACTGCCAATAAATTGCAAATAAGGCGGTTAATTATTAGTAAAATATTTTATAGGTCTGCAAATCCGTAATATCATATGTTCTTTAATACTCCCTTGAACTTTTGGTTCAAATGGTTACATTTTATAGAACCATTATATTTATCCCAGTTCATGAACTCGATGAAGATCTCTTTCCGCTTTTTAATGGAGCAGCCGGAATATTTTTACAATATTATTTTTTGCAATTTTTTACAGCTGAACCTCGTTGATTTTTGATGTACGCATGAGGGCGCCGATTAAACCAACTGGAAAATTCACATAGCCGCGGCTCGACCATGCCCCCAGTTTTGCCCACGCCCAGAATTTTCCACAATTGCAGCGGCAAAAAGTAAATAAACAGAGCTTTTGCAAAAAATCGAAGAGTTGCATAATTTTCCAGGCGAAGAGAGGCGGCGTGAAGGCAATTAATATTTTTTATTGCATACAAATTGCGTAATTAGTCAAAACTAAATGACAGGACACACAGGCCCAGAAAATAAGAAGGACAATCACAAGGAGCAAAGGAGCAAAAGGGTAGCAGACAACAAATGTGTTGTTGTGATTAATAAAATTACACGAAAGGAGACGCAGACTGGCACACAAAGGATACGCAGGATACAACGAAATTTGACAGCTCGAAACAATAACAACAGAAGCAAACCCACAGGACTCGAGGAGGGTTGAAATCCAGATGCCTGGCAAAAAAGGCTGATCACTTGACGCTGCGGCCAAGGAGGAAAATGGGAAGAGGACGCGCTGCAACGTGTGAAAGCAGCCAAAGGACATTCGGCGGCTACTTGACTCGAGTCCCTCGAGGAGTCCAAGGAGCACTTTAATTAATTTTTATGTCTCGCTGAGTTATGTGACTCGCTGTGGGCAACGAAATCTGCGACTCCAGCCACTCGGAAGTAATTTGGGAATTTATGCGGCCTTGTAGTTGTCACATTAGATCGCAGCAACGGGAGTAATTAGTCAAACAAATTTACACGAAATTTATTGAAATCAACGAAATGGCAGGAAGAAGGTTTGCTGGAGGATTTTCTCAAGCTATGTGTAGATCAGTACTGATCTCTTAAAGAATTGTATTCCACCAACCCTACATTTGAGAGAACTGATGGTAGTAATCTAAGCTCTTTCGGATTAGTTCTGTTTCAGTTTGGAAATAAATCCTGTAATTGGAATAACTTTCATTTCGTTTCTAATCTGATGGATCACCCGGCGATGTCAGTGTCACCCAATTGGCAAGTACCGAGTGCTCGATTCGCGTGATCTCACAACAAGTTGTCAGGACTAATTAGAGAGTTTGGCCAGCTGACGCCGGCGAGTGCCACCCTCTATATAAGTCCTGTTCCTCCGGAAATGGCATCAATGTAACGCCTAGTTAGGCAACAGATTGCGCTGAAATGTATGCAAAGGTTGGAAAATCAAACCACCACCACCACCACCGACGAAAAGGACAAAGGGATGCCCGGTAATTTAGACACGCTGCTAAATTAGCGAAAGGGTGACCCCGTTTTATGCGGCTATATTTATAGGGCATGGGGATTAGGTGCGGGGACTGCAATTGGATAATGAAAATAAAATTAGTTTTGGTCACGTGCTTAGGAAAATATGAAATGATTATTTATGAAAACTAGGGAGAACGTCTATGCATATATGCCTCAGTGCATCGATGGCTCGATGGGCCATTTCTAACTGGAGAAGCCCAGAGAAATAATCACAAAAACCGTAAGCCAATTCAATTAACTTGGCTGCCAGTGCAGTTGAAGCCGATGAGTGAAGGCCTGCGGCCAGAGGCGCAGCACTTTTAATTATCCGGACGGAGAGCTCCTGCCCCTCCACCTCCGCCGTCGTGATTCATCCGGCGGATACGGATACGGCGCCTGCTACTTTTTAGCAAATCCATTGGATGCATTTCTGATGGACATCTGGCTTCTGTTTCTGACCAGGCCAACAGCTAACAGCTAACAGCAAACGGCAAACGAGGTGCCTCGAAACAATTTCTGCATTTGCCAGGCTTTGGCATTTCGGTTTTTGCTCACTCGTCACAGATTTTGATTGCACAATTTAATTTAATTCTTCGTCGACTTTTTTCCAGCTCCCTGTTTGCCTTGGCTCGAAATTATTATTTACATTTATGCAAAATAAATGCGGTCTGCGTATTTGTTTTTATTTGCCTCCAGTTGATTGACATTTGCAGCCTGTCGGGAGCATCGAAGGGTTGAAGTTGCCGTAATTAAGGTATCATATTTTTTGTTTGTTTAGTTTTGCGGTAGGTTGGAAATTACCGAGAGTTGCATCATTTGCCTATCTTAATGGGAAATATTGTTATGGTTATATTTTAAACGATAATCAAAAAGTTGGAATGCTATAACAACTTTTAATGTCAGTAACTTTAACTATTAGCATTTATGATAAGAAACACCGCCACAAGTGGTTCCACATTTATTACTTTTTTACACTTTTTTCATATTTAATTTTTTAATGTGTAATTGCTCAATTCCCCACGCACTATTAGGAATTTGTATCTGAAAGTCTAATGTGTGGTTCTTCGCGTACTGTCGTACGCATGCCAACAGGTCAACCGCACAGTTCAATTAAGACTTGTTAAATACGCTTCAAAAGTCAGGAGGGCAGTGTAGCGCCTTAAATAGGGCGCACCATTTGCTATTTTCAAGATAATATATTTAAAAAAAAAAATTTTTTAAATATTTATTAAGTTTTAAGCACAGACAATAGGACAATTTCCCTTTGAACCTTTACTTTAATTTTCTTTACTTTTTCATTATTTTTGGAACCCTCAGACCGCTACTGACTTTGCAAGAAGAAATCTGAAATTGAGCAAACTAAGGGCCACAGCCTCTGAAGCCATTTAGTCGATTTCGAGGCTTTGTGCGTTGTCATACAGATAATGTTATTTCTGAAAATATGTAAAGAATAAAAATATTAACTCCCATGGTGAGTAGTTATTACCATATAATTAATTACGTGCAGTGACTGACTCTGCGAATCTTCGGAAAGAAAAACCGAAATAATAAAAAACTATTGCATAATAATTAAGCAACAAATTAAACAGCGGGCAATGAGCCAGTTAATCATCGACTTCGCAGGCGAGGACCTGCCATCAGTGAGTATTGAAGTGCATATATCGATCAAACTGAATGACAATTGATTGAGTGCGGCCAGAATAAAAAGTAGATAAAGAAAAAAAAGTGCAATAAATACAACGAGCTTTGCCGCAATTTGCTGACCCTTGATCGCCGTTTGACCTCCGACCTGAAGTTATATAGCCTTACCGTTGGGTGTCTGTCCACACATTGCAATAATTTTAGTGGCCGACGTCGTAAAAAGCGCACTGGGCCTTAAACCAGTTTCAATAAATGTAAACGTTTTATTTTAAGACCATTTTTAGCGGGTTTAAAGTTGGATCAATTAAGCCGTAAATGAAGAGGAGCTTTCCGCAATGCGATCGCCGTAAAACCCCTCCATAAACTATTATTATTATTCCAATAGCCGGTGCAAGATTAGTAGCCTTGACAGTAATTGGTAATTACAGAGTAAAACTGCTCGAAAGTTAATGAGGAGGCTATTCAAAGCTGGGGCAATCGGGGGAAGCCTTGTTTTTGCCTTGTAGATCATTTGTCGGGTACCGCCCCGTTCTATAAAGGGGCGGGAACATGACGTTGGCAAATCCAAGGGGTTTAACTACCATTAGGTTGCTTAACTTTCGTCAATGAAATCAATAGCAATAAGTGTTCTCAGACGTATTTGAAAAACTCACATACATTCAACTAAATTTATTCATTTTGTAAAGATAATGAAGTTTTTAACATGTACATATTGTATCTTCCTAAAAGTATGCAGAGCTGTATCTCAACCTTAACAGTATCTGATTATGTGGCGAGCAGTGCTATGTTATGCCGAGAAACTAGCTTCTGTTGGCTACCTGTAGATACTGTTACTAAATGTTATTTGGTTTAACATAAGTTTCAGCTTATGTGTCAACATCACCACATGCTTCAACATTTATATAGCAAATACAGCCCTACAAATTCCAATTAAGCAGCGAATAATCCCCCCGCCATATGAACTCAAACGAAAATTAAAAATCAAAGAGGCAAAGCATTTTCCACAAATTAAAACATTAAGTCTGCGGGTAATTATTTGCGCTTCAACGCCTCCAAAAGCAAGGCGAAAACTTTTCATTTTTTGGCCATAATAAAGAGATTTGTCTGCAGGGGCTGACTTGTCTTGCTTTTGACCACGATTGCGCAGAACCCTGCAGCCCTGGTGGAGTTTGTCTGTTTTGTCCTTCAAGCGGTAATTGAAAGAAAAAGATGTATTAAGTTGGCCAATTCGCCGGATGGCCCAACTCCTCGCACTGCGACTGCTTCTAGGCCAGTCGTCTGTGAATTATGATGGCCCTTGGAGGGCAGTGTTTTGCAAGCCTGTTTACCGCGTGGTCGTTGAATAATTGAATAAATGGATATGTAAAAATTCCTGCACCATGTCATATTTTTGGCAATATGTTTATGGCCATAACCAGCCAGCAGATATTGTTTCAGCTAGGTCATATGTTTCATGGGCCTGGCTCGTGCTGTCTGATTTCCGATTTGCTTGGCAATGAGATGCCGTTTGATCTTCTCAATCTTTCTGGCTGGGTTTTCGGGCTGGGACTTGTAGTAACCTCTCTAGGTTGGATTGCGACACTTGAGACCTGTTTTCGTGATCGTTCAGGTGAATCAACTTTCAATGTGAAGGATGATGTGTCGTTCTGGTCACACCCTCCTCAATATCGAATCTCTAAATATAAACCAAAAGTGTCTCGGGTTCAGAGTTCGCAGTATCCCAGACTTACTTTGTTGATCCTCGAGTGCGATATCTACATAAATCTGGGCCCTTACGCCTGTTTGACCAAGGTTTACAGCCGAGTGTCTGACAAACAAATTAAAAAGTTTGCGATAACTATACGAAAGGGCCCGTACAATATTGGGGCTTGGCCAGTTCGAAGTGCTGGGAATTTCTGTTTGTATGCTGACGAAAGCGTAACTATTGTTAACTATTTGTTGGGAATGGGATTTTGTAGTTTTAAGGAAGCAAATCTAAGCGTAGATAATTCTACCAAACAAATTATTACTAATCGGGTTCAAAGCAGTAGTATTACTTAAGGGTACCAAGGGGACCTTCAATATTTGTTCTGTATAAAATAGTCATGTGCAAAGCATATAAAACAAATTTTAATGAGCCTGACGTGGGTTTTGTAACTACTTAAAATCAATATAAGAAAACATTTCACACATTTTCGCGCAATGGAATTTGCACGTTCCAGGCTAGAGATACTAATTTATAAATCTATAACTTTCCTCATACGATTTTCCTTAGTATTTAAGTTTGACATCATCATTTGCCCAAATCACCATGTTTTTAGTGACTTCTTCGTTTTTGATCTCGCTACCAAGTAACGAAGTACATGATCATCATGCAGTTAAGATCTTTGTCGCTGGACAATTAAATCGAACGTGCCGTAACTAATCACCCATTTAAACCCGACTCCGTGTGATTTTGCCCGGCAAACTTGAACTTGCGATGAGTGGACATTACTGGCCTCTGTAAAAATGACTTAAGTCATTCCAGAGGCAAATTCCTCTTGCCATTCAAGTGGAGCGTCTGCCGAGGCAGTTTGAATATTTTTAATGTCCCCCGTGGCCTTTTCCGCAAAATGCTGGCAATTATAATTATAAACAATATAAGTTAAAATTTTGGTTGTCCAAAAACGACCACAACTTGTCCCATAACATGTGTCGCGGTCTTAACTTTTCGTTGTCAAATTTAAATATACTTGGATGTGCTTTAGTTTCGAGTTTCACAACTGCAATTAAGTCGTTCTTGACAACTGCAGCCTTCGGGGCTAGTTGTACTGTATATTAGATTAAGGTCTTTTGGGCCAAATAAGTGCAGTGGCATCCTTGGCCACTAACTGGCTAACTGTGTCATATGTAAGCTGAGCGTATCTCAGTTATTTCCGACTACCCGGGTAACCAAGTTTACTGAGCACTTCAGGATTTTCGAGGGCTTCGTGCATTGTGACCCACTGGAATCGCATTGAACTGCGGGAGCACTTCCTTTGTGGCGGCAAATTGTTGTACAAAAGACCAGTTTCCGGTGCGGTCATGCTACTTAATGTGCTGAAATCTAAAGTAAGCAAACTGAGCTGTCATCTATCGTCATCAATCATCACTGGAACCGAAGCTATCCCAATGCAATATGTAAACCTCACAGATTACAGCGGATTTACTAGAGTGCCATGCTAATTAGTTGGGTGTATTTATAGCCTAAGAAAGTTGTGATTGACTCGGCCAGTTGATGTCCTTCAACAATGGGTATATTTATCAATTCCATTAAATTTATGACCAAGTTCTTGGCCGTAAAGCAGCCCCTATCTACATACAGGTCTCTAATTGAAGAGTTCAGATCTCGTCCGGTGAGATCAACAATAGATACTACTATACTTATGACGTCAGTGCGTGATAGCTGATTTGTATTTGTTGAATCGCTCTGAATGGTATTAGCCGTCTGGCGAGGGCAGTCAAGCCCCCGATTTGAGTTGTTTACTTAGACACATAAAAACAAGTGCGCGTCTGGAAAATTTTCCACTTCGTTTTATGGCAAATGGGGAGTTTTCACAACTATCGCCTTCAAGGTGTATAAATCGGGCTAACTATTTGTAATTAATTGAGTCTTCAATGGAATCTTCCAAACAAAATTAGACTGCACTGCAATTATAGGTTAAATACTATAATAATACTTCAAATTCTATTTAAAATAAGTAGAGAAACCCTATGGACCTCTTTTATAGAGCAGAAACATTGGCTGTATTTTTTCTCCATGCATTCGCGATCCTTGGTAAAAGGCATATCTTTCCGTGCTGTCGCACCGCATATCCCTCAGAAAAACCCCAAAAGTCGGAAATACTAGGGAAGCTATAAAACGGCGTCAAGTTCACTTAACTAGAACCACCGACAGCGATAAAAAGCGAGAAGACGCAAACAAGTAAACAAGAGAAGTAACCCATCCAAAGTACAGGTGACTCAGCATAAACGCGAAAAAACCCCCGATTCAATCAGGCCTATTACCTGTTGAGGAAAGGAAAAACTCAACCTGAGAGAAACTCACCTCGGCTGCGCATGCGTTTAAGCCAATGGCCAAATTTTTGTTTCTGTTTCTGCTTCTGTTGCCTTAAATCTAAACAGCGGCTAGGATTGCAGCACTCCGGGCGAGCAGAGCGTTACGAGTATCTCACAGATACATTCAAGCGTATCTGAACGATCGTCTCGGCTTAAAAGCACTCGTACTTAGTCGGCGATCGCTGCCGAAGTCGTCGCAAGTCTGGGGGTTTTAAACAAAAACGTTTTGCCCAGACGGCGGTCCATTCATGCCAGTTTTTCATTTCGACGCGTCAACTTAAAACGACATATGCTCTCGCCAGCGGCGCGATCGTCAGTAAATGCGGCTAAATAATAAATCCACAGAGTTCGACGAGTGTCTGTGCGAAGGATAATGCTAGTATGAGTTCTTAAAAGCCAAATTGCAAGCGAATAACAAATCGTAATTGGCTCAAAATCAATTGGCTTGCGGCAGTGAATATGCGAAAAGTTTACATCTGACCCAAATAGATTCCAATCGTAGTTCCACCAGCGAAAGACAAACCTTGGATTAGCCGTGCAGCCCCTGAGAATTTTCGAAACGTAAGTGACAAACGGGGCGTATGAGTTATGGCCAGAGGGCGTATGTGCAACATTCTGTGTGGTGCAAAAATTTTAAATATCAAGTGTGGTTTCATTAATTATATTTCGCGTGTCAAGTACGGAATTTTATTAATGTGCTTCTGTTAAAGGTTTCGCCGATTGGCTGTAATGTTTTCATTAACTGCCGAAGAATAAATTGTCTGCAATTTATTAAACTTGCTTAATTATTAACCCTTGACTTCAATGTACAAACTTTTATTAATTAATAAGAAAAGCAAAACATGTTTAGTGTCGTGACTGCATAATTGTATTCAAATTGAGTCATCGAGATGGAAATTATTTTGATCAACTTTAAGCAGCTATAGGATTAATTCATTTATTGTTTGGAATTGGATTATTTCTCTTGAATTTAATTTATTTAATTATCGTGATAGAAACTGCAATTGTTCATGAACTGAATTGATTATTTATGACAAAAGAAATGTCCAGCAAAATCTTAAAATTCAAATTAAGAGTACTTATCTGATTTAAGCTGAAATCGAAAATATAATTTAATACATTTCAATGATAGCTCCTGTCAACGAATAAAATTTCAAAAGTGCTATATTTATATTGTTTTATTATTAACTTAACAACTTTATCAGCGCCACGATTATATAAGCTTAAATCGACAAACCCCTGCACATTTTAATCGAAATGCAGTTCAATGTGCGCATTTAATTGGATTTAAACATTAACGGAGCTGTCAAAAATATCACTTTATTCGCCAGACGGGAGCAAATCAATTAAGCTGATTGCGAAAATTTCACTGGACAGCCGGCAGCCTTATCAATGGGATGTCAAAAATCTAGACTACTCAGAAAAGCCCTTGCCCAATGACTCTTGGGTTGTTTGCTTCAATTTATAAACAGTTTTGTGTGCTGTTCTGCCTTCGCTTTTTGGCTCATTTTTGCAGTCTGCAATTAAGTGTGAACATTTTGCAAGTTATGCAAAATAACGGCAATGTGGTTATGAGCGGTCATTTCTCGTATGTTCGTCTTGGCCAAATGCATATTTTTTGGAGTCTGCCGATCTGTTTTCGGTTTCGGCTGGTGGGGGATTTCGCAAGTATGCCACCGCAGACACGTACCGAAAACCCCACAACGATGCGTTTTCCCCAACCCTGATTAAGTTTGACCCACATGCAGGCCGAGTTCAGGTCAATGTTAAGGTGAAATTTAAATTAAAAAAAAAAAACACAAAGTAAGGTCACCTAGCTCTGCGTATTTCCCTTTCATCGGAACTAGAGGCCTGACGTATTACATAGATCTTTCTAGTTTATGCGTCAAATCTCTCTATTGATTATTGACAAATCCGCCTCATTTACGAGTTCCTATACCATTTGCGCAGATCTTGCAAAATGCGGTTTATGACCCCAGTGACAGCTAAATAGAAACACTTGAGGCAAATAAAAGTAATAAAAATTGAGACATTTGTGTGTGAAATGGTGTGAAATTTAGGGGTCAGTGCAAACAGTTGAGGCAGAATTTTGAAGGTCGCCTATGTGGGGAGGGATGTCCCAAAAACCAACAATCTACATTTGGACTTAACTTAAGTCTACGTAATGTGAGAAAGCTGAAAGAAGCCTTTTCCCTCGTTAAGAAATGTAAAGTCTGTACTAGATACAGTTTAGTGCAAATTTAGGTCTTTCAACATCCTCACCCACTCCACAAGCCCTATTTTATCACGCCACATTTCGGCTTGGCCCAATCAGTTTCACTTTCAAGTAAACCGCAGACAGCAATTTAGGCGAAATTTCCAACGCTGTCTACACCTCTGGGAGTAGAGCACTTAGTTGGGACAGCCAGCTAGTCACTCATCCCATCCAAACCCACCCAGCCATCCATCCAGTTGTCCGCCCACCGATTTGCTAGACTTAAACGTGGACACAGAAGTTGTCTTAAATTAACCGCATGCGAAAAAATACCTTTAAGTGCAATAGACGTCACACAAAAGGCCGCTTTTGTTGCGTGGCTTTGGTGCTTTCCTAACCGTTAAATTGAAATATTGACACAAGTTTTGTGATGAGTGTACCTTTTTTTTTGTGAATTTCTGATTCATTTGACCACGGCCCGGGGCAGGCACACTTGCTAATAACGCGAACATACAATATCTGGCAGATAGGTTTACATAATGAGCGGGCCATGCTCTTTAATAACCAACTGATTGGCCCCCTGATAAGACCGAGAAATTGGCAAATTGCCATTTGGCGGCTTAAAGTGCGAGAAAGCCATCAATCGCTAATTTCTGGCCGCGGGCGAGACAAGCGAATCGGCTGGCTTATATACTATAGTGACTTAGGTCAGGATTGAAGTTGCCGGCCCACACACACTCGCGCACGACCTTGCCGGCCTTATTTCTCTGACAACCAGATCCGACCCTTCTCAAACCGAGCGAAATTGATTCATGACTCGACGAAAAAGCATGCTCGAAAAGGCCCTTTTGATTCAGTGGAAATTCTCAAGCGTAATTGGAGCATTTCGCGTATCGTTTCGCCAAAAAATGGCCATAAAATGTTCCCAAAAATAGACAGCGGGAGAGTGTGCGCGTATAAGTTACAACACTCGACGCAGCTGCTGCCGAGTATTGGAAAATATTTGCCAATAATTCAGCTGTTGATGGAGCGGCCAGCAACGCTTCAGTGATTGGCCACGGTTTAAGCCAAGTCTGGGACTGGGACGAGTACTGCAACTCCGTCCAGACTCCATGACGTTCGCAACAATCTTGTTAACGTTTTTTGCCGCTCTCGGGTTTGTGTGAACGCGTGTCAAATGCCGGGGCAACTAATCAAGTGATTTTGAAGATGAGAGCTCAATTAGGGCAACTCAATTGAAGAGGCAGTTATCGAACTACTGCAAAAAAGGTAACTATTATTGGGGATTTACTTGTTAAGTTGCAAATCTGAAAGGAAAAAAATAATTGTAAAAAATAACATCTCTTACATTAGGTTGATCCCACAATGTCAAGTTCGTTTCCTAAGTCTTTCGTTTCACCTGTACGAACTCTACTTTCCACACACAACCTGCCGCATTTTCTCAATTCCTATAACAACAATTATTTGAACATGAAGTTTAATGTTAATGTTGAATTACCTAATGCCATTTAAATTGCTTACATTGCTCGTGCAGTGTTTGCTGCTGTTGTTGTACCATTTATAGAATGATTTGTCGCGCTTGGCCTGGCTAGCTGAGCTATGAATATGCCCATGTAAATATACCCATCGCTTTCGCTCCCGATGCGTTGTATCTTAATTGAGCTGAACAAAACGATGGCATAATAAAATAAGAGTTGGATGAAGTCTACTCCCCGCCAAGGAAAGTGTGGCGCTACCAAGCGGAAAGCTCTCACACAGAAAGAAATTACTTATAAACTTTAATTGGAACTTTAAAAACTTTAAGTTCCCATTCAAAAATTCCTTCGGAAGCAATCCAAAATGTAATCATAATAATTAGGGTTTTACAGGCGACTTCATGTTTTTTTCACCGTGCACTTAGCTGTTATACTATTGGGGGCATAGCCAAATAAATGCCCAGCCCCATGTATAGGCTGCAATTAGAGCTAAATGAGAGAGCACTTCTGGTTCGAACGGAGACTTCCGGAAAGATTTTTATGTTTATCTCAATGTCAGCAGCGGGAGAGATGAACGAACCTTTCGCATGTGAAATCGAACAAAAAGAGGCAACCCCCAGTTTCAATAATTGCATACAATTTGCCAATCAACGCGTTCCCAAAGATGCCAATTATGAAATGCCAGGCCCTTGTGTCCATGTGCTCGTCCCTTTTGTGGGCGCACCTCTTGGCCATGGCTTATGAAGCCATTCAAGTGCCTTCGGCCAAGGAGGAAAAGGAAGCAGATGATTCAAAAAAATTGATATTTTATATATGTAATAACAGCGCAGGAAAGAAAGAAAAAATAATAACGACCATAAAATTATAAAGCGTTGGCTGCCAAAAATTAAGCAGAAATTTATTAAAAATGCATAAAACAGGCCGAAATCTCGCACTCCAGCCAGCGAAAACTGGATCCCTCTGCAGCTGGGGATGGTAAATGGTATTTGCGGGAAAGAGAAAAGGTGGCGCGTGACCTTCGCACTACTGAGCAAAAAGTGCACAGTAACCTGAAACTGAGGCTGTGTGAAATTATTAAATCAGCAGCCGCTTCACAGTCACAACTGCACTCCCAAGAAACCAAAACAAACAAGTGCAAAAAGAGGAACGACATCGCAGACATCGGACACAGCCATTCGGATGAGGAGGAGGGGAAGCAGCCACTTCGGCTGGTTGCTACTGTTTGCAAAGAGGCAACATCGCCTCCGAATGAGTCAAGGAAAGCAGCGAACTTGAGATACACTCCACAGAAGTTAAGGAAAATATTTGGCAAGTGGTGTTTTCATATCATATTTAGAGATTGAATAGCCAGCAAACTGGTCAAATTTAACAAATACTTTTTCTGTAAGTTTCAACACTTCTAATTAAAAGTAAAATAAAAACATGAGTTGGATTTACCAACAAGTTATTCCAGAATTCCCGCAGAATGCCAGTGCTTGCCCAATTTTCCTTGCCCATTTAAAGTTCACGAAGCCATAGCTAAATGTGGTTTTTTCCGAAACTGATATCCTCCCTCCCAGCGAATTCAACACAATACCCCCAAGCAGGCGCCACAGAAGGCGCAGCTCTTGACTCACACTTCGAAATGCACGCGAACAGCAGCCACATCCACAGCAGCACAACATGAACCGCAGCAAAAGTGCAGCAGGTGCAAGCGGGAAGGCAGATTTTCGGCAAATGCCAACGAACGCTTTGGACGGAGTGGCTCAGTGGTGGCTCGGTGGCCAAGTGGCCAAGTGGCCTGCTGGCCAAGCAACCTACTTCTGGCACTACTTTTGCTGCAACTGCAATCGAAAGTGAGGCTGAGCGACTGGAACTGGGACTGCGACTGGGACTGGGCATGGATATATAAATGCAAGGCATGGAATCGGGTTGGGTATCGTCGGCGTCAGCTGTTAGAAAGCTTCGCTAGCCGAGCTGGACATGGTGCTGCAGTGGCGGCGAGAGGCATGTGGCAGTTGCAACACATCCAGCCAGTTGCCATATACACCTCTGGTCTGGCCGGGGATATATGGCTATTATAAAAGCGTATTTAGGTCAATCAAATTTCGCATTTGGCATTTTGAAATTTCTTTACGCAAATGCTTGTGCTATTTTTTAATGATTTTCTAGCCAGGCCAATCCAGTCCAGAGTCGCACAGTGCCGGTGTCTTATTTTCGGATTGCATAATGTGCTTATGCCAAAGAAGCCAGGTGACCGCGGCGTGGCCAATAAGTACAATAAGCGCAAAATTGTAAAAAACGTGTTTAACTCTTGCTTTTTCTCCCCCCTGATTTAACCACTTTATTTATTTTCTTCTGCTCCGGCGAGCTGGGGACTTCTTAATGGATTGGTGCTGGCCATTGAGGCGTGACTTTCGGCAAAGGAGTGTGCAACAAGGGGTTAATGGTGGGGGAGTGTCGCACCGCAAGATGATAAATAATACCCACTTCCGACTGCCGAATGTTGAATGCTGAATTCTGAATGCTGCGCTTCGAATGAAGTCGTTATCCAGGGAACCTCGCTCGTTTCCGCATCCTTTCCCTTTGAATACCCTTGGGAAGTTGGCAAATTAAATGCGGCCTTAATTATTTTATGCTCATTAAGCGCACAGCTAAATATTTGCCCTGCCAAAATGGCAAAAAGTAAAGGCGGCTTCTCTTGGCCCAAAGCAGTTTACAATCTGGCTGCAATTAAAAGAGATACGCAAAAAACAACGCAAAACAAAGTACGAAATGGTATAAATGTCATTAATTGGGTTTAAATATTGTTGTTTTCTTATTTTTTGCCTGTATCCAACTTTACACAACTTTGTTCATAAACCAAAATCGCTCAATTGTGACAGCCGTTTAACTAACATTTCAGTTATGTCAGAAGTCAATTAAAAATAATTTGCCCTCACTTGAGATGCGGCTTAAATGAAAATCTTGGTAAATGACCAAATGAGTAATGAGCTCACACTCGGAGCGACAGAAATAGAGTTCAGAGTCTACTTTAAGCATAAGTCCAGGTATGCAAAGTTCGTTGCCTCAGTCATTTGTTTTTTTCCGCACTTTGCATAGAAATATTCTCTCCTTTTCACAATAAAAATCAAAGTGTCACCGCGATTGAACTTGATTATTGATCATGTGCAGTTAGTACAATTCCCCTTTGGCCGAGATCATAACACTTTCCAGGCTTCGCCCATAGTTTTCATTTTATTATTTTATTTATTACCATGCATTAGCATTTTTCGAATGAAAAATAATGGCAAGGGATTAACAAAACACATAAAAATAATTGGTCGAACATTTCAGCATTGAGCAATTAGCCAAATAGATTTATGGAGTATTTATGGAAATTCAAGACTTTTTAAAGGGCTGCTATTCAATTAGGGCAGTAATTCAAATTATAGAACAATCAATATTGTCAATAATTATTAATTATTTGGAATTTCCTTAGCATAAACTAATCTAAGAATAATTTTTATTTGTATTTTTTGAGTTGCTTGTAATATGATTTGATCACGTGCATTGACCTGAGTTTGATTCCGGATTGCCTGATTAATACACTGGGATCGAACTGAGATCTTCACGTTTTCCTGGACCCACTGATAGATGTGCCGGTAGCCAGTGGCTGCTGGCCAATTAGCATATTGTCTGTTGCTTAAGGTAACGACCTGCCAGCGGAGAGGGTTCCCCGGCACTCACGTAGCGAGTGACAAATGTATTTACGCCATGGAGCATTTATCAGCCACCGGGCTAATAAAAACATATATTATTATACTGTTGTAACTGAATTTATGGCACGATTCATTGCGGTTTCAGTAGGTCCGCTTGAAAATGCAGCTAATCGCAGCCAAATCTTTGAAGGAGTATGCCAAGGCTAGCGCTGCCAGGTTCTACAAATTCTTCGCGTCTCCAGGTTAGACAAACGACCCCAGGAAACACTTGACCGACACGGCAGGCCATTTAAATTATAATTGCCTTCCATAAATATGTTGTTGTCCCCTAGTCGGCGCTGAACTAATCCACCTCAACCGCTTTTATTGCTACTATCACCGATAGACTTGAATTATGGGCTTGGAAAAACATTACCTGCGATATGGACGCACCGCTAGAGATCACCTCCTTGACTGGGCCACCTGTGGGCGTGGTCGACGACAGCAGCAGCAGCAACAGCAACAGCAGCAACTGCAACAGCAGCATCCGCAGCAGCAACAGCAACGGAGGTCCCGCCCCCATGTGACACACAGGGGAACGCCGCTCTCCATGCTGATATCAAATGGAGTTAGGATTAGCAATAGTAAGTACAACCCACTTAATTACACCGCCAAATATGCCAGTCATCCGAGTGAATACAAATAATGGATGCATAAACAAGGCGTATCTGAATGCAAAAACAATTAGTACATTAATTTCAGCATGGGGCACATCATCAATAAGACTTACGGAAAATTCTTTTTAGAAATAGTAAACACATATAAGAACTCTTTGAATATAATCACCATTTTAGGAATTTTCCCATACTATTTGGACAGGCTTTCCCGAAAAGGAAATGCCTTGACTGACAGATTCTTATCACCTTCGTCAAATAACAAGAAAATCGAATTAAAGAAAAATGTTATTAAACACTCAATTAGCTAACTAAAGTCAATATCAACTGCCAAATTGGTCAGAAGCCTGTTGAGTTGGCTGAAAGCAAAGACCATACCCACACTAGCGAATTGACAGATTGAAAAAATACCGCAAAATGCTGTATACGAAACTGGTCATCCAAGAACTGCAGCCGAAAAATTGAAGAACGAGTCTTTGGCCGATAGGAAAAACCAAGAGGCAATACGAAATAAACCCGAAAAAAAACACAAAACAAAAAATCAAAACAATTTAGAGGTAGACTTGAAAACGAAAAGTCGAAAACAGCTAAACTGAGCAGCCAACTAAGCGCAGATGTAAATCAAGGAAACACACAGACACGAACTCTAGTTTTTCAATTCAAACGGAGAATGTAGCGTTCTATGCAATGGCCGACATTGCGTATACGCCGAGTGAGCCGAGCCAAGCCAAGACAAGCGAAGCCAAGCCAGCTAGGCTTAGTTAGTCGAAGGCAGCCAAGTGTGCAAACAGCCAGCCAGCTAGCAAACAGTAACTAGTAACCATGGCCAAGAACATTCGCCAGAGAGGGACGGCAGCTATCTGAACTTGGCTTAGACTGGAGCCCAGGCTCCGTTTGTTTACGTTTCGCTTTTCACAATTTTATGGTTGAATTTTTGTGTTTTCTGGTTTCGGTTTCACTTCGTTTTCGAGGCATTTTCGATTGTCGCTTATATAGAATTATATTTTAAGCGTTTTGCACTTGACTATTGGCCTGGCTTTATTGCCATGTTGGCCAAGTTCCTTGCTATTGCTATTGGACTTCTAGCTGCTTGGCCAGGGGCAATTATGGGTACTTCTGTGGGACGTGACGATCGACGAAGGATTTATCTGAGATGTATCTTTACGATGAAAGGCCAAAATAGTCAAGCTTTTAATTGGCCTCTATACTGGCTTATGTGAGAGATGCTGTCTGGCTGTCTTACTTCTTACTGAGGAAGCTAGCTGATTTCCCTTGGGCAATTCTATTGCAAAGTCTGAGCATAACAAACAACCAACAAGCACAAGCAGTATTAAAAACAGAAAATTGGCAATTGAAAACTATGTGGCCAGCAATACTAGCCACTTTTAACTGCCAAATACTCGGACTTGCGAAGACCAATACCAGCAACTAGCCACGAGCTCATTCAAAGCAAATATGAAAATGTTGCCAAATCAATGGGTAAGACATTTAGAGAGGGGATGGGGGGAAATTACCACACCGAAAGCAATTGAACTTGATGCCAACAATACTTCCACATATGTGCATTACAAAGTCTTCATTAATGTAATATATAATATTGATCCAAGTGATTCTTTTAATTAGTAGTTTTTCTCCATTACCTTTTTATAGATAAGCTCCCTAGTATTTCTCCCTGTGCAGCTGAAGCTGCAAAACAGTGAATGAGCGTTGAAATTGAGTGAACGAGTGGGTTCCGAGTGGATTCAAGGGGCCAGTGATAGCGACAGTGACTTGAGTGCTGGCGAATTCGAAATCAAGTAGCCGCCGTGGATGCCGTGTGGATTGGGAGAGTGAACATGAATAAACACATGCAGGTTGCTTTTGGCCAATTCTATGTCTTGAAGCGGGGAGGGGGGCTCTAGACGCGGGCGGCGCGGTTTTGCCCGTTTGTTTGGCCGGCTCAAACAGAAACAGGCGCGATGGTTGCAGTCGATGCAGTGGCTCAAGTGCCGAAGAAGAAGAGTTCCCGAATGCAGCGGACTCTTTGGCAACACCGAATCACGTCTGCGAGCGGAGTGTGCTTTGCGATTATATAACCAGATGCTGGCATTAAGGCCTGGCCAAGATCGTGCCTCAGCTTGGGCTGCTCTGCGTTGGAATTTTTAAGATGTTGACACAGAATGCAGTCAACCAGAAGTCAAAATAAATATAATGTTTGAAAAACGCTTAAATATTGAATACTAAATATTTTAAAATTGGAAATGTCAACGTAAAACCTATAACCTTTCATAAAGGAAGCGTATAGGAAGTCTGAGAACCACATATGTAGAAAAATAAATTCGCCAGATAAATTTCAATCTTGCTATATTAATCTAAATGGGGTCATCAATTACATTCCGAGTGGAAATGCCAGTTCACTTTCCATTCTGGGTTTCTCCCGAGGATTTCCGCTACGAGCCTTCGCAGTGCTTCCCTTTCATCTCGGTGAGAACTTTCCAGATCCAGATCCTAACCTTCGGCCAGCCCATCTCTTCATGGGTCCTTATCCCGGCCGAGAATCAGTTGTAAATGCTTTAATTAAGGGCCGAAACGCGATAACTTAAATGCAAAACTGCGCGAAGGCACGTCTCGGTGGCAGAAAACCGGTTGAGAGGTGTTTTTTTTCGTGGGACATGCCCATAGCCATTGCCCTTTGTTTCGGCTAATTGGCCAGTGCTGGCCAGTGGCCACTAAGGGATCTCCAATGTATGTATATGGCATGCGGATAGAAGATCGGCGGAGGAGATGCGGTCACGTGATGCAAGTTGTGAGGCGTACGAGGAAGTGATCTCGGACCGCCAGGAATTGCCATTATTTGCTTAAACAAAAGTGTTTACATGGCCATAAAGATTTCGGGGGAGGGGCAGCCGGATCAGGTCTTGGATTATTGTGATTTGCACAGCACGTTCTTAGGCGAAATCTCGGCTCGATTGTCTCGGACACTGCAACTGTTTAGCTCCATTGTTAATGGACTACGGTATGGTATTGTCTATGCGGGTCTAGAAACTGTCTATTGAAATGGTATATGACCAGCACGCTTTGTTGCCTTTTCGCCGCCACTTTTGTTGGCCAAGAGCTGCGAAGCAGCTGCAGCTTTACGGCCGGTAATTGTGAGCGTTAATTTTAACAGGCAATTGGGAAACTTGCGCTTATTCTTTTTCGCCTTTTTTCCACTGTTTTTTTGGGGCCAAGCTTCGAGCGAAACAACAAATAAAAGCAGGTTGCACAGACCTCCCAGCCGGCAAATGTTTCACTTAGGCCTCCCAGCTAATATTACTGACCATTTAAATTGTCTCATTTAAACAGTTTGAAAGTCAACGGCAATTGCAGAGCTCTTAGATTTTCTCGCTTTTCTCGGTGATTTTTTCTTTTCAAAACGTTTGTGCGTGGTTTTTGGCTGGCTGTCGAGCTTAGAAGCTTGAAAATATGAGAATCGCGTGCTCAGCTGTAATTTTCAAAAGAAACGAGCATATGACACCAGCGGCCAAATCCAATTGAAGCAGAGGAAAACATAAAACATAACTCACTTTGCGATCAGCATAATTGTCAACAGTCGTCGTTCGCTGACGTATCAATTGTGTGCCAAATGTTTAGTGACCATATCGCTGCGGCTATATGCCTACATACTACATTGTATATGGCTATATGTATCTTCCCATCGGGCTGAGAAAACCCGATTCGCAATAGCCGTTCGATTGCAGTAACATTATGGCTTTGGAGAACTGAGGAGCCGAATAAAGCCTTCCGTTGAGACACTGTCTTCCCTTGACCTTGGGCTCCGAAATGTTATGTGCCTCGTTTTATGACACTTGTTGTCGCTTTTTTTGGCTTTTTACTTCACTCTCCTTTTTTGCGTAACTTTCTCTGGCACAGAGTTTGTGATCGTCGAGCTCTTCAGGGTCAGTGGAACACGAAGCAGAGCAGAGCCGAGCAGAGAAGCCGCCTGAACTTTGCCGGCCAAAAAGTGATTCAATGCACATACTTCCATAATCCGGCTGTGTTTTGACAGCAAGTAATGCACCCATATGGAAAATATGGGTTTAATGAGTTCCAAGCTGATTTATGGCATTCACGGACTAGATTTCTGCATCCAAGTGCATTTTTATTGCACTCTTACTTTTTAATAACTTTATTTATAGGGAGACCATGCAATCTGATTTGCAAGACAATGTAAAATAGTGAGTTAAAAAATATTTTACTAATTGAGTTTTAACTTGGTTAATCTTAGTAATAGTAAATAATACGATATAATTTATTATCCCTGCTGCTTATTCCGTGTAGAGTATTTCTGGATTCGTCTTCCCCATCGGAGTTCCTTCCCTTTTCACTTATTTTTTCGACCTTATCGCTGACGTCGCAGCTTTTGACTCAGTGACCTGCAAAATCGAAGCTGCTTTTTATAAGATAATAAATAATAAATAAAATTGAAATTTATGTTGTTTCAAAACGCTTCACCTTGCACTTTTTCGGGGCGGCGGCACTTTTTGGCGAAACCTGATAGCGAAAACGCTTTTTCTCGATCGGATCGGCGTGGCGATCAGTTCGTTGACTGATCGCCGCAAGTACAGAAAAACCCGTGAAAATACTCAGAACCCGTTGGCATTGCATGCCCATCATCTTCATCATCTCAGCGGATTCATCAGATTCGTCAACCGAGATGCTGCTGGCCACGCCCACCGCCTCGAAATGCCAGCAAGGTGATGTTGATATTGATGCTGCGGAACGTCCAATGTCCAGAGACTAAGTGCATGGGCCAATTAACATTGCATCGGCCGAGATTAAGTTTCAATTAGTGATAACAGAGGGTCGTAAATTTTGGCAGCTGTCATACGTGAATATGCTGCATGTCCGCTGGCGATAAGTTGGCCAAGATCGCGATTGACTGCCCACGAGCTGGCGAATTCGAGTGTTGACCATTGTAATTGCATGTGACATCCGTGAAATTCGCAAATAATTTTGTTTTATTTACCTTGCGAAATTGCACGAAAAAGCGGCATTTAAAAGGAATCTGAAAAGCTGCACTTCAGGGGGTAATTTGCGTCATTATTCAGTCAACAAAACTGGGTTATATAACTCCGAGCATTTTGCTCTGCTTTCTAGGACTATCCAAATGGTATTTAATGATAGCACTTAGCTAAGTCAAGCTGCAATACTTTAATTTCCACTTAAATAAAATAATAATACCTTTTCCTTTTTTTTCTCTCTTTTCAGATAGACTAGCTGTGATAATTATTGGGATAATTACTTTAATCTTAGGCATTATTTTATCCTCCATGCCGTGGCTGGATTATTTTATACTAAAGGTAAGTTCTTCGCAAATCCAAGCTCCAGATGCAGGAATTAACTAGCTTAAAACTATAGAACTTAAGGCTGTGGAATGATACACTGAGCTATCACTATTGGCAAAGGCCTGGCGTCATCCGACTGACCAAGCTGTACATCTACAATGTCACCAATCCGGATGGATTCCTCCGAGGGGAAAAGCCGCACCTGCAAGAAGTTGGTCCTTTTGTGTACAGGTAAGCCAAGCAGGTGCCGTATTTTGGCCATAAATCTCGGCAATTGAAACATTCGTTACGCCTTCTCTGACACCTCGGGCTGGAAAATCTTTAAGCATAGATACATTTCCACGGCGGCTTTGGCACAGCACTCCGATTGGTCATGGTTTGCTGGGAAGTCAATATCTTAATACCTGTAATTAGAATCGCAAGTGGCTAAAAGCAATTCAAGTGGCTAAAAATATTAGCTACGCTAACGGTCAGTGGTTAACTTATTGAACTTCTAGAAGGGATAATTAGGGGCTTAGGAAGTGATATCTAATTTATTTCCTTGGCTCTTAGACTACTGAACTGCGAATTCAGCATTTCGCTGTTAGCTGCAAAATAATTATAGCTTAGTTTTCAAAACTAATGCAAGAGTTACAAAGTTCTACTTTTTGTTTTGGCCTTTCAAATGTCGCAGTTTGAGTTCCTTTATTATGGGTGTAAAAAAGTAACTCTACTTTGTTAGCTATCCTATTAATCACTTAAGCAACTGGGGCTTATCAAGATCAGATTAAACAAAGCGTGGGCATTAGCCACGGCTGTGTGCAAACAATTGAATTATCTCTTCGGATTTTAACACCCAATCAAACTGGCCAACAGCCGTGAGCCGCCGTGCAATTAGTTGGCCAATTAAACCATGAGCTCACAGCTCTTGAAGGCGAGTTTCCGCTGATCGAGATTACAACATCTAGAGCTCGTGCAAATGTAATGCAATGTTTAATAATAGGCCTCCGTATGGACAGCCCGCACTGAACCCGTTTAAATGAAGGATAACCCGAGAGGGTTCGGTTCAAAGTGATCAATCATTCAATCACTGCATCACAAGCTTAGAGTTTCATTGGCTACGGGAATCTCGGCTGGTGATGATAGGTTCAAATTGTGGCCGTAATGACAATCGAGGCCCAAAGTGCCCGTCATTCGCTGTCACTTTTTATGTTGGTTTCGACTCGTTTTGCTTTTTGCTTTTCCCCGGCCGAAACTGAACTTGACATTCAATTGCTTGGCTTTTTGTTGGCCGCCCCTGACTTTGGACCACGAATCCGAGTCCGCAGCACGTGCCGATTAATGATAAGACATTGTTTTCTCTTTCCCCGCTTTTTACAGGGAAGACATGCAGAAGGTGAATGTCAAGTTTCACGAGAATAACTACACCGTGTCATATCAGCATAAGAAGATACTGCAATTTGTTCCTGAACTGAGTATTGATAAGGACACGCCCATAACCACGCCCAACATTCCCCTGCTGGTAAGGATATGTACTACTTAATGGCTGCAACCACTGTTCCCTATATATTTCCTAATGATTAGCATTAGCATGACTAATATGAAATACACTTTTAAAGACCCTCACCAGTCTAAGCCCGAAGCTGGGATATCTCCTGTCCAAGACCATATCCGTAGTGGTAACGGCTGCTCAATTCAAGCCCTTCATCAACGTCACCGCCGAGCAGCTGGCCTTTGGCTACGATGACGCGCTGGTGAGCTTGGCCCACAGGTTTTATCCGAAGCACATGAGACCGATGGAGAGGATGGGTCTGCTCCTGGGCCGCAATGGCACCCTCACGGAGGTGTCCTCCGTTAAGACGGGCATGGACAGCATGGACCAGTTCGGCTACATAGACCAGCTGAATGGACTGGATCACCTGCCGCACTGGAGTGAGCCTCCATGCACCAGCATTGCTGGATCGGAGGGATCCTTCTTTCCGCCGCGGGAGCTCACAAAATCGGAGGTGGTTCATATATACGACAAGGATTTGTGCAGGATTATTCCACTGAAGTATGTGGAGAGCCTGGAAAAGGATGGCATAGCGGCGGATCTGTTCCGGCTGCCCAATAATTCCTACGGAGATTCCGCCCACAATCCGGAGAACAAGTGCTACGATACCAGCGAATATGAGCCCATTCAGGGTCTCCAGAACATCAGTCCGTGTCAATATGGCGCCCCCGTTTACATTTCCAATCCGCACTTCTTTGAATCCCACCCAGATCTTCTTAATTCCGTGGAAGGCCTAAAGCCAGAGCGTGAGAAGCACGAAACCTACTTCAAAATACAGCCGGTGAGTGAATATAATAATAAATAATAATAATGATAATACTATATAATAAACTTTAAGTATAAAAGTCACCTTAAAAATGTGAGCCCTAGCATGTACTTACGTAGTTTAATTTGTATCTTATACGAAGCTCGTGTTTTTCCGCATCGCTGTTCTAATTTAATGTCTGTTCTGTCTTAGAAACTTGGAGTTCCACTGGAGGGTAAAGTGCGGATACAGCTGAATCTTAAAGTGACACGTGCCAAGGACGTCTATCCAGTGCGTGATTTTCGAGACTTTGTCTTTCCGGTCATGTGGCTGGAAGAGGTGAGCCATCAAATGCCAGAACACACCCAGAAACCCCATTAAACTGCCAACTTTATAGGGCATCTCTGAGCTGACACCTGCCATCAAGCGCTGGATTTATTTGGGCACAGTGATAGCCCCGAGTGCCGTGCCCATCGGATCCTACCTGATGATCCTGGGCGGAGCCTTTGCCATTATCTTCAGCTTCGTGAGAGCCTACCAGAACTTTATGTTCGCCCAGGATCCCACGCTGGAGATCCTCGAGATGGGCAGGAGGTCCCTGAGGCGGGGCAGCAGTTTCATAGCCCATCAGCAGCACAGGCTGCTCGTTCATCATCGGGACAGCTACTCCCTGCTGCGACATGGACCCATGGCCACCTGTTTGGGGGAGGGGAACAGGGAGGACGACGCGCAGCCCATCATCGATGGCAGCCTCAGTGCCGGAATCGGTCAGGAGTCGTAGTTGCGGATATAGACGTACAACTAGATCCTTAAGGTGTGAATGCTCGAGTCTGCGAGAGTGTGTGTGAGTCTGCGAAGAGTTAAGTTAATCTTAGTTTCGTTCTGGCCAAATTCGTGGCATATACTTGACGTTCTTGCCACTGCATATGCATTACCATTACTCAGTTTCCACATCGAACCAATCAATCATATTCATCTTGCTGCTACCAACGCCAAACGGGTTTGCTAGTAACTTGTATCGTGTATCTTGTAGATAGACGTATGAATTTGTACACATTTTTGTCACTGGAATGCTACAAATAATTCACTAGTCAATGATTACAATGTGAAAAATGCAAGCACTCTAGTTTTGATAGCTGTTAGTTAGGATAGTCGTAGACCTTAATTATATTGTATGTATTTGTTAAATAATGTTTAGGCAGAGGATGTACGAAATTATGAAATATAAATGAGAACTTTATAATTTTAAACTCATTTTTTGATTGCCCTTCTGGGAGCTGGCTTAACTTTTTCAGATTAATCCTCTCATATTTCTTAAAAATATCTTTAGAGACCATAAATCCGAGCTGAAGGCATAAATCTGCTTGTTAACAGCAGATTCTCCGTCTCCGAGCTTCGGCAGTTCGCAGAACAATTTCTGGCTCTTATAAATCAAAGCAAGTAAAAAACGTAAAAATGAACTAGAAAATAAATAGGAGAACTGGCATTTCATTCCCTCGAAGTTTTTGTTGATTGACGCACTTTTGACGTTCCCACAATTTCACACATTTTCTGCATTTCCCCCTTGGAAGAGAAGGAATTGAAAATACCCACACGCACACGGGTCGTATGAGCAATAAATTATACACAAGTTGTGCGAAAAGGGCGGACGGGGTGGCTAGTTTAGACCACTTGGCTGGGCTTTTGTTTTGGAAATAAAAAACAGGCACAAGAAATATGATGTTTTGCAATGTTTGGCCGAAAAACTCGGGGAAGTGGAGGCAAAGCGAAAAACGAGACAGAAGAATGAAATTCCATGGCAGGACGGAGGCAAGCGGCACAGGTCTTAAGAAAAGCGTTTTCATTTCATTTGGCAAAAATGTTTATACAAAACCAATTTTACAATTTTCGATTCAATTTCTGTTGCTGACATTTCACTTAAACGAAAACCTTAAAGGCGCAATTCATTTCGCCTGCTTTTGTACATGAAAAGGGGGTCCTGTGTTCCCAGCTTTTGCCCTCGGAGGATTGTAACGAACTGCTGCGCGAAAGGGCGTGGCCAGTTATCATAACGCCCAGTATCCACGAATAGACCATGAAAAAGTTGTTATGCCACTCTAATTTGCCTCAGCCACTTGGAAATCCATAAAACGGCGAGTGATAAACTAATATTCGCCAACAACATGTGCTGCCAACGGCGCCATAAACGCAAGCCACACATATCCACCCTTATAAGCAGCCCCCTCCAAGGTCCTTCGATGTTCGCAATGAAATGGCCGCCAAACCTCAAGGACAACAAAAGTTAAAAATTCGTTTATGGCGCACCATAAAATCGAATAAAAACAATTGGCACATCAAAATCCACCCAGAAATACCCGAGATCTTCATTGCCATATTGGGTAGTTGGCTGGCATTTCCTTGGGGGTTGGCCCGGGAAAATGCGTGAGTACAATTGGAAAAACGCTGGCCATATGTTGCAGGCGGCAAAAGAAATGGCTCAAGTAAATAAAAACAATCAAAGTTGAATGCCGACTCTCAAGCCGAAGTTTTAGATGCTCTGGATGAAAGCCCAAAGGCAGGCTATGAAACATAAGCCACCTTTCAATGGGTAGATTTTTAAAAAATTCGTTTAAGTATTTAATGGATGAAATTTAACTAATTATAACTACTTTGCATTCTATCTGATACTTAAAATAAGAAACAATTATAATTTTATGTGTAACTTAGTCCCTTTATAAAGCATACAACTCCCACTGAGAGTATCCCAAAGAAGTCAAGTGAAATCCCATCTCGGGGTGGATTCCCTGTCGAATCTGGAGCGATTTGCTCGGCGTCAGCTGGTTGGCCACTTAGGCCCGTGATGGAATTGCTTATGAATTATACAAGAATATTAAAACGTGCCGGGGAAGAGCCGGAGCCACTTGCACTCGGCACGGATCTCCTGCCCGGGATATTTCAATTGCCTCCCACTGTGGAGGGGGGAGTAAGCTCCCGAATCTTTTGGAAATACTTTATTGGAAAAGTATGTGCCAAATGGTTATTGAAAGGGGGAGTGGGGCGGGATCCGAATCCGCATCCGAATCCAGACTAAGGACAAACAAATTGGGCGCTAAGTTGTTCGTTATGGGCTTTTATGCGTGGGGTGGCCATAATTTGATTTTGCCTAGTCCAGAAGTTGCTGACCTTGATGATGATGATGATGGCATAATTGAGGCGGCTATTTGTGGTCGAAATAAACATTGATTTTATGTTTAATATTTGTACATGTTTATTGTTTATGGGTATATAATTTACAGGCAGAGCTTCGGGAACTCTGTTTAACTTTTAACTTATTCGAAGCATATATTTAGGCACAAGCTATTCACACGAAATGTTAAATTATAGTTTAAAATCCAAGCTTACAACTACAAGTTGGCATTCAGTCGGGCTAAGCGGCATATACAAATCATTCACTCTTTGACTTCACACACAAATACACACACCACACACATTTTCATAGTTTCGACTTATGGTTGCGGCGAAAATCGGTTAAAAATATAGCTCAAACGATTTATGGAAAACTTTAAGCTGAGTTTCACCCCTGGTTCTTGCACGTGCTAAGCTTAATTGGTTGGTGTTCTGGCTGTTTGAATGGTTGCCTCAGTGATAACGAGAAAACTGCGATATGCTATCCTCGTTTGGCGGAGCCACCAGCAAAATGGGCTGCAAATTTAAGCCGGTTATGCGTGGATTGGATTTCCTCGATCCCGCCAAGCTGATGGCATCCGTGAGGTAAGCATTGTTGATTTCACCTGCGAAAAATAAGCCATAAGTAGATTTTGTCATCGGAAAAGAAGTATCGCATAACCCACCTTTGTATAGCGAGTTCTGGTATATCGGGTCTGGCTGCAGGCGCACGTGCCGCGTGGCCAAGATAAACGCCAGAGTGGCCAAGACCACGCCATCTATGCAACCGATTATGGCCAGTGGATAAGCCCAGCGTATGCCGCACAAGCCGAGCTCAAAGCGATTCGCTTCCGGGCCGCAGATCTTACGGAAATCGTCCGAATTCCAGCCAAAGGGAAACGCTGCGCAGGCCACAATCATGCAAATAGCTGGAATCAATAAATAGCCATGTGTAACAGAGATAACAACACGTACAACTATCAATAGGGGAAAAACATCAAAAACACTGTGTATACACAAGAACGTGATGTTTTCGATATGGTTAACTAGTTAACCCGAGGAGATAGAGTGGGAGATAGGTCAACGCACATACCTGATATGATTTGCAACCAACCGCAAAGGTGGAAAACACGCGTCGACTTCATAAACAGCAAACAAACCAAGAAGAATATGGTCAGCAAGGCCAGAGCTATGGCGCCCAGCATGAAGAATGTGGCCAACTGAAGATTGGTAAGTAAAAATAGAAATTGGTCAAGTACAGGTATCTGGCGAGTAATCGTATTTTGGCAAGGCCTTTAAGAACTTAATGAGATATATGTATGAATAAGTAAAAAACACCTACATATACATTTATATCATTTCTAGTCCACAATTCCTCGACTTACTTACCTGAAACGAGAATGTGGGCACTTCGAAGATGCTTTCCCAGCGTCGACGGCAGTTGTCGAAGATCTCGTCCCGCTGGCACTGCTGCCAGAGGCCCAGGCGACCAGCTCCATCGTTGTCCGGATCGCCGATCCACTCTGGAATGGAAGGCGTAAAGCGGATCAGTCACGGAACTATTGCCAATAAATGAGACTGAGTGCGCCCACCTGGTGTCACGAATGCCACGATGCCGATGATGGCATAGCAGATGGTGAAGATGGCCCACAGCACGCCGATCGCCTTGGAGTTGCGGATGTACTTGGAGGCGTACAGGTGCGTGGTGTCCACGTACTCGATCTTCGTTCCCATTTTTTAGAGAGTGGGGAATGCTGCTTTGCCTGCCTGTGAATGGATGGAGTGAATCGAGCGTGGATAAGTGTTTGGCGACCAACTTGCTGGGTAATAATTGAAAGATGGAAGCAAAGCAACCAGGGCAGACCGAACAATTGCGTTTCTGCTGGTCATAAATCGGTTTTGGGGCGCTCTTTACTTAAGCCTATTAAATTGGCCAGCTTTCGGTTTGATGACCTCGTGGCGGTAGAGTAATGCTTTTGAGTCGGGGAACTCTGATGCAAGAGGTGGCTGAGTATTTGGCAAATGATAACTTTCCATCCATCTGCATGTGTCGGGTCCACTCGCAAGCATTTTCAAATCATTAAACATGTTTTTTATGAGGTTTTCCCCTTCACTTCAATCAAAACACATTCGAATGCGAATGATAATCGCGAAACCGGGGAGAGAGAAGTGGCCGGGGGCCAAATTTTTGCTTTTGCTTATATAAATCAGCAATTATTTGGCCAAAAGCTAACGACTCTTTCCACTATTGCCTCATATCTGCCACTAATTCTATGTCAAAGGGAGAGAGCCATTATGCAAAATATGTGTGTCTTGACTGCCTAATTTTAGCCATGATTCATGGCCCAAAATGGCTGGCGATCAATAAACTCGTTTGCGATTCCATCAGATCTTATTGAAAGACTCGAAAAATATGCCCCTAAAATGCAATTTCATTAGCTTTTCATCTGGCTTTTCTGGCCATTCCAACTAGTTTTCCCAGCCTTGTGCGCTCGCTTAATTCATCATATTTATTTTGGTTTCGAAACTGAGGAAACTGTAACACAAAGGTAAGTCTCTGCCCGTGAGAAGTACAACAAAAGGAACTTGGTCAAGATTGGCTCATTATGGTGAATTAAAGCCACGGCAAACAAAGCGAATAAGACTCAATTATGGGAGTTGGAAGTTGAAGTTCGAGTCCAAGGCAAAAGTGGAATCGATTAACACAACAATGCTAACAACAAAAGAGAGAGTCGCCCCGAGCAGAACAAACATACTACGAGCCCAACCCAGTAACACGATGAAAACTTTCCTGTCGGCACGTGATAACCTGGCCCATACCAATCGAATCGATGGAAAATCTTGGCCGTGAGTCATGCACTCGGAGCCTGAAAAGCGAGTCTCGGGAAAATTGCACTCGACCAGACAGACAAACCGCAGACGTCTAATAACTTCCTTTATCTCCAGTTTGTATTTTTCAATGGGGTAATTCGTTGTTTGCAGTTGGTTTTCAGTGTTTGTTGGGCGTGCTAAACTCAACTGCATCGATGGTTTTTCGGATTCGAACGTGACCAAAAAGAAAGTGACCACTGGACGGATGTAAGGCTCTCCAGTTCGTATGACGCAGCAAAATCAGCGTACTCTGGCTCGACTTGGTTTACATCCGCTCACCGGCCGGCGGTTCCAACATTTCGACTTCGAACGAGTTTCACTTGCAAAGCAAAAAGTATGTGAGAAATATTCCAAAACTAAAATACACTAAGAAAACGATATGAAAGATCTACTAATAGTCATATAATGCATCTTTGATCGTATGTAGAAGCCATCAATCAGTTTTTAAGCTGATGTTTCAGCTGCTTTGAAATTCTGCTTGCCAGTAAAGAAACAAGACCCGTATCACAGTTTCGTTTCCTGTGCACTGCAATAAATACTCGAAAACAAGCTATGGGTGAGTTGCAATCTCAGCAATTACGGCCACTTTTCAGCTGGGACTGCACATACTCACTCGTATGAGCGACGAAATAAGGTCAGTTGGGTAATGGTTATACCTTAAACGTGGCCACCGGCCAAATTGAGGAGACAAGAAGAATGCAGTTGCAGTGGCAGTTGCAGTTGCGAAAACTGCACTCCAAACTGAGAGGCGCTTTCTTCGATCCGCACTGGTCATTCCATATCCATCTCCAGCTCCAACTCCCTGAGCCGCGGATGACTTTCTACTTTATAAACAAAAAATTTCACATTAGGCACAGCCAGACGACCGCGGGGTGAGTAAACCGTGTCTGGAGCGGCTTCTGACTTTGAAATGGGGATTCCCTCGCCCCGAAAGACGCCGAGGAGCCATCAAACAGCCAAAACACCGACCAATTGGCCACACACTGGTAATTAATTTTCACATTTTCAGCTTTTCACCGGCTAAGCGGGGGAAAATCTCTCATTGTTCCGCTTGGCGATCAGCGGAGCTACTTGTACATGTAACCAGCTTGTTATGGTTTGTTTTGGCCAACAAAGTGGAACCTAAAGACGTTGGTGCCACTGGCTTGATTAACACGTTCGTGGTTTCTCAAAAAAGTTGCTAAATTTCAGCCACCACCATTCGAAACTGGTTCCTACATTTCAGAATTATGCGGAAATGGCGTTTAAAGTGGCTCTTGTTCCATGTTTTTATTCCAACTTTTCGCTTTTGCCCTTTTTTGTTGGGTTCGAATTCCCCCCTTTATACAATGTGTTTGTTTCTTCCAGGTGTGATGATCGTTTCTGCATATATTGTGTTCCAAACAAACGATTTCTTTTCTCCTCCCATCAGGGAGACCCGCAGAACGGAACGGGATTGAAGACCCGGAGAACCGGCAAAACTTTACTTTTTTTGCGGTCAGTTACTCAATGTATTGACAGCCGTTCCAGCTGCCATCCATTTTGGGAGAAGCCCGCTTTTTTCAGCGCTTACTTTTTGCGAAAGTTGGTAAGTTGGTGGTGGATGCCACACGGCCCCTTTGAAGGGTCTTCAAGCCGACCCGATCCCATCCAGAGCTGGTCCGCTCACTCATCCACTCGCTCGTGGGCCGCTGGTATGTGTCGCTGTGTCCCTACGTTTTTTATTAGATCACGATTTGGATGTTAGCAAACATTCGCGCATACCAAGCTGCCAACCACGATCAACGGGCCCAAACAACTACAATGGGGGTGTATGCATAATCGCGGCTCACAACGAGATTCTTCACTCGATTCTTCACTTTGCCTACGAAAAAGTCAGGAGCGGCTAGAGGTTCTATTTAATGTCAGGGATATTCAAAATCGAAAGCTATCTCAGAATCAGCTCTATTGCATCTCTGCAGTGAAATATGTTAAGCATCCTTCAATAACATAACTTTCGGACATATTACAATCCATCTTCCAAAGTTCGGCCATAAATTTCCCTTTTTCCTGCTGCTTTCCGAGCGCCCTATTTCCGTGCCCTTCACCACGAAGGCCGCCTCTGCGCAGCCGCTGAAGTTTCGTGTCAGTCGAGATGCTCGTTTGCCTCAAAAAAAAGAAAAATAAAAACAAAACCCAGCAGAAAAACAAAAAACTGTGCCTCTTTCTGGTTTTTCACGTTACTCGGGCGCGCAGTTGTTGTTGCAGTTGCAGTTGCAGCAGTTGTTGTTGCAGTTGCAGTTTCAGTACGCACGTCTTCACATTGCCAACTTGTGCATGTGTGTGTGACTGGCACACTGAGAAGAAATTGCGTTAAGTTTCTAAAATATTTCAAAAATGATCCTAACAATTTTCAGTTAATAAATTAATTTAAGTATCAACTATTTTAAACCAATCCTAAGACTACAATATCTTTTGTGAAAAGTTTCTCAAGCTGTTTTCCCAATTATTTCTCCAAGTGCAACCGTACAAGTATGTGATTGTGTATGTATTTTTGCACTTTGCTATATTGTGGCTGTTGTGTCTAATGTTGCATAGGTACATATATATATTTTATTTGTAGGTTTTCACGTTTTTATGTTCTTTGAACTTTGTTGTTTCAGTTGTTATTGGAGTAACTGCAGTATGGTTGTTGTTTATGGCTGGCTTTAGAGTCGTTTTCCGACTTTTAAAATGGCAAAAACGGGGCGCAGTTTTGTCGGCTGACATTTACTTCTGCCGTTAAGATCGAATTTGAACTGAGGATTTGCAAACTCTTGCTTTTCCATGCGTTATTTCGCTGCTTACGTTGATCGAGAACAGGTTTCGGTTTTAGCTGTTCCTCCGGACTATTGTTGTTATTTTAATTTACTACTATTGTTCGCGAGCTTGCATTAATTATTAAAAATCGCGGGCAAAGAATTCGAATTCCGCTTCTCCGAAGAAACCAATAAAACTGAACCGTCGCGTTCGGCGCTGAGAAACCAACTGAATCTTTCTTGCCATTGGGAGTCCAAGATACAGAAACACAGATACTCACATTCACTTGCGTACCTGTGTGAGTGGCCCACCAAGAGAAAGAGGGAACAAGAGAGAGAGAGAGAGAGGTAGAGTCCAGGTGAGAGTTCCAGATCTTGGCCCACCTTTGATAAGTGCAGCGAAAATTGTTGGCATTTCTTTTCAATCATTTAGCTCGATAAACAGTTCTGCATTCAGTGTCTTTCCCTCGAAGAATTGCTGAGATTTCTCCACTTATCTCTCAGATAGCCTCGAGATCTGGAGAAAGACCCAGCGAAGAGTCGGGGGAGGTTTCTTAGTCCCACATGTCTACCTGCAGGATGTTTGCCGAATTCCTTGAACTGCTTTCTTTGTGCAAGCAAATGTCAAACCAAATGTTTGGTTTCGAAATAGCTAGTCAGCATGAAAGATTAGAACTCTGAGATAAATGTGGGAATACACAGAGAATATACGAACTTATCATAGGAGGAAGAGTGTTAGTTAGTTTAGTTAGTTAGTACTAACTTAGTTAGTTATAGTTAGTTAGTATAGTTAATAAAATCAAAACGAAACCATTAATTATATTAATTGTTTTCAATAGCAAATACCGACGAACTGGCTTTATATTTATTTTTCCCGAATTTATATTTTCAAAGCATATGAAAGTCCCCACAGCTCCTTATTCACCTCAATTTCAAATCGACCGCGCAGCGAACTCAACACGACCGTTCATCGTGTGGCATATCTCCCATCTATAGCAACCACCTCCCCCGATATCAGCTGACTTATCAGCTGTTCCGTGGGGCAATCCGCAGTTGGGCACGCACTCACGTAGCGCTGAAGTCAGAAAACCCATGTAAAAAGTCCCTTATAACTAAGTTAATAAATTAATTATCATAAAAGTAGAAAAATGAGCCCCTCAATCAGCGCGGAAGACAAGCTAGACTACGTAAAGAGCAAGATTGGCGAGTATCCGAACTTCCCAAAGGAGGGCATTCTGTTCCGGTGAGTTATCTACGCATGAGGTTATCAGATTGGGGCACTAATGGTGCTGCGATGGTGATTATGAGCAAACAAAATGAAACCTTATCAGGTTGTTAATGTGTAGAACCCTCTGTTTTCATGTAATACACCAGCGACATATTCGGAGCCCTCACCGATCCGAAGGCCTGCGTGTACTTGCGGGATTTGCTAGTGGATCACATCCGGGAAAGTGCGCCCGAGGCGGAGATCATCGTGGGACTGGACTCGCGGGGCTTTCTCTTTAATCTCCTCATAGCCACCGAGCTGGGCCTGGGATGTGCTCCGATTCGCAAGAAGGGCAAGCTGGCGGGAGAAGTTGTTTCCGTGGAATACAAGCTGGAGTACGGTAGTGTGAGTACTCCCAAATATATTGTTTACTATTTCCAAGCACAAAGATGTTTATGCTTTCAAATTAAATGTACTAGGATACCTTCGAGCTGCAAAAATCCGCCATTAAGCCGGGCCAGAAAGTCGTTGTCGTAGATGATTTGCTAGCCACAGGTGGTTCCCTGGTGGCCGCCACCGAACTCATCCGCAAGGTGGGTGGCGTTGTCGTGGAGAGCCTGGTGGTCATGGAACTAGTTGGACTGGAGGGTCGCAAAAGGCTGGATGGAAAAGTGCATTCCCTCATCAAGTACTGAGAGTTAATCGAATTGTGACGAAGCCTTCCAAACACTTGCATTTACCTATTCAACTAGCGAATTTTTATGAAAACTTTGAAATGTCAGATTTTTACGAGACAGATGCGTATTTTTATAACGAAATATATTTGTCACTGATAACAGAATCGTATAATGTCTCAATGGAATATAGCTAGCGCTCATTTTCGAAGTAATAATTTTATTTTGAATAATACTACATGGGATAACTTTTATGGTGAAACATATGTATAAGCAAAAAGTATGTAAAACAGCGACAAAAGCGAAATTATACATATATATCGAAAACTATTTTTGGATAGTTTTCCAAACATAAATTAAATAATCTATTTTAAATTTTGGTGTTGTCATATGCTTTTTAGATATGTCTATATTACAGAAAATATTACTTAAAAAAGTGCAACTGAAAAAAATTATTTATTGCAGTTTTCCAGTTATTCACTTACAATAAATTTTCTTTAATTATTAGCAATCCAAAAAGTATGCTTTGAAATATGTTATGTTAAAAGAAGGAACAATATAAACGGATACAAATTTAACAAAGATTTACGGATGTTTTAAAATGGGTAAACATTTTTAACTGATTAAAAATGATTTCAAATATATATTTTCTAAAAAACGATTATCTCTCTCTGCGCACTAACTGCACACTCACCTCTCTCTCTTGGCACATTCTCTGCTTTCGTCGCTCTCACGTTTACTGTTACCGGCGCCTTTTCTCAGCGATAAACAAAAATTGTTGTGCTGCGTTAACCCAGAATTCGAGGAACTTCCGCCCCGCTCCGCCCGCCGATAAACAAATCACACCAACCCAACAACCCCCCGAAAAGACAGCGAAAAATAGCAACAAACAGAGCGCGCAAGGAAGAATCAAGGAATCAAGGAGCGGAGAGCCAGAAGGAAGAGAGAATGGAGACTGGCAAAAAGCGGAACCGCGCAGCCACTGCGCTGCCGACGTCGCTGCCTTCAGCCTGTGCTCATTTCGCATTTGATTTTGATTTCACTCGTGAAATGTGCGTTGTGCGGTGATGACGCTAACGGTTGGTGTTTGTTGTTTATCCACACACCCCCCTATTCACAGAAAAAAAAATAAATAAAAAGAAAATTATTCAAGCACGCCTGGCGAATTGATATTGATTGCGCGCTTTTCCTCAATTGGCAAACAATTGACTAACAATAACTAAAAAGTTGCTCTCATCCCGCATTCCGAATGTTTGTTGTTGTTTATTGTTGTGCAAAGAGAGCGGAAGGGAGAGTGGAGAGAGCGGAAGGGCAGAGAGAGGGCACAGGCACAGAAAGCACGGCAATTGACAGCACGTTACGTATACGCCTCTTACGCCCCGCATTTAGCATTTGTTTGCCAAGTTTGCTGTGTGCTTGAGTGTATAAAATTATTAAGAAACAATTACGTGCACGGTGCCAAACAATTAACTCGATGACCCAAAGTGCAATAAAACCCCCACTGAATCATGAAACTGAATACAAAAGTTAAGCTCTGAACATGAATGGTGAGCAGAGGCACAAAGCATGAATGCACAAACAAGCTGGAAGTGATTTTTTTTAATTTAGTGAAAATATAAGTTTTGCTTAAAGAACGCTGCAAACAAAAATTTGAATCCGTAGAATGTGACTATTTATAAGAAGTTTAAGGTCAGCAGAAATGGCGTGAAAACCAAATAAACGAAAAAGCCAGACCAAAGTAAAAGCTGGAAAATGAAAATAAACATAAACATACAAAAATCGGGGTGCTCTTTTTATTTGCTTTGCGAGGCCTGCAGAATGGAGTTTGAAGTGAGCAGAAAATCAATAACAAACACAAATAACAAAAGGAATGTGAACAGCTTGCTTTAACTTAAAATGGAATATTAAGAATAAAGACTTTGTAAATACTAAAAATCACACTGCTAAGCATGGCTTAAAAGGTAAAACTGAAAATGAATGATAACAATGGAAACAAGACAGCAGAAGTTGAGCAAAGTTCACAAGACAACAGGAAGAGTCGAGTAATTTATGTAGGGGTGTTTTTCCCACGAACTCCAAACTCCAGCTGCAGTGGAGTTTTGAAGTGAGCAGAAAATCAATAAGCAACTTCCCCACCCCCAACTTCAACCAAAAATGTAGAAGCTCCAAAAGCACACCCCCACAATCGGAAAGCATAAAGCATAAGTGAACAAAAGCGTTAGCGAATCAATTGTTGGCCCGAAATATTGGCCCGCCTGCAGTGACACAATTCCGGTCGAAAGCCACTCGGCCATAAAGCAAAAGTGTCATCCGCCCAGCTCACTGAATATATTTTTGGTTTGGTTTCCGCTCTTGTTTTTCATTTCATGTTTGCTTGCTCTGCCCCGCCGTTGTTTTTTTTTCTTCGACTAAGAACATTTAGCACAGCAAACTAAAATTAGCCAGCACGCCGTCGACAGCGATGAGAACTTACAAAATCTGTCGCCAACTGCAGGCAAAGTTTGCGGCCGCGTAGCAGCAGGAAATGTCCCACGACTATCAATAGCCAATCCGGAAACGCTCCGAACCGAACCGAATCGAACCCAGAACCCAGAGACCAGAAGCGCCAGGAATCCAATCCACCAGGAAGCCGGCAGCCAAGGGGAGCCGCAGGGGAGAGTCCGCACCAGTTCCTATGCAGCTATATCCGAGTTTAAATGAAATTGAGCAAGAGCCTGGCAAACTGTCGCGCCATCCGGCGCTATTTGCTCATCTTCACGGCCGTGTCCCTGCTGCTCCTGCCCCTCTCCCTGGCCTACCTGGTGTGGAACGAGCAGCTGCAGAAGATCCGAGGATTCGAGGTGAGTGCAGGCGAAGTGCCACCTGGGAGTGGCAGTGGGCGCAGGGAAGTAGTCACCAAACCCACCTGCCATTCGTAGCCCCTTGAGTGCCCGGCAAACATCTGCTGAACCAAGCGCTTATGCCAGTGCACTGAGAGAAACTCCAGTCAAGCTATGCAATTGATTTACAATTGAAATAGAGACTCCTTTGAATTGGTTTACTACGTGTGCTGTTAGCTTTTCAAACAGCTTTTTAAAAAGCAAATCACCACTGTTTTCTCTCAGTGCACCTGCCTGTAGACACACTCGCTTGTAGTTGCCGCCCCGCCCGCCCCCTCTCATCGCCTGACAACAAACACAGAGCAGGCCATCGATTGCCTGACTCGGTTACTCAGTTACGGGCCATCGGAGGAGTTGGCTGAAAAAACCAGAAACGAGCAGAAAAAAACAACTAATATTAATTGCCATTTAATGCGCACCGAAACAACAAACTAATCAGCTGGCAATCGGGGCAATCATCTAATTCAATAAACAATCCGCTGTGAAGGGCATTTGGCAACAGCCGCGTACAAAATGTTACACGCAAATTAGCAGCGATCGCCATAAATACACGATAAATAGCCGCGATCGCGGGCATCCCATACCATCCAGCCGCTATTTATTTATCCAAGTTGCTTAGTGATTTTAGCATATTCCCTTGTATTGGGAATTCTCGCAGAGGTATCCAGAACTGGACTGCACCATTTGAACTGGCTGGCTCGGGGCATTATGTGTGCGCTTGATTGGGTGCAAATTAATTTGAAATTAGCGGCGGGCTTTGGCTGGCTTTATCGCCCATTTGTGCTTGAAATTGAGCAAATGCCATACAAAGACGGAATATTCCACACTCACACACTGCCTCACACACACACACACACACTCTCGAACGCGGACGTGGACGCACGGAAAGCGTTCTTGGCTTATAATCACATAAGCTGGCCGACCGCCCTCTGGACACGCCCCTTTTGGCCCGCACAACCCTTTGGCGTGGCCTAAGCCGCTTACACAGAGAGAAATTATACAAACTAAACAAAATTAATTGATCTTAAAAGTCATTTATTAATAAATATCCTAATATGTTATTATATATTACTATAAGGGAAGCAAATTCGAAAGTGTTTAAAAGTATGCAACGTTTTCTTTAAAATCCGTAGTGCAACGGATAAATGCCAAATGCGTAGCATAGTTTTCAGCACATTTCTAAAAAGTTAGAAGACAGATTCAGAGAGTTTTACTTAAATCCGACGACTGTAAGTGCAAATAATATCAATATTTGCATTTAATCTTTGGCAACAGTTCTGCTTTGAGTTTTGCGAGTGTGGAAAACTTTGCAAGTTTTGTTGCGTGGTCACCAGAGACTATTGGGCGCCCATCGTCCATCGGCCTTGGGCAAATGGCTTGCGAAAAAAGGAAAAGTTTCGCACAAATTACACTTAATTGCGTGTGGCATCATGAAAAAGTCATCATCGGGGGGCGGCAGGAAATCGATTCACGGGCGGCTGAGACTGGCTGGTACCTCAATCAATATGCGCTTGCCCACTGCTAATTTGCATAGCATTAGCCAAATGACACATGCTTATTCGGACCCAGAAAACAAAAGCACATTAAGACACGCATATGACGTGCCTTTTTCCAGCTAAAATGTTGTATTTTCTTACGTCACACACGCATAATTAAGCACAGCGAATTCCAAACTCAAATGCATATCCACTCTTCTGACTGCAATAGGTCCACCCTAATAGAACCCGCAATCCAAACATTCCCAATTTCTCAGTTGCATACCTAGCGCCACTTAAGTCGGATTTCATTGCACTAATAGAAAATTAATTACCCTTGCTATTGTTCTAAATTAATAATACAAGCCACTAGAGTAGTTCCTTCTCAATCATTCCTTTTTCAATTTGAAAATTCTTAAAATAAGCACATATATTAATCGATTGGCGCCATCAATTAGGGTGAAAGCATCCAAATGTTTAGACAAGTCATCAAAAGAGCCCAAACATTTGCAGAAGTATCGCATTCATTATTCAGCGCCAGTGCCCAGCTACACGACCATTAATCAATCTTATCCGAGCCCGGCATTTATGTACCAGTGAGTTTTTCCGCCCAATCCCTAAGTGGAAGTCCCCGCCCCGCCAAGGGTATGCTCGCAGTGGACACATGTATAGTGTGTCACATGGGACGGTGTGGCCAAGTGGATACGCGAGTCAAATGCAAAGTGCCTGCCACGATGACGCCAACTTATCCGCAGAGTAGCCGCAGCCACTTGATTCATGTGGCCATTTTCCAGATGACAGTTGACACTGGCGTCTGGGGCTTTTAATTGGGATTGAGATTGAGATTCACTCGGCATGTGAAATGTAAAATGAGGAATGTGTAATGCTCGTGGGGGCGGCGACCTTGGACCTTGACCGAAATGCTTGTACATTGCGTATACGCCACGCCACGCCAACCCCGCCTGCCTTTTAACCCAAATAGCGAACCACCCAGACCAGCCAAAATCCTCATCCACAAACGCAACTGCAACTGATTTTCTAGGCCTTTAATGTGCAGCAGCAATCGCCGCAGCAGCCGCAGCAGCAACAGCAGCAGCAGGAGCAGCAGCAGCCGCAGCAACATGGCCAGTTTCCGTATCCGGTGGTCCGGTATCCGATGTTGCTGCTGAACAAGAACAAGAACAAGGACCTGACCGTCGTGGCAACGGGCAAGACCAAGAACAAGTGGCGCTATGTTGATAAAGTAAATATGTAACCCGCACAAACACCATACACCATAAGCACACACACACACACGCAGCAAAACTGTCACACACACCCACCACATCCACCGCACACAACAAACACTTCAAGTCACAGGCTCGTATAATTAAAGATGTAAACAGAGCGGCTAAATAAAATTCAGATAGCCAAATTGATTGCGCATTAGCGAGTCGCATTGGCAGGCATTTGGGCACCCCACCCCCATTCTCTAGCCCCATTCCGGTCGAGAAACCCATGTCCTGGACTCACTGTGGCTCACCTTTCGCATATTTGCCCTCCAAACAGGACAGCAACCAGACACTCCTGCCCCTCATCCCCGAGTATGCCGTGCAGACACTCACGCCGCAGGAAATGCTCCAGGTGGAGCAGCGGATGGACCAGCGCAGGGAGCGGCTGAAGGACAAGTGCTCCGCCTACGGCCTGGATGTCCTGGGTGGGTCCTTCGCTTTGGATTCGCCAACTGGATTGGGGTCTGATCGCTTGTATTTTACTTACAGGTCACGACGCGTGGCACACGCCGAACACGTGGGAATTTTTGGTCAACAAAAAGTATCACATTATCTGGTGGGTGTGTTCTTTGTTCACTGTTCAACGATTCCATTTTAGTGTGTCATTTGGATTTGGCAAATAGGGTCTTAACTTACTATTTATTTTGCTGTGCAGGTGCAATGTCTTTAAGGCTGCCTCCTCGTCCTGGATGTTCAACTTCAACGTCCTGGCTGGCTACTCGCCCAGCTATCTGCGCAAAACCAAGAAGATCCTCCTCAATCTGGCCAGGGAGCGCTATCCCAGGGTGACCCTCGACGAGGTGCGTCTCAAAGGAGTGCTTACTCCCTCTCCTCAATCCTAAATTAAACTCTTTCTATTTCGGGCGACAGCTGCGTGAGGCGCAGAACTACTCGGTGACCTTTATCATCGCACGCGATCCCTTCGAGCGGCTGTTGAGTGCCTATCGGGACAAGATGGTGTTCGCCCTGCCCTACTCCTTCCACGATAAGTTGGGACGCAGCATTGTGCGCAACTACCGCAAGAAGGTAAACCTTTCGACTGAAGTCCACTGCGTATACTCGATATGGTTGCACAGCAATATCAAGTATACGCACCGAATACATCTAATACATTGTATTTCTTCATAGCCCTCTTTGGCTGCCCGTGCGGCCAACACTAAGTTTCCGTCGTTTCCGGAATTCGTGCACTGGCTGCTCGACCAGGTGAAGCGCGGCAGCTTCATCGACATGCACTTCGTGGCGGCCACCTCGTTCTGCACACCCTGCCTCATCCGGTTCGACATGATACTGAAGTTCGAGTCGCTGGCGGAGGATCAATTATATCTAATCGAAAAGACTGGCCTCAAGCGGGTGATAGCGCCCGTGTGGCGCAACATGGGCAAGGGCCGCAAGACGCACGAGCTCCAGCAGCAGTTCTACGCGCAGCTGACGCGCCAGGAAATGCTGGAGCTCTACGAGTATTACAAGTGGGTCATCCATTTAAGCCAATTAAGAATGGCGTCCAGAAGTATGCAAAGATAAATCCTTCCCACCCATGCAAAACACATGCATACTTTTGGACACCTTTCTTAATGATGTTTAGATTGTGGTAGCATCCTTACAAGTTAAATTGCTCCCCACAGATACGACTTCGAGCTGTTCGACTACGATATCCAGGAGTATCTGCAGGTTGCCCGGCCGGATGAGGCCGAAAGTCCGGCGGGCACAAAGAATTAAACTAGCTCTGAATTCTTAGACTTTGCTAAAAACCAATGAATCAAGTTCAACGAACTCACATATTAGCCGTCACAGTACGTAATTGCAAATGTTGATAATACTGAAGAAAACAATAATAAAGTTAGCTATATTTAAACGAAGCCGTGCCAAAGTCTTTCATTTAATGGATTTTAATTAAATTCAGTAAAAACATTTTTTCAGTGCACCAATTTTTAGCGCGGAAAATGTTTAAATATGGTTCGAGTCCCTGCTGGATGTGTCTGTACTATTGCTTGGTTACACTATTTTGACATTGACAACTGAGACTCTACTGGTATATTGCGGTATTTTTGAGAGCGGTCTCACTCACGTTGAGCTGACGCTTATTCTTCTTCTTCTTCATCTGGTCGCCGCGCAATTTTTTTATCCGGCGGAATTTGCAAATGCAATTTCTGGCGTTTAGCGCATTTTAAGCGGAGTTAACGCAGACACAGTAACAAATCCGGCGGCAAGATGTCTAGTTTTGTGCTGGACAAGGAGGCGTTCGTGCGCCGCGTGAAGCGCCTCTACACGGAATGGAGGGTGAGTCCGTCCGCCGGTCGGCGATCTCCGTGTTTTTGGGGCCGCAGGAGCACTGGGGAGCACGTGGAGACTCTGCAGGCGGTTCGCGATAATGGATGATTGGGAGATATGGTGAAATTAAGTATCCATAGACCAGGTTGTGCGGGGAAAAGAGGCTTACTGTATAGTAATCTCGGCCTCTTTGTCTTTCGCAGGCTCCCAGCATCGGACACGATGACGCGCTCAGGAATCTGGACTGCATCATGAGCATCGTGGGCGTCGAAGAGGATGTCATGTACTCCAAGTCCATGGCCCTGCAGCTCTGGCTGCTGGGCTACGAGCTGACGGACACAATCTCCGTGTTCTGCTCGGATGCCGTGTATTTTCTCACTAGCAAAAAGAAAATAGAGTTCCTGAAGCAGACGCAGAACATCACCGAAGAAGGTTTTCCGGAAATCAATCTCCTTGTGAGGGATCGGGTGAGTTTCAATTACTGCTCCCGGCCAAAAGTTCTGTAATTACTTCTGATCTTCACTACGAATAGACGGACAAGGACCAGGGCAACTTCGAGAAGCTCATCAAAGCCCTGCAGAACTCGAAGAAGGGTAAGCGTTTGGGGGTCTTTGCCAAGGACGCCTATCCCGGGGAGTTCAGCGAAGCATGGAAGAAATCCTTGACGGCGTCCAAGTTCGAGCATGTGGACGTCAGCACTATTATCGCCTACCTAATGTGTCCCAAGGATGAGTCGGAGATCAACAACATACGCAAGGCATCGCTAGTGTCAATGGACATCTTCAACAAGTATTTGAAAGATGAGATCATGGACATTATCGATTCGGACAGGGTGAGCTCCTGGCCTTAAAGTTATTTGTGTCCTTCTTTATTAACCTCTTTAACCCATTTTAGAAAGTCAAACATAACAAGCTTTCAGATGGCTGCGAGGCTGCCATTGGCGAGAAGAAGTACACCAGTGGTCTGGATCCCAGACTCCTCGACATGGCCTACCCACCCATCATTCAATCGGGAGGAGCCTACAGCCTGAAGTTCTCCGCCGTGGCGGACAAGAATCCCTTGCACTTTGGTGTGATTGTGTGCTCCTTGGGCGCCCGATACAAGTCCTACTGCTCAAATATATCGCGCACCTTTCTGGTGAATCCCACCGAGGCCATGCAGGAGAACTACACATTTCTGGTAAGTGTGCAGGAGGAGATTCTCAAGCTGCTGGTCCCGGGCACAAAGCTGTGCGACGTCTACGAGAAGACCCTGGACTTCGTGAAGAAGGAGAAGCCGAGTATGGTGGACAATCTGCCCAAAAGCTTTGGGTTCGCCATGGGCCTAGAGTTCCGGGAGAACTCCATTGTCATCGGACCCAAATGCCAGGCGCTACTCAAGAAGAATATGGTCTTTAATTTGCACGTGGGCATCTCGAATCTGACCAATCCCGAAGCCACCGACAAAGAGGGCAAGAACTACGCCCTCTTCATAGGAGACACTGTCCTAGTGGGCGAACAATCCCCAGCCAGTGTGATGACTCCGTCCAAGAAGAAGATCAAGAACGTCGGCATCTTCATCAAGGACGACAGCGACGAGGAAGATGTGGACGACAAGAAGACCGCTAAAGAAGATCAGGGCACCGAGATCCTGGGCCGCAGCAAGCGCAATGCGGTGCTGGAGTCAAAGCTGCGAAACGAGATCAACACGGAGGAGAAGCGCAAGGAGCACCAGCGCGAGCTGGCTCAGCAGCTGAATGAGCGCGCCAAGGATCGGCTGGCCAGGCAGGGAAACTCGAAGGAGGTGGAGAAAGTGCGCAAGAACACCGTCTCCTACAAGTCCATCAGCCAAATGCCGCGCGAGCCGGAAGTCAAGGAGCTCAAGCTTTACGTGGACAAGAAGTACGAGACCGTTATCATGCCAGTGTTCGGAATCCAGGTGCCGTTCCATATATCCACCATCAAGAACATCTCGCAGTCGGTGGAGGGCGAGTACACGTACTTGCGTATCAACTTCTTTCATCCCGGCGCCACAATGGGTCGCAACGAAGGCGGACTCTATCCTCAGCCAGAGGCCACCTTCGTCAAGGAAGTGTAAGTATGATACGAAATCTGCTTTAGGTATCCACTAACTAAAGACTCGCTTCAGTACATACCGCAGCTCCAATGTAAAGGAACACGGAGAAGTGGGAGCTCCATCTGCAAATCTGAACAATGCGTTCAGGCTGATCAAGGAGGTGCAGAAGCGTTTCAAGACCCGTGAGGCTGAGGAGCGTGAGAAGGAGGATCTTGTGAAGCAAGACACGCTCATTCTGTCGCAGAACAAGGGCAATCCTAAGCTGAAGGACCTGTACATTCGGCCCAACATCGTGACCAAGCGCATGACGGGCAGCCTGGAAGCGCACAGCAATGGATTCCGCTACATCTCCGTGCGCGGCGACAAGGTGGACATCCTGTACAACAACATCAAGAGCGCGTTTTTCCAGCCTTGCGACGGCGAGATGATCATTCTTCTGCATTTCCACCTGAAGTACGCCATCATGTTTGGCAAAAAGAAGCACGTGGATGTGCAGTTCTACACGGAAGTGGGAGAGATCACAACGGATCTGGGCAAGCACCAGCACATGCACGATCGCGACGACTTGGCTGCTGAGCAGGCGGAACGTGAGCTGCGCCACAAGCTCAAGACTGCCTTCAAAAGTTTCTGCGAGAAGGTGGAAACCATGACCAAGTCGGTAGTGGAGTTCGACACGCCGTTCCGTGAGTTGGGATTCCCTGGAGCACCCTTCCGCAGCACGGTGACGCTGCAACCCACCTCGGGCTCCCTGGTCAATCTGACGGAATGGCCGCCATTTGTCATCACGCTAGACGATGTGGAGTTGGTGCACTTCGAGCGCGTTCAGTTCCACTTGCGCAACTTCGATATGATATTTGTGTTTAAGGAGTACAACAAGAAGGTGGCCATGGTGAACGCCATTCCTATGAACATGCTGGATCACGTGAAGGAGTGGCTCAAGTAGGTTAATCTGCACATTTGAAAAATGCTCTTTTACCAACGAGTATCCTGTAGCTCCTGCGACATCCGCTATTCGGAGGGTGTTCAATCCCTGAACTGGCAGAAGATCATGAAGACCATCACCGACGATCCTGAGGGATTCTTTGAACAAGGCGGCTGGACTTTCTTGGACCCGGAATCGGGCAGCGAAGGCGAAAACGAAACCGCCGAGTCCGAGGAGGATGAGGCCTACAATCCCACCGACGCTGAATCGGATGAGGAGTCGGACGAAGATTCCGAGTACTCAGAGGCATCAGAAGACAGCGAGGAAAGCGATGGTATGTGTAAACCAAAAACATCCAATATCTTGTAGTTGTTAATATTTTCATCGAAATTTACAGAGGACCTTGGCTCTGATGAGGAATCTGGCAAGGATTGGTCCGATCTGGAACGCGAGGCTGCTGAGGAAGACCGCAACCACGATTATGCCGCAGATGACAAACCACGCAACGGCAAATTCGATTCGAAGAAGCACGGCAAGAGTTCAAAGCACAGGTATGACAGCCACGACCCCATCATGGACGGGTTTCCATGAAGAGTAACCTTATCCGAGATCTCCCTTCTCTTATCTATATCAATCGTTCTACCACATTTTACGTCCAACACAGTCGCCGCGACCGCGAGGAGGCTCGATCGTCGTCGCACAGTAAAAAGCACAAGTCGAACTCCTCCTCGTCCTCTTCGCATTTAAAGTCCTCCAGCTCCAAACATGGCAGCTCATCTAGGTTTGTTATCGAAAGCCCCGAACACTTAATACCCAACCATACGGCCTAACACAAGTGCATTTCACATATCATTTCACTCACAATCACACACTGGAAATTTTGTTATAAATTTGATTTTCTTCTTTGGTGGACCAAAAAAAAACCAAGCAATTGGACGTTTTTAAGAGTTATTTTTTGTTAATACATATTTTTCCCAATTGTTAAGTTATAGGGATACCCCAAATTCCATTTGATTATCCGTTTACAACCACTTTCTGTTTGGGTTTATGTCGAATTATTTATGATTGTTTAGTCTGACAAAATTGATCAAAAAAAAAAAAAACAAAAACGAACAGCATCATACCTCGCTTGCTCAAAATTGATAACCACAGAGGAGTAATTATTTGTGAAACTTCTTTTAACACGTTCCCAAACCCCTTTGATTATTTTAAAGCCCGTCGAAGTCGTCGAAGGACAAGTACCACAGCCGGGATAAGCATCATTCCTCCTCATCGTCCGGAAACAAGAGCAGCAGCAAGGACAAGGATCGCAAGCGCTCGCGGGATGACAGTCGCGACAATGGACACAAGTCGAAGAAGTCGCGTCATTAGGGAAGGAGCTGTTCCTGTCGCCCAGCCTGTGGGGCACTCCGGTCGTAATTTAGCTCTCCTGTTACCATTGTCTATCTGTTAAAGGACCCGCCACCCCGATCCCTGTCACTCATTTTTGTCACGCTTCAAAAGTTGTATTACAAATTAAATATAATACGATACATTAATATAATAAACTAATGTAAGAACTACTCCTACTTGTTCCAGCTTCCGAGCAGGTGCCTATAGGCGTGCACCTCCACTTCCCCGCTGTCGCGTCGCCGCCTTCGCCGTCCGCCGCGCTGCTCCTGCTCCTGGTGCAGATGTGGATGAGCTTGGGGATGCTGGCGCGGACTTCCGGTGGCGGCCACACTGCCCCGCCTTTTGTGCGCATCAAACATGTTGCGGGTCTTGTTGATCGGATAGCGCATCTTGTTCTTCAGCCAGGTGGTGAAGGCGCGCTCGTTGTCCTGCATCTTCTTCAGCTCCTGCTCGTTGCGATTGATGGTCTGCTCAATGGAGAAGCGCTGCTTCCGCCGTAGTTGCTGGTCCCGCCGCTGCAGTTGCTGGGCAGTCAGTCCATACTCGGACATGTAGCCCGTGTACCTGGGTAACTTGCCCTGAATCGAATGTCGGTGCTCGCAGCAGATCTTGTAGTTCATCCGCACCGAAGGAGACGTTGTAGAAGCGGAGGCAGAAGATGGAGTGGCCGTGGGCTTGGGCGGACGACGAAGGCTAAAACTGCGCGAAGTGAAGAAGGTCTTGGAAGTCGCCTTGGGACATGTGGTGCAGGATTCCCTGACTTCATCGGGCTCCTCCTTCTTGTAGTAAATGCTCTGCTCGTTGAGCTCAAAGTCATCTGGAATATAGCTGGCCACAATGATGGACAGATCATCCTCCTCTTCGGCTTCAACTGGAGCCACCAGAGGCGCTGGTGCCGGCAACGGCACTTCAGTTTCGGCGCCCGTCAACCTGTCGATGGTTGCCTGCTGCTTCGGATCCAAAGTCTTGTAGAGATTCTTATAGGCATCCCTTAGCTTCTGGCGAGCCTCATTCAAGGTGCGTTCCTCCTCCTCGCAATCGGATTCGGTTAGCAGATTGGTTAGACTCTTCTGGTCGGAGTCATCCTGGTCGAAAGTGCCCTGTCTCAGTTGAAGGGAGCCGGGAACAGAAGAGTCCTTCGCCGGAGGATCATCATCCAGGTCCGCCTCATCCACACCGGAGAAGTCGTCTTCATCCTCGATGGGAGTGGCTTCCTGGACAACTGGCTGTTCGGTCACCTCACTTAAGTCCACGATTTCCTCGCATATCTCCTCCTCCACTTCATCTACTTCGGGTTCTTCCATCGGAGGAGGCTGCTCTACCACCTTGGTCACTTCTGGAGCCGCTGGTTCTTCCTCTGCAATGGGCTTCAGCTTCAGCTGCGTCAACTGCTGCAGCAGCTCATCGGGCGGACTGGGAATAAGATCCTTCTGCTGCTCCGTGGGCTCGTAATCCTCCAGATTCAGGGCAAACTTCACCTTGGTCACCTTGCCGTTGCCATTGGAGGACTCGTCGTCCAGCGCAAAGAGCTCCTTGTTGGCCTCCTTGATCCTGTCCACAATGTTGTACTCGTTGACCGGCTTCAGGACTGCGGAATAATCCATGAGTAAGGACATGCTGCTGCTGCCAACCTACGGGAAACGACTTACAGTAGACCTCGCAGTCCTCGTCCGACTCCGGCTCTCGTTCGCCCATCTCTGCCAGCTGCGGGCTCATCGACTGCCTTCGAGTGCCGGGATATTTTTAGACCTTTAGCTTTTCGCGCTGCGATTTACGACCATTCACCAGCTGGAAACTTCGCCAAAACTTTCCATTTCGTGTCGCGTAGCTTTTCCGCACCCATCCAAGACTAATGAACTTGGATGTGCACTCCAGACATTAGCGGCTCCACTCCGCTCCCTTGCGGTTATGGCCCGTCATACAGGTCTCAATGGCGCCCGTTGCCAGGCCACTGGGATGTCCGGATGTTTGATCGATGCCCGGTGACAAATTGTCTCTTTAAGCAGCAGAGAGGCGGGGTCTGGCATGGAAGTGGATTCAGTTTTGGGCTCCGCTAAAATATACCCTAGTCGATGTAACTATCCATATCTATACGGCAACCCACCTACGCGAAATTGAAAAGATTGCGAACCAAATATGGCAAAAGGTGAGCTACTTTTAGTATCCGGGGAAGATAATAAAAGCGTACAGGTACAAGCCCCCAAACAAGCCCACCTCCACGAGTATCGAGGGCGGACTCCTTGGAGGGGGTGAATCAACAAACATTGTTTGGCGCTTAATTTCCATGCACTTTATTCCATTTCCACACTTACTTCGCTAAGCACATTTAAAGCTTAATCATCAACGGTCGAACCGAGGCGAAACAAGTCGGTTCGGGTCAAGTCGAATCGAACCGAGTGGAATCGAGGCAACAATTATTCAGATACAATTCAAATAAGTTCGAAGCTACAAAAATAATCGATTCGGAGAGGCGCACAACACCAATATAATTAAACCTATTAGAGCCGTCGTTAACTTCGTATATTGAGCAAGTATCTATCCTGCTCCATTGCCGATTTGATTGTTCCTAACGTTTCACTTCATCTCATTTGCATCGCCATTAGCCGAGGCAACCGATTCCATTTAGCCAAGAGCAGTTTGGGCCTGGTTTGGAGCTGGAGTTGGCAGACAGTGCGTTTCGTGGCCGTATGAATGGGCGTTTGCACTTATAATTATCAAAAAGATGTAGAGTAAGGTCAGCCAGAGAGCCAATATATAATATGAGTTGAATTTAATTAGGACATAGTTAAGTTAATGAAATCGATTTAATACTTCCTAACTTACAATCATGAAACGCACTGTCGAGTGAGGGCGAACTTGATAGTGATGGAGTCTGATACAGTTCCATGGGCATGCCGCAACAGAAAGATAAAATTTATCGCTCGTTTTTAGCTGCGTAGAGAAATGAAATCAATTCCCAGAATAGAGTGCCAAAAAAAGAACGAAAAAGGAAGAAACAATTAAACACGTCTAAAAAACAAAAAACAATTGATAAAATGCAATCATATCGATATCAGTATATTCCCAAAAAAAAAAATGAATAAGAACAAACTGAAACGTTCAAAAATAATATTTTTAATTCGAATAAAAACCAACATTCAATGGGAAAATACATACAAAAGTCACAAAATTACATCTACAAATGAGGTTTCGTGTAAATTTCGAAAAAGGAGTCCTAAATTGTGTTGTGATTTAAGTAAATTTATTGTATATCTTCGATTGTTCTCCTTCTTGTTGGATTTTCCACGTGTGATAATCGTTTTCGTTTTAATACAACCATATTCAGCATTTCTTAAAAAGAAATTATACGACATTAACAACTAAGCGGCTGATGAGGTGTGTGAGTGATTAGTTCTCAGAAATGTGGGTGAGTGTGAGATGTAATTTCATTAGAGGACGGGGTTAAAGGTCAGCGGAAAAGAGACGCGTCATCACTATAGCTATAAAAGAACGTATTGCAATATTGGCGTATCGTCTTACATCACTAGTAGCTTGGTATTATCATGGTTGCTCGAGGAGTCCTCGCTGCATTGCGATTAGGCTTTAACATAATCATAATCATAATTCGACGTTGACTAAGGTCTAGATCTAGTTCTTTAAGGCGCATCCCTGGACAGACGCTCACTAATCATATACATAGATTCGTGGGTGTACGGTTGTTAATCTTTTTAGTTTCTGAGTGTTGGTTTTGAAAATCGTAAAACATTTTCGCACGCCTCGCGGCGTTTTTGGTGCAATTAAATTTCAATAAATTACAATTTATATATAGTATACGTTATAACTCTAGCGCTTCCTCAACATGTTAGCATCATATACAAAGTCTTTCGTTTGTTTCTTCTCTTTTGCTTAAATCAATTTCGAGTGTACGTATGAATGTTTATCGCTTTTTTGGGTTTGGTTTTGGAGAAGGGGGCATACAAAACACTTTACCGAGTATATAATAGAAAATATTGTAAAATATATAATCTATATATTGCTAGATTTCGATTCGGGTTTCAGGGGGAAGGGATATTTGTCTAAACGAAATTTTTGCCGCTAAACACAAAAAGTACTTTACACAAACTGAGTTTCGGGTTAATTACGATTACAATGTAGAAAATAAGTTGTTTATACGGGTCGGGTATAAACAAACACAGATTTATATTTATAGATGGAGTTTCTCCCACTCTCCTCGTCCGTGGATCAACCAGCTCGACTGCCCAGATGTCCGCTTATGTGAACAGCGGCAGGTGATAGAAGTCGAACCCTCGATATCCTTTGGCTGCCAGCCAGATGTACACGACGTGATAGGCCCCGGGTATGAAGCAGATGAGTCCCGCCACGAAGAACACGACTCCCTGCGACGTGTTCTGCGGATCCGCGATGGCGAAGGTGCCCATCACAAAGAGGCCCGTGCCCACGACCAGCAGCGTAAAGGCGGCCAGCACTGTGCGCCAGTTCTCACGCACCTTGGGATGCCGCCAGCAGTATGTGTTGGTCTCCTCCGTGGGCAGGTTGCCGTACTCCTGGATGAGCGAGTCGCTGTCCCGGGACGTTGTGTCCTCGGCATACTTGTTGTAGCCCCTGGGGAGACAGAAGTGGGGAAGCGGTTGAAAGGAGGTGCGATTCATAGCTTTGGGTGCTGTATAATTAAAGCCGGTTTTTTAACGCCGATTTGTTGACCCACTTCAAGATTCGCTAAACTTGGGAAAAGGGTTTCAGCCGAAGGTGCATTCGGGTTTTGGGGTATATATATCCCACAAGACATATGCTAAAATGCATATATCTGAGTAATAGCCATCATTCATCTAAAACAACTATTGTACAACAGATAATCAGTCTAAGTCCCTGATAAAGCTCAATTAGATATAATAAGCACATAATATTTGAATACGCTAAATAGCATATTTCAAGAGGCTTTTAAGATTATCTATCGATTGCCTACAGAACACCCTGATTACTTGGCTTCTTCTAAAACAGGTTTTGTGGTTTATCGCTGTTTGGTGATGATTTCGTTAGATTTGGTCATAAGATAGCTAAGATAGCAGTCTATATGGCTGACTACAAATTTGATTTTAGCGGTATTTGAGGCTTAAGCGCCCACTCGGCATTTCCACTTTGTACAATGTGGACTTTAAGACCCTTATCAACCATTTGCGGGGTTATCGCGGGGTTGGATTGCCGCCAAAGGCGAGGCGCAATCAATTTCGCGTTTACCACTCGTTTATATTGGCAAGAGAAGCCCGACAAGTGCGAAGTGTGATGAGCTGCTAGCTGGTTTCGGCTTGCTGGGCTGGCCAACTGGTTCCAGCTGACCGCAGGCGAAGGCCACCCCCTCCCTCCTCCTTCTCATGCTCTTGATCCGCGCGACTAACAGCAGAGACCCTTATGACGAAATTTATGCGCAATGATTTTTACAATTGAATGCCAAATTAGGCTGGACGTCTGCATTTATAATCCCCATAATTACACGTCGTTTCTGCAGTTGCGACACGCCATGCATGGCTAATGGGATGGAAGAAGGCATGGTATCCATCACGCACGCGCCGCTCGGCTAACTTATTCAGCTGCTTCCGGCGGGAATAAGGAAGTGGCCAGCCCGCAGAACACCAGATGCCCAGCTGGCCAAACGTACAAGTGTACGACGTGCACATAGTATAAACACAACAATAACCGGAATCACAGTCACAATGGGAATGGGAATGGAACTCCTTGTTTGGCACACAGCGGTGGCGGGGAAAATGGTGCCAGTAACAGCTGCCCACGCAGGCAGATAGATCAAAGAAGACCTGTTTTCACCAGAGAACGAGCCTAGCCCACTCACTTGGGGTCCTGAATCCGGATGGAGACGTCTTCGGTGGAGCGACCTTGCTTGCCTCTCATGGGCGTGGATATCACGGTGGAGCCATAAACGCGTATCGCCTCGTCGGTCTCCTCCTCGAAGGCGTCGTGAATGGAGAAGCCCCTGGCCCCGTTGTTGTACATGTTTTCTGGCTTGGATTCTGCTTTTTTCTTTCCCTGTTTCCGTGTCCGTTGTTTAATAATAAACGAGTGCGCTGGAGATTCGGATTCGGGCTGCCAACGTTGGCTGCCAGCACGGCGGAAATCGGGGGAGATGCGGCTCCGACTTAGTGCTGCCCCGCCTGCATTTTCGCGCACTCCGTATTCGCAATGTTTTGCACTGATTTCTGTGACCGTAACCGTGGAAAAAGTGTTTTTCTTTTCACATTAAAACGCGACACAAAGCAAAAAATATTCAGCTCGCAGCAGTGTGACCGTTCCACGGGGGTGGTTAAATGCTGTGTGGGGGTGGCTGCCAGCCTGCATGGTATATTTAAGCACACATCGCTGTTCACACAAGGCCGCATCAATTACACTTGACCATTGTTGTTCCTTCTCTCGACCTTCTAACATATTTTCAAAATGTGTAGATTTTGAAAATAACGAATTATTAAATTCTTATGTCAATTGATTGATACATCCCAGTCGGCTCTCTGCTAGTGGCAATACCTTCTAACCGTACTATTGTACTAAAAACTTCTGGTCGAAGTGCCGCAAAATACCAAACCTCTGAAAAGGCAGCCACACCTGCACGCACCTTTATTATTTTTAATGAAATTCTGACCCTGCTCCATAAATTGTGAAATACAAAGTCCTCCAAGATGTCGCGGCACAGGATAGTGCGCACCATGGACTACAACGATGAGTACGATGGCTACGACGACATCTATGGGCACTCCGTGGAGGACGAGCACTGCATCTCGCCCACGGATGCCCAGCAATGGCTCTACGATCGAGCTCGTGGCCAGCAGAGCATCTCGGCGTTCATCAGCAAGAACAAGGACATCCAAGAGGAGGAGTACGACGAGGATGAGGACGAGGACGCCGCCTTCGCGAAGGCTCGTCGCGACTCCGAGAGCTTCCAGATGCCGCAACTAGACGAAATCGAGCAGGCCAAGCTGAGCTCCTGCGTGGACGAGGTGCGGAGCGTGGTAGGCGATGCCGTCTCCGAGCGCCGTATCGTGGAGACATCCATGAAATTCGACTACGACATGCAGAAGATCCTGGACGAGATCCTCAACGAAGAGACCAAGAAGTCTGCCAAGCCAGCTGTGAATAAGATGAAAGCGCCCGCCGCGCCAGTGCTGCCCAAGATGGTCAGCAAAACGGTGCCTACGCCACCACCCAAGATCAGCCTTAAGGAGCCGCGCCGGGGCTTCGAAATACCCTCACCCAAGGTGCCCTCGTCGCCTGTGGTCTCGGGCCGAAACACACCCGTTGACATCAGCGCCGGCGACGACATCTCCCGTAGCTCAGCATCCGTTTTTAAGGTCTCCAAGGAACAGGCCGTGCGCAATGCCCGCCAGCTGTACGAGAAGGAGCGAGCCGACCAGAAGAGCCACATTCACATGATCGTTATTGGTCACGTCGACGCCGGGAAGAGCACACTGATGGGCCATCTACTGTACGACACAGGCAACGTTTCCCAACGCGTGATGCACAAGCACGAGCAGGAGTCCAAGAAGCTGGGCAAGCAGAGCTTCATGTACGCCTGGGTGCTGGACGAGACGGGCGAGGAGCGGGCCCGCGGCATCACCATGGACGTGGGCCAGTCGCGTATCGAAACCAAGACCAAGATCGTCACACTGCTGGATGCTCCGGGGCACAAGGACTTCATTCCGAACATGATCTCCGGTGCCACACAGGCGGATGTTGCCCTTCTGGTGGTGGATGCTACAAGGGGAGAGTTTGAATCCGGCTTTGAGCTCGGCGGACAGACTAGAGAGCACGCCATCCTAGTGCGATCCCTGGGGGTTAACCAACTAGGCGTGGTCATCAACAAGCTGGACACCGTTGGCTGGTCCCAGGACCGATTCACAGAGATTGTGACTAAGCTAAAGTCCTTCCTCAAACTGGCGGGCTTCAAGGAGTCCGATGTGAGTTTTACGCCCTGTTCCGGACTAACTGGCGAGAACCTCACCAAGAAAGCCCAGGAACCCGCCCTGACTAGCTGGTACAGTGGACGCCATCTGCTGGATGTCATCGAGAACTTCAAGATCCCCGAAAGAGCCATTGATAGACCGCTGCGGATGTCCGTGTCGGACATTTACAAGGGCACTGGCTCCGGATTCTGCATCTCGGGACGAGTGGAAACCGGAGTGCTGTGTCTGAACGACAAGGTGCTGGTTGGTGCCAGCCGGGAGCAGGCGCAAGTGAAATCCCTCACCATGGACGAATTTCCACAGACTTGCGTGTTCGCCGGCGACCAGGTCTCTATTACCCTGCCCGCCTTGGACATCAACAACGTCACTGTGGGCTGCATCATCAGCGATCCACAGACCCCCATTCCTGTGACAACGCGATTCCAGGCCCGCATTATCGTGTTCAACGTCAAGGTGCCCATTACCATGGGCTTCCCCGTGCTGCTGCACCACCAATCCCTGATAGAGCCCGCCGTGGTCTGCAAGCTAACCGCATCGATTCACAAAAGCACCGGCGAGGTGGTCAAGAAGAAGCCGCGTTGCCTGGGCAACAACTCGTGTGCCCTGGTGGAACTGGAAACCAGCAGACCCATCTGCATCGAGCGGTATGCGGACTTCAAGGAGTTGGGACGCGTGATGCTGCGGGTGGCGGGAGTCACCATTGCCGCCGGAATGGTCACCAAGATCCGCTAGGTCGATGACCGCGCTGGATTTTGTACGAAATTTTAGTTAGATATTAATGAACTTTTGTTGATTTGCTAAATATACATAGTTTATATGAATTGCTCAAATCAAAAAGCACTGAAGCAGTGGAAGAGATTTCGGTCTGACCAGAGGTATCTTAAAAAAAAAGTTTTTCATGGAATTAATCACTTCTACTGGGGTCATAATATTCCAAAAACGTGACAATGCTATATTGTATAAATGGAATTCTTTTCCTTATGATAAATTCTATGATTCAAATCTGTATCTCGAAAATGGGAATATGCGGCTGACTAAAATTCTGAATGCGAATCATATTGCTGATTCATGAAACAATCAAGCATTTGTATTTTTGTTCTCAAACTATCGGCAACACAGCTAATATTTTATTCTTAAATTATGCTTAAAAATTCAAATAGGAATACCTTAAAATATCACTAACGGTAGAAAAAAATTTCAATATGAAATCGTTTTAATGGGCTTTAAATTGAAAAAAATAGTTATGAAAATAGCAATTTTAATATATCCAAAATTTGATTTGCCAATATAAATTAAACATAATTAAATATATTTCGAATATATCGTTTTTTTTATTTATTTTAATTTATTTTTAAAACTTACTAATGCCTTAAAAGTGCCATCGCTAAGCCATTGCGATAGTCGTGCGTAGCCCTCGGCCTGCAAGTGCCGATAGTGCCATCGATGCTTTGGCAGCCCTAGTCTGTGAGTGTTCGCTGTTCGCTGAGGGCGAAAAAGTAAAGAATTTACGAGACAAAGTCGTGTTAAATTAAAAGTGAAGCGATTCGCGAGCGGCGACAGGTGAAGCGGTCCCCAAGGAGCAAGCAGTTGGCGGCAGCGAGTGAAAAGCATAGGTAAAACTCCGCCCAGAGTTGCCCTGCCGCCCGACATGCGGGTGCATTTGCGTGGTTCAGTTGCTTAGTGGCCGTTCGGCAGGGCGATGTACGCACATGGGTGCCCAGTGTGCAATTTAAGTGCATTTTAAGTGACAGAGCTCAGTGAAATTTAAGGGAATCTCCGGCTTGAGGCGTTGCAGTGGGGCGCTGCGTTCGGTGCGGCCGCCTGGCAACCCTGAAAATGAATCATTAGAGCGAGAACGAGAACGAGAGAGTTGTGAAGAAGAAAAGAGGGAGTGCAGTCAGTTCTCAGCATACCAAAAAACGCAAACCAAAAAGACTCGCAGCGAATTTAGCGTTAATTGTGTCTAAAAAGCGCTTTTCTTCTTACTCCCCCCACAGTGTGCCCTCGGTAGCAGTGACGGCCGTCTCCAGGAACAATCAAGCCAGGATATTTCCGCTCAAAAAAGCAACAATTGAACGCACGCAACTCGGCGGAAGGAGCGAGCGAGAGAGGGAGCACAAACACCAGCACACATTCACATACACTCACACACACACACACACGCAGTCACTTACACGGCACAAAGGTTATCAACAGCAAAAGCAACAACAACAAACAATTTACTTTAAATATAAAACATATATTAACTAAAAAGTAAGAGCAACAAAAAAAAAAAGAAAAAACAACTGCAACCGACAAGCAATCGCCGAACAACGCCTAAAAACAAGTGATTTTCGAGGGAGAGCCACCTGGAAATTGAACCCACCTACCTGGCCTACCTGCATTTTGGGTCTCTTCCGTAGAATTTAGCACAAAACAAGAGATATACCAAGGATATACAAACAGCACAGCAGCCAGCATGCGTGAGTACAAAATCGTGGTCCTCGGAAGCGGCGGCGTGGGCAAATCCGCGCTGACGGTCCAGTTTGTCCAGTGCATCTTCGTGGAGAAGTACGATCCCACCATCGAGGACAGCTACAGGAAGCAGGTGGAGGTGGACGGACAGCAATGCATGCTGGAGATCCTGGACACAGCGGGTACGGAGCAGTTCACGGCCATGCGGGATTTGTACATGAAGAACGGCCAGGGATTCGTGTTGGTCTACTCGATCACGGCGCAATCGACGTTTAACGATCTGCAGGACCTGCGCGAGCAGATACTCCGGGTGAAGGACACGGACGATGTGCCCATGGTGCTTGTGGGCAACAAGTGCGACCTCGAGGAGGAGCGCGTCGTCGGCAAGGAGCTGGGCAAGAACCTGGCCACCCAGTTCAACTGCGCCTTCATGGAGACCTCAGCCAAAGCCAAAGTGAATGTGAACGATATTTTCTACGACCTGGTCCGGCAGATCAACAAGAAGTCGCCCGAGAAGAAACAGAAGAAGCCGAAAAAGTCCCTATGTGTTCTGCTATAAGACTTCCAAAAACCAACAAAACTGAAAAACAAAAAAATTATAACAGAGGAGGAGGAGAGAGGAGCAAAAGTATAAGCGTAAAGTAAAGAATTTTCAATTTTTTTTCGTTCTCGTTTCGTTTTGGATCCGAAGGCAATTGTCGAAAAATCGAAATTGAAATAACCAATCTACTATATACAAGCAAAACTTAAACTGACAAATGTTTTTAACTGTTTCAAGTTTTTGTAATTATTACCATTTACTACTATTATGATTGTACTATTTTTCGCTGATTAACCATTAATGCATATGGGGAATTATTATATATATATATCTACATATTTAAATATATTTGTCGTTCGTTTTTGAGCCGTTTTTTAAATTATGCAACAAGTGAAACATTCGTAAACTAAAACATTCGTATTTATTGATTCTTTTCGATTGTACTCTACACATCTACAACTACAACTACTTATACACGCGAAAGCCCAACCAACAACAAGTTTATCTTTAAATAGAACCGAAAACAAAATTCGAAACACAAATCAAATTAAGCTAAACTAAATTGTACGCCTAAAAGATAAAGATAACAAATTCCACGAGAGAAATGAGCAAATAAATCGAGAAAGGAAATGAATCATGAATAAGGAACATATTTTATAAAAATATTGTATGCAAATGATGTCAAAATGTTGCAAACATCCAGAAGTAATGAGCCCCCCTTAGAAATTAGTTTAAAACAAATTTACAATTAATTGTTTACCACGATCAGTTGCATCCAATATGAAAACACCCCACACACACACACACATACCAGCCACATCCCACACACACACATTCGCAGCCACAACTCACACACACACACACCTACACATTTCCGGCGCGCTCTCAGAGAGCGAAAAGCTACGCGAAAGCGGAAGCGGAAATGGTGACGAGAGGCTCCTGCGGCCAAGGCTCATTTCCGCTTCCTGGTAAGAAGAAGAGGAGCAGGAAGTGCAGAGAGAGCCACAAATTCTAGTATATTTAATACATAAGAAATGGTTTAACACAAACTAAACTGTCGTGTCAATCCCAAAATGAAAAGAAACCTAAAAACGAAGTAATTTACAAATATTTCATAATAAACATTGCATAAACTTCGCGTACGAGTAGTAACCAATATGCCCTTAAATCAAAGTCTAAACACAGCCAACAACCAACATTAAAAGTAAACTAAATAAAACCTAAGCCCAAGCGTATATATTAAATATATGATAAAGATACAAATCATTTTTGAACATAATAAACAACAAACAAAACCAACCGTTACAATAACATAATGTAATAATGAGCGTGTGAAAAATGTAATTGAAAAACCATTTTTTCGAACTTGTTTCCCTACTGGTCGCGTTTTTGGGATCCCACACAGAGCCTCTGATCTCAGATTCATGACAGTCCCGAATTCGAGACGCAGTAGGTCGACATGATCGAGCATCTTTTAATTATTAATAAATGTATTATGTTTATAAAAAATTAAAAAAGGAAATGCAAAAACAAAATAAAAATTAAATAAATTCATTTTTGGAGCGTATGCTTTATTTTTATCAGAGTTCTGAAGTTATTTTCCATGAAAAGAAGACAACACAATTCTATTGAAGTTTTGAAATATCTGTATTTGATACTTGGAATAGTTATATAAGGTTGTTATTCAAATATTTATACATATACAATTACAATCAAATAGCTGCTCTTCATAATTATAATATTCTGCTAGTTTATAGCACGCATGTTAATCCAGTGTAAGATCTGCGATAGGATCGATTCGGAGTTAAGTTGGGGAGTAGGAGTAGTAAAACCGCATTGTATCCACAGCTGATATGGTATGCAAGTTCCGAGAGATTCGCGGGTTGAGATATACAATCGTAATGCATGCTTTTCGTAGAAGCCAGCAGTTAAAATGCAGAAAGTGAATTTTAAGACAGAGTTACGTGGTAGTTTCTATTACTGTACAATAAGTGGCTCGAGTTCCGCTTCATGACTAGGTTTTGGGCTAAGCAAAGTGCTCTACTGGGGACTCGCCTCCGATTCCTGGTGTGATGCTTGTTAATTAACGCTTTTTATAATCAGTCAAACGTGTGAGTGAGTGTGGCTCTCTAGCAATCTAGCAATCGCGGCTCAAAAGGGGCCGCCTTAGTATCGATTACAAATAATGCATAAAACTTAACTACGCTAATTTGGCAACAACGAAAGGGTAAACAAAACGTATACAAACAAGGAATATATGTATGGGTATATGGGGGTATTGCACGGTAGGGTAAAAATTGCACTTAAGGTTAAAACTAGGGTAATACCATCGCATCGAGATTGGGATAGGAGATTTCAGATTTTGTTCTTGCCCGGAGATTACTTGGGACTGGGGGACTGGGCAGATTACTAGCGCACGTGATCGTCACGTTATGGCCGTTGAGATTAGATAACAGAACGATCCGCTTCACTTGCGCAGCTGCAGTTGACCCTGCTGCTGGCTGGACTGGCTCGCTTGCTGCTGATCACGCTGCTGGTGGTGGTGATCCTCGTCGTCGCTGGGCTCCTCGCGCAGCGGCAAGGAGTCTATCTGCTTGGCCGTGGTTACCTTCTTGTTGCGCTGCCAGGTGAAGACCCGGGCCATCTGCAGGAACTTCTTGCGCGACATCTTGCCCATGTTCTTGAGCCGCTCCTGGAAGGGTGCGTCGTCCTCGCCTTTGGCCTTGCCGTTCTGCTCCTTCTCGAGGGCGTTCA